>NC_065582.1:161986430-162606930 GCF_024542745.1 Macaca thibetana thibetana
AAAGCATTTTCATGATGAATGCCTTAAAATCTTTGCCAGATAACTCCAACATCTCATTCATTTCAGTGCTGGTATCTGTCGTCTTTTTCTCATTCATGTCATGATTGTCTTGGTTCTTGGTATAAGCAGTGATTCTTGATTATCTCTTGGACATTTTGGATATTATGAGACTCTCCATCCTATTTTATTGTTTTTTTAAAGCAGGCAGTCCTCTTGTTGAGATATAAATTGATGACTAGGTAGGTATGCATGCAGCTCCCTGCTGGACACCACTAACACCTTCCCAGAAAAAGTGAGACGTTGACTTGTATCACCTTGTTGCCATTGAGTGAGTGGGAATATAAACTCAGTTCCCCAATGGGTCCAGGGGAGAGAGGAAGTAGAATGTCAACTACCTTGCTTTGCATCACCTTGTTTGTGTTGGGTGAGAGTGGAGGCTCACCTCCCTGTGTGGTTCTGCTGACACTGAGTGTGTGTGTGAAGCCTAGCAGCAACTACCCAAACTGCCCTGTTAAGTTTCGTTGCTGCTGGATGGATGTGGAGGCTCTGTTCACCCACAAATGCCACTGCCACTACCCTGGTTTTGGTGATTGAAAAACGACCTACTTTGGTCAGGTGGGGAATGGAAGATCAACTCTCTGTTCAGTCTTGCTGACCCTCCCTTGGCAGGGAAATTGGTGTTCCTACTCCCACTAGGCAGAAGATGGTAAATTAGATCCACACTTCACCTTGCTACCACCACCCAGCAGAAGAATTAAAAAGTGCTTCCTGCTTCTCTGGGGTGGAAGATCAACTCCCTGCTTGATTGTGGGTGTTTTTCTATTGATGTTTGGCTAGAGTAATGAGAGTATTGCCACAGGGTTTTCAGGTGTTAGTCCACCTCTTTCTCAATTTTTTGGCTAAGGAGAGCATGCTTTTCTTAAAGGTTATGTTTTTGTTTTATTTAATTTTTTTGTCAGTGTCTGTTTGTGGTTCTGGTTGGAGGCATCTGGAGCACCCTGTTTGGAATATATGGAGGAAACTCACCACCACCATGTCATTCCTCAAGTCCTGTGATCCTACGCTATCCACCTTCTTCTTTCTGTCCTTCAGCATCTTCCAATGAACTGGAATCCTTTTAAATTTATTAAAATTTGTTTTCAAGGCCTCAAGTATGGTCTATTGTGGTCCATGTTCTGCATGCAATTGAGAAGAGTGTGTATTCTGTTGCTGTTCTTATCCATGTAGGGTGACCAACTATTCTACTTTGCCTAGGATTCTTTTGGTTTTAGCACTGAAAAGTCCACCTTCTGGGAAACTCTCTTGTCTCATGCAGACTTGGATAACTGGTAATTCTAGTCTAAAAATTTCAATTTGGTCAAATTGGTTTTAGTGCTGTTCAAACCATTGCATCCCTGCTGATTTTCTATTTATTCTACCAGTTACTGAGTGAGGAATATTGATATTTCCAGCTATAATTTTGTATTTGTCTATTTCTCCTTGTAATCCCATCAGTTTTTGTTTTATGTATTTTTAAGCTCTGTTATTTGAGTCTTAAACATTTAGGATTTTTATATCCTTTTGGTTAATTAACACTTTTTCATAATGAAATAGCCGTTTTATCCCTGCTAATATTCTTTGCTCTAAAATATATTTTAGGTGATATTCGTGTAGTCACTCTAGCTTTAAAAAATTATTGTTAACATGGCATACATTTTTCATCCCCTTACTTTTATTCTGTTTGTGTCTATATTAAATGTATGTCTTTTGTAGGCAGAATATAATTGTATCTTGTTTTTTTTTTTTTTTTTTTTTTGAGACGGAGTCTTGCTCTGTCACCCAGGCTGGAGTGCAGTGGCGTGATCTCCGCTCACTGCAAGCTCTGCCACCTCCCGGGTTAACGCCATTCTCCTGCCTCAGCCTCCCTACAAGCTGGGACTACAGGCACCGCCACCATGCCCGGCTAATTTTTTTGTATTTTCAGTAGAGACGGGGTTTCACCGTGTTCACTAAGATGGTCTCGATCTCCTGACCTCGTGATCTGCCCGCCTCGGCCTCCCAAAGTGCTGGAATTACAGGCGTGAGCCACCGCGCCTGGCCTGTATCTTGGTTTTTAATCCAATCCAACAATCTGATTTTATTTGGGATATATAGAACATTTGCATTTAATGTGTTTATTGATATGCTATTTATTTCTGCCTTCTTTGGGACTCAGTATTTTCTGTGATTTCAATAGAACTGTATTTTCTATAACCCAATAGAACTTCTAAAACAGCAAAACAAAGAATTATAGCTAATAATTAACAATTGTTAAATAACAATATAAGAAAGAATTACATTACCTTTGTTGTTTTAGGAGTTCTATTAGGGGTATAGTATATATCTTTGATTTACACAATCTATCTTCAACTGGCATTATTTCACCTTATGCATAGTAAGAGAAAATCTTCACAGTAGTATGCTTCCCTCCCTGGCCTACATGCTATTGTATATATCTTACTTCTGCATATGTTATAAACTCCACAATTCATTGTGATTATTTTGTTTGAAATATTATCTATTAAAAGACATAAAGAGGAAAATAATATATTTACCCATGTAGTTAATGTTTCTGATGCTCCTCATTCCTTTGTGTAGACCCATATTTCCATCTGGTATCATTTTCCTTCTGCCTGAAGGACTTCCTTTAATATTTGTTGTAGTGCAGGTCTACTGGTGGTAAATTCTTTTAGTTTCTGTATGTCTGAAAACACCTTTACTTTGCATTTGTTTTTAAATGGTATTTTTGCTTGGGATAGAATTCTAGACTGATAGGCTTCTTCTTCCAGTTCTTTAAAGATGTCCCATTGTCTTCTCACTTGCATTTTTTTCTGATGAAAAAGCTGTTTTCATCTCTATCTTTATTCCTCTGTCCATAAAATGTATAAAAAAGTCTATTTCTCTGGCTGCTTTTAGGATTTTCTCTTTAACTCTGATTTTGATCAATTTGATTATGCTATGCCTTGGTGTGGGTTTCTTCATGTTTCTTGTGCTTCTTAATGTTTTTGGGTCTGCAGGTTTATAATTTTTGTCAAATTTGGGCACATTTTTGCCAACATTTATTCAATTTTCTTTTCTGTGCTGCTTCCTCCTCTTCTTTGGAAACTCCAACTAGGTTGGTATCCAATCAAAGGTTACCAAGCATGCCAAGTAACAGGGAAACAGCACAACTCATAACAAGGAAAATAATCAATCAATAGAAACCAACCCAGAACTGGGTTAGATGTTAGGATTAGCAGATAAACACAGTTGTTCCACAGGTCACTGATGTTCTTTACATTAAAAAAAAAATTTTTTTTGAGACAGAGTCTCACTCTGTTGCCCAGGCTGAAGTGCAGTGGCATGATCTTGGCTCACTGCAACCTCTGCATCCTGGGTTCAAGTGATTCTCGTGCCTCAGCCTCATGAGTAGCTGAGATTACAGGTGTACGCCACCACGCCTGGCTATATTTTTAGTAGAGAGAGGTTTTTGCCGTGTTGGCCAGGCAGGTCTCAAACTCCCGGCCTCAACGGATCTGCCTGCCTCAGTCTCCCAAAGTGCTGAGACTACAGGCTAGAGCCACCGCACCTGGCTTTCTTTTTCTTCTCTATGTTTTTCATTTTGGATAATTTCTATAGCTATGCCTTGATCTTCACTAATTCTGCAATATCTAATCTGCCATGAATTGCATATAGTGCATTTTTTACCTCTAGTATTACAGTTTTAATCTCTGGAAGTTAGAGTTGAGTCTTTTCAGATATCTTACAACATATGAAAATGATTACAATGACTGTTTTAATGTCCTTGTCAACTGTCAGATCTGGATGGTGGAATAGTTGATAGAATTAGTGGATCTCAAGGTCACGTGTCCATCTCTTTTGTTGTAAAGTGGGTCTTTGGTCTCAAGAAATGTAATGTAGGATCCCAATGGTAGTAATCAGACACTTTGTGAACTTTAGATAGTGGTTCTGTCTGAGGCACTGCAGGCAGAAAGCAAACCATCTAGAAGAAATAATCCTGATCAGGATAAAGCACCACTCTTTCCAAAAGGAAGGCATCTGGTATAATCAATTTACTTCAATGTGGCTAGTTGGACTCCTCAAGGAATGCTACCTTATGCAGGGCTAAGTATTGGTCTCTACTGTTGGCAAATCACATATTCAGCAGCATTAGTAGGTCAATGAGCCCTGGTAAGAAAGAACCTATGCCATTGGATCATAAAGAGCTTCTATATCTGCCACTGTGACTACTTCATTCATGAACCTATGGCATAAAAACTGGGATGACCAAGGACAGACATTTCCTGATGTCTACTGGCTGAGGCATCAGCCCCTTTGGTTGTTTAATGTCTCTTTTGCACCAGATACTCTCTGGTGAACTTGGGTGTACTATTTGAATATATTATATTTGATGTCTGCTCTCAAGAGTCCACCCACATCCTTCCCAGACCTTTCCATTCCCAATCTTCCAATCTTGCTCCTTCCCATTCCCTTATTAACTATGTAAGTCAGGAGTCAGCAAACTTTTTCTGTAAAGGACCAGATAGTAAATATTTTCGCTTTTGTAAGCAATCCAGTTTCTGTTGCAACTCTGCCATTCTTGCAAATGGAGCCACAAACAATATGAAAATGAATGGACATGGCTATGTTCTCATAAAACTTTATTTATAAAAATAGGCATTGGGCTGGATTTTGCCTGTGGACCAGAGTTTGCTAAACCGTGATGTAAGCATTGCTCGTTGCTTATGAATACATGTATTCCCTTAACTTAAATTTCTTACTGCTCCATGGAAAATAGATGACCCGGTGCACTGGCCCCAGTCTTTTAGGGCTGTCCCTGAATGGGATTGTACTATGGTGGTGGTCCATTTTAGGTCAACACTTTCGTATCAAGTCAATAAATCAGTGGGCTGAGTTTGGTCTTAATCCTCCTCCTTCAGCTAGTTGTAGAGAACCTCTCATAAAGTTATACATGTGAGCTGAAAGAAGAGAGTCAATGAAACACTGGTAGATTACATGAGGATCTGTGCTACCGGTTTGGGGAGATGACTTATGCCCTCTAACCCCAGAGGTACCATTTCTATCTAACAATGGAAGGTCCCTGGATGTGCCTGATTTTGTTGCTTAGTGGATTCAACAGTTCCCAGGTTATAAAAGACAGCTCTGGCCACATAGTCACTTGATATTTCATGGTCAGATGGCTTCTACCAGAGCCCAGTTACATGCCAGGAGCTGTGTTTTGAATAGAGTTCTCTGCCATAGATTTCATGGCTTTGTTCCATAATTCTAGGGATTTGAGCTCTAATGTTGGAGCCAGAGATTCCACACAATATCTTTTTGTGATGTGTTTAGTACCGTGGGACTTCTTGGTCACATAGCTCTAATAGCAGGGATGCTTATACTATAGCCTAGGCGTAGTACAGAGCTCTTTCATGCTCTGGGCCCCATTCAAAGCTAGAAGCCTTCCAGGTCAGCTGATAAATTAGATTGTATACGCTTTCTCAAGTGTGAAGTATGCTGCTTCCAGAACCCAAAGGGACCTGCCAAGTTTCTGCTTCCTTCTTAGTGGTAGGCGATTCAAAATACAATAAATTTATTTATTTATTTGCTTTAGATGGAAGGTCATGACCTGCCTCAGGCCACTGAACACCTATACATTTAATCAATATGGCAGACCCCGATCCTTAGTAGGGTTTATTTCTCATCTCCTAGAGTGTCCTACTATGGCATCCATAGTACTTCTCACTCACTGGGCCCAATTGCTATGATATCATTGATATAATAGGCATGGAGTGCCCCAGGTAAGGTATGCGTGTGGGTGCATGCTGGGGAGAGCTGAGGTAATGGATCACTAAAGTAATTTATATTAATAGCCCAAAGTTACCTAGGTCTGGTTTAGCTCTCCCAGGAATGGCAATATAGTAATTCAGAAGTTCAGGCTGGAGAACAGAGTCAGAAGGTTGTCAGCAGCCTTTCAATGAACAAGACAGCTTTAGAAGTCACTTTGAAAGTCTTTACATATGTTAATAGAGAGTCACTGAGTGGGTGAGTTGGAACTATCAGGCCTGGGGCTAGTTCAGAGAAATTCTTGTTATGGGGTCAGGTTGTGTTAACTAGGTTTGCTGTCATCTCACAAGAACTTTGTCTTCTAAGGCAGCAGAAGGAGAAATGACTCAGCATACACCCAGTTAATTTGGGAGATGATACATGAAAACCTTGAGGCCTATATTTTTGCCTCTCAGTACTCTAACAATTGGGCTACAATTATTTCAGAACCACTGCTAGAGTCTAATATATGCATTAAGCTTTCTGCCATCTCCTTGGATGAAGATTCAAGCAAAGATTGTGTTCCTCTATTTGGGGTAGTAGGAGGGGTGTGAATAAAGTGTTATTCGACTGAAGTTCCTATAAGAATTTTCTTCAAACTTTTTATTGTGGTAAAACACACAACATAAACTTTACTATGAACCTTAAGAGTACAGTTCAGGGGCATTAAATACATTCATAGTGTTTTGTAATACCATTGCCACCATCCATGTCCATCACTCTTTTCAACTTGAAAACTGAAACTCTATTCCCATTGAACAGCAAATTTCCATGTCTCCCTCCCCTGGATTCTGGCAACCACCCTTCTACTTTCTGTCTCTATAATTTTGGCTACTCTAAGTATCTCATATAAGTAGAATCATACAATATTTGTTTTTTTGTGTGTGACTGTCTTATTTTACTTAACATAATATCCTTAAGTTTCATCCATGTTGTAGTATGTGTCAGTATTTCTTTCTTTATTAAGACTGAATAATATTTCATTGTATGTACATATCACATTTTTCTTACTCATTCATTTGTTGATGGATACTTGGGTTATTTCCACATTGGTATGGTTTGAACGTGTCCTCTCCAAAATTCAGGTGTTGTCAATGTGATACTATTAAGAGTTAGGGTCTATAAGAAGTGACTAGGACTTGAGGGTTCCTTCCTCTTTAATGGAACTAAGGTTCTATGAAAGAGGCTACTCAAATGCAGCATTTGACTAGTCTGCCCTTTTTGCCCTTCTGCCTTCTGCCATGTGAGGAGAGAAGGTTCCATCCCTCAGAAAGGATGCAGCAAGAAGGCCCTCACCAGACATCAAATGCCAGTGCCTTGATCCTGGACCTCCCAGTCTCCAGAACCATGAGAAAAATAAACTTTTCTTCTTTATAAATCACCAAGTGTCAGATATTCTGTTACAGAAACACAAATGGAGTAAGACAAAAGTTGGTACCAGAAATGGAATGTTGCTATAACAAATCCAACAGCAAAGCATTTGAGATACTGTGTGTCTTAGCTACTTATAATAAAATGCAAGTAGAGAAATTATTTAATTTACAATTAAAAGGGAAGCAGAATGCAGAAATTTAAAAAATTCTCAGTTTAACCACGTAAAGAATTAAAAAGCATGTTTAGGGGAGAAAACCAAGAGCGTGACCAAGCAACCATTTGGTAAGATCAGTATGAATAGAAAGCACCCAGGTGCTATTCATCAAGACAGTGGGAGAATGACCCTGAAAGCATTTTGGAGCTCTTCAGGGCTGCCGTGCTCATCACAAGTCCAGAGTGATAGGACCTTGGGGACAGAACAATTTCTAGGGAGGGGGCCTCAGGATTCACTGCTCAGGGCCGTCTTGGATCTCTGCTCCCTGCATTCCAATGCAGTGTTCCTTGCATTAGAAGAAATCCAGCTGTGGCTCAAGTGGGCCTAGGTGCAGCTCAAGCCACCATTCAGGAAAGCACAAGTGGTGAACTTTGGTGGCATCCACATGGTGCTAATGCTGCAGGCATGCACAGTGAACAAGCTGTGGAGTTATGGCTACCTCCACATGGATTTAAAAGGATATCTTGGATAGCCTCGGAGCCCAGACAGAGGCCTACGACAGAGGCAGAGCTCACAGAGAGCCCTTACTAGCACAAAGCATAGTGGAGCCTTGGGGGCAGGGCCATCCCTGAGACCTCAGAACTGTAGAACCACCAGCATGCAGCACCTGCCTGGAAAATCTGCAAACATGTGACTTCAATGCATGAAGCCTGAGCTGTACCCAGCAAAGTCATAGAGGGAGGGCTGTCTTGAGGCTGCCTATGGGTCTTTTCTGAGTTTATCCTACTTGGAGCTTGTTGAGCTTCTTGGATGGTTATATTAATGTCTTTCATAAAATTTGGGAAGTTTTCAGTCATTATTTCTTCATATATTCTTTTGGTCCCTTTCTCTCTCTCTTCTCCTTGTGAGACCTCCACAATGTGTCCTATAGGTTCTTTAGGCTTTGTTCACTTTTTTGTTTCATCTTTTTTCTTTCTGTTCCTCAGACTAATAATTTTAATCGTCCTATATTGAAGTTCACTGATTCTTTCTTCTGCCTGCTCAAATCTCTCTTTGAATCTTTCTAGTGAGCTTTTCATTTCAGTTATTATACTCTTCAGCACCAGAATTTCTTTTTGGTTTCTTTTTAGCTTTTCTCTCTTCTTGATATTTTGCTTTTGTTCAGACATCATTTTCTTAACTTTCTCCACATCTTGCTTTAGTTCTCTGAGAATCTTTAAGGCAGTTATTTTAAAGTCTTCGGCAAGTAGAGCTGGTATCAGGCCTTTTTCAGGGACAGTTTCTGCTGATTATTATTTTTTCCTTTGAATAGGCCATACTTTGTATGCTTTGAAGTATTTTTGTTGAAAACTAGACATTTGTATATAATGTTCTGGTACCTAGTAGTCCCACATGAAGTCCCCAACAATTTCTCGAAATCAGATCATCCTCCTTCCCTAGAGTTTGCTGTTTGCCAAGGATCAGGTTGAGGTATAAACTTGAGGTCTTTTTGAGTCTTTTCTGAGGTGTGCCTTTTCCTGGGTATGCGCAGTCACTTTCTAATTTTCCTAGTACAGGCAGTTGTTTTTGAATGTCTCCGTCTTTAATATTTGGGTCTCAAAAGGCAGAAAAGACAAAAATGAAGCGGGGGGCGCCCTTTTAATCTCCTGGAAGTCATTTCAGCTGGAGAGGGAGGGACTTGTAACAATGCACATGCTCCTGGAGGAAGCTGCACACAGCTTGCAAGAGCCAAGGTGGGCAAAAAGGGCCCCATCCTCCAAAATCAGGAATCTGTGTTCTGATCACTGATTGCTATTCCAGTGGAGCCCCCAGCCAGATGCTAGAGAAGTGATATCTCTTCAATTCTCAGATGTCATCCATTTGCCAGTCTTCTCTGGACCCAATAGACAGTGGACAACAATTGGAGGGGAGCAAGTTCTGTTACTGGGGGAATGAGCACTTTATTGGAGGATCAGGCGGCTCTCACAGGGCAGCCCAGTATTGTCAGTGACATTCTACTGACATCACAATCACCTTCTAACGGATGTTCTCAAACCTAGCCTTCTCATAAAAATTTCCTCCTAAAAGACAGATACTCTATGATTCCATTTACATGAGGTGTCTGAAGTAGCCAAATTTATAGAAACAGAAAGTAGATGGTGGTTGCCAGGGGATGGGGAAGAGCGGGGGAAAGGTGAGTTATTTAAGGGGTACAGAGTTTCAGTTTTGCAAGATTAAAAGAGTTCTGATGACGGATGCTGTTAGTGGTTGCACAACAATGTGAATGTACTTAATACCACTGAATTGTACACTTAAAAATGGTTAAGATGGTACATTTTTTGTTATGTGTCTTTTACCACTATATATATATATATATATGTATATATATGTGTGTGTGTGTGTTTTGTTTTTTTGGGTTTTTTTTGAGATGGAGTTTTGCTCTTTCGCCCAGACTGGAGTGCAATGGTGTGATATTGGCTCACTGCAACCTCTGTCCAACCTCCTGGTTCAAGCAATTCTCCTGCCTCAGCCTCCTGAATAGCTGGGATTACAGGCATCTGCAACCTTGCCTGGCTAATTGTTGTATTTTTAGTAGAGATGGGGTTTCACCATGTTGGCCAGACTGGTCTTGAACTCCTGACCTCAAGTGATCCTTCTGCCTTGGCCTCCCAAAGTGCTGGGATTACAGGGATAAGCCACCTTGCCCAGCCAAAAAATATGTTTTAAAAAGTAATTTAAACTTCACCTACTTCAGAACCAAAGTGGCTCCAAACCATTAATAATAGAATACACATACGTATAAACAAAGCCGAAGGTTTGAGGGGTGCACGTTAGCACACACTGTACACGGTGGTGTACACGTAAGCTTCACCATGCTTCCAAAGGAGTGGTGGTGTGAGTGTCCTAAAGCCTAGCTGAGACAAATTTTTGGGTACTTCATGTGAAATGACAAGAAAGAAGATGATCTGAGAAGGGAACAGTTTAATTTAACTGAAGCAAAGGCAATGAGCACCCAACAAAAAAAGGACTCTCCTTTCAAAATTGAGAAAGGAAAAATGTCTCGTCCTTCACAGAAACTCCTTTTCTTTCAAGACCGAAGGTGCCACATTAATATACAGCACTTACCTCTGCGGAGTTTCAGAGGGTGCATCTGCAGTGTGGGCTTTAGTCAAGACTTGGATTATTAACATGCAAATTAATAATCATAATGCCTGCCCTTCGAATTGCACTTCTTTCTGAAAGGCCTCAAAGAGCTTTACTGTTTTCCATTCCACACAAAATGCTGCTTTCTCTAATAACACTGTGAGGTATAAATGGCCACAAAACAGATATAAAAAGAAAACAATTTAAATACAGTCACTATCACAGGTGCATTTGGGATGGGAAATGTATTTGGTCGGATAAATTGTTATCACCCAGCCTTTCCCTTCTTTTCTGCTTTTTTAAAGCCACTAGAAAAACCCAGAGTAAGTTACCATGAAAAGCTATAATAATGCTAATTTTGTTCCCATTTCCTGGCTTTTTCCACTAGACTCGAGGCTCTTTAATATGACTTTAAAATTATTTTTCCCCATTAGTAATAGCCTTTCTTTTGCGCTCTGCTCTTTTGAAGTTGTATTATTATTTTCCTCTATGACTGACTGTGGCATATTTGCTATTTATAATCGACTCCTAATGCATGAAAGCTCATTCCCAAGGGCCACGCTGTCCACCCTGAAGTTTAAAAGCTTCCAAAAACGAGAGAGGGATGCATCATTCTGAATGGAAGCACATGGGGCAGCTTGCCCTGAAACCTCCTTGGGTGCAGGCAGATCTGGACTGTGGAGTGAATTTAAATGTGGAGGCATGCATGGGATCTGTCACTTGCCGTCTGCAGTCCCGGTCACAGCCTGGGCACCCACAGAACCCACACATGTGGCGATCACCCACTACAGGTAGCGATTTCCTGTGTATCTCTGCCCGTGGCCCCCTTCCCCACTCCCCTAGCTCGATGACACCTGCTTTTAAACCCAAAGGGGTCCCCGAAGATACAGAGAGGCTGAGCTATGATGTTGAGGGAATCTGTGTCCCAAATGCTAGATTTGAGGAACACAGGGAGCAGCCAGTCAAGACGTGAGAATTAAGTCAACTTCCTGTGGCAACGTTGGTGGGGTCCTGCTTGTTAGAGGCTCTGAATGGTGGCTACACGTGCCCCAGACCCCTGAATTGGGAAACAAGTTTGTTTCCTTGGTAAACATAGCTTGCATGGTGGGGAAGAATGTATTTATTGAATACGTGAATGAATGAGTAAATGAAAAATAAAGTAACTTGTCATTACCCCCCACTACCACCCTAAGGGGTAAGTACTATAATATCCCCATTTTATAGATGAGAACACTAAGGATTGGAGAAGGTCTGAGTGCTTGCCAAGATTATGGAGCTGGCTCATGGCAGGGTTTAGATTTAAATCTTTGTCTTACTCCAAAGGCTGGGATTCTCCACTCCCCTTCCAATGTTGTGCTCATTCCCATCAGCCAAATTCCCACCCCTGAGTCCACTTGATTTGGGGTCCATACTGAAATGAAAATAGTAAAGTGATGTTGAGTAATAACAACTAACATTTGCATTGCACTTACTCTGTGTCAGGCACTGTGCTAAGTGCTTTGCAGATACTAATTAAATACATTTTCACAACCCTCCTATGAGGTTGGATTAGAATCACCCTTCACAGATGAGAAGGCTGAAAACAAAAATAGTATTATTTGGCAGCAAGTGACAAAGACTGGATTCAGCCCTGGGCAGTTTGGTTCCAGAGTTCATGCTCACAGCCTTTGCATTCTCACTGTTATAGAGACAGGGGCTCTGGCATACTCTCTCTGCCACCTCATGAGGCTGAGGAACGTCAGAGCTGTCCTTACCAGTTTCTACCAGGACAACAATTTCTCTCTTGAGTTCCCAGGTTGGAGGTGACCCCTGCAGAGATGGCTGTTACACACAGATGGTTTCAGCCATGTGCCTCTGGCATGAGCCCAGTTCTCTGATCCTTGGCACAACCCATCACCTCTGTCGCCATCCTTCTCTTCACGGCCAACTCTGCTGTCCCCTCTGTGCACCTGCAGGTTACTAAAGCAACCACCCACCTTAGTCACAGGCCCCGGGGAGTCCACACCTGAATCCCTGACAACATCTTGGTGAAAGATCCCATTGGTCTTATTCTTCTGCCTGCCACTTCCTTCCCGCACAGGGAATTAGATCCTAACTCCACAATGTGCTGCTCTTGCTGTTTTCTCTCAGGTTGACAGAGCCCGAGTCCTGCTTTCCTGGCCTCAGTGCTGCTGCAGATGAGAAGTATCTCAGGGCCCTTTCTTTCTGGCTCTGAGGTTTTCGTAGTTGGCTTGTGTGTTTGCAAATGTGTGTAAGCCCCCTGAGACTAGGAATTCTATCTTATTTACCCCTTAACCTCAGAACCTAGCACAGGATCTGGCTCAGTATAGGTGCTCCACTGTTATTAGCTGAATGAGTGAATAAACAAATATAGGAGCTCAATATATTTGAATAATGACAGATGAGGGATCCCCCGCCACCTCTCTACAGCTGACAATTTGGAAGGAATCTCAGAAGCTGAAAGTGTCTTTCTGCACAGGATCAGGTCCCCGTAAGTGCATGAGGGTGGGGCATAATGTGTGCAGGGAAGCCCCAGCTACACTCAGGGCAGCGCCTCTCTGGTCTGTTTTACCTAAGAAGTCTCCGAGTGCACCTGTTCCAGCAGGAAAGAGATGCCACATTTCTGTGGGGTCTTTGAGGACAGTTTAATGAAGAGGTTATTTCCAACAGAATGGACAGGGTTCCGGGAAACCCCAAAGGCATGATGAAGCCCTGAAGGCTAACAACAGCAGTTGCTAACCTTGTCTGAATGGGCAGGGTTAGGGGATTCTATTAGTCTGTTTTCATGATGCTGATAAAGACTTACCAGAGACTGGGTAATTTATAAAAGAAACAGGTTTAGTTGACTCACAGTTTCACATGGCTGGGGAGGCCTCACAATCATGGCGGAAGACAAATGAAAATAAAAGGTACATCTTACACGGCAGATGACAAAGAGAGAGCTTGTGCAGGGAAATTCCCCTTTATAAAAACATCAAATCTCGTGAGATTTATTCACTATCACAAGAACAGCACAAGAAAGATCTGCCTTCATGATTCAATTACCTCCCACCAGGTCCCTCCCATAATATGTGGGAATTATGGGGACACAGCCAAACCATATCAGGGATGATTCTGGAACTCAGAGAGAGGAAGAGAGAGGTATGGTGGAAGGAGGACACTGGGCAGGAGCACTGCCACTGTCAACCAGTGGCCTGGCAGGGAGGGAGTTGTAGGTGTCAACATCCCGACCTCTATCTTATTTCATCCTCCAGTCTTCTATGGGCACCTCCTGCTGGCTGAACCTGAGTGGAAGCTAGCAGGCAAGGGAGTTTAATGATGCAGTCCTCAGCATTGTGGACCAAGAGCAGGGTGAGAATGCCGGAGCATGGGTCTGCAGAGGCAAAGTGAAAATCCAGCAGAGTAGGATGAATCCATGAGCAAAAAGCCTCCTACTATGAAAAAGACAAAGACAACACAACACTGTGAAAACCATTATTCTGCTTCAACCCTTCTATTTCACAAGGGAGGAGACTGAGGTAGAAAACAAGGACTCGAGTTGATCCATTTGCAAACCTAGAACCCTTGTCACCAGATGGCAAATCCCTAATTTGTCCTCAAGAACATCCTTTGAACTTTCTGTCTTGGACATACTTCAGAGTCACATGCTTCTCTAAGGACTGCTGTTTGCAACCACTTGCTGATTTTTCATGACAGATTTCTTAAATCACCTGCCGTAGCCCACTGCCTGCCACTCCTATGCCTGTGAATTTACAGTTCCAGTTAAAGTCACGTCCATGAATGGGGAGGGAACGAAGGCTCTCCCTATCCCTTCAAGCCCCCAAATTGATTTGGCACTCGAAGTCACTGTTATATTTTATACTGAGTCTTCTGAATCAGTTCATTGAATTTTAGCTGTAGCTATATACAATCCTCTCCAGTGAAATTATTTGGCCATATTGTGGATGGCTCTGCCATGATCCATCAATGCCACTAACTATCAGCAATAAAAAAAAAATCCTCCTTCTCTTTTCATTGTAATGAATTTTCTAAACTCAGATTGAACCTTGGAAGGTACTTTACTGGCTTTTTAATTTTTAAAATGTAGCATTTTGTACTTTTTATATGAAGCCCATAAGATGGGTGGTGGCAAATTTTGAATATTTTGTATTCCGAGAAAGTTGTTGAGGATGAGGTGATTCGGGCAACCCTGGCTTGGATTTCATGGAAGAGGAGGATAGACATGGGGAGGACTTCATGGGTGTCCAGTTTGACATAGACATCTGTGACTTTTTGTAGGTTAGGACGGAGGAGTTCTCTAAGTGTATTAGTCCGTTCTCATGCTGCTAATAAAGACATACCTGAGACTGGGTAATTTATAAAGAAAAGAGATTTAATTGACTCACAGTTCAGCATGGCTGGAGAGGCCTCAGGAAACTTACAATCATGGCAGAAGGGGAAGCAAACATGTCCTTCCTCACATGGTGGCAGCAAGCAAAAAGAGGAAAAGTCCCTTATAAAACCATCAGATCTCATGAGAACTCACTCACTATCATGAGAACAGCATGAGGGTAACCGCCCCCATGACTAAATTACCTCCCACCCCATCCCTCCCATGACATGTGGGGATTATGAGAACAATTCGAGATGAGATTTGGGTGGGGACATAGCCAAACCACATCACTAAGCAAAAAGCAAGGATGAAAATTCAGCTGAGATTCTTTCAATGCATTAGTAAATTAATAAAGGGGGAAAATTAACATAATTTATCCAATGATTGCAAAAATATTGTTATTGTCCTGCACAGGAACCTGATTTCCTGGGCAGAGAGGAAGCTATTGAAATCGACTTTAGGAAAGCATTGTAAAGTGGCTTGGGTGGAGGAAGCAGATGGCATTACAAAGAGGAAATAATTCACAGTTCGGAGAGGAAAATCTATAAGTACATATGAATATGTGGACACCACAAGTAATTGTGTATTAAAAACCTAAGTCTTAAACTCTGAAAGTGCATGTGTAGTTAACATAAATAAGATTTTTCAGACAAATCTTTAGATCAATCACAAAGCGGCCTTAATATTAACTTGCCCACTAGGAAGGCAGAGATGAAGCTCCTACCCACGCTAGGATAAAGTGGCCACATATTCACTGTGGTCTCCTTAGACTGCCATTTAACATATATTCCTTTCTCAAAGGAACATCCTTTAGTTAGTCAACATTTTACTTTCTCGCTAGCTATGCAATGGTGTTTTAACCAATGGAAAGTCAATCAAAAAGATTAAAAAATATATCTTTAGCAAGTACCCGCCCTTTGTTGCAATGTTTGCATTACTTTTGTAATTAGGAAAAAAACCAAGATGTTTTAATTGAAAAGTGTTATGTTTGAATCATAGAAAAATCGAAGTAAATAAGTTCTCATTCCTCTTTAACTGAGCTAAGTACAGACCACTTCAATGACAAATGTGAAGACAAGAGATTTGCAAGCAACAGAAATGGACTCACTAATTTTATAAAAAGGGATTTATTGGAAGGATACTGGGGACTCACAAAATCTCAAGGAGCCTGGAGAACTGGCCTGAAAGTGGACAGGATTCAGGCTAGGCCATTGAACCATGACACCTGTCCACAGTGATGCCTGGTCACAGCACTGGGAAGAAGAAATGCTGTATGTTTGAGTCTGCGTCTCTTGCTAACAACCTAAAGTCCCAGAAGAGAGAGTGATTGGTCAAGCAAGCGTCGTGTGTCTATCTCTGACTGTAAAGTATGTTTTTCAAGAATACTTATCACCCAAATTCTTCCATTTTTGCCTATGGAGAGGTACTTGGCCTTCTTTCCTCTTTTCCTTTTCCTTTTTTCCTAGAACAATGGTTCTCAAGTTGTGATGCCCAGACCAAGAGCATCAGCATCACTTGATATATTAGTTTGTTAGGGCTGCCAGGCATGGTGGCTCATACCTGTAATCCTGGCATTTTGGAGGCCCAGGTGGGCGGATCACTTGAGGTCAGGAATTCAAGACCAGCCTGGCCAACATGGTGAAACCCCCGTCTCTACTAAAAATACAAAAATTAGCCAGGCGCGGTGGCAGGCCCCTGTAATCCCAGCTACTTGGGAGGCTGAGGCAGGAGAATTGCTTGAACCTGGGAGGCAGAGGTTGCAGTGAGCCAAGATCACACCACTGAACTCCAGCCTGGCTGACAAGACTTCATCTCAAAAAAAGAAAGTTTTGGCATATAACAAATTATCATAAACAGAGTGGCTTAAAACAACAGACATTGGCCAGGCGTGGTGGCTCACACCTGTAATCCCAGCACTTTGGGAGGCCGAGGTGGGCGGATCACAAGGTCAGGAGATCGAGACCATCCTGGCTAACACGTTGAAACCGCATCTCTATTAAAAATACAAAAAAAATTAGCCAGGTGTGGTGGTGGGCCCCTGTAGTCCCAGCTACTCCGGAGGCTGAGGCAGGAGAATAGCGTGAACCCGGGAGGCGGAGCTTGCAGTGAGCAGAGATTGCACCAATGCACTCCAGCCTGGGCGACAGAGCAATGCAGGTAGTTTTCCATGTAAGGACAAAGGAGGGTTTGACGGGAGAGGGAATGTGGGAGTAGGGGCTGGACTCTGAAGCAGAAATGAACCTGCACCTGAGCTCTGATGACCTTACCAGTGGTCGTGAGCTTCCTTACACTTACAGTTGCCAAAAACAACTACCATCATCATTACCCTTTCAAATCATACATGGCAGAAAACAAGTCATTGTATAAAAGCTCTCAAAATTTATTTTATTTTACTTTAAGTTGTGGGATACATGTGCTGAATGTACAGGTTTGTTATGCAGGTATACATGTGCCATGGTGGTTTGCTGCACCTGTCAACCCATCATCTAGGTTTTAAGCTCTGCATGCATTAGGTATTTGTCCTAATGCTCTCCCTCCCCTTGCCCCCAACTCCCGCTTCAGAATTTATTTATTGGAGTCAAATGATGATACGTCTACCTTACCAATAGATTTAATTACTTTAAACTATTTTTTTTTTCAGTTCTTAATGCTGTTTTTTTTTTTTTTTTTTTCCTCCCCAGGGAAATTTAAGGCTTTTCTTAATAGCCAAAGGAACAAAAAATATTCCTCTTCTAGGATTTCTAACCTCAGACTCCTCCTGATCAGGGCTTTCTGTCATTTCTCTTTAATGCCCATAATTGATGCATGATGCAGATTCACTCTTAGGGTCTGGCTGAAATGAATTTACACTATTTGGAGATCTTGATTCTGTGAACTATGGTGATTTCACCCTGATTAAACTTTACTCCATCCATCAACAAAGAAGAAATTTCAAGCATATGCTCTGTGCTCCAACACCATGTTAAGTATTTTTAGAGAGGAATAGGAAGGCACATACAGAAATATCAAATACCCCCCTATACAACCATTCCGCCCCCTGCCCCCCCCCCCCCCCCCCGCGCCACGCGCCAACCACCAACATATCTGTAAGGGGCAGCACAGCATTTAGGAAAGAGTGTGAATTTTGTGTCAGAAGAACTCAGATGTATTGCCAACCTCCCTCTTCAGTTCTAGAACAGCAGGGACATTTACTCCTCACCAACTTCCATGTGCTCTTCTGTATGTCTCTGGACCCCTTACAGTTAGGAGGAGTCACGCGGCTAATTCTGGCCAATAGGTGTGAATAGAAGTGTACGTCGTCTTAGAAGATGTACATCACTTACAAGTCAGAGCATTAAAGGGCCAGGGTGTAACTCTCCAGCTTTTCTCCTCCTCTTCCTCAGCAAGCTTTGAAGCCATCAAGTGTGGCAGTACAACCAGTATGATCTTTAACAGCCTGAATCTCTGAGTGACCACATGGCACAGAGCCTCCTGCTTAACTACAAAGATTGAGCAAAAAGCAAATCTTTTTTGGCTAGGCCTTTGAGATACGGGTTTTTAACATGTCACTGCACCATAAACTATGTGTTAAGCCACTGAAATGTGACTTTTTAATATGCTATTGCAGCATAGCCTAGTCTATCATGACTAATACAGATGCTGATCTAGAAATGGTCAACAGGTTATTCTCCCAAGACTGGGAGTCTTGAGTGAACACCTCAATTCATGAATAAATGCTCGGAGGACATTCATCAGGACCAGTTTGCTCACCAGACTATTTATGCTACAAAACGAATACCACTGCACCTCCTTCCACCCCTCCTGAGTTCCATTTATTCCTGTCTCTTTCCCAGCCAAATTCTCCAGATTTTTGTCAGTTCTGTGGTTTTCTTGATAACCTTCTAATAAATTCACCTTTGCTTAATTTAGGCCAAGGCCTGCTTCTGTTGGCCTTGGTAGGACTCTCTTCTCCTTGGCCTTGGCACCACCAATAACGGGATGTAAAAGAGGTCCACCTGTGCCCCTGAAGAGATTTACCATTCTTCTGCATGGGCACTGCCCACTGCACCACCAAAAATTACCTCAGAAACCAGGCCCCAAAGGGAGTCTGTAATTAAAACTGATTTTCCCTCTCCCTTAAGAGACCTTCAGGACTGATCTCACTACCTCCAACCTAACAGAATCATGCCAGCCTCCCAGGCCATTCCTTGTTGACTCGATTCCCATGCAGCTCTGGGCATCTCCTAATGCAAGTCAAGCCGCCAACCTTTCCCACTCTCAGGTTCTTCCAGTGAGCCTCTAAAACCCGTTCCACCAGTGGTGTCATCCCCATTGCCCTAATGGGGGACTGTGGAGGTTGATCAATGGGAACAAAGAGTTAGACAGGAAGGACACATTTTGGTGTCCTATTATATTCTAGGGTGACTATAGAAAATAACAAAGTACTATATATTTCAAGAAAGCGGAAAGAGGAGATTTTGAATGTTGTTACCACAAAGAAATTATAAATGTTTAAAGTGATAGATAGGGTAATGAGCTTGATTTGATCATGACACTATACATACATGCATTGAAACACTACATTATATCCCATAAATATGGACAATTATGTCAGTTATACATTTGAAAAATAAATTTAAAATATTTAAAGAAGATAAAGCCTGGTTTTCCCTAGAACATATATTTGATGATATATATATGTAAATACATATGTATATATATATAAAAATATATATATATAATGATTGATATATTTCAATCATTGTAAAAATATGCGGTAATATTGCCCATCTTAAAAAAAAACCTCAAAAAGCAAAGCTGAAAACCTCCCTTATCCATACCCCCCACTGACCCTACTGACCCATGTCTCCCCCGCCACTTTAAGCGAAAGTCTTGGAAAGAGTTGTATATATCAGCTGCCTCTACTTTCTCATCAGTTCTTTTTTCCCTACTACTCCACTGAACTTGCTCTTCTCAAGGTTGCCCAAGACTTCTGCACCAATGAGCACTTCTCATCTGTGTTAACTAATATCAGCAACTTGGGTGAGCATTGCCTCTTTCTTGACACATTCACTTTCCATGGCCTCCTGGACATCATTCTCTTTCTCGTTTATTCTGCTTACTCACTGACCACCTCTTTTCTGTCTCTTTTGCTGGTCTCTCCTGTCCCTGACCTCTAAAAATTGAGAGCTCTAGGTTCCATTCAGTTTCATGGTTTTAAATACCAGCTATATATGGATGACTCCCAAATATATAACTTTGGTTCTCCCTCTCCCCTAAACTTTAGACTCATATATTCATTGTGTCTAGTCTTTTCTGGCTGCTATAACAAAATACCATTTACTGAGTGGTTTATAAGCAACAGAAATGTATTTCTCACAGTTCTGGGGACTGGAAATTCACAGGCAATGCCCTGCAGATTTGGAGTCTGGTAAGGGCTTGCTCTCTAGTTCATAGATGGTGCCTTCATACTGGGTCCTCACATGACCTTCATACTGGGTCCTCACACGATGGAAGGGGCAAGGGAGCTTTCTGGGGTCTTTTATAAGGGCACTAATCCCACTAATGAGGGTTCTGCTGTCATGACCTAATAATGTCCCGAAGTCCCCACCTCTTTATACTTTCATATTGGGGGTTAGGTTTTAACATAAATTTAAGGGAGAAACACGCATTCAGGTCACAGTATACTGCCTAACTAAAATCTCTATTTTGATTTCTAATAGTATCCTTGAATTATTTAAAATATAAATCTTTACTTTTACTACCCTTTACCCCAAATTTGCTCCTTTTGTCTTTTCCATTCCAGAAAATGGTACCATGATTAACATGGTTGTCTAGTCCTAAAATCTTGAAGTAAGTTTGAATTACGTGCTTTTTTTCACTTCTACATCCAATCTATCAGCAAGCCTTGCTGGGTCTAACTTAAAAATACTTCCAGGATCTGGTAAATTCTTGCATCTCTGTTGTTACTGCTCTGGTGTAAGCCACCATCATCTCTCATCAGGATGACTGATGGAGCCTGCTATCTGGTCTCCCTCATCCCACCTATCCTTCTTTCCTCTAATCCATTTTCTACATGGAAGGCAGTGGGATCCTTCGGATATATAAGCCATTTCATGTTACTCTTCTATGAGAGGTTCTCATCACATTTGTAATAAAATATAAAGATCTAATCATGACCTTCAAGTCTTGTGATAATCTGACTACCTCTCTGTCTCCATCAACCACTTACTTATTGTATTCTCAGTCGACTTTATTCAGCCATATCCCATATCTTTGCTCTCTTTGACCTTCTTATTAATCCTCAAAGACACTAAGTGTTTATCTCAAGGCCTTTGTCCTCATGTTTCCCTCTGTCTAGAGTGTGCATCTAGACCATCTTTGCTGTGGCTCAACCACCCATTTCATTTAGGTCCCTGTTCAAATGTCATTTCCTGAGATTACAATATCTAACAGGGTCCACTACTCCCAGTCACTCTTTGTAGTAGATAACTAATTCTGCCATTAGAAGGTGGAGTCCATATCTCCACCCTTGAGTCTGGGCCAGTTTTGTGGCCTGCTTTGACCAAGAGAATGCAGAATAGGTAGCAGTGTGCCAATCTGTATTAGTCTGTTCTCATGTTGCTAATACATACCCAAGACTGAGTAATTTATAAAGAAAAAGAGGTTTAATTGACTTACAGTTCCACATGCCTGAAGAGGCCTCACAATAATGGTGGAAAGCAAAGGAGGAGCAAAGGCATCTCACATGGCAACAGGCAAGAGAGAGAAGGAGAGCCAAGCTAAAGGGGAAATGCTTTATAAAATTATCACATTTCATGAGACGTATTCACTACCATGAGAACAGTATGGGGGAAACCACCCCCATGGTTCAATTACCTCCCACTGGGTCTCTCTCACAACATGTGGGAATTATAGGAGCTACAATTCAAGATGAGGTTTGGTTGGGGACACAGCCAAACAATATAACAGTCCTAGGATTAGCTTTTAAGAGGCTTGGCACCCTCCATTTTGGTCTTCTTTGGAGAGGCCAGCTGTCATGCTGTGAAGAAGATCAGGCTAGACTACTGAATGGTGAGAATGACACCATGGAGGGTGACAGAGTACACATGAAGGAGCGCTGAGGCATCAAACATATTAATAACTAATTGGACCTTTCAGCATTGTCCAGTGGCAACAGAATGCCAACAAGTGGTTGACTCCAACTGGTGTCACATGGAGCAGAAGAACCATCCAGCTGAGCCCTCCCCAAATGTCTAACCCACAATCATGAAAAATTAATGTCATTCTTAAAAGCCATTACATTTTGGGATAGTTTATTACATGCCAATTGATGACTGAAATAGTCTCTAACTCTTCATTCTGTTTATTTTTCTTTATAGCACTTATCTCAATAAGAAATCACACAATTATTCGTTTATTTGTCTACAGCTTATTTTCTGTCTCTCCCTCAAGAATATGAACTCCAGGAGGAAAAGGACTTTGTCTTGTTCACCACAGTATTCCCAGTGCTTGGAACAATGCCTGGCCTATTTCAGGACTTAATAAATATTTGTTGAATAAACTAAATACTAAGAACCCTAACATAAGCCTTAATTTTCCACAAAAAATTATACCCATCTTCACAGACACATTTTTTTCTTTAATCTCAACATCCAATTACTTTTGCTTTTTAAATCAAAGTTCTCTATCAGTTTGCTAGAAAAACTTACCAGGCATTTGTTTTTATAAATCCAGAAAATACTTTGGTTCAAGATCTGCAGTGCATTTTAAGATGACTTGGGCATTATTACCATTCACTGAATAATCCTGTGGGTAGGTTAATGACAAAGTACCACTTAGTATCCTATCTTCCCAGGATAGATTTCTAGTGCCACCCAGCCCCTCCCACTTAAGTACATACAAGTCCTCACTTTTAGGATAGCACATCCAAGCTGGGGCTGATAGTTCCTTATTAATTCCTGAGATCCCACCAATTTTTCCATCAGGGCAACACAAGAACAGCCCCCTCTTTGTTAGTCATAGAAGAAGATCATTTTCTGGTATTTTTCCTCCCTGACTCACTGGCCCTTACCATGCATAAGACATTGGATGCTGCCACATTGGGAATGCCTTTCTGTGAAATAGGTTTGTTGTGATTTCTTTCATGCCTGGTTGGAACACAGAGTCATAATTAGAACAAGGCTCCTCTCCCAGATCATTGCTCTGATGGCTCTAAATTGGTTCGCACAGTTCCATTTTCTTTCTAAACGAACAAGACCTTTGCTTTTCTGATTGTGGAGATGTGAGATTGATCACCAGGTCCCTGACACTTCCCTCTGACTAACGTTTTCCCTGGTGTTTTCAGGTATTCTGCCCTATTCATTTCACTTTGGAAGCCAGTGCTGGGTTGCAATTTAATTTTTCTAAATTTAGTCTGTAGAAGGCTCATGGCCAATGGGAGGGGATTACAGCTTACCAGGAATCCACATTCAAAGCAAAGGAAAGTCGTCTTTGGGGATCTGGATTTATTTATAGAGTTTGAGGACTCAAAAGAAGACCAAATAGACTTAGCAGCCACACTTCCCCACTTCAATTTAACAGTCTCTTAAGCACAAAATCAAACACAATATAAATAAAGTGGCCTGACTCCTTCCTGAGTGTCTTACCTTAACTTCTCCTGTCTTCTGTCTTGCTGTCCCCTAGGTGTCCCCAAAGACCCCATTCTATCTTCTGTGAAGACCTCTAGCTTTTAACAGAGAAACAATCACATCTCCTAAAGTGATTCCTGGTACAGCTGGAGCAATCTGGCAGTGCTGAAACTTAAATTACTAAAAGATCAGATCTGTTGAAGATCTTCATTAGAAAAGGTACTAATTGTATGCAGTGTCTTTCAGAAAACCTGTTAAGTGCCTAAAACTGTACTTGGCATTATGACAAATACAGAAACAAATCAATTTTATATTTTAGTCTTTGCTAATAAGGAAGTTTAAAAGAGAAGCCACAATATAATATAATAGTTTAGAGCAAGCACTGTGGAACTAAACTGGCTGTGCTAGAATCCTGTTAGAACACTTAGCCTTTCTGTGCCTCAGTTTTCTCATCTGTAAGTTGGACACAAAAAGTGTAGCTACTTCATAGGGTTACTATGAGGATTTAAATGAGTTAATAAATATAAACAGAAGAGTGTCTGACATAGTAAGTGATTTTTATTTTATATAGACATGATATGGATTATGCATACTTCTATATATATGCGTACTTCTCTCCATACAATATAAGGGAGGAACATATTACAGTGCTGCCAGAATTCAGAGGCAGGAGACATTGTTTGTAGCCAGAGGAAACCAGGAAGGCTTTCTGGAAGATGCATAAGTGGCAAAGACAATAATGCTCACAAAATACGCACTGCATAACCTCCACCTGCTTGCTCCCCAGTGCTTTTGCAATTAGGGTCATGTGACTGGTTCTAGCCAATTCGATGTGTATAAAAGTGCTGACTCATTTGGCCTCTCTTCTCTCCTGCTTCAGTGAATGAGAAGGACACTAACCCCAGGTGTTGCAGCTAAAGATGGTAGAAAGTCCATCAGCCTGGGTACCTGAGTGGTGGTGTAGAGCAAAGACACATCCCCCCACCCAAACACACACACCTCACAATGGATATGTAATAGGAGCAAAATATAAATGTATCATGTGCTAAGGCACTGAGAGTTTAGGCTTAATTTTGCCCTGTGGCATAGCCTTGCCTGTACTGATATGTGTATATATATGTATATACACACATATATAAATACACACACATATACACAGACACATATGCATATTATACAATATATACAAATATTTTATAATACATTATATATGTGTATGTGTGTGTATATATATGATGATCATGGTGGAACAGCCCAAAAAAATAGAAATGGGACAAAGTACAACATATTGAACACATATTTGATTAGAAAGAAAAGCTGGGGTTACATCACTGAAGCCCTTAAATTCCTGACAAAAGAGTTTAGACTTTATTCCACAAGGCAGCAGGAAATCATTAAGTATGAGTTTCCTAGAATAATTACACCAAGCAGGTAGTACCAGTGAGAGCCCTTTGAAGAGCAAGAGCCTTCCATAATTTTAGGTATGAGCTTGTGCCAGAGGATCCCTCCCTCCTCTAGCTCAGAACACTAGAAGTTTGTTTTATAAGTTAACATTAAAAAAAGTTAAATTTTATGATCCCTAAAACAAAAATTTTTTATCATGATTTCTAACTTACCTCTATAAACTCTCCCTGTTTAGAGTAGCAGGAACCCTCTTGCTTGCTGTTGAAACTGGAATAATGTCTCAGTATGACAACTTCTAGGAAGAACAACCAAACCCTTTTCTGCTTCCCCTCATTGAGGGACAGGGAGTTGGGGAGTGGCTGAGTGAGAACATTTCTGGAAATGGGAGTGGTCTTTAAATACCTCTACAACAAAAATTAAAATTTTAAAGTGGACATATTTGTGCCCAAAGTAGAAAAAAATCATTTGCCTAAGAAAACCAAGAATCATAGTTTTTGTACTTTTTCAGCGATAGTAAAGCCTGTTTATTACAATGGTTAATGTAATCCTAGCTGCTGTAATCATTCTGTTTATGTAATCACATAAACCCAAAATTGCGCAATGACCGAAACATGGGACACACTTTTTTTTTACACAGAATCCCAAAATGGTGCTACTGAATGGTAGGTGGCTTCCCTCCATGTGATGACTCAGGGATGCAAGCTCCTTCCGTCTAGTGGCTTTGCCACCTCCTAGCTGTGGTTTCCAAGGTCACCATGCTTATCTGCACCAAGCTGGTAGAGGGGAAAGGAAATGGAAGGTCATGCATGGAGATTTAATGCGGGTCTAAAAGTGATACACATCATTTCTGTTCACTTTCCACTCTCCCGGTTACAGGGTCTCCTCCAGCTGAAAAACAGGCAAGTAAATGTCATTTGTCTGTATGTCCAGGAAAAAGAGGAAAGGTGTAAAGGTGTTTGGAGAATCATAGCAGGCTCCGATAAACACTTTTCTTGCCAACACGTGTCAATTAAAAGAATAATAGTAAACTTCTAGTTTCTTGTTCTGTCAATAGACATTTGTTGAGCACCTGCATTCAAAGTGCATGCTTGTTGGTTGATGGGGGGAGAGGCAGAGAGTCAGAGAGACGGTCTAAAGTTCATAATCAGGTGGGGAAAAATATGGATATAAGCAATAAAATATAAAGCAGAAAATGACAAGAACTCCAAAAAAGGCTCAGATAAGACTTTTTGGAAGTTCGGAAGCAGGGCTAGCTGGAAGATTCTGTGACGTGAGTGGGTGTTCTAGGCAAAACATAAGCAGAGGCACAGAGGGAGGAAATTAGGAAGTCTTTATGATAGAAAGTCAGAGATTCACTTGGACTGCGGTGAAGGGTGTAAGAAGAGGAGAGACAGAGTTTACGTTGGAAAAGGGTGTTGGGGTCTGATCTTTCAAACTCTCCCTAATCACACAGGATGTGCATTTCTGAGAGAGGCTATTCAATCACCTATCTCCACAGTTTCAAATTTTTCCCATCTATTTTTCATTAAGCAGGTACTCTGCTCCCTTTTCACTTCAAATAATTATAAAGATGATTATGGAAATGATAGCGGTGGTGGCGCTAATGATTAGGAGGGAGAAGAGATTTTGTAAAATTTCCTCATCTACCCAGAAATCTTTCTGCCTCGCTCTGAGAAGAATCCTTGAGACCATGATTCATGAGCCACTGAGAGCCGGTTCCCACTCCCTGGGAGCCCACATGAGAAAAAGTGCTGCAGACGATGGGCTGTTTTTGAGAATCAGCAGGGCAGGGCTGCTTGGCAATCAGTTTAGGAAACGCAGAAGTCATAAACCAGCACATTGAGGCCAGCTAGGAACGGGACCAGGCACCTTCACCAGACCATGGGACGGCAAACCCCAGAGGTAGAGGCTGGATTCCCATACCTCAGCCTTTCATAAAAGAACCAGTGGATAAAAGCTCTCTGCAAAAAGGGCACTGATTCTTTGTTTAAATTAGGCGGACACAGAGCTCAATGCATGACACTGTAGCAACCTGGCAGATGAAATTTAGCAATAATGCAAGATCATTTCAGTTGACCATAAATGTCACCTGAAAATGGGAAGTGTGCTGCCCTGCCTGTCACATGAAGTTCACCCCATTCCTCTTGTTCTTTGCCTTCCTGACCTTCTGGACTCATTTCAGTTTTTGGACACATTAGGGAGTGACAGGAAGACACCTCTCTGCCCTGTGAAGACCATGACAGCACCTGTATCAGTTTCCTAGGGTTGCTGTAACAAATTACCATGAACCTAGTGGCTGAAAACAACAGAAATTTATTCTGTCACAGTTCTGGAAGAGCATTCCAAGCAGGGGATCCCTGAGAGGGGAGAGGGCCAGGCGAGTGTGATTGGAGCAAAGAAAGCAAGCAAAAGAGTAGTAGGAGTTGAGAGAGCAGTCTTGGATCACCCAGTCATAGTTAGGCTCATATATTGACAATGAGAAGGAATCAGTGAGTTCATGAAGAAAATGAGAAATACTGGTCATCCATGTTAAGCCTTCGACTTTTATACATACCATCCATTCTGTTGGAATTCCTAGGCATCCTTCAGGACAAGCTTGTGCCCACTTTCCCTCACAATGCCTTACCCTTTCCTCCCCTTCACCATCTTCTCCTTCCTGGGCACCTGCACCATCTACACATAGTATTAATCTTAACCTCTTTTGTGCTACCACAGTCCAATGTACGTGTCTCTAGAAAAATACCTAGCATGTTGCTTTGCACACAGTAATCCCCGAATAGTGTTTTCCTTCTTTATCTCTTAAGATCCTTACCACAATGTCAAGAATTTTCACTGCAAATCAAATTTGAACTGAGTTTTTAGAGAAGTCCAAGTTTATGTGCAAAGACGTAAAGATGTAATAGAATCCTTTCAAAGAGCTGTCTTGCTAATGCTCAATCACAGGGAGCAATGCATTGCCTGACATTTTCAGATTCCCAGACCAGACATAGAACATGATAGAGGGAGGGAAAGGGGTGAGACATTTTGTAGAGGTCTTTTTGGTCCTATCCTTCTTCTAGACTCTATCTTTATTCATGGGGCAAAAGGAAGAAATTCACTTAGATTTCATGGATGTGCACAGGTATAAGTACCCTGACTTTTTTTTCAAGCCAAGCATACATGTATACATCCCCTGTAAAAGATCTAATAAGGAACTCTAAAGGACTGCAGGGTGATACAGGAGAGAGAGAGAGAGATAGAGAGAGAGAGAGAGAGAGAGAGAGAGAGAGAGAGAGTGTGCTTGAGTGTAGAGAGAGCCAGAGTTGGTGTATGTTGGAGATGGGGGAGGAGGTGGCAGATCAAGTTAATATAAGGAAGTTTATTTAATAGACATTTGACTGCTTAGCCAAATATATGAGTAGTTCCTAGAAAACTACATCATTATACGGGAAGGGGGTTGTTTGTAAGTGGAATACTTCAGGCTATGAGGTTTCAGCACCTGCTTTAATCAACGTTACAACTATTTTTGTGAAGATTTACATTTACAGAAGTTTGAGTCGTTTTCTTGAGTTCCTTCCCTTTGCTTATAGTTTGGAATTTTTCCATGTTTTTGGACGCAAATAAATGCAGCTGTTTGCTCTGCAAGAGCTATGGAAAACATATATTTATGTTGCATTTGTAATACAGAGAATGTTCAATTGAGACTGAATTTGGCTTCTTGCCTTATATTTCAACTTTTCTTTTTAATAACATGAGATCTTTCATTCATGCAAATGATGCTATTGACTCATCAGCATGGTATAGTGAAAGAACAGGGGTCTGGCCATAAACACAACTGAGTTTCAGTTCTGCTTTGTCAGTAATGACCTTCCTGGATGTGGGAAATTATATTTTCAAAAGATGGCTGCAAGAACCTCACATCTCATGTACTCCTTTACAATGTGACCTTGATATTCTCTAATTAAGAGAAGTCTATGTCCTCTTCTCTCAAATCCAAATGAGCTTGGGACTTCCTTGTAACCTATGGGATATAGCAGAAGTGACCATGTGTGACTTCTGAGGCCGGGGGTCTTAAGGGCAATGCCACTTCTGCTTTGTCTACTGCAACACTCGCACTAGGAGCCGTGCTGCCTCTAAGGAGTGTGACTGTCCTGAGGCTGCCATGCTGCGAGGAAGCTAAGTGGCACGGAGTGGCCCCGTGTAGGTGTCCCAGTTAACAGTCCTCGTCTCAGGTTCTCCCAGCCCAGGTGCCAGACATGTGACTGAAGAAACCTTCAGATGATCCACAGTCCCAAGCAGGGAATCACTCCCAACCTTCAAGCGTTTCCAGCTGAGACCCTAAACAGGGCACAGACAAGCTTTCCCTGTTATGCCCTTTCTGAATTCCTGACCGACATAATCTGTGAGAATAATAAAATGATTATTCTGTGTTACCAAGTTGGAAGCAATAGGAACAGAATCAGCAGCAGTAGAAACAGAAACATTGAAATAGAAATTTGGAACCTGGAAGTGGGAGACAATTGTAGCAAAAAATGGAAACATGTAGTATTAGCACTGGGACACCCCGCAGTGGGTTCTGGAAGCCCCTGAGGGAAGGTAGGACAAGCTAGAAGGGCCTCAAGGGGAGCGTTGATGAGGGTTCAAAGGAAACTGAGAAATATGTTATCTGGAAACCCAGGAAAGGGAGATCCTTGTTATGCAGTGGAAGAAAGTTCAGCAAAACTGTTCCCTGTGATAATGCATAAAATGGAAAGCATATTTATTAAACTCAATTTCCAGGCAAAGCATTGAGGGTGCTGACTAACTTCTTTCAGTTCCCTATAACAAAATGGGAGGTGTGAGAGAAGCTCAAGAATGAATTCCTTTTTTTCTTTTTTTTTTTTTGAGACTGAATTTCACTCCTGTTGCCCAGGCTGGAGTGCAAAGGCACGATCTCGGGTCACTGCAACCTCCACCTCCCAGGTTCAAGCGATTCTCCTGCCACAGCCTCTCGAGTAGCTGGGATTACAGGCACACACCACTATGCTTGGCTAATTTTTTTTTTTTTTTTTTTGGTAGAGATAGGGTTTCACCATGGCCAGGCTGGTCTTGAACTCCTGACCTCAGGTGATCTGCCTGCCTCAGCTTCCCAAAGTGCTGGGATTACAGGTGTGAGCCACTGCGCCTGGCCAAGAATGAATTCTTAAGTCTTCAAGCCTAATTGAAAGGATAGATAAGGTCTCAGAATAGTCATCTTAGTCAGGAAAGTGCCCCAAATTAAGAAACAGGCTCTGGGAAAATATAAATTCAGAATGGGACTGTAAGATCCCTTGTTTAAGTCTCAGAAATATCTTACATGCTACTTCAGAGAAGCTTCCAGGAAGATAAAAGTCCTTCTCTAAGAATCTATAGTGTTTGTCCTGTAGACCTTCTTCATCAAACAATATGACTTCAAAGAATCTTGAAGACACTGTCCCACAACAGTGGCACAGACACTCAAGATAGAGAAGGACCTGACTCAAAGAGATTTGTAAGTGTGATTTTTGTCTATAAAGTTGATTGTATATCTATATATATAGATAGATAAAAAATAAAACAAAACAAAACACTGCAAAGTTTTTTTTAAAATGTTAGCTTTGATGGACAGGAACAGAGACAGTATCAGATGAAAAGAATCCTTTTGACCCTACCCCACCCCCAGTCTTTTAAAGGCAAGAAGCAGGCTAAAAGGGCTATTCAATTGCATACTGAAGTATTTCTTATGGAAAATGAAGGATAACTCAGAGGGCTGAACCAAGAGCCATGAAGAAAATCTCCCAGAGAGTATGACTGAGTCCTAAGCTGTCCCCACATTTCAGAATTGCTATGGACCAGTGACCACCAATGCCTTTCATTTTCTCTGCTTTTGAACAGGAATGTCTACAGCAGTTATCCAATGCCTGTTCTACTGTGGCATGCTGCTAGTATAAGGGACAGAGAACTCATCTCTTTAGTTCATAGATCTTCAGAACAAGAGGATGATTGACCCAAAAAACTGTACCTGAGGAGCCTCAACCACACTTGGACAAGATGTAGTTGAGATTCTGGACTTATAACTGATGTAGTAACAGGAAGAAACTTTGGGTGTCTCAGGAGAGAGGTTATTCATTTTGTACATGTGATGGGTATTGTAGCCAGTGGATGTGGCCACTGTGGTAGATAGCATTTTCCAAAGGTGACTGCAACAATTTCTTCCATCCCACAAGCTTCTTTAAAATGAAACTGACACTCATCCATACTCAAGAGGTGGCATCTGGACAAGTTTTTGACTCACTCATAACCAAAAAATAATGTGGTGGAAATGATGTTGAATGACTTCCGAGAATAGATGATGAAAGGCAGTATAGTTTCCACTTTGTTAATTAGAATAGTCATTCTTGCAACTCCATGGCACCATCAGAAAAATTCACTACTCTGAAGCAGCTGTGCTGTGAGGAAGAAACACCACATGGAGAGACCACATTTAAGGCATTTTAGCTGACAGTCTTAGTCTTTGGGTCCTCCCAAAGTAGGTGTCAGGCATGCAAAAGAATGAGTCTTCAGATAACTCCAGCCTCCAGCCACTGAGTCACCCTCTGTCTTTGAATCTTCTCAGCTGAGGCCTCATGCTTCATGGAGCAGAGCCAGCTGACCCTACTGTGGCTTTTCTGCATTCTTGTACATGGAATCCATGAACATAACGAGATGTTTCACACCACTAAACTTGGGATGGTTTGTTATGCAGCAATAGTATCTAAAGTCATGGACCTCATTTGGTTTTCACATGTGTAAGATGAAGAGTTTGGATTAACTGACTTCCAAGATCCTATTTTTTTTAAGCTATAAAGACTTGAATATCTGATATCATCACTTTATGACTTAAGATCTTTTGGGTCAGAGTGGTGCTACTCCCCGTATCCCAAATCCATTTTCATCTTTCTCGGCAAATGGCCACCCAGCTAGAGTACATTTCCCTGCTTCCTTTGCAGTGGCATGTAGCCATATGTCTGTTCTTACTAATGGAATATGAGTGGAAGCGACATATGCTACTTCCCTGTCACTTGCTTAGAAGGATATTGCCTGGACCTCTTCCCTTCCCACATGCTGAAACACACTTGAGCTGCAACCCAGCTTCAAACCCACATCTGAGGGCAGTATCCGAGGTGAAGACAGAATCACAGTTTGTAAGGAATCTAGGGCTCAGAGTGGCCTTGGGGAGCAGGGCTGCCCTAGCAACCTGTCTTGTGAAGGAGAAATCAAATTCTTTCTTAGTCAAGCCACTGTATATTTGGGTGTCTTTGTTACTGAAGCTTAGCTTTAATCCTAATACATACTTCAAAGGTTCCCAGGGCTTGTGTGATAAATTCCAACTTCCTTAACACATGACTAAGGCTCCGCTCCTCACTCTTGTCTGATCTCCTGTCACTCTCTTCCCTCCTCTCTATTCTCTGGTCACACTAATCTTCACTCAAGTTCTTTTGTTTTCACCTGTTCTCTCTGCCCACGTGCTACTCCTTCTCAGCCCATCTTCTTGCCTACCTAACTTTTATACATCCTTCAGGTCTTGCTTTCAATGACTCTTCACTTAGATTCCCTATTAGATCTCTCAAAGAAAACCTTTTTTTTTTTCTTTCACAGCATTTATCACCTTGGTGATTAAATAATTTTTGCATAATCATTTGATATCTGCTTCCCCACTATACTATAGACAACATGTGGCTAAAGTTTATGTCCTTCTTGCCTCTCCTACTAGTCCCAGTACTTAAACAATGCCTGGCATAGCAGGAACTCAACATAGTAGGAACTCAAGAAGTATTTGTTGAATGTTATTTAATGAACTTGCAAGATAGCTGACCAAGGTTTGCAGTTTAGGCTTGTGGCCACAGAAGTAAGCAAATATTAAACTGTCCCTGGGATTATCAGCCTGTGTGACCTTATCCCCATAGTTATTATGCTCACAAATCAGCTGAGCTCACCCCACCAGGCTGTAACCCTCCTGAGCTTGTTCCCTATAGACCATCTTGAGTGTCATCAGGGACGCTTCTGATAATAGACTCTCTCTCTTTAAAAAATTGGTTTATGGATGAAAAAGTCTCAAGTATATAGGATGCTGAGTTGAGCAGAATCTGTATGTAAATTGGTATTTCGCTGGTGATCAATCTTGTGCTAAAAATGGAAAATCAATAAAAAAAAAGAAAATCTAAGGGGAAAAATAAGTTGTAGACATTTTTGGTCCAATGATTTTCCAAGTCCGAGGACACTGCATCTGAGACCAAGGTTACTGTGTGTTTCAAAGGAGTATGCAAGAAAACCAGACAACCATCTCACACACTCAGAATATAGCAGAAGCCCCCAGCAAGAGAAAAGTTCCAAAGGTAATACCTTCCTATAGCACTCACTGGGGAAAGCCTTTGTAGTATCTCCTTGAACTAAGAAGGGATTCATCATTTGAGAATAGCAGTTCCAGAATCTCGCCAGCTGCAGAGTTCACTAAACTGCTGAAGGGACAGGAGCTGACTCACACACCAGCCCCTGATTGTATGAACATCAGTGAGCTTCAGGACGTTGGAGAAACATGAAAAAGAATAAAAATGAATCCAAAATGCCCCATCCCGCAGCCTTCAACTAGGTATCAAAATGATTTGGCACAATAGAAAGATGTGGATTGCATGGAGGAAGGGCAAATATTACTGAATGAGTGCCAATTCAAACCGCTTTGACTGAAGTTGGTGGGGCGGGGGTAAGTATTGGAATGGTGAAGCATTCACTGGGACCTAGTGGACCTACGCCAAGTGAACATTCTCTAGATGACTTATGTAAATGCCTAATTAACTTTGTTATAACAGGAGGGATGTCTCATTGAAAAGAAAGTCGCTATAACGGCTGGATTGTGCCCTCCTCCTCCCAAATTCATATGCTGAAATAGGGTCATTGCAGATGTAATTAGTTAAGATGAAATACTGGAGTTGAGTGGGTCTCTTATCCAATATGACGGGTGTCCTTATAAAAAGGGGAAATTTAGACACAGAGACAGATACGCATAAAGGAAAGATGTTATGAAGAGACACACACCGAAAGTACCTGGAACAGATGAAGGATCTCAAAGTCTCAAAGCCCTTGGAAGGGACCAACCCTGCCGACACCTTGACTGCAGATTTCTAGTCTCCAGAACTTTGAGACAATAAAGTTCTGCTGTTTAAACACCCCCATCTGTGGTCCTTTGTCAGCCCCAGCAAACTGACACTGCAGCACAGCACAAGAGCGGGGAATAGGGAGTGTGGATTTTGGAGGCAGTGTAGCCCTGGACCCACCCCTTACTAGCTATGTGACTTTCATCAAATCTTTAAAAAAAAACTGTGTAAAGTCCCCAGCTTCCTTTTCCTTCACATATGTGGGTAATTAGGATTCCAAATATTCAACAGCCCACGAAGTGCAGGCCAGAGGCTGCCATTCCCACATGTGGGCGCTGGGGGGTGACAGCAGGTACATTGTTCTGAAAGACCCTGTCTAGTCTTGCTTAGATGGCTAGATGGGCACCAAACATTTACATGCTGAGGTACCAGCACCACCTGCACCAGGGCTTTGCCTACCTCCTTAAAGTCTTGTCAACTTGATCCAGAAATGGGAGCCATTGTAGGAGAACCATAGAGAGCTCTCAGTCATGAGGGAGGCTCCTGGGCCGTGCCCACTGGGTCTCTCCTGGACTGGGGTGTTGAATTAGGGAAAGAAGTACATATAGGGTTCATTCAAAGGACACAGAATAGCCATAATTTACCAATCTGTATGGAAGTATTTTGATATTTAAGTGACCAATAGGGCCTTCCTCGTTTTCACCTCCTGAGTATCAGGCCTGGGATCATCACATAATTATATGGTGTTGTAAAGATTTGATGCAGCGACATGTCACATGCTTAGAAAAGTGTCTGGCGCATGAAGAGTCCTTATTAAATGCTGTTTATGGTATTGATGAGGAGACTAGTACCGAAATTGAGCTCAACAAACATTTATTAAGCACCTACTATGTGCCAGGCACTGTAGGTGCAATCCCTGCTCTCAAAGAGTCTATTTTTAGCAAAGCTGAGACACTCTTTTCTATTCCCCTGTTTTTCCTGATGAAGGGAAACTGAGGCTCTTCCAGGGTCTCAGCACCTGTTGCTGACAGTCCCACCCACTTTTCCATGCTAGATGTTCTCATACATTCCTCAATAACAATTTCCTTAGGAACTCACCTATGCCATGGTTTGGCTTAAGTGACCCCTGAACTGGTAGGTTCTAAAAAAATATATAGCTATTGAGGCCTGAATTTAATTGATTTTGTTTCCATTAAGATAAACAATGCAGGCTTGGTTAATACTTGTCTAATATGTATTTTTTCCAAACAGGACATGGAAGAATAATTTGTGGTAGAAATCAGAATTGCTGCTATGGTAGCTTGTTTCCAAAGATGGAGGTCATCAAATCCTTCCCTTCCGGTACAGACATGGCTCCATTCTATGACCATCTAGAGGTGGAATCTATTCATCCACCCTTCTGCATCTGGGCTGATCTGGTTTTGAATGCTTTCACCAATAGGATGTGGTAGAAGTGACTCTATACCAGTTCCAGGGCTAGACTTTAAGAGAACTGGTAACTTCCGTTTCCTCTCCCTTAGAACATTAGCTCTTGGGAAGCTCCTACTGGGAACCCAGTTGCCATGTTGTGAGAGGCTCCCTTGGTAAGCTGCCATGTTGTGGGGAGCCCAGCATGAAAAAACATGAATGGGGGCTTCAGTTGACAGCCTCAGCTAAGCTCCCAGCCAATGGTCAGCCATGTGAGTGGGCCATCTTGGATGTCCAGTGTAGTTGAGCCTTCAGATAACCACAACTGTGGCCATCATTTACATTCACCCAGGAAACTCCACATGAAAACCACCCAGCAGAGCCCAGTCACAAAGCCAGAAGAGATGGTAATAAATCCATGTTTAAGCCACAAGGTTTTGGGTGGCTTGTTGTATAGCAATAGACAACCAGAATTCTGCTCTTCATGAACTTCAAATACCTTCAACTCCTAAGCATTGTGGGGGAACCAGGGCATTGAAAGTTCCAGGTTGTAGCCACAGGCTTGTCCTTAAGATACTTTATGACCATGGGCACATTGCTTTATCTCTCTGGGCCTCTATTTCTTCTCTTGTATAGCAAGGGATCCAGAGCTTTATGATTCTTAATATTTCTATGTTCTAGGTTACTATAATCTTTCTTGGATAGTAGTAACAGTACCTTCACTAACCTTTTATACAGAGTCCCCACCCAAATGTAAAATTAATTTCATAGAGTCACAGGCCTTCAAGATCATCTGGCTCAATCTGCCCATGGTGGAGGTAACAACACTAATTCATGGAAAGGTAAAAGTGTTATGCTTGCTGTTCCAACCCACTGTTCCCTTTTTAAATGTTTTGTCCAATTACTACGTCCTTCACCTTGGAGAGGGTCATTCCTCTTTGTTTTCAAATATTCTGAGATATGGTGAGTATAATCACCCATTCATGCTTTCCACATCTTGGTAGTCTTCAATCCTGCCTCTCTCAGAGCTTTCCAAATAGACCTGGTTTTCCTTTCCATTTCCACCCCCCACCTGCAAAGGTTGTTATTGTTGTTTACCAGTAAAATATACATAACATAAAATTTACCATTTTAACCATTTTTATGTGTATCCAATGGACCTGGTTTTATGGTTCATTTCCAATTACTGAAAGGGCTTTTTGTGTCTCACATCACAGCTAGAGTTCAATTCTGGGGTGCCTCTCTGTGTTTCTGCAGTATTAAGCTTCTTGGGAACATGGCTATCATACTCCAAAAGCCTTGAGGACAGATGTCTGGGTCCTGGTTGTCATCCTCACAGCCTAGTTCAGCATATAAGAGAAGCTCAAGAAAGACTTATTGAGTTAATGACCCATTATGTTAAAGGAGACCCTGCTAAGCCTCTCTTATAGCACCTTAAGATTGTTATTCCTGTATCATGGAAACAAATGGGGCTAGTAAGTTAGTAAGTGGCAACCAATGTGTCATATGTGGATATAGAAGGGGCATCCATGTACCTGTTTCCCAAAGGTAAGCTGCTCAGTGCAATAGCAGGGGACATGATATATTGGCAAACACCCTTGTTGACAGTGTCTATCTAGAAATCACGTTTACTTGACATTTTGAGTTTCTATTAGAGAACAAAGAGAAATTTGACTGAATGAGGACAAAGCAATGTAATGAATGTCACCAACGGCTGGCAATTTCTGCCCTACAGATATAATAAAAGTGATGAGATCACTCCCACTTTGAAACAGTTGCCCCAATACACTGACACACCGTGGCTGAGAGCTGCAGATCAACTCCTCTTTTCTACCCTCAGACCAAGGAAGCCCCAGCAACTCAGGAACCCAGAAAGTTTTGGACAGAGAAAGGAATCACAGCTTTGGCCAAAGGCAGGAACCAGTGCTGATAATATCTGTCTCTAATAGGAATGGAGGAACAGTAAAACTCTTTGGTCTGGCTTTGCACCATAGAGTCATGAATCTCCTGTTTCAATGCAATTGTAAGATGCAGAGCAAGGCCCAGGGAGGCAATTCTCCTACTGTGAAAGGTTTGATGTGCTGTCTTGGTCACAGCCAGGCTAGAGAGGTTGCTACCAACTGGGAGAGGCACGTCATTAGATAAATGCCACGACCTGGTGTGGGGGTGAAGTTGGATAAAAACCAACATCCGACGTTCTGAAGGACAGCCTAATGGACAATAAATATTTCACCAGCACTGGTCATTTATATGAAAGGCCACCTTTTCACCTTCTCCATCAAATTGTTTTCTTTGTTTTTTTTCCCCTTCCCCAAGCCCCGTATTCTACAGTACAGAAGAAAAATCATTTTTGTCACTTCACTAGCGATTTCTGTGTACACAGTAGGTCCTTGATCATTTTTATTGTCTTCTTTTTTCTCCCTTAAAGATTGTCCCCCACCCTAAGACAAAAATTAGGAGGGCAATGTAGGTGATCCTATTTTAGACATTCATCAGGTTTTTTTTTTTTTCATAAGGCTTCCAGAGCGACAGGGTCAGTCCCTCTTCTGGCCTGCAGGAGAGGCCAGTGGCCCCCAAGTCAGACATTTCTATTTTCAGCTCCCCAAGTCCAGAGTGCAGTAACCTCCACCTCGCCCAGGGCCACACTGCTAACCCGCCAGCAGCACGGGGCCTGCTGCCTCTCTGCGTTTCCATTTCCATAAATTTACATCAAATTTGTGCTGAATCATATCCCCCCCACGCAGAAGAAATGAAATACATTATCAATAAGTACAACAAATTTGAATAATCTGAGAACGGATGACTTTTCCTGTCTCTTTTCCATTTAACTCCTTCCGTGGGCTGCATCTCCATCCACTTCCCTCTCCAGCCTGGGGTTGGGTTTCTCCCCACCCCGCCGGCGCCGGTGGTTTTCCGATCTCCTCCCGTGGTTCTTTATCTTTGGGTGTCTCCTCCAGCGCCCCAGGCCCTGTCTCTCTCTGTCTCTCAACTCCTTTCTGGTCATCCTCCTTTCCTCCTGACATCTTAGTCCCCCTTCTGGGAACCCCTCCAACAGCCAAGGAGTGGCCTTTCCGCATCTGCTCCTCCCCACCCCTTGTCTCCCGCAACGCCCAAGCCAATCATGCCCAAGCCTGTGCCCCCTTAGGGTGACAACTACGGGTACCCAGCCTGCCAGGCCGTCATCAGCCCCACTCAGTCATTTTGAGTGCTGCGGTTCAGCAGGGAGTACAACTTCCTTCCATCCCCTGCTGCCCGGCTGATTGGCAGCCAGCGGGGCTGGAGGGGAGCAGCTCGCGCTGATTGTTTGCCGCTGGGCAGGGAGGGCTTGGCAGGGGTGGCCGTGAGAGGACCTGGGAGCTCAGGGGTCTAAGACACACAGAGGATTCCCTGAGACAGGAACCCGGCCAGAATCCCCCATCTGCCCCTTTGGTGTCTGGCTGCTGGCCTCTGTAGGGAAATGATGGATGAGGTCCCTCCCAGAGAACCTCTAGGTAGGGGGAGGAGAGAGAGGCTTATCTTCTACAGAATTGAGGCCAGTGTTTCAGGGGCCCTCAGGTCTCAGGCCTCTGCAGGAGGCCTGGCTGTGGCACTCACCAGGACCTGCAGTCTCCTGACCCTGGTTAAAACCAAGAGGAAATGAAGTAGTTTAGCAGCCAGGCTATAGGGGCTCCTGGCAGGACCTGTCAAAATGGCCCGCCTGGCTCATATAGAGCTAATTAATGTATGTATGTACACACATACACACACACACCCCCACACCCCATTATAAAAAACAGTCATTATGAATTGTTTTCTGCCCAGATTGAGTTTCTTAACTGAGGCTGGAGAAAAGTCACTGGGGAAAAAAGTGGCCATGAATATTGCCCCAACTATACAGTTCAGAGAGAAGCCCGGCCAAAATCTCTACTGGAGATTTGCTTAGTTTCTTTTAATGAGAACTCCAACAGCCAGAATTTTGCTTGGGCAGCCAGAATTTGAACTGAAATACTGTCTGGAGAAGTCACATCAAAAGCTTTAGGGCTTTCCCGCGTGTCTGGAGCTGCTGAGACCTGGCCAGAGTCTTCGTGCAAGTCAGTATAGAACCCATAATGAAAGCTTAGGTTGCTAACAATAAGTTCAAATCATCCTTTCTTTCCCAATATTTCCAGAGATTTTTTTTTGTTGTTGTTTTCATCAGTCTGTGCTGGCTCAAGTGTTTAGATTAAGTTATTTTGGAGTTTCCACATCTAAAATCCTCTCAAACTTTTAAAAGTGAAAAGCATTACTCAAAGGCATCTAAGTACTTTCTTCTAACACTATAGGTGCACATAAATAAATCAATAAAACTGGTCCTGGGGCTATGAATTTATATGGAAAAATTAGGTCCCTAGAGATGAGTTTTCAGAAAGCTAAGGGGATGTGAAAATAGAGGCTAAAGCAAACGTTTCAATACTTTGTAACAGGGTGGCACATTTAAGACAAGGGCACCAGGTTTTAAAGTGGTCCCGTGCAAATGGACAGTCGGATGGGACATTTAATGTAATGCTTTTATCAGGGATAAAGATAGTTGGTGTATAGGTTTATTTTTTCTTTGAAAAAAGCTAACCACAATATAGTTAGCTCTCTTTTTTGTCAGTCTGGGCTGCTGTTGATGAGGTATCTAGAGGCCTTCTGGTATAGGTGCCTAAAACGTTAAACTGCATTTAATTATTATTACTCAATGTCAGGCTACATAAATGAAAAGAGATAAAAAAGAATCGCTTGCAGCTACATTGCCTTGGTTTGTGATTTCATCGCATCTCACAAGCGAAGCAGGTTTGAGCTGGCACTTGGGGCATGAAACCTCCAAGGAAAACCCAGGCAGCTAGAGATGCTGTTTCAACTGAGTTGAAATCTCTTCACATTCTGGGGAGGGTAGAGGCTTGTCACGCTTTGATTTTCCTCCCCAACTTTATTTTTAAGTACCGTAATAACTGTCTGACTTATTTCAGAGAAGGAAAGCAAATAGGGGAAATGGAGTCACAGGGACAGTGGTCTTAAAGGCACATAGTCTGGAATGCGAAGATTTCTTGGCTCCCAACGCTCATTGATTGTCTGTCTTGCTGCCTGAAATACCAGTGAGGGCGCCAAAGGAGCAGTGGTATATCATGAAGGGCTCAGCTAACTGTGGAAACTGGAATGGGCTTTCCCACCTGAATGCAGGCAGAGAGCAAAGTGCAGACAAGGAGGCTCAAAAGGCAGATGGACCAAGTTCTGCCCACTTTTCCTACAGTCTATTTCATCCACAGGTCAGGATGAAAACAGATGGTTTGCCAGAGGGCAATATATTGGCGAACAGTACCTTGCTTTTTAGGCATGAGACGTCAAGCTTAGGAACAAATGCTTGGCACTGAGTTAATTAACTCTAGACATTCAGCTCAAGGATGACCTTCTTTCTACCTCCTTAGATTAAAAAGATAATGAGTTAGGCAGCCCAGAATGGTCAGAAGACCAGAAGAAACTTTAGTTGCATTCTAGCTCCCACTTTTTTTCTGTTGTTCTCTAGCACATTAGTTTGCAAGCCCCCTAGGACAGGGACCATGGTGTGCAATGTTATTGAACTTCCCCAGGATGACTGCTGCAGTTGTATACAACAGGCAGAAAACCAATGTGCTGACTAATATGCCGGTTCCTTTTCTTAGCTCCTGGCCAGTCAGTCTGTTTAGATGATGCCAGCCAGTTCTTTAGATTATGATGCCAGAGACTGTTGCTTTTTGAAGGGCTGCCAGGGAGAGTTCGAGCCGTTCAGGCCCTTCATCAGTTGTGTCACAATCCATTTCAGTTACCTGTTGATACCTAGCAAATAGCCCTAAAACTTAGTGGCTTAAACTCAACTATTTATTTAGTATGTGATGCTGTGAGTCAGCTGGTTGAACAAGGCTCAGCTGGGTGATTCTTCTGCTGGTCTCAGCTGGGCTCACTCATGTGCTTGTCATCAGCTGGGGTGGCGGAGGGGAGGTAGTCAGTGGCCTCACTCACACATCTGGTGATGGTTGGCTGTTGGTTGGGAATCCTATCTTAACCAGCAAGCTATTCTGAGCTTATTTACAAGGTGGTGATCACAGGTTTCCAAGAGCAGAAGCAAGAGTAAGTCCCGATGCACAATTGATTTAAAAGCCTTTATTTATTTATTTTTTTGTTCCAGTAACACATGTACAAATGTTGCTTTGGCCAAAGCAAGTTACATGACTGAGCACAGAGTGAAAGTTAGAGACTGTGGCAGGGCAAGGGACAAAGAAGGGGAATGATTGCAGCCATTTTGCAATCTACCATGTGCAAAACAAGGCCAAGAACAAACTTTCAAGGTGATACTTCATTCCTAGATTTTCAAGATGCTGGAGCGAGAAGTCCTAGTTGAGTCCCTGTTTCTCTACGTTTCAGGCCTCAGTTTCCCCATCTGACAGATGGGGATAACATCCATTTCACAGGATTGATCCAGGATCAACAGGGGCTAAAAAATTATAAATAAATGTTGGCGATGATGCTTCCACAACTGTACAATGGGTTCACAACTTCTCAACCTACTTGCTCATCTCCACACACAGCGTTTCTGCGAGTACAGAGGGCTCACTATTGATGCTGGTCCAAGAGGGGATTTTAGGTGTCATAAGAACACCACACTGAATACAATTGACTTATGTGTGAGATACACCTTCCCTCTGTCATTCTGTTTCAGTCGTTCCTCTTAGGAGAAATCTCAGCTTCATGCCAATGTCTTCCCTTTTTGCTAATTATTTTATTGTTTTAAAGAGGGGGTGTCTCGCTTTGTTGCCCAGGTGGTCTTGAACTCCTGCCCTCAAGGGATCCTCCTGCCTCAACCTCCCAAGGTGCTGGGATTAAGGCACGAGCCATAGAATGCCACCAGTGCCAATTTGTCTTTGACTCCTCTCCCAACCCATGCTAACCATCTCCCTCAGAGTTTTTGGCCCTATTCACAATTGAACAATGCTTTATTTTCAATTTTTACATTTGCTTTCTATTTATGACAGCTGAACCGTTAAAAAAGTAAATATAAGCAAACATTAATAGTTTAAAAAACAATGCTAAGTATATAATAAAACGTGGTTCATTCATTCTCGCATTCAACAAACATTCGTTCAACAAATATTTGTAGAGCATCTCCTATGGGCCAGGATTGCCAAAGGCGCATCTACGAACCTAGAAAACCCCTGCCCTCGGGGAGCTTTCATTCTACGGGTGGGAGTCGTGATGGTGGTCGGAGGAGGACTGGATTTGGGGATTTGTTTCTTGCGGGGGACACAGGACTGCCCGTGGGGCCCGCCTTCCGCGCAGAGCGCTGACGGGTCCGATGTGACCTGTAGGCTGAGACCCCGGCTTCCCCTTGCCTAGAGGCCGGGCAGGGGGCGCGGAGCCCGGGGTCGCGGGGCTGAGGGAGCGGGGCTCGTGGGCGGAGGACGCAGGGCGGGCCCGGCGGGGCTCGGCTGCGGCCCGGGCTGTGTCTGCTGCCCCAGCGGCCGCGCCCCTCCTCCCTTTCCTCCCGCGGAGGCTGACGTGGAGTCAACAGCGCGGGCGGCCGCGGGAGGCGGCGGCGCAGCGGCTCAGAGGCGCCGGGCCCTCTCGGGGCCGCGCGGGGCCCGGGCAGCGGAGGCGGCGGCGGTGACGCCGCGAGGAGGCGGAGGAGGAGGAGAAGGAGGAGGAGGCGGGGGTCCAGGAGGCCGGCCCGCGCATGGAGGAGGAGACCATGAACGGCGACCGGACCGAGAGCGACTGGCAGGGGCTGGTGAGCGAGGTGAGGCCTCGGCGCCGGCCAGGCGGGATGGGCCGGGCCGAGCGGCCGCCGTTCCGGGCCAGCGCCCCGAGAGAGACAGAGAGGGGAGGGACTAGCGGGGGGCGCGCACCCCAAGCGGCCGCGGCTGCCGCCCCCGCGCGACCCCGCCAGGTGCGCCGCTCCTCCCGCACTTTCGGGTCTGCGCGGGCGCCACTTTCTTCCGCGCCATCTGGTGTCAGCCTTTGGGGAGGGGCCTTCCCCCCAGGCAGGGGTTGGCCCTGGATTGGAGGCTGAAGCCCTGGGATCCGGGAGGAGAAGGTGCCAAGCCCCACCTGCCTGCCTGCTCGCGACTGTTGTGGAGCCAAACCATTGGACGCCTGGGACTGAAACGGGAAGGTGGTGCCTTGGGGTAGAATCCGAGCCCTGGGGTGGCACCTGGGCCAGGTGGAATTCGGTGGTTCGAGTTGGGGGAGTTCGGGGGTCCGTCGCAGCCGTTCACTCATTCACTTGCTCAATTCAGTCAACACGTGTTTACTGCAGGCCTACCATGTGTAAGGTGGGGAGGGGCATTTATCAAAAAAGTGAAACACAGGTGCAGAAGTGATTCGATTTGTGGAAGCACAGAACAACGTGTCCCCCTGCCCTGAGACTCTTTTGTCATAAACATACCCTGGGGGTCCGCTTTCAGCCTCCTATGCTATGTGCTCTTCAGTCCCCGCTAAGAGAAGCTGCTGGCCTCTCCAGGTGAGAGGGAACGCGGATGTCTTCCTCTCGCAGGTAAGTTGCCCTGATTTGCCACCATTTGTGGGGGCAGTTCCTGGTGTTACTTACCCATGCCAGGGAATTTCTCCCTTCTGAAAACCAAGCTCCAGCCCAAGGCCAACTTGGGGCTTCCTTTTCTTTAATCCTGTGCACACAATGCGGAGTGTATCAGTTTGCTCTTATCTTTCCCTTGTAGGGTATGGGAAGGGAAACCCTCTACTGTCTCACTCCTTTCATCGTTTTCTGGGTCTCCAGGTCAGTCTGATAATAGTGCTTCATGCCCAGTGTGTGCAGAGCGTTGTGTTTCTGAAGAGGAATGACATGCGGTAGCTTCTGCCCTAGTTTAGTTTGCTCGGCGTTGGTCTAGTAGATGAAAGCTCTCCTGTCTGGTGTTATGATCCATTGTATTGCAGCCTGGCTCCATCTTCTCAAACTGACAGGCTTTATGTCAAGGGACAGATCCTCTGGGGACCTTGTTTCTGGTCCCATCAAGAATCATACTTAGTAGTCAAGGAGCTGGAGGTAGTTCTTCTTAGAAGTCCGGTGTTAGGCCCTTAAATAGCAGCAGAATCTTCACTACTGCAACAATTGCATATCAGGTGCCTGTTAGGAGTCAGGTACATTGTGAGGTGCTTGGGATTCAGTGGTGGATAAGACAACTCCCCTACCCTCAAAGAACTCCTGGGGATTTCATGATATAGTCTGTGAGGAAGGTCACACCATAGACAGTAAGAGTGAACTAAAGGATGGAATGACTTCAAGTGCTAAATGGCAGGGGTGCCCCTCAGTGGGTTGGGCTTACCTCCACCTTGCACTGACTGCATTATTGTAACAATAATGGGTTTCCTCACTAGACTGTGTGCTTTGTTTGGCTCTTTATTTCCAGGGCCTATACACTGAGCTCTGTATGCATCAGGTGCTCAAAAAATGCTTGTTGAATAAGTCAGTGAATCCTGAAGTAGGTCCTTCAGGAGTTTGCCTGCGCATCCCAGCAGAGTTTCTCCAGAGTAACGCCTCCTTAACTTCACAAACATGAGGTGAACACATAGCCAGGGGCCATGGGGGAGGTGAAAATGGGTCTTACTTCCCACCTTAATAATAACTAATGACTATTTCTTGAGTGCATCCTTCATATTAAGCATTTTACATGGCCTCATACTCATAATGACATAAGGTAGGAATTCTTTCTTATTTTACAGATAAGGAAACAGTGGCTCAGACAGGCTAAGGAACTTGCTCAGAGCCTCACCTCTGGTAAGTGGAAGAGGCAGGATTTGAATCCTGGTCTGTTGGACTCCTTGCTTGAGCCTTGGCTTGTCTGAGCCTCGCTAGGCCACACTTTCTATTTTAATCATTATTCATCTGTCTGTATCTTCTGCTAGATGGTAGGCTCCTCAAGGAAGGAGACCATGTCTGATTCAACTTTGAGTCCCCAGCAACTGGATCGCTGTTTCTTAGAGTATGGCCTACAGATCAGCTGCATCAGAGTCATTTTGGGTGCCTGTGAAAAATTCAAGTTTATGGGTCTCTCCCAAATTTATTGTAGTGAATTGAATTATGTACCCCGCCTGCCCCCCACCCCCTGCCTGCCATAGATGCATCTGGGAACTAACCCCAGTAGGTGCGAATGTGACTTTATTTGGAAATAGGGAAGATATGATCAAGTTAAGGATCTTTGGATGAGATCACCCTGGATTTAGGGTAGGTCCTAAATCTAATGACTGGTATGTTAGAAGAGAAAGGACAGAGATTTAAGCTGCAGACACACAAGGGAGCAGGCTATGGGAAGATGGAGATACATGAAAGGAAGACCATGTGAAGACAGAGGTAGAGATTGGAGTGATGCAGCCACATGGCAAGGCATGCCAAAGATCGCTGGCAGCCCCCAGAAGCTGGAAGAGGCAGATTATCCCTCAAAGTCCCCAGAAAAAGACAACAGCTGACACCTTGATTTTGGATTTCTGGTCTCTGTAACTGTGAGTGACTATGCTTCTGTTGTTTTAAGCCACCCCATTTGTGATCATTTGTTACAGCAATGTATTAGTCCGTTTTCATGCTGCTTATAAAGACATACCCGAGACTGGGTGATTTACAAAAGAAAGAGAGGTTTCATGGGCTTACCGTTCCAGATGGCTGGGGAGGCCCCAGAATCATGCTGGAAGGCAAGGAGGAGCAAGTCACATCTTACATGGATGGCAGCAGGCAAAGAGAGCGAGCTTGCGCAGGAGAACTCCTCTTTATAAAACCATCAGATCTCATGAGACTTATTCACTATCAGGAGAACATTATGGAGGAAACTAGCCCCATGATTCAATTATCTCCCACCAGGTCCCTCCCACAACACGTGGGAGTTATGGGAATACAATTCAAGATGAGATTTGGGTGGGGACACAGAGCCAAACCATATCAAGCAGCCACAGGAAACTAATACACCTACTGCTCAAAAGTGCCTGGGGGAAGAGCCCCCGATCTGCCTTTCTTACAAGCTGAGCTGCCCAGGTGATTCCCCTGCCCAGTCAGGTTTGGCTGGCGGGGGTTCCATGGGTGTGACTGGGTCTGGTACCAGCCAGGTGAGATTCAGGGAAGAGTGTGCTCAGCAGCTGTGGTGTTACAAAGTGATTTGGGGACCTGGCAGAAGGACCTAAGGAAGACATCACTGCACAACTAATCTACACTACATGGGATTTTCGTGGACTTGCATTTATTTCTGCAGAAGTCCTGGGTGCTGCCTCCCACCCTGGATCCTCTCTCCATCACCTCTGTTTCACCTCATCATCACCTGCCCAGAGCCCTGTCCTCTCTTTCAATCAGTTTGCTTCCTCCACTTGCCTCGAGGAAGCAGTTTTCATTTAAAACGATCCTACAGAGATCAGTTTTATTTTCATATATTTGGTATAATAAGCTGAAATTACAGCCTTTTCTCAGGCCCTGAAGTAAACACACCCATGCATGTGAAAGAAGCATGGCCGGGTTCTGTTTTGGAAATTAAATGTCTGGGGAGGGGCAGATATTCTTATTGCCACCTGAGGTAAGCTTTCAAAATTGGAGACATCTTGAAGTACAGCTGTGCAGGCAATCAATAACTTTTTATTTCCAAGATAAAAATCCTGGTCATTGCTCAGCCCACCACTCTATGATAAACTATACATAATTCCATTTCACTGTTTGAATTTTGGTTAGATAGCAATCAATCTCCTATTCCTTGAGCATGTTGTGTACAGGAGCCAGGAGGCAGAAGACAGTTAACCGTGGGCCTCCACCCAAAGTAGAGACTGATTTTTGGTTTTTGTTGTTGTTGCTTTAGAGATGAGGTCTCACTCTGTTGCCCAGGCTGGAGTGCAGTGGTGCGATCATGGCTCACTTCAGCTCCATCTCCTGGGCCCGAGGGATTCTCCTGCTTCAGCCTTCTGAGTAGCTGGGGTTACAGGCACGTGCCACCATGCCCAGCCAATTTTTTTTTTTTTTATAGAGATAGGGTCTCACTATGTTGCCCAGGCTGATCAGGAGCTCCTGGCTTCAAGGAATCCTCCTGCCTCAGCCTCCCAAAGTGCAGGGATTATAGGCATGAGCCACTGTGCCTGGCCTAGCCACTGATATTTGGAAAGGAGAGGTTGAATAGGTATAGAGACCAGCTCTGTGGTTAATTAAGGTAAAGATCCAGCTTTGGGTTTCAGTTGTTGACTTTGACTCTGAAGATAATAAGAGACCTGGGGGTAAGTCCTGGCCCTGCCTTTTTCTTGGTATGAAAGATCAAAAACCCAAACCAAAGTGGATAAGCTTAGAGGCAATTTATTGGCTGATATTGTAGGTTGTATTGTGTCCCCAAAAGAATGTGTTCAAGTCCTAACACCCTCCCCTCAACTGCCACTACACAAACACCTGTGAATATGACCTTATTTGGAAGTAGGGTCTTTGCAGATGTAATCAAGTTATGATGAGGTCATCTTGGGTGGGCTCTAATCCAATGACCTGGTGTTCTTATCAGAAGAGGCAAATTTGGCCACAGAGATGCACAAAGAGAAGAAAATGTGAAGACACAGACGGAAGAAGGCATGTGACAACAGAGGCAGAAACTGGAGTCATGCAGCTGCAAGCCAAGGAAAGCCAAAGATTGCTGGCGACCACCAGAAACTAGGACGAGGCAAGGAAGAATCCTCCCCGAGAGCCTCACTGGGGAACACGGTCCTGCCAACACCTTCATTTTGGACTCTAACCCCCAGGACTGTGCAACAGTTGAATTCTGTTGTTTTAAGTCCCCCGGTTTGTGATAATTTGTTATGGCAGCCCTTGGAAGTGAATATAACTAATATGACTAATAATTCCATGCTAGGGATGGCTTTCGGCTGATTCAACACTAAGACAGTTTCTCTCCATCTTTGAGTCTGCTTGCTGCCTGGCTTTAGTCTCAGCCTCCCTTCCTCTCAAGTTCAAGTCCAGAGGGGAAGACGAGACCCTTCTCCAGCAGATCCTGTGAAACCCTGGGATGCTCCATTTAAACCCACTTAGATCACTCACCTATCCTGCAAGAAATCGCTCAGGTGGTTAGTGATCTGATTGTTTTAGGCCCGGAATTGTGTTTGGAGCCCTGCCCCAGGATACATGGACTGTGAGTGGAGCTAGGGTAGATCCCCAAGTAAAATTGGGGGGCTTCTTTCCAGAAGAGGGAGAATGAGTGTTGAGGGAATGACTGCACCATGTAACTTCTCTGAGCCTCATTTTTCTTGTCTTTAAATAGGGTAAAAAAAGTACCTACCTCATAGGTGATCCTAATTGTGAGGATCAAATGAAATAATGCTTGTGAGTACATAGGCCTCTGCCAGGCAAGGCAGTGGTAGAATAGTGAGCGTGAACCTCACGACAGAAACTCTGGTTTGTGAAAACTATAATTTGCTATAATGCCTTAATTTTGATTACAAGTTTTTGTTGTTTGAGTAGTGAAAATGTAATCTGCATATGAAGCCACACCACTCCCTTTCCCTGAATTTGTATTTTAATTCTAGGGGACTTATGAAATACTAAGACTAAGGCTAAGTCATTGGCTGAGGTGCTGGGGTGGGCTGTTTTTATCTATCCACAGGCTCCTAATTTAGTCTAGTATCTTGCCCTTGGTCACTCTAGGTCACTGTCGTGTCATCTCTCATACCCCTTCAGATGTCCTCTGGTCTTCTGGCTGTCTGCACCACGTCCATGCTACTTTTGGGTGAATGAGGAACAATGATGAACTGCTTTTTAATGTTCTGGGCATGGTGAACTTTGCTGTCTTGCCCAAGGTGGGGCAAGTTTTATTCATTTTTAAAATTTGAATAAATTTTAAAATTTTATTTTAAATTGGGCACGGTGGCTCATGCCTGTAATCCCAGCACTTTGGGAGGTTGAGGCAGGCGTATCACCTGAGATCAGGAGTTCAAGACCAGCCCGGCCAAAACCCCCGTCTCTACTAAAAATGCAAAAATTAGCTGAGTGTAGTGGCACGTGCTTGTAATCCCAGATACTTGGGAGGGTGAGACAGGAGAATTGCTTGAACCCAGGAAGCAGAGGTTGCAGTAAGCCAAGATTGTGCCACTGCACTCCTGCCTGAGCGACAAGGGTGAAACTCTGTCATAAAATAAAATAAAATAAAATAAAAACTTTGTTCTGCTGCCCCTGAGTTACTATAGGGCTAAATTATTATGCTGCCCTCAAATCACCCTGGGGCTATGGGAAACTTTGGGAAACTGTTGTGCACACAGCATGTCACAACACCAAGGCTGAGTCCAGGGAATTGGGGATTAGTTTTCACTTCCTAAGAAATAAGGGTGTATTTGTTAGGGTAAAGTCTAAGCCACTGTAAGAAATATACCTGCCTCCAAAATAGAGTGGTTTAAATAAGGTAAGACAGTTGTGTCTCTTTCATGTGAGTGTGGTGGTTCAGGCATGGAGGGCGGCCCTGCTCCGTGAGTCATCTAAGAATTCAGATTTATCTTGTTGCTCCATGATTAGGATATGGTCCTCATCTGTGTGGCTGAAGCTTGTTGCTGCCACATTTGTGTCCCAGCCCATGGGAAAAGAGAGAAGGGGGAACTCCAGGGCAAGGGGCTTTTCTTTAATTAGGGATGAGTGGAGAATTGTACATATCACATCTGCTCACATCCCATTGGTCTGAGCATAGTCATACGGCCACTCCTAGCTGTAAGAGAGGCTATAAATGTAGTCTTTAGCAGAATGTGCCCATGTTAACTTTTGTGTCCTATTAAGAAATAAGAGTAGGCTAGGCACCGTGGCTCACACCTGTAATGCCAGCACTTTGGGAGGCCAAGGCAGGTGGATCACCTAAGGTCAGGAGCCTGGCCAACATGGCAAAACCCCGTCTCTACTAAAAATACAAAAATTAGCTGGCCGTGGTGGCGCGCGCCTATAGTCCCAGCTACCCAGGAGGCTGAGGCAGGAGAATCACTTGAACCCGGGAGGTGGAGGTTTCAATGAGCAGAGATTGTGCCACTGCGCTCCAGCCTGGGCAACAAAAGCAAAACTTTATCTCACAAAAGAAAGAAAAAAAAAAGAAACAAAGAAGAATATATAGGACATGGAAAAGATAAGTTATCAAAAAAAAAATGAGTAGGTTGACATATCAAAGTTAAAAAGTTATTCTCTTTGGAGGACTCTGTTAAAGCAATAAAGAGTCACAGACTGGGAGAAAATATGTGCAGAACACACATCTTGTATCCAGAATATAAAAGGAACTCTCACTAAATAAGAAGAAAGGCCGGGCACGGTGGCTCGCTCCTGTAATCCCAGCAGTTTGGGAGGCCGAGGCGGGTGGATCATGAGGTCAGGAGTTCGAGACCAGTCTGACCAACATGGTGAAACCCTGTCTCTACTAAAAATACAAAAATTAGCCAGGCGTGGTGGCATGCACCTGTAATCCCAGCTGTTCGGGAGACTGAGGCAGGAGAATCGCTTGAACCTCAGAGGCGGAGGTTGCAGTGAGCTGAGATCACACCAGTGCACTCCAGCCTGGGCAACAGAGTAAGACTCCATTTCAAAACAAACAAACAAACAAACAAACAAATGAACGGAAACAAAGAAACAATCTGAATTTTTTAATGAACAAAAGAATTAAGTAAACCCTGCACCGAAGAAGAGGGATGGCAAATAAGCAATGAGTAGAGGCTCAGCATCCTTAGTCATTAGGGAAATGTAAATGGAAACCACAGTGAGATACCACAACATACCTATTAGAATGGAAAAGCAACAAATTACAAAACTCATCATCTAAGGGCTGACAGGGGCGCAGAGCAACTAGAAGTCTCATATATTGCTGGAGGAAATGTAAAATAGTAAAGTCACTTCTGAAAAGGTTTGCAGTTTCTTTTAAAGTCAAACATACACTTAACCAAACAACCCAGCAATCCTTCTCCTAGGTAGGGTCGAAGAGAAATGAGGACACATGTCCACACCTGTCTGCACATCTATGTATGTAACTCAAACAGTATACAACCAAAAAACTTTGTTTTAAAAAATAATTATTTTAGCAGCAGAGGTACTGCTCCTTGTGGAGCAGGGCTACCCCATAGGCAGTGTGCCCAGAGCAGCCACAACCAAATAACTCATTTGGGGGAAGTGGGTTACAGGGTACATGGTACAGGGTAAAAGCTGATAGTTTTAACATCTGTGATGAGTGACTATTTTGTACTCATGAATTAATGCTGTCTTATATCTTTCTAAAAACACCTTTATTAAGGTATAATTAATATATTAAAATGTGCACATATTTTAGGTGTACAATTTGATGAGTTTGGATGTGTGCATACACTGGTGTAACCATCACCACAATCAAGGTATACATGAAATTTTTGAAAAGTAAAAATTAAGGCCAGGCATGGTGGCTCACACCTGTAATCCCACCACTTTGGGAGGCCAAGGCAGGGGGATCACCAGGGGTCAGAAGTTTGAGACCAGCCTGGCCAACGTGGTGAAACTCATCTCTACTAAAAATACAAAATTAGCCGGGTGTGGTGGCATGCGCCTGTAATCCCAGCTACCCAGGAGGCTGAGGCAGGAGAATCGCTTGAACCTAGGAGGCGGAGGTTGCAGTGAGCCCAGACCGTGCCACTGCACCCCAGCCTGGACAACAAGAGCGAAACTCCATCTCAAAAAAAAAAAAAAAAAAAAAAAAAAAAAAAACCAAAAACCAAAACAAACAAACAAAACTAAAAATTAAAAAGACAGAAAACTAATCGGTGATTGCCAGAGCCTGAAGGTACAGTGAGGAAATTGGCTGCAGAGAAACATGAGGGAATCTTTTGGATTTATGGATGTATTCTGTCTCAATTGTGATGACGGTTATATGACTGTGTAAGCTTGTTGAAGTTCATGGAACCTTACACCTAGAAGGGATGAAATTTTCTCCAAATTATACCTCAGTAAACTCAATATTTTTCGAAAGGAGGTGAATGGATATTTTAAACAGCCATTGCTACAGAGAGCTTTAGTCCTTATCTCTCCAATTCCAGAGCTCATCAGGTTTCCATCAAAACTAGCTGTGCCCCCCAAATTTCAGCCCCGAGTCCTTGCTCTGCCCTCTCGACCCCAGGCTGATTGGGCCAAGCCCAGTGTTCCTCCTTGGAGACTGATAACCAGGCTCTCCTTTGTACTCGGATTCTGCCCTTTTCTCGACTTGGAAGATCCTTTCTAGTCTTTTGAGGAGTTATGGTTGAGGGCACCACTGGAGAGACTCAACTGCACCCTCGTATCTTCAGGAGCAGGCCCTCAACATGGAAAAGCCAGTCAGTTGTTACCTGTGTTCTGCTGGGCTGTGCCTTTCTTAGATGTAAAGACGGAATGTCTGGCTTCTTAAAAAGGGAGAGAGAGATGTGGGGGAGAATTAGGGTAAGGGTTGCAGGAAATGGAAGCAAGGTGGGAAGATAGGCTGTCAGTTAATATTTTAAAATGCTCTTTTTTTTTTTTTTTTTTTTTTTTTTTTGAGATAGGGTCTCACTCTGTCGCCTAGGCTGGAGTGCAATGGCACAGTCTCGGCCCACTGCAACCTCTGCTTCCCAGGCTCAAGTGATTCTCCAGTCTCAGCCTCCTGAGTAGCTAAGACTACAGGCATGAGCCACCAATTCCTGGCTAATTTTTCTATTTTTTGGAGAGACAGGGCTTCACCTTGTCGTCCAGGCCAGGTCTCATATTCCTGAGCTCAAGGCAATCCATCGGTCTCAGCCTCCAACTGCTGGGATTACAGGTGTGAGCCACTGCGCCTGGCTTAAAATACTTGTTCTTATTAGCTGTTATTATTAGATAAAAACACCATGCACAATAGTGAGCAATAGATCTGAGACACTAATGTAGGCAGTTGGCGAGGCTTCATGGAGTGGGGAAAAGCTTCTTAGAAGTTGAGCTTTAACTGAGTCCCTTCCCTTTGGTTGAAGAGGGCAAGGGAGATCATGAGCAGGCATGAGCACTGGGCTGAGTTGGTGGCCTTTGCAGAGATGCTCCAGATAAAGGCAGAAATCTCTGGGTTGAGGTAGAGCAGAAAATGAGATTGGATAACCAGAGAGGACCAGATGGTGAATGACTTCAAAAGCCAGGCTGCAGGATGTGCCCTGATATAGCTGGTAATGGGGAGGCACTGAACGCTTTTGTTAACTGGAGTACAAATTGATGAAAATACTTGGGATAGGTTGGTTTCCACTGAATTCAGTTACTGAGGCTGTACTGTCTGCAAGGTACTATGTCAGGCTGTGATGATATAAAAACTAATTTGGTGACCCTGCCAGGAATCAGGGAAGGACAATTTAGGAAGAGATACCAGTAATCTAGCCTTTTCTGTCACCATCAACGTTCTCAATTATTTCCATTGCACCTAAGTCCTACCACTTATCATGTAGTTTTCAACCTAACCCTTGACTTATCTGTCTCTCCTCTGAACCCAAAAGATCTTGAAATCTTTGAGAGTAGGGACCATATGTAACTTTAGCACTTAGCACTGTACTTTGCCCATTGCAGGTACTCCATACACGTGGAATGTATGAATGCTTGGATGTTTGAATGAATGAGGTGTTAAGGGGTTACAGCATTGGTGGGGATAGAGAAAAAGGGATGGCTATGGGAAACATTCTAAAGGAAGACCCCTACAGCAAATCATGGCTAGCAGAATTGGAGAGATGGAATAGAATGAGTCCAAGATGGCCCTTGCTGCATGGCTGGAGGGTGGTGGTACTGGAAGTCACAGGAGGTTAGGGGATATGAGTCTGGTGAGAAGAGCATGGGTTCTCTTCAGAACTGTGCATCATTCAGAGTTTCCTGGGAGTACTTGAGCTCTTGAGAAGCAAGATTAGTGCTTACTGGGAACATTTTCGATGAGCAGCTATCTTCATAGTGGCAGGCTAATTTCAGAGTAAGTTTATTAAAATTAGTGTGTGGGGGAAAGTGAGCTCAACTGCTATTTTTAACTGATGGGATTCATGTTCTCTCCTGTGCAGGGAAATTCGCATATGTGCTCCTAAAATTGACAATTTCCACTCTCATTATGTTAAAAAAAATTAATATAGTGAGTTTCACATTGAATAAAATACATTGGCTGAAGATGAGAAGAGGACTTTGGCCAGTCCCTGAATGAAAATGACCAGAATGAATGACATTTATTACTCACTGCCTGGTTTTCCACCCATAAAACCATACTGGGGCTTTGGTACCTCCTGGCAGAAAAGTTGCTTAAGTTTGAGAGTCTGCACCTGTCTCTGGCCCATCAGGCAGAATGGTGCCAGTAGTAGGGGAGACCTGGTTCCCAGAGAACACAAACCTTTGGTTGATTTTTACTTTGAAGTCTTTCCACTTTCACCTCTATCTGGTCCACTCTCTTCATTATCTGAAGCTATTTTATTGCAACAAGCACCCTAATACTGTTCAGGGTATCAGATTTTCTTCAAGTCTGCTTATCCTCTGTACAGCTAGCCAATTAAACCACCTTTAAGAAAAAACATTTTTCGCAACGTCCTCTTACTCAGAAAGCTTCAGCGGTAGTTCCCCATCACCTGGTGTTCGAGGCTCTTCATGCTGGCCTTGACCTATCTTTCTGCCTCTGTCTCATTGCTCCCCACATAAGCTGGCTGCTTCAGTCAAAATAATCTGCCATGTATTCTGGCTCCCCCACCTTTGTCTCACACCCTGACCTCTTCCAGGTGGGCCTCCCACTTCTTCTCTGACCACAGCCTTCACCAGTTCTTTAAGGTGGGGTGGAAACCCACATCCCTCCTAAAATCCTCCATGATGCCAATCTTGAAGTGAGCTCTTCGTCCTGTTGCCTTATGTGGCTTGGCTTAAACTGATCCTTTCACACTCACTCGCTACCTAAGAAAGAGAGAAGCCTTGTCTCTGTGTAGATATTAACTCCTGTATAAGTTGACAAGCTCCTTAGAGGAAGGACTGTGGTCATCTATGTTGGGGCAGGAGACAGGAATTCTGGAATGATGTGTATCATGCAGTGGCTCAGGTGTGCAGGTCCTGAGGCAGGGCACTGATACAGAATACAGAACCAACCTGGTTCTGGCCCATTTGCAGAGCCTCTACTTTGATCTCACATCCTCATTTAGGGAAAGTAGCTCATGCATGTGCCTGCCCACCTATAGCTCTGTTAATGGCAGGCACAAAGGTAGAGGTCAGCGATGTCAGGAGAGAGCCACCATTGTAGTGAGTTGGCTGGTTGATGTGAAGGAGGAGTGAAGGACAGCCCTCATATGTCAGTGGGACAGGATGTCTAGCAGAGGAAAAGGTCAGCATTCAATGTGCTGGTTATATAGTGAGCATTACTATGGGCAGAGCCTTCTGCATATGACAGTTGCCTTCAAGGAGTTTACTGTCCAGTGGTGATAGAGAATGGGGATGAGGTCACTACGCTGTGATGTACATTGTGATAAGCATTCTTCAGGTTAAGGGGAGGCTAATTTAGATTGGAGGATTGAGGAGGGTTCTTAATGGAGGTGGCACCTTGGCCAGGAAGGTTGGGCAGAATTTCAGCAAATGGAGATGTAAAGGAAGGGTGTTCTAGACAGAAGGAATGGAGATGGCAATGGTGCAGATGTAGCAAAATGCAAGACTTATTGGGGGAAATCCCAGATCATCTGGTCTCTGGTGGGGACACATAGTGGGGCATCGGGTGTTTGTTAGGCAGGCCTCAAATGCCCTGTTAACTGTATAGAGGGCGCGAGGGTCCTGAGTATGGCATTCATTCTGGAGGTGAACAATGGCACAATAGTCTCCTTTGAGTAGAAGAAGTTGCCTGGATGCATTGGGGAGGGAACTGATCTGCCAGGAGTGTATGTGAGGGACTGGACAGGGATGGGGCTTGGGGAGAGCACAGGAGCCTGTGTCTGTCTGTCCCTTTGCCCTTATCCACTTTCAGCTCACTTAGGTCTCCCGTTCACAGCTTCATTGTCCCTGATAATGCTCTTGCCAGGGTTGCCTAAGACCAGCCTCCTAACTACCACACCCAGTGGTCTTTCTTTAGGACTCGATTGCTGGCTGTGCAGCCTCTGACTCCAGGCAGCCTCCTCTTCTTTTCTTACACGCTGGGCTTCTGCATCCCTCCATGTGGCTACTGGCCATGTCCCCAGGAACTAAACACCTTACTCAGTGTGCCCTCAGTGGAACTCCTGCTCCTTCTATATTACACCTTTCCTGTCTCTCTTTCCTCTTTCTATCCCGCCTCAATGGTATCGCTGTGAAGTCTACCTTGATTCTTCTTCCCAACTTACACCTCCCAACCCGATTCTAATTCTTATTCATTAAGATCCATCTTTCTGGCTTTTGAACAAGTCCTTAAATAGGGCATCCATGTCGCCATTCCCACTCTTTCACTGTGGCCAGATTCTCAACCCCTCTCCCTGGAATATCTTCTAGGACCATCTTTCCTCCATGCAGTTACTAGAGTCATCATCTAAGCATAGAAATGATTTTACCGCTCTACTGCTGAGAGCTCTCTGATGGCTTTCTAGGGACTACAGAGTGAAGGCCGTATCCCTCAGTTGGCCTCCAAGGGCCTTTCCCACTCCCCATCTCTGGTAACTCCTGTATCCCTTATTTCCACCACCTCCCCTACCCTTCATAGTACTCCTGACTCTGGCCAGATCATTCCATGCCCTATAGCATCTCTAAGGCTTGCTTATGTCCAAAGGTGACATCCTACTCATATATTAAAGCCCAGCTCAAATGTCACAGACTCCCTTTGGGTCTCCCACTTCCCTTAGGCCGCAAGAGGTTAGGCAATGAATGGTACATGACATGTGGGAAGATGGTATGGGGGATTGTTGGCAGAGTAACTGGGTTCCTGAGGATGGGGGCTCTCAGAGTGGTGGGTGGTCACCAATGTCTAGCACAATACTAGGCACAGGATAGACACTTAGCAGTAGCTTGTAGAAGGGAGGGAATAAGAAGGAAAGGCAGTTAACCTTGTCATTTCCAGGGTTCTCTTTGAAGCCAACCTTGCTGGTGTGCCCCACTTCCAGTCTCTCCCCCAGACCAGTCATGGCCCTAAGGGAGCTGGGAGTGTCTGAAGTGCCCCAGAGCATGCCCAATGTCCTGGCCAGCTTCCAGGCTCAAGTTGCAATGGGTTTTGTACGTCACCAAGCTCCACCAGTAAGTAGCTACCTGGTTTTGAGCAAATCTCCTGACTTCTCCAATAACTCGTTTTCTCTGGACTTCATACAGTGAGGATGTCTCTTGGTTAAGATGATGATAAAGTGAGATGATATATGTGAAAGTGTGTTTTAAAGCCCCCAGCCCTCTCCAGATGAGGCGATGCTCCTATCCTTGCCTGGGCTTTGGGAAAACCCTTCCCCAGGGCTTCAGAGATGCTCCTGCAGAGAGAGGTGATGTGTCAGCTGCTGGCTGTCAACATGATGCCGTGGAAAAATCATATTGATGGGGCGCAGATTGCTGTGCCTGCTTGCTCTGCCATCTGCAGACCCCATGACCAAGGCAGTATTGGAGATGGCAGGGATGGGACTCTCTCTCACTAGCCAGTTCCAATTTGCTTTTTAATTTGCTCCAACCTGGTGAGTGCTGCTGGGGTCAATCTGTAACCTCTTCTTCCTTCCCAAGAGTCTCTGGCTTTGCCAGACTTTGCAGCGTGCATGCAGGCTGCTCAGTCAAGCCTGGGCAGCTGCCATTTCCACGGCCTCTTCTGAGAACCTCCTAGTTACCTTCTGACTTCATATGCCTCTTATTGTGTCCAAGTCCAAACTCATGCCCAAATTGTTCTTCCCTCTTCATTCATACCCCTCTCTGGCCTTCAGAGCATCTGTTGGCCACTCTCCTTTGCTGATTTGCTGGAGTTTGAATAAGCCTTTTATTAAGCTGATTTCAGTGCTTAGGAAAGAAGACTGCAATTGCTCACAAAGAACTCATAGCAACCTCTCTCTGGGATTTTTGCGGGCCTCCCCAGCAGCCTCCCTACCTCCTGTGTCTCCTTGTACCTTTCCATTGCATTAATTACTGCCTGATCAAGTCCCTGGAAGCAAAACTCTAACCATGACCCTTCCTCACTCACAGACCTCCATAGCTCTCGTCAGCTCTCATGTTGGCCCAAACTCTGCTGTCATTTAAGGCCTTTCTTACTTTCGTCCAAACCAAACTTTCCAGCCTTATTTTTACTTTCTCCTTTCCACACATCCTGCACTCTTGGAAAACAACCACTTCCATTTCTGTCTGAAGCCCATGCTTCCACACACCCAGCCTTTGAGCAGGCCGTGCCCTCTGCCTGGAACTCTTGTTCTCTTCCTTTTTCTTACTTCTCTGTCAAGCTTCAGTCACAACTCTCTTGCCCCCAGACTGAAAGCCCTCCTCCCCTTCTGTGATCTTACAACATCTAGCCATGCCTCTCTGACCGCATGTCTCCCGGGCCGCCGTGGGTTGGAATTACATGTGTTTGTGCTTTGCCTCCAGCTTGGAGTTACTCCAGTGCAGGAACTGACCAATTCATCTTTGAATCTCCCACTGTGACCGGCACAATGTCCTGCATATAGTGGAAAAACCTAAAAGAGATGACAAACCTCACGGTTTCTCAGTTAATACTTAAATTGAAAAACTACTGAATTAACACAAGGATGTTCATTTTTTTTTTGTCCGAACAACATTATCATCTGTTTCTTTCCCCAAAGTCCTTTTGTATTCATTTTTATCCCACAGACATGACTTTCAAAATATAGATTGTGATCTTTTCAAGGTAGTAAGTCAAATCACCTTTTAATAAGCTCTAAGGGATTTATGAACTTATTATAAGTCAACTCCTTCCTCCCTCCTTTCTTTACCTTCCTTCCTTCCAAACTGGAATTTTATTATCTCAGATATATTGCTTGAAAAAAATCTAGGCAGAGGCTGTGGGTGGGAAATCATTTGTTGTAAAGAGCTACTTTCTATAATGGGATCTGACCTGTATTATAGCGTGTCTGAACGTCCACCAGGCTTTAACTCTCTCCTGCTCTAGTATTCAAGCTTGCTCCAACGGTTATTTACCACCTACGGTTGACTCTCATGCAAAGAAGTCACGTAATTTCTTTGGTCCCTATGGTTTTCTTATTAAGAAAAATAATGATAAAAATAATTCTTTACATTTGTCTTTCTTCGACTGGTATTTACAAGGATTTACTGTGTCTCAGGCACTCTGCCAAAAGTTGGGGTACACAGTCCACCAGGATGTCATCACCTTCCTCCCCATTTCCTTGTGGAACCCTCATAACAAGCTTGTGGGTTAGACTGAGCAGGTGGTAGTGACCTCATTATGTAAATAAAGACATGGTAATTCAGAGTGTTCGTGAAATGCTCAGAAATTCAGCGTCCTTCTTTGTGGTCACTCAGCAAGAAGCAAGCAAGAGGAGCTCAGTTTTAACTTCCTGTCAGATGTTTTCCCCGCCGAACCCCGGGTTTGTGCTGGGAACCCTGGATTCAGGCCCCCAGCACACTCACTTCCAGATGAGAGGCGGCAGCCCTTGCATGCTGCAAGACCACTTTCCTCATCTCTGCTTCTGCTCACCTGATCTAAACCCAATGTGAGCTGAAAAGGAGACTTTTGGGGTCTGGTTCTAGATTCCTGCCCAGACTTCAGTATAGGCTGGAAACTGAGCAACAGTGGGCTGAGGAGTCCGCAAGAGTGTGGTCAGGTCATCCTGAAGGGACGGTCTCGTAGCCCCTCTGCTGTGGGAGCCTGAAGGTGGGTGTACCAGGTGACCCAGTCCCGTCTGAGCAGAGGCTCCAAGAAAGTGAGATAATCTAGTAATACCTCGGACTCACCTCCCCAACCCCATGCCTGCTTCATCCCCATTATAGAGAATTTCCTCAGGTAGCCATGAGGGGCCTGCCGCAGACTGCCTGAACCTGTGAATGAGGACACGTTTGAGAAGAAAGTGAATGAGTGAAGGTGTTACCTAGAGATGAGAAATGCCTTAGGTAACTGGATTTTAACTTTAAACACCGAGCAATGTCAATTCACTGCACCCTCCAAATTTAGAAAATATAGATACATATAAAAGAAAAAAAAGCCACCTACAATTTGACTACCCAGAGCTGACTGCTGTAATATTCCATGTTTCCATGCCCTAATTTCTAAAAATGAGTTTATAGTATAGGCTGTTTTACGACTTCATTTGTATCGAGGCTAACATGTAGACAGCAGATGCGCACATTTTAAGTGGACAGCTCAGTGCATTTTTACATGTGCACACACCTGCGTTAACCACCACCCAGAGCAAGTTATAGAGCATTCCCAGCGCCCCAGAAGGCTTCCTATGCTCTTCTGAGCCAAGATGTTGCTCCTACCTCATCCAGAAGCAACCATTATTCAGACTTCCAGTGCCATATGCTGTTTTTATAACTTCTTATTCCTAATCAGCAATAAGTAGTGAATAGTTTCCATGTCATTAACTCACCATCATCACCATCATTGTCGTCGTCGTCATCATCATCATCATCATCATCATCATCGCCAGAGCGGCAGCTTGGGATTCCATGATATTGACAAACCATGCCTGCACTGGACTTTAAGCCTATGTTTTAGAAATGCCTACTCTATTTTTTCCCACTATCAGAAAGCCTAAATGACTGGCATGAGGGGTTCTATTTGGTTCTAGCACAGGCTGCAGGGGTGTCAGCGACTTTGACATTTTTTTTTTCTTCAAGGCCTACTTGTGCCTTCTGTGGCTTGCTTAGTTTTTTTGAATATACGTGTGTTATGCTAAACATTCTAATAACCATTGCTGTGTATGTTCGAAAGAGCATCTCACATCCTAACATGCGTTGTGAGATGCCCTTTCAAACATACATTTGCTCTGGTGTTTACAGGAGAACAAATACGAAGGTGCTTGTTTCTCCCATTCCTCAACTTCTTAAAGAAGAGAGAAAGTCACTGGACAATTTAAGCACCTGGGTTTAGAGAGAGGTTCTTTTAAGATGACATTGGTGAGGAAGGAAAATGACTATTTTGATTACTGGAATTTGTGAAGACACCAACAAGGAGGCGAAAAGCTCTACACATCTCCCAGAAATACCCTCCCACTCAGTGCTGAACAGCTGAGTCTTGATTATGTAGGCATTAACTGTGCACACTTGGAAACCTGCCTCTCTTCAACCTCTCTCAGTTTAGGTTTTGATTATTTTACTACCACTATCACTACAACCACTATGCTGATTGCTACCACTACTCTTATTATTATTACTAATGGCAATAAAATTATATTAAGTTTCCATTTGCGGTGTGCCAGGCACCACATGAAGATTTTTTAATGTAATTTTCAATTCAGGAACTTATATGAAGAAAAAAGGAAACATTCATTGAGCACTTTTTAATGCTTAAGTCCTGTGCTGGATGCTTGACATACGACTTTCAGTGCAGCTAAAAGATGATAAGTAAACATCAGGGAATATGCAAGGAAAGCCAGAGCTGGGATATGAACTCCAGGTTTCTCTGATTCTGAAGTCTGTATTGTTCCTACTCTAACACGGTGTCACCAAATGAATGAATGAAGGAATGAATGAGTGAATGAGTGGACCAACCAACCTGGTATTTTTAAGAAGTCTGTATTTTAGCGTTGGTGTGGTGGCTCACACCTGTAATCTCAGCCCTTTGGGAGGTTGAGGTGGGCAGAGCACCTGAGGTCAGCAGTTTGAGACCAGCCTGGCCAAATGTCTTTACTAAAAATACAAAAATTAGCTGGGCGTGGTGGTGGGTGCCTGTAATCCCAGCTACTAAGGGAGGCTGAGGCAGGGGAATCACTTGGACCCAGGAGGCAGAGGTTGCAGTGAGTTGAGATTGCCCCATTCCCCGCCAGCCTGATCGGCAGAGTGAGACTTCATCTCAAAAAAAAAAAAAAAAAAAAAAAAAGTCCGTATTTTAGATTGTGCTAGAAGGGAAACATTCTCTTATTTAAAACCTTGACTACATAATGCCCTGATGTAGTACTTACATACTTTTGTGTCTCATATAATCGGTGTCATCTGTCAGTGGTGACACAGAGTTCTGATTGTGAAGTGGATTACAAATCTTACAATATTGGGTGCCCAGTTTCCTCATACCAGTTATTTGGGTATGTTGGTATTTTATTTAGGATTAATTTTAATGAAATGCCAGAAATAATAATGGCTTAAATAATATTGAACTTAATTTTTTTCTGAAGTGCAGTAAATGTGGAGGTGGGCAGTTTAGGGCTGGCATGTAGGCTTACGATCTGTGAAGGACCCAGCCACCTTTCATTTTTCTGGTTCATCATTCCATGCGTGAAGCTTTCCACTTTGCAGACCACTATGTGGCAGGAAGGAGGAAGACATAGGCAAGAGTGAACCTGCTCTGGTTTGAATGTCCCCTTCACAACTTACACGGAAACTTAATTGCCATTGTGATCGTGTTACTAAATGGCACATTCAAGAGGTCATTAGGTCAGGAAGGCTCTGCCCTCATGAATGGATTTAATGTCATTATCATGGGAGTAGGTTTGTTATTGAGGGCGATTAGCCCTCTTTTATCTCTGTCTTGAGTTCTTGCTCACCATGGGATGCCTTCCCTCATTTGTGTTATGATGTAGCAAGAAAGTCATTGGCAGATGCTGGTGTCATGCTCCTGGACTTCCCAGTCTACAGAACTGCGAGAAATAAATTTATTTTCTTAATAAATTACCCAGTCTCTGGTATTCTGTAATAGCAATGAAAAAATGGACAAAGACAGTGCCCCTCCCTTAAAGGAAATGTTTCAGAAGTCTAAAACATTGGAAAGGAAATGTTTCAGACACTGTTGCTTCCATCTCACTGGACAGTATTTTATATAGGGGATCCTCATAGTACCTACCTCAGAGGGCCTCCTTGTGAGGATCAAATGGGCTAATGTGAAAAACTGCCCAGAACAGTACCTGCCATCAGTGTTTTGGCTGATGCTTCTATGGTCATACCTGGGATCTGAGCCCATCAGGCTTGGTAGGTCTTTCCCAAGGACTTGTTTTAACTACTATAGTCTTTGTACCCTTCCACGTGAGTGGTCAGCAAGCAGTGCTGATGTTAACCAGGAAGATGATGATTATGGATAATGATGATGAGTATAAGCTCTTAAGTAAATGGCAGCTGCGTGCCAGTTACTGGGCTAAAAGCCTTCTTTTCGTTGTCTCATTTACTCCTTTGGCAAACCCATAGTACCATGAAGTAGGTGCTATCATAGTCCTTATTTTGCAGATAAAAGATCTTAGGCTCAGCAAGCAATGGATTTCCTTGGCCAAGATCATTCAGCTAGAAGGGATAGGGCGGGAGTTGGAATCCAGCGGGAAGTCTGACTCACACCCCGGGTCTTACTTGGGAGTATCCACTGCCTTCTATCTTTTTAAGTCTCTCTGCCTCTGAATTTCATCTCCTTTTGGAATGGTCAGCCTGGACATATATTTAACAATCCATTTTGATGCTACTCTTTATGATGATCCTGATGACTACTGAATTTTCTTTTGACCTTTTTATCTTTTTTGAGACAGGTTCTCACTCTCTCCCCCAGGCTGGAATCCAGTGGCATGATCATGGCTCATTGCAACCTCAACTTCCTGGGCTCAAGGGATCCTCCTGCCTCAGCCTCCCAAGTAGCTGGGACTACAGGTGTGTGCCACCACACCCAGCTAATTAAAAAAAAAAAAAAAATTTCCTAGAGAAGGGGTTTCACTATGCTGCCCGAGCTGGTCTCAAACTCCTGGGCTCAAGCACTCCTCCCACCTTGGCCTCCGAAAGTGCTGGGATTATAGGCATAAGCCACTGTGCCTGGCAAATTTTCTGTATTGAAAGTGAGATTCCCAAACCTTGAGCTTATCTGAATTAGTGATGTCTACATGCACTTCTCCAAAGGAATTTTTTATTTAATATTAGATCTTGTAGATGCACATGCAAGGGAGTAAACGTTCAAACAACCCATTTTTGTTGTCATTTAAATGTCCTCTTGATCAATAGTGATGACAGAGGTGATGATGGTGGTGTTCAAATGGACTGTTAAGAAAAGCAGGTCAAATCATGCCCATCACTGGCTTGCAGTCCACTGGTGATCTGCAGCCAGTGAAGATTTCGCCATTTTCCCAGAAAGCCATAATTAATTTGGGTCACCCATGGGAGCCTTTTGCTAACATAATCAGCCCATCACAGTTATCAGCCAGAGAAACAGACCTGGATGGAGTCCCCACCTTGAGCAATGTTTCCAATTTAGTTTGTCCTCTGAAAACTTCAGTGATTTGAATCACCAGGATTGTACACCCATCCATGTCCCAGAATAAATTTCTGCCCGACTTTTTGCTGGGGGGCTGAGTTCTGAACTGACAGTTCTTGTTGAGGAGAGTTTCTCACTAATCAGTAGTGTCTGGAGTTGATGGAAAGAAAACAAAAATGATGAAGATGAAGTGCAGGAGCAAGTTAACGGCACTCAGGAAAATATGAGCAAGGTGCAGTGAGAGGGAGAAAACAGCTCCCAGCCACAGGGCTCGGCTGGGTAGGCCTGCGTGCTGCAGGCAGAAATTCAGGGCCCAAGTGGCCCTTTAGCGATGACTCTGAGGTTCTCATCCAGAAAGACTGTGTTGATCATGATTGGTTGAAATCTCAGCAGATGGTGGTAAGAGCTCTATTTACTTGGATAATTAAAGTAGTGATGGATTTGCACGGCTGATTTCAAGATCTCAAGTCTGCAGATGACTGCCTTTTGGGGCAGACTGGGATGGAACACCTCCTTGCTTTAGAGTATGTGCACCTGACTCGAGTATCAGCGAGCTGGGAGTGAGGGACTGTTCTCAGACATGGTCCATCTTGGGTTGAAGCTTCATCTTGAACACACTGGCCCTCTTATGGGACTGTTCATCCCAGCAGGGGACTCATATTTTTCAGAAGACAAGATATGTCGACACATTTAGGAATGGAGATTGTTTTCCGTCTTCAAATGGGACAGACTCAGTTCTTTTGATTACTGTGATAATAAGATTGGTGTCTTTAGAGTTTATTGAGTGCTTTTTCTCATGTGAGTAATTTTATAGAATCCTTCCAACTCTCCTGTGAGTGAATGGGGTGCTGTGGCAGAAAGGGCATGGGACAGTCCTGGGTTCAAATCCCGCCTTTGCCTCTTACAAGCTTCATAATTTTTTTTCCCCTAAAAAACTCTTAGAGCCTTAGTTTCCTCACCTGTAAAGGGGGGTAATGGTGTTTACATTTTGGGGTGGCGATGAGGATTAGTGATTAATGTATATGAAATGCTGAATCATCTGTTAGGACTGAGTAGGCTTCCAAATGCTGCTGGCTGTTTGTATCATTATAGAAAAGAAAACTGAAGCACAGAGTGGGGGAGCGGCTTCTTGTGGTCCTCGTGGTAGGAGATAGTGGCAAAACCCACATCATTTCATTGTAAAGTCCAGGTGCCACATTGCTTCTATTAATGATGCCTTCCTGTCTGTATCTCCTAAGTTTCCCTTTTGTTAAAGGACAGTCAAGGAATCAGTTTAGTTCTGCAGATGCCATCCTGTAACCCTCTCAGTACCTCATCTATAAAGTGGAAGCACGATTACAGGTCCCCTTGGCCTGCCAGGGTTCGGGAACAGGTCTAAGAAGTTAAGAGCTGATAATAAGCAAAAGTGCACTGGGCTTCATCAGTAGTAGGGGTGTTAGGGTTTTTTTTTAGAATTTCTCTTGAGATAGATAAAAGGAACCACAGCAGTTTTACAGCTTTTAAAGTCAGTCGGACCAAAATATTGTACCTGCTTTGCTGACTTTCTACTGCTACAAAGCCCACAAGGAAAGCCCTCTGCAACTGAATTGAATTACTATTCTATAATGAAGTAACCAGTGAATCTATCGTTACATTCCATATGTGACAGTTATATGTCATAATGTGTAATTGCAGTATGTGAGGGCGGGTGATGCAAGCCGCCTGTCACCCGTATCCAGCAGATCTCAGGCCCCTGGCAACCTGGATGGCAAAGAGAGGGTTTCAGATGCATGGATAATTTTAGTGCTTCATCCTGAATACATACATGATCTCTGAAACAAACCAGAGCTGCAAGGTGCACTGGCAGCATCTCGGCCTGAGGCAAGGTCGGATCAGCCTAGCACTGGGGACAGAGCAAATTCACTCTAGGCAAGCAGTGATTTTTAGAAACAGATGCTATCTTCAGCAAGTGAGTTTCCTAGTCCGTTTATGGCCAACGAGAAAAAAGCCAATCTTTTTTCCATGTGTTTCCTTCTCATCTTTATAGGCTTGCCAAGGACAGGTGTATAGTCAGTGGAGAATGCAGAGACTGAGAAGATGGTGAGAGGGAGGAAAGGAGAAGTAAGAGAAGTGAAAGAATTGAAATAGATATTCAGGCAAACCTTCGTTATTCAAAACTTCGGTTAGCCAAGACTGTCAGTGAATTTCACATACCCCCCAGCTACCATAGTTCACATCATAAACTCTTTCAATTACCTGAAATCTCACTTAAATTTCAGCACATCCCCTGGGGCATTCAAATAATCAAAGTTTGCCTGTCAAAAGTAATACCGGAGAGGCGAATGGTGAGTCTGAGAAAGATAGATCATAAAAAAAAAAAGAAGTCTTCCTTCTTAGAGAATGGCATTAGAATCATTAAGCTATGGACTTGAAATTGCTGAAATGTTATCTAAAAATTACAGAGGTGAATACAGATTTAGAAAAGGCTGTGGAAATGCCCAGGGAGTCTTACAATTGGAGGACAGAGTATCGGCGTGGGCAGGAAAGGCTCACACCCAAGATGTGAGCGTGTTAATGTTGCAGGGCTTAGGGATTGCCGCAGGCTGGAGGACTTCAGCAAAATGAACATCAGCATGTGACTAGCCCCACAGAGCATTGTACTCCATAGATACCCAAATCCGTGTCTGGAGAGGTTAAATGTACGTGTATCTCCGAGTGGCGGTTCTGAATGCCTATCTGGGGTTGGTGAATCTGCAGGACTTTTAAGAACGAAGGTGCTGAATGGAGTGTATACCCCTGTAATGGCAGGGAAGTGGTCCTTTTAAGCAATAAAAACGAGGTCAACATACAAATGTCGTTTTGATGATTCTATAGGAACTGTCCTGCATCCTCTCCATACACACTCAGTTTGTGTAACTGGATATTCTTTTTTCCCCAAAGCATGATGCTAAATGAGATTTAGACATTTAGGCATCATAATAAATTGATGGCTATCTGACTAAAATATGTAAAATCTATCTATCTTTATATGTATGTATATATTCAGCTTGGTGGGAACTGAAATTTATTTCTCAAATATGTATTCAGCACACATTGCGGGCCAGGAGCTGTACCTGGCTCTGGAGGTGCAAAGATGAATAAGATGGGCCCTGGCTGCAAAGAGGCCTCAGTCAGACAAGTGGTGGGCAGGTGCTGCGATACAGGGTGTGTGAGTGCTACTCTAAGCATACTCACAATGCCGCATGGCTCTCACTCTGCCTGGGGGCATGGCAGAAGCTTCCCAGACAGGGACTCGGGAACAGGGTGCAGGACAGCGTAGAAAAAGAGAGAGGTGAAGAAGCTTGAGCGTGGGGGCAGCCGTAGGTGGGCTGAACAGGAACGTGGAGGGCAGGAATAGAAGAGCTGATGATGAAGTCGGAGAGGTGCGTTGCAGCCAGACACTGAAAGGCTCCTGTTTGCGAATCTCCTTAACATCAGAGTTTTTTTTGTTTTTTTTGTTTTTTAAAGAAGAGTGGCAAGCCCTAATTTACATCCTCCAAAGGACTGGTACCCGGACTAGACAAGTAGGGAAACCAGAAGGCTGTTGTGATGATCCCTGCCAGAGATCACAGGGCAGAGCAAATCAGAGGTTCCAGGCTGGAGGGGTGGCTTGTCGGAGGCTGGGAAAGGAGGTTGATTGTCGAATGCTGTTCACCTGGAGCTGTTTGTTGGGTGGGAAGTGAGGTATTGCTGGATGGGGGATGGAGAAGAGGGGAAGGCGAGTGCAGTTATGAGTAGAGGGTGATCGGGGTGGAGGTACCTCTGCAGAAAGAATGAGTCTGCAGTTGAGAAGTTTCTAAATTATTCCTGAACATGAACCCTTTGGCCGTTGTCTGTTTATCATCTGCTGAGAAGCCTGTCTGGATTCGCAGGCATGCCCTTGCAGTGGCTAATGAGAGCTAGCCTGATCCCATTAGTAAAAATCTCAAAGGAACAGGAGTCTTTGTTTGGTGAGAGGTGACTCCACCCCATCCCCACCTCCTACCCTCCCCCGCCCCCCCGCACTACACCCCAGCTACCTTCATCTCTCATTTTTCTGACTATAAAGCACCCAAATAGTAATGTAGTATGTCAGATAGCCATTTAATTATTATGATCTTTTGATCTTTGTTGTAGCAATTATGATTTGCTTTAATGCAGATAACAGTAAACGGGTAGATAAAAGCCCCTCAATGGCCAATGGTTTGGGCTCTTAGGATGATGAGCACAGGATGATGAGCTTCATGGTGTTTGTGTGTGGGCGTGAATTAACATCGACAAATGAGTTGTGAGCTCTGCTTTAAAAATGTAATGGAAATGCAATTCCAGAGAAATTTATTTTTGAGAGAATAATAAAAATATTTTATGATATCTAGTATTCACACTCAAAACTGGGCATATTTTACTGAGCTTATTCCATTCGCGTGTCACTGATTACCTAGTATATTTGGCGTTAGTATATACCAGGTGGTTTCTTCCTTACTCCAGCTGGTAGGTGTGTACCCAAGGGCAGCCACATGAGCCTCGCCCTGAGTGTTCCTGCAGCTCCTATGCACTCCTGTGTTTCTGTGTATGATTAATAGAGACTTAGAGGTTAATTAAAGTAAAAGGATTATTATTACATGATCACCATTTCTTTTTCAATCTTTATTCAAAAACCACAAGAAGGGGAGCCTTAGCAAGGTTGAGAAGTAAACTCAGTAGCATGGATTCTCCCCAGGTTGGTGTGGTGCACATTTGTTGTTTTCTCACTTCCCAGAATTCATTGCTTTTTCTCAATAGCACTTCCATGTGGAGGGTATTACCATTGGATACAGTCTGTGTACATTAACAACTGTGGACAGGTGCCTAGGCAAAGGCTCCCCATAATCTGCTTTAGGCTATTGGAGACATCCTTGAACAGAGAGACAGAGAGATTGAAATGTAACAGAGTCCAGTTCATCCCATTTGGCAACCTCTGATTCAACCTTTCCTGCAACAAGACCTGGTGGTTGGTGGTTCCTGGTTCCCGTCTCCATTGCCCAGATTTGCCTTGCTGCCCACCTGTGTCTAAGTGTAGTTCTGCATTCTCTTGCCAAGTCTATAAGGGCCAGTATCCTTCCAATATATTCCTTTGTTAGAGTGTCAGTTACTGTTGCTTACACCAAAGAATCCTAATTGATATACCCAGGTAACAGTCTGGCTCTTCCACTTACTACCTTTGTGATGAAGGATAAATTTACCTGTTTGAGGTTCTGTGTCCTTCTCTGTAAAATGGGACTAATCTTACAACCTATTTCATAGTGGCCATGTAGATTAAATACGATGTTTCAAGTAGAACATTTAGCAGTTTGGAAAACAGTAATGCTCACTGGGTAGTGGCTGCTACTGTTACTGTTATAATCAAATGAAGGTCTTCTTCTTACTCCTAAGAGTGCATGGCACATAGTAGATATTCAAAAAAATACTAATTTCATTTCTCTGTCCCCTCTTCTGAAAACAAACTGAAACCTTCCTGAGCTGGGAAGGAGAGAGAATGTCGGTGGTCCCTACTCTACACATGAACTTGACCAGCAGAGTTTCGTCTTGACTGAAGAGGGAAAGTGGAGGCATTAGGAGAATAAAGTGTGTGTCTCTTGGCCCCTCCTAGTGACCAGAAAGTGGGGTATTTCCCTGTTTTTCCCTGCTCAAGTTGGCCCTTTGGAGTGTGTTTGGGCAACCATGTGACCCACTCACCCACTGATGTGATTCTGGCACCAGCTGTCACAGCGGAGGCTGAAACCATGCATGAGTCTGGTTGCCTGGGTAGCACCCTGTGTAACAATACTGCATTAGACACCATGATCACAGACTGCATTAAGAAACAGCAAAGCCAGTGTGTTCTCTGTAGGACTGACAGCTCAGATCAAACTGCAGGATCCAAAGGTGTATCTGTAGAGTGGGTCCTGACCCACAATCACTTTCTCTTCTCTTCTCAAGCTTGGCAACACATTCCACCCACACTGTACTGTCCAGTATAATTAAAGTTTCTTCCTGAGATGATTCTTAATGACACTCCCCCATTCAGAGCCCCTCGGGGCTCCTGATTGCTGGAAGAATACAATCTGAACTCCTCAGCACCACATCCAGGCCCTTTCTGACCTGGCCACCCATCTGTCTTTCTGACTTTATCTCTCACACTTCTACTCCCACCCTCCACCGCAGCCAGCCCAGGGTGTGGCTCACTGTTCTGACCACACATCTTCTGGCCTCTCACCTTTGTGCTTTGCTGTGGCTGTTTCCCAGCCAGGAGTAACATTTTCCCTGTCACTGCCACTTGTCACAACTCCATCTATCCCCAGCCAAGATGTATCCCTCTACCTCTCCCTCCTGATCCATTTCAAATACCACGTTGTCCTCCAACTCCTTGAGCACCTTCTTTGCTAAGCTATGATCACTCTCTCCTCCGTGATAACAATAGTAGTAATGATCATTAACACGCATACAACACACTGTTTTAAATGTTTGACATATACTAACTCTTAATTCTCATACCAACCCTCTGAAGATGCTATAAATATCTTCATTTAAAAATGGAGAAACTGGCCGGGCACGGTGGCTCAAGCCTGTAATCCCAGCACTTTGGGAGGCCGAGACGGGCGGATCACGAGGTCAGGAGATCGAGACCATCCTGGCTAACACAGTGAAACCCCGTTTCTACTAAAAAAAAAATACAAAAAAATAGCCGGGCGAGGTGGCGGGCACCTGTAGTCCCAGCTACTCGGGAGGCTGAGGCAGGAGAATGGCGCAAACCCGGGAGGCGGAGCTTGCAGTGAGCTGAGATCCAGCCACTGCACTCCAGCCTGGGCGACGGAGCCAGACTCCGTCTCAAAAAAAAAAAAAAAAAAAAGGAGAAACCAAGGCACAGAGAGGCTAGGTAATTGGTCATGTCGCTAGTAAGTGACAAAAACCAAGATTTGAACTCAGGCATTTTCGGCTCCTTCTGCCATGTTCCCAACCATTAGTCTAAACTACTTTTCTCTCTTTTCTGGGAGTTTTGTGTCTCTTTTATAGCGTTTAGTGTACTGTAGTTAGCCACTATTAGTGAATGATAATCAGCTACTTATTACCATCTATTATTATCTGTGCCCATGCATTGCTTAATGATAGGGATATGTCCCGAGAAATGCTTTGTTATGCCGTTTCATCATTGTGTGACCATCCTAGAGTGTACTGACACAAACCTAGATGGTATAGTCTGCTACACCCCCAGGCTACATGGTATGGCTTGTTACTTCTGGGCTACAAACCTGTACAGCATGTGCCTGTACTGAATACTCTAGGCAGTTGTAACACAGTGGTAAGTGTTTGTGTGTTTAAAGATATCTAAATATAGAAAAGGTGCAGTAAAAATATGGCCGCATAATCTTACGGGACCACTGTTGTACATGCAGTTTGTTGTTGACACTGTTAAATCTATAGGTGGCCTCTTGGACCTCAGCCATTCCCTGTGGAATTCGACTTAGGGCCCCAGGAGAGCTGCCTCTCGCCCAAACAGGACCTGGAAATGAGTTACAATGTATTCCTCTGAGCTATGCAGTTACCTCTATGGAGTGACTTGTTTAAAATACTGTTTTGCTCAACACAGGTAATATGTTGAACCACTTATAACTAATCTGGTGCCAATACAGAATAGTAAAAAGAACCTGGAATGTGTAATGGAAAGTTCTGGTTTGAGCTGACAGTTGTTAGTTACTTGTCTCTAGGAAAGACGCTAACCTCTCTGAATCTCAGCTATTTTGCCCATAAATTGGGGAAAGCAGTTCTTGTCCCACCTGTCATGGAGTGTTGACTGACAAATGGGAGCGTGTCTGCGAAAGTGTTCTGAATGCTTTATATGCTCTAAAAGTCATGTGTTCAATCTTTTTTGAGTTTACAAAGCCTTTAGCATAGCACATTTCCTTTCAAGCTCACAATAACCTCAACGTAGGGGGCAGCAGGTGGTGGGCAGAGCAGGGATTAAATCCTCAGAGCTGTGACTCAATCCCAGAGAATAAGTGAATGATTTCCATGACAGAATGGTCTCTATTGAGGTGCCTTTTACACCTACTCACCTCTCAAAATTCACATCGAACATCATCTCTCAAGCTTTCCTCCCTGCCCCACCCCCACCCACCTGTGCCTCTCTTCGTTCCTTTCACCAGTTATTTGTTGAGTGAATGGATAAGTGTCCAGAGTGGCTTATTAGAGAACAGTGGTTTTCAGACTTTTAAAATGTCAGCTCATAAGAAATATGTGAAAATAGGCATATGTGTATGTTTATTCCTATAGACTTTTCAAATAGAAAAGCTTCAGGAAACAATAATTGCCCTTACTACAGGGCATACACCCTGATATTTTCTGCTCTGTTCTGTATCTTTTTTTTTTTTTTTTTTTTAAGAAAACAAGGATTGCAACTAATGTATCATGACCCACAATTTGGAAAACACTGTCATGGAATATGCTGGAAGTTAGGAGCCTTGTTCTTTACAACTGGGCAAGTCACTTGGGTTATCCGTGAGGTTTATCCCAGCTCCAGCATTCAGTGCTGACTCTAAAGGATAAGGAAGTTAGGAGGCTGGGGGAACAGGCATGTAAGCATATGGAAGCTTGAAGATTTACTGCATTTAATGCACTTACAGTTTTTCTTGGCCTATGTGAGGAAGTAGAAATCTAATGAATACTTAGCTATTTGGGCAATTACTGTTGGAGAAAGATTTGATTTTATTCACACATTCATCATCGAGACTGTAGAGATTTGTAAGGGTGACTTTCCAATAAAAGATTCCATATCTGAAGTCCCTGGAGCCCAGATGTGTTTCTCATGCAGGAGTTTTGGGAATCTGAAACGAAATGCAGTACACATACTGTGTATTATATGTCATCCCCAGCAGAGTCTCAGGCAGCAGCCAGGGATCAAACACATTGATTTTTCTTCAGCAAATACATGAATATTCACACTCCGTGGGATAAAGGCCACAGACACCCTCACGTCAGCTTAGGTCACTAACAAGATAGAAACACATTTTCAGTTTTCAGAACCTTCAGGATTCCAGATAGCAGGAAATAATGTTTTGTTATCCAGGTATCATGCCTTCCCTCATCAAAATCCAATGATATCATTTATCTCATGAGGGTCCCAATACTTAGCTCAGTGCCCAGCACATAGAAGGCACCCAGAAAATATTTGACTGAATAATGAGGCCAGCTATAGCTTACAGAAAACTCCTGTTGCAATCAAACTGCTTTTAAGAAGAGAACCTTCTAGTTCCTTTCTGAGGCCCTTTAGTTTGTCCCATTTCTTAGAAGTGAATGGAAACCTTACTGTTTCCACTTGGCTCCCTCATGAAAAGGAGAGAATAGTGAGGCTTGTGGATTTTTAAACATTTTTTTTTTCCATCTTCCTTCAGGCTTTGCATATGAGGAAATAAGTGGCAGACCCACTAGTTTTAGAAAAAGTTGTTTGAATCAATAAAACCTTTATTACTATTTGTTCTAGGTCCAGAAAAGTAGCCAAATTCAAAATGTCTCTTTCTTTGTTTCCTTGTACTAGGAATACCAACTAGATGTGGTAACCAACTCCATGAATATTCTGATTTTTGGGGGTGGGACACAGAATGTCTAGTGTGTCAGGAGCTGGGGTTCCACAGGCTTAGCTCTATAACGAGCTGGGTTCCAATTCTGGCTTCGCAATCCCTTGGCACATTATGCAAACACTTTCATTTAAGCCTCACTTCCTCATTTATAAAATGCAGATGTTAGCACAGTAACTTCATTGCATTGTCCTGAGGATTAAAGGAGATTATGCAGGTAAAGCGTGTGTTACAAAACCTTGCTTTTTGTCATCAATAGCACTACTAATAGTGATCACATGAACCCTCGTCCTCAGTGTGGCGACTCAGTGGACACACAGCCCAGGGGCAAGTATAACCTCTCTCCACCCCAGACAGTCCCGTCCTTTGATATAGACACTGTTAGTCAGGATGAGTTAAGTTATGCTTCAGTAACAAACCCTCAAATCTCAGTACTTTGACACATCAATCATTTTTTTCTGGATCACACAAAGTTCCCTGTGGACCCAAATGGCTCTCCAGGCAGTTGTCTGCTGTGCTTGCCCCTCCAAGCTCTGTTATCCTGTGGCAGCCCCATAGCGACCTGTGCTTCCACCATTGTTGCTGCAGGGGAGGAGAAAACCCAGCAATTCTCACCTCCTCTCTCAAGTGCCTTCCTCCTGAAGCAACTCACATCCCTTCCAATCCCATTTTATCAGGCAAAGCAGGTTCTGTGTTTCTGCTTTACCCAAAAGCAGTGGGGATGGACAGTCCTGCCACATGCCTGGAAGGAAAGGAGAACTAGAAATAATAGCAAGAGCCATGAATATTGACTCAATAGATGTTTGGCGTTTTCTCACTCGATTATAAATTGCTGCTGCAAATGCAGTTTCAGTCCCAGCACCCTGTCCCACCAAGTGACTGTCCAGAGATTCTGGAAATACTCTGGCCGCAGATGGTCTTTGGAAATCATTGAGCCAGCTCTGTCTTAGACAAGGCAGAGAAAGCAAGTTCTGGGTGCTTAAAGTGAGTTGTACCTTCTGGACTGGAGCCCTTACCCTGTGCTTTCCCCTGCACTCTTCACATCCAGTGATATTCAACAGTGGTGTTGAAATCGTGGGTTCCTCAAGGTGGAGAGTGCCCTGGGAACCCCCTCATCTTTCAAGTGTGGAAATGAGGCCCGGGGAGTGTGCGTTCTTTTGGTCCTTGTGTTTTATGTCTTTCCCAAGGTACCTGCAGTTCATGATGAGCCCATTGCTGGATCTGCTATCTATAGTTACTGATCCTCCTCTGGGAGCCTAAACAACCCAAGCACAGTGACTTAGCTTGTCTGGTTTTCCATTCTAATTTGGGTTCCTTCTAATGCCCCAGCCTTATATTTGGTGGTTGTTCAAAGCTGCCCACTAAGAAGGATCTTCATGACCTTTTTCTCTCCAGTTTTTTTGGTGTTTGTTTCCAATCACAGGGATAAGAAATGGGACATTTTAACAGCTGTCATTACAGGGAATACGCTTTTACTTTTTTAGAATGAGGCCAAGAAATTTCATCTCATTCTCCAACACTCCCTTATCCCCACTTCCCAGAGTTTTCATGACATATACAATCATGCGTCTCTTAATGACAGGGATGCCTTCTGAGAAGTGTGCCGCTAGGCGATTTCATCATTGTGTGAGCATCATAGAGTGTGCTTACACAAACCTAGATGGCACAGCCGACTACACGCCTAGCCTGTGTGGTACAGCCTGTTGCTCCCAGCCTGCAAACGTATACAGCACGTTCCTGTACTGAATACAAGGCACTTGTAACACAATGATATGTATTTGTGTATCTAAATGTATCTAAACATAGAAAAGGTACTGCCACCTTTCTATGGTAGGACCACTATCATATATGCAGTGTGCCATTGACTAAAGTGTTGTTATGTGCTACATGACTGCATAAGATTTTTGGCTAGAGGCAGTAAAATGCAGTCCATGTTTGTACTTGTCTAGAATCCCAAAAGCTACAAAAGGTGGCACAGAGTCTCATCGGAATGGCTCTGAGAGTGTTCCTCACCCCTGAACTCATGGGCTAACTGTGGCCCCTCAGTCCCTCCAGACCGTTTTAACAAGCATCCCAGGTGATAGAGAGCAGTGTTTTCTTTTTCTTTTTCTTTTTTTTTTTTTTTTTTTTTTCTTTTTTTTTTTTTTTTTTTTTTTTGAGATGGAGTCTCATGCTATCACCCAGGCTGCAGTGCAGTGGCATGATCTTGGCTCACTGCAACCTCCATCTCCCGAGTTCAAGTGATTATCCTGCTTCAGCCTCCCAAGTAGCCAGGATTACAGGCACCTGCCACCATGCCCAGCTAATTTTTTTTTTTTTTTTTTTTTTTTTTTTGAGACAGAGTTTCACTCTTTTTGCCCAGCTGGAGTGCAATGGTGTGATCTCGGCTCACTGCGACCTCTGTCTCCCGGGTTCAGGTGATTCTCCTGCCTCAGCCTCCTGAGTAGCCTGGGACTACAGGCACCCGCCACCACACTCAGCTAATTTTGTATTTTCAGTAGAGAGGGGGTTTCGCCGTCTTGGCCAGGCTGGTCTTGAGCTCCTGCCCTCAGGTATTCTGTCCACCTCGGCCTCCTAAAGTGCTGAGATTACAGGTGTGAGCCACCGTGCCTGGCAAGGAGTCTAGGGTTCCTTATAGATGCCAAAGACTGTCGTGCCAGGGTGCGGCAGAACTACAGGGGAGGTGTCTCACCTTCAGCCGGAGCTCTGCTTCGAGCTACTTTACAAATGAGGCTTCAGCCTCAGGTTTGTCCTGCTGATAAAAATAAATAACATGGAGTAAAATTGTTGGGACCTACAGAACTTTTGCTCTTCAAATCCCAGGCCAGTGGGTCTCAGCAGAGGCCTCTGTGCCTGTTTTCTACCAGGCACTTCAGACCCAGAAGCAAGGGAGGCATTTTACTGCCCTTCTCGGCTTTCATGGCCTTATCTGGACCGTGCTTTGTGAGTGAAATAGCTTTTCTCTTAGACCCCAACAGAGACTGTTCAAGGTCAAGGAACTTGAATTTCCACTTTGACAGTCAGCAGTGGCCCTTACCTGTTACCCTTCAATAGGCGGGGTGTTCCCGCAGAGCTTACCTACTGCAGCTTCCAGTGTCTCCGTGCGTGAGGATTTTTGTCCCCTAAATTGGAAGGCAAGAGTGTCTCTGGGGCCTCAGGTTTGAATCTGATAAATTGAAGGGATAAAGGTGACTGTCTCTGGGTCACCGATACTCGCAGTGCTGACAACCAAGGGTGCTGATTACGGGAAAAGAACTGGAGGAACAAGGGCAGATGTGTTACATTGTGTGTAAATGGTGTTTTTCCTGTGAAATCTCAATACATCCCTGAGGACACTGCAGTTTGGGTTTCTGAGCCACTCTCCTCTGATATTTACTCATTGGGGATTTTACTCTTGAGAAATCACTGTGACAACAGAACCATTTTGCCTCCATGAAGACGATGTCAACGTCTCAAAATCCAGGACATTTTAAGGCAGGATTCCAACCTCATTACTGCCAGAAATAAAATTCATCCAAGGTGGAAGTGTCCTTTTTTAGAACTCAAATCCGTCTCAGAATTGCCTTTTCTTTCCCCTTTGTTTTTGAAGCTAAGCAATTACTCTTTTTTTTTTTTAAGGAAAAAAAAATTGTGCAAATGTACAAAACTCTCTTTTTCCCTCTTTCATTTATTTGAAATTGAACTTAACAAAGTCAGTTCCGAGCAAGCACTATATATGAGTAATGCTTTTTGTCCATAAAAGAGCATTGACTCTAGTGGAATGGGAGTGCTGATTCTCGCTCCGCTTTGTGTGAGCGTCCATAATGACAAAGTACTCATGTCAGAGTGTATAATGAAACTATAAATTGTTTTCATGAATGCTCTGAATTTGGTCTTTTACGGGGCAAATTCAAAAGGTATTCAGTGCCACATTTCACATATGTGAATAATACCAGACGGTGCAATATATCCAATAAAAAGTGAAGTGTCCTATTCGGGCCCACACTGGCCAGTATGGTGGGTCAGACTTAGGTGAGGGTGGCTTGCGGTGCAGGAGAGTGAGCAGAAGGAAGGATGCCACATCACTCTGAGGCAAGAGTTCCAACCAGGTGTACTCAACTGTTTTGGGGGAATTCAAAATGTAGCTAAAATGCTTAGCTCCTAAGATTGGTCTCTGGATGGGGAGTGCCTGCATTTGAATCACAGGAAAAGTTAAACACATCAGGGCCACGTTAGTGGACAAATTTGCAAGTGAGAAAATAGCTGATGGGTTTGGTGGGCAGTTGCAATCTATTGCAATGATTTATGGTTCAATTCAATTATTTTTACTAACTTTTTTGGCTTTTTTTTTTTTTTTACAAGAAAAACTATATGGATGAGGCGTGGTGGCTCACGCCTGTAATCCCAGTATTTTGTAAGGCCAAGGTGGGCAGATCATCTGAGGTTAGGAATTCAAGACCAGCCTGGCCAACAGAGCCTGGCTGTCTCTACTAAAAATACAAAAATTAGCCGGGCATGGTGGGTACGCATCTGTGGTCCCAGCTACTTGGGAGGCTGAGGTGGGAGAATTGCTTGAACCCAGGAGGTGGAGGTTGCAGTGAGCCGAGATCATGTCACTGCACTCCAGCCTGGATGACAGAGCAAGACTCCCATCTCAAAAAACAAACAAACAAACAAACAACAAACAAAAAACCATATAGGTTTACTCTGGAAACTTAGAAAACACAGAAAAGCATCAAGAAAAGTTTTAAAACCTGGGTAAATAATTTGACTACCAAGACATTATCGTTAGTAACATTTTAATAAAAGTTGTATTAAATATCTTAATAAAATTGTACATAATCTTACCTGGATATATAAATCCTTTATAAACAAAATTGGGGTCCAGTTGTCTACCTGTTTACCCGTTTATGCAACTTTTTGAAACGTTCTGGTTTTTGACTTACTGTCCAAGGTTTAGGTTCTGTCGTGAGGGCACTGTATGTTAGCACTGTCGAAGCCTTTACGTACATGTCATTTGCTGAAAAATATCTCTCTGGGCACATGAGCTCTAAAAATGAGAATGGCAAAAATTCTCCACAGGGTGTGTGAGGTACGTTGTGTGTTAAATGGAGGCCCATGGATGTTTTTAACCTGTTGCCTGGATTTTTTGCTTTGTAGTACCTGGTGTGTAAGAGGAAGCTGGAGAGCAAGAAGGAAGCCCTGCTGATCCTCTCCAAGGAGCTGGACACCTGTCAACAGGAAAGAGACCAGTACAAACTCATGGCCAATCAGCTCCGGGAGCGCCACCAGTCACTGAAGAAGAAGTACCGAGAGATGATCGTAAGTGTTAGGCTGCCCTGTTCAGCCACTTTCCTATTCCCTGAATTAAGATATAAAGAGATTTTCACATGCTGTTGCTTTAGAAATGGTTAAATGTAAACAGTTCAAAGTGGAAGAATTTAGAAGTAAAAGTCACCACCTCTATTTCCTCCACAACCCAGTCCCACTCACAAGTTAATCTCTCTCTCTCTCTGTGTGTGTGTGTGTGTGTGTATGTGTGTATGTATATGCTTCTTGCTCTGGCATCTGTGAACATATACGTGTGTGTTTGCAGTAGGCTCCCCAACTTATCCAAGGGAGGCATGTTTCAAGACCCTCAGTGGATGCCTGAAACCACAGATAGTATGAAACCCTATATATGCTGTTGTTTTTTTAATCTGATAGCCAAATCAGCTCCTAAGTGACTAGCGAGTGGGCCACATAGACATCGTGGATACCCTGGATGAAGGGGTGATTCACATCCTAGGTGGGATGGAGGGGAATGGTGCAAGATTTCACCACACGACTCAGAACAGCATGCAATTTAAAATTTATAAATTATTTATTTTTGAAATTTTCCATTTAACATGTTTGGACCATGGTTGACCTCAGGTACCTGAAACTGAGGAGAAGTGGGGACTACTGTATGTGTGGCTGTTTATTTGTTAATTTGATTATATAGAGTTCTTCAAAAAGAGGATTCATAAGTCTACAGTAATACAGAGGCCACTAGCTACAGGTGGCTACTTAGTTTTAAATTAATTAGAATTAAATAAAATAAGAGACTCCATTCCTCAGTTTCAATGTCACATTTCATGGGCTCAGGAGACTGATGGCTGCTGTATTGGGCAGTGTATATAGAGAGCATTGCCATCCTTCCAGAGAGTTATATTAGGCCAGATGCAGTGACACACCTGTAATCCCAACTACTTTGAGAGGCTGAGATGAGAGGATTGCTTGAGCCCAGGAGTTTGAGGCCAAGCTGAGCAACATAGTGAGAACTGTTCTCAAAAAAAAAAAAAAAAAAAAAAAAAAAAAAAAAAAAAAAAAATTCATGGAGAAATAAATTCCAAATTTATTTTTAAAAATAATAAAACATGCTGTTTTCCCTCAGCACTTTATTTTGGACATCTTTCTAGGCCTACAGATCTAACTCATCCAGATTTGAATCATCCAGATTTCTAGGCATACAGATTTAACTCAGTCTTTTTTTTTTTTGAGACGGAATCTCGCTCTGTCACCCAGGCTGGAGTGGAGTGGTGCGATGTCCGCTCACTGCAAGCTCCGCCTTCCGGGTTCATGCTGTTCTTTTGTCTCAGCCTCCCGAGTAGCTGGGACTACAGGCGCCTGCCACCACGCTCGGCTAATTTTTTGTATTTTTAGTAGAGACAGGGTTTCACCGTGTTAGCCAGGATGGTCTGGATCTCCTGACCTCGTGATCTGCCCGCCTCACCCTCCCAAAGTGCTGGGATTACAGGCGGGAGCCACTGCGCCTGGCCTTTAACTCAGTCTTTTAAACAGTTGCATGGTAATACACAGTATGGACATAGCCATACTTTTTGTAACTTTTCTCGTATCCTGGGCTTTTTTATTTTCTCTAGGTTTTTATATGGCAAAACTTTTAAGGTGCAAATGATACTGAAATGGAGAATGCCAGCTGCATAATACTAGTTTTCATTCTTGCTGCTTTTGAGGCAATCTCTTTTTTAAGTGGGACACTATTACTGACATTTAACTATCTGCGCTGGCATTATTAAACAGCCCTGGAGTAGAAATAGAATAGAATAGATTCCTCAGGTTAAAATCATGTTGACTTATATGTGGACAGCATCAGATATTAGAGTGCTCATTTAAGGAGCATTCGCTTATTCACCTGAGATATTCGTCTTCCCTGATAAGGCATAAAAGGGAGAGGAATTGAATCCTTTTTTTTTTTTTTTTTTTTTTTTTTCAGAGACAGAGTCTCACTCTGTTGCCCAGGCTAGAGTGCAGTGGTGTAATCTCTGCTCGCTGCAACCTCTGCCTCCTGGGTTCAAGCAATTCTCCTGCCTCAACCTCCCTAGTAGCTGGGATTACAGGCACCCGCCACCATGTCTGGCTAATTTTTGTATTTATTTTTTAGTAGAGACATGTTTCAGCATGTTAGCCCAGCTGGTCTCGAACTCCTGACCTCAGGTGATCTGCCCACCTTGGCCCCCCAAAGTGCTGAGATTACAGGTGTGAGCCACCACACCTGGCCTGAATCCTTTTAAGGCAAAAAAAAAAAAAAAAAAAAAAAAAAAAAATTTAATAGGACTAGAAGTTCTCAATGTCTTCTTAACTTTGAGCAAGTACTGTCCCTCCCAACATTGATTGTTCTGCCCATAGAGAAAACTCTCTCTCTCTCTTTCTCTCTCTTTTCCTCTCTCTCTATGTGTGTATGTGCGTCCCCATCACTGTTCTTTGGTTCTAACTATTTAAAAGAGGAACTCAAACTAAATGAAATATTATTTCAGTTTAGGCTGTGATCAAAAATAATTTTGACAAATCCAGTTTTTTTATTCAAATAATTTTAGAAAATATATAGATTTGGTCCTAATGGGATTGATTCTCTAGAGGTTTTTCCAAAATAACTCTGGTTCAGTTTGTAGTTATTTTTTTAAAGTATATTTGAGCTTGCTTCAGCACATTACTGGCTGCAGGGTGGGGAGGGTGGGGAGAATCTACATTTAGGTTCATAATTTAGTTCAACTTCTTGTTTCTAAGTACATCTATATTTTTTTACAGAGTAAAATGTAGCATGTGTTTCTTTGTAGGATGGAGATCCATCACTTCCTCCTGAAAAAAGGAAACAGGTAAGACTTATTTCTGATCTCAGATTGTTTTACTGATAACTTGCAGCAATTGGGAGGATCAGGGAATGTCATAATGTAAAGAACTTCCTTTAATTTCCTGGAATTCTTTCTGTTATTGGGAGGAGTGGGTAGAGATTCCAACTGCAAAGAGAAATTGGGAGTGGAGTGAAGGAAACCCAGTGAAGTCTGGATGGGGGAGGTACACCAGTTGACTGCATTCCCCTTCTTGTTGGGAATCCTGATGGGAAATAGAGTTGAGGGCACATGGTTACAGGACTTGAGCTACCTACTGTTCAGTGGGTACATGCTGCGGGCATATACCATTTGGTGGGTGCATACTGTTCAGTGGATACACACTGTTCAGTGGGTGCATACCATTCAGTGGACACGTACCACTTGGTAGGTACATATCATTGTGTGGCTGTATACTCTTCTATGGGTACATACCATTTGCTGGGTGCATACTGTTCAGTGGGTACATACTGTTCAGTGGATACATACTGTTCAGTGGGTGCATACCATTCAGTGGACACATACAACTTGGTAGGTACATATCATTGTGTGGCTGTATACTCTTCTATGGGTGCATACCATTTGGTGGGTGCATAGTGTTCTGTGGCTGCATACCATTCTGTGGGTACAGACCGTTCTGTGGATGTATACTGTTCAATGGGCACATACCATTCGGTGGGTACATCCCATTCTGTGGGTGTAAGCTGTTCTGTGGGTGCAGACAATTTGGTGGGTGCATGCTGTTCTGTGGGTGATTACCATTTGGTGGGTGCCTGCTGTTCAGTGGGTGCATACCATTTGGTGGACACATACCACTTGGTAGGTGCATATCATTCTGTGGCTATATACTCTTCTATGGGTACATACCATTTGGTGAGTGCATACTGTTGTGTGGGTGCATACCATTCTGTGGGTGCATACCATTCTGTGGGTTCCTGCTGTTCTGTGGGTACATACCATTTGGTGGGTATGTGCTGTTTTGTGGGTACATACCATTTTGTGGGTGTGTGCTATTTTGTGGGTACATACCATTTGGTGGATGCATACTGTTCAGTGGGTGCATACCATTCTGAGGGTGCATACCATTCAGTGGGTGCATACTGTTCAGTGGGTACATACCATTCTGCAGGTGCATACCATTCAGTGGGTGCATACCATTCTGTGGATGCATACTGTTCTGTGGGTCTATACTGTTCAGTAGATGCATATGGTCCAGTAGGTGCATACCATTCAGTGGGTGCATACCATTCTGCAGGTGCATACCGTTCAGTGGGTGCATATCATTCTGTGGGTGCATACTGTTCAGTGGATGCATATGGTCCAGTAGGTGCATACCATTCAGTGGGTGCATGTCATTCTGTGGGTACGTGCTCTTCTGTGGGTGCATACCATTTGGTAGTTGCATACCGTTCTGTGGGTGCATAACATTCAGTGGGTGATACCATTTGGTGGGTAAATGCCATTCTGTGGGCACATAATGTTTAGCGGGTGTATACCATTTGGTAGATACATAATATTTGGTGGGTGCATGCCATGCTGTGGGTGCATACTGTTCTGTTTAGGTTCTGCCACTTCACACTCTTAAAAGCCGTCTTCCATTAAAATTCACATGCCTTTACTTTCTTTTCTCCTGCACCGTGGCCAACACTGTTTATTGACCAAACCAATGGTTTTAGATGCACATTTTTATCATCAAATCCTTATATATATGTGGATCTTCTTCTTAACTCTATGTTCTGTTCCTTTGATCTCCCTGAAAAGTCCTGTGGTTCTACCACATTATTCTTATTGTTTTGCTTTATAATACTTCTAATACCTTTTTGGGCTAACCTTCTTCGCTTTGCTCTTCCTTTTTAAAGGTTTCTTATTTGTTACTTTTCTCAGATAAAACCTAGAAACATTTTATCAAGTTCTCCTCTGATCCTTCCCACACAAATCCTACTGGTATTTTGATAGGGGTTTTGTTAAATTTATAAATTAACTTGGTCTCTCTCTCTCATAGATAGATATGTTCTGTGGCTTTATAATTCAAAAATTTACATTGACTAAGGAGAATCTGATGAATTCCAGTAAGTCTGTTAAGCTGCATTCTTACAACTCTAAAAACGCAAGTTCAATGACCTACACATTGGCTTTGTAGCATTTCAAATTGCATTAAGTTTCTATCCCTTTAGGATTGAGAGTGTGGTGGTGGGAGCTTGGCCTCTGCAGGCTTTCTGCCTGGGTTGGAACCACTGAGTCACTCTTTCTTATACATGTATTTATGAGAAAGAGAGAGAGAGAATGAGAGAGCAAGCTATTTTCATATATACTTTTGTTAGAACTTTCCTTAACTTTATAGTTGTTCTGTACCGACATGCCCTAAATGGCAACTTTTTATGGACTTGAAGGGAGTCCAGATCATGGTGATGTTAATGCTGTGTGTTTCCCATTATAGGGAAGCCTCTGTGCCTGAGCAGGACTTTGAAATGGGTGGATGCGGATAGCAACCCAGGAATGATTTGCTCTCTTCCCAGCTGTCACGACTAACCCAGCATCCTGCTTCTGCTCATTGATGGTGTACCAGCACCACATGTATATTCCTTAATTCTGTGGAGTCATTACCTTGAAACTTTTTTGTGCTGGTGAACAGTATGTCCAACACACACACATTTAGCCTCGGAGATCAGCTCAGTCCTACGGTTACCCATTCATTCGTTCATTCATTCGTTCATTCAGTGTGTTTACTTATACACTCCCTCTCTATCTTATGGATTATTTTATAATGCTCCAGGTTTGATCTAAAGTCACATTTTTCTGTGATGCTCATTGACTTTTTTTTCTAAACAAAATGTAGAAATTTATCTTTAATGTTTAAAAATTGGAGTTCTTAATCCTGAATTGCCAGGTGTTTTGGGTTTTAAGGTTTCGGTGGTTATAAGCAGCACCTTTGCTGCTATTTTAGAGTTTGTTAGTATTCATGAAGGAGTTTTATAGTTTTAGGGGAATTCATATTCCATAACTTTATAATAAAAAATTTATATCAACTGAAGAGAATCTGATGAATCCCAGTAAGTCTGTTAAGCTGCATTCTTACAGCTCTAAAAATATAAGTTCAACATCCTAAACGTTGGCTTTGTAGCTTTTCATATGGCATTAAGTTTCTGTCCCTTTAGGACTGAGTGTGGTGGTGGGAGCTTGGGCTCTACCACCTTCCTGCGTGGGTTGGAACCAGTGACTGCTGCATGAGATAGGATGCTTTGGGGTGCAAGTGACAGAAATTCTAAACTGCTTGAACAATAAACGAATTAATTACCTTACCTAGCCAGAAGTTCAGCGGTAGTGTGGGCTTTAAGTACTTGATGGTTTATGGCTTCATGAAGTTGTCATGTACTCATTCTCTCCACTGTGCCAAATTTAGCAAGTAAAAATACAGGGCACCCGGTACATTTGAATTTCGGATAGGAATGTAGAAAATTGTACTCTTTTTAAGTACAAAAGTGTGTTCTATGTGATTTTGGGGATAGGCTTAAATTATTATTCATTGTTTATCTAAAATTCAAATTTAGCTGGACATTCTGTATTTTAACTGACAACTCTACCATTTTGCCGATTTTAACTCGTCAGCTTCCTCTTACATTTAGTATCAGCTTCCTTCTGTGTCTGGTTCCCCTCAGGAGAAGCAGAAAATGCAGCCATGGAAAATAAGTCCTCCTCTGCAGTCTGGCTGGGCCAGTGTAGGACTTGCTCCCATTCCTGGTCTAGTAACACGCACCAGGGGGCTGCTGTACACTCATCAGCTTTGATTCGTCACTTGGGATGGAAGGGCTATTAGAAGTTAGCAATGATGCCCACTAAACTAATTGTGAGACTTTGGGAAGGCTCCTTTGAGTGTCTTGAGTCTCAACTTTCTCATCCATAAAATGGGGATAAATATGGTACCCAATGCATAGTGTGGCTGTCAGGATCAAATGAGACAGTGCAAGTAGAGGCCTCAACACAGTGCCTGGCACGAGGTCAGCATCCATCAATGTTTCTCACCTGCTGCTCCTCCTCATCATCTCTTTTTTAAACAATTGTATGTTAGCAGGTTGATTCTGTCCAGCACAGCTCTTGGCTGTCAACAGGACACACTGCCCTTGTTGGGACTCTTTTGGTTGCAGTTGCCGCTCAAAGTAGCTTGCTCCAAAGACAGGTTCCGGCTCATAGATTATGGGAAGAGTTGGTTAAGCATTCCCCGTGGGAGACAGAAGTGCCACTGGGCCCCAGGAATAGCCACAGCAGGGCCCAGGAGCCCAGGCCTCTCGTCAGCTCTCATCTCCTTTTCTGCTTCCTCCTCAGAAGCGGAGATGAGATAGAAAACAATATCACATTCTTAGTCTTTGAAACACTTCGTATTTTTCAGAGACCATGTATATACGCATGCCTGCATGCAGTCTCCCAGCATTCTTCTGAGGTCACACTGGGAGGTATGTCTTTCGTAAAGGCACAGGGCAGCATCACAGTTAGCAATAAATAAAAAGAGTTTAGATTCTGGCATTTAATTGCATGGATTCAAGTTTAACCTTTCCACTTGCTGACTGGGCAAACTATGTCACCTTTCAAAGACTCAGTTTCCTCCTGTTCATAATGGACATGATATTGAGATGTGTTTGTAAAGCTCTTATGAGGAATGGATGTGACAGTGTTTGTGCTGTGCATTGCCTGTTAGTTGGAGAGTGCTCAATGAGTATTGGATATTTTAAATTTTTCCTGTGACTTATCCAAGGGCACATAGCAGGTTAATGGAGAAGGCCTAGAATCCAGACCCCTCTAGCTTGTAGTTTGGTGGTCTAGTTCAGGCTTTTTCTTCTATATTCGATTCCTAGACTGTTTGAGCTGGGGAAAACCGTAGTCAACATTCAGTCCAGCCCATTTTGGAAGTCTAAAGATTAAGTGTCTTGTTCAAAGCCTTCTGCCTAGGAGTGGTAGAGAACCAGAAATTGAGCTAGAAATTTTTACCTGCTAAGCCAGGCTTCTTTCCCGTAGCAACCAATATATATGTGTATGTGTGTGTGTGTGTGTGTGTGTGTGTGTGTGTGTGTGTGTGTGTGTGTGTGTATATATATTTGTTTTTTGCTTTTTGGGTCTTCACATTAAAGGATAGATGAGAACTTTTACATTTGTAGTTCTAGAAATATAGTTGTTGAGGCTTTCTTTTGGAACTCAGAATCCTTTTTAAAACAACCAATTTCCAATGGCAAATCATCCGTTAAAGAAGCTGTGGAGAAATTGAGACAACAGTGATTGCACTAATAGCTTCTCGTGGGATATTGAAATGAAAATTTCTTCTTGTGACTTCAGGCAGAAGTGTACACAGAGTGCCCCTTTGCACTGCAGTGAGAGATCACCAAAAGATCTCCAACGACCCTTTAAATATTTTTCTTTTGCTAAACAAGCAGTTCCTGCAAAGCAGACAAAGGGGAATTTAAATTATCTTGGGTTAATTTTCTTATAAGATGGGATTCTTCGGGGTTACAGAGGTACATTTTCCCCACGAAAACTCCTTGAATAAACAGTCAAACACATCTTTAAGATCTTTGTCTTTTCCTTTTTTGATTTCAAACAGACATACCACGAAAGGTATCTCTCTTGGTCCAGGAGGGAGCTGTTGCTTTCTCGCCTCTAAAACGTGATGGCTTGTTTAGACAGTGACATGTGCCAAGGTGACAACCCTGGAAAAATCAGAGCATAGAGTGGTCCTTTGTGGGATGGGAAGGAGCCTTTCATTTCCGTAGAAAAGTCTCCTTGGTCAAGCTTATTTTAGTCTCCTGTGACTGCAAATCACAGTGACTTTGTATATACGTCCTGGTTTGTTGCTCAGAACCTAAAACTTCCTTCAAAGATCTCAAGTGCTTTGAGATGTTTCTTTTTATATCACTTTGAATGGTATGACTTTTTCATTACACCAGAGAAACTAGGAAGAAATCCCAGGTCCTGTCCTTAGGAGCACTCCCAAATCATAACAACAGCAACTTTATTGTGAGGACTAATGCACCTTGCCATAAGCCCTCTCAATCCTTGAAACCATTTTGTAAGGAAGGTGGAAGCACCCCCCCAATTTATAGATGAGGAAATTTAGGCTCAGTGAGTCTAAAGAACTTGGGAGCTATTAATGGAGCCACTAAGTGGCAGATGCAGAATCATAATGGCCAAGATTAAAGCAAACATTTATTTAAATAGCAACCTCCCAAGCCTATTCAAAAGCATTTGCCTGTGGGGCCTGGAAATGCATTCATTCACAAGTGTGTGTTTTGAGATTACGAGGTGGCAGTAGGCTGCTAAGGTCTCCTTGCATAGCCAAAAAATATGTACGAATAAGCTCTCGGCTGGTCGTTCTTTTTGTAAATAAGACAGCTGTCGCTGTAGCAAAGGTCATCACTTGGCAGTTGCGGTGAACAGGGGCCCCTTGCTAAGCAAAGCAAGTTTCACTCTATTACTATTAACACAGGAGTCACCATCAGACTAAAGCAGCAGAGTAGAAATTGCAATTAAGTTTGCCATCAATCACATCTCTCAAGAATGCTTGATGTGTCATCAGACTTTTTTTTAAATGTATTCTTGCTTAATCTAGTACTTTCCCGTATTGAAGGGATGGACGAGGGTCCTAGAGTATCAAACTTTTTAATACCATGCAAAAATCTGGTCTCTTTTTCTCATTCTCTTTTTCCTTACTTTTCTTGAGAAAGTGCCTAGGTCAAGGGCTTGCTTGTCTGTCTCTCTCTCTTATTTTCCTCTCATTTTTGAGTTCCACTTCTGATGTATGTCTTTCAGATTGAGAGGTATGTTACCCAGACTTTCTGGAATACCTCATTTTTATATTATCGTATAGAATAACTTTTCCATGGCTAGGTTACATGTACAGTCATTCCTCAGTATACAAAGGAGATTGGTTCCAGGACCCCCGTGTATACCAAAATTCTCACATACTCGAGTTCCCCAGTCAGCCCTGCAGAACCTGTGGATACAAGAAGTTGGCCCTCCATATCCATGGGTTTTACATCCTGTGAATACTATATTTTTGATCTGCATTGGGTTGAAAAAAATTCACATATAAATGGATCTGTGTGGTTCAAGCCTGTGTTGTTCAAGGATCAACTATATTTAATAAATTCTGAAGAATTTAGGATGATTTTGTGGCTGCCCGATAGGTTCATTTTGCCCACTGCCTAGATAGAGCCAATTTATCAAGACAAGGAAATTGCAATAGAGAAAGAGTTTAATTCAAGCAGGGCCAGCTGAATGGGAGACTAGAGTTTTTTTTTTTTTAATCACTCAAATCAGTCTCCTTGAAAATTTGAAGACTAGGGGTTTTCAAGGATAATTTGGCAGGTAGGGGGCCAGGGAATAGGGAGTGCTGTCACATCTGAGATGAAATCACAGGGAGTTGAAGCTGTCTTCTTGGGCCGAGTTGGTTCCTGGGTGAGTGTCACGGAACCGGTTGGCTAGTCCCAGTAAGGTTATCCAGTTGTCAGAAATGCAAAAACCTAAAAAGACATCTCAAAAGGCCAATCTTAGGTTCTACAATAGTGGCACTGTTAGCAGGAATAATTAGGGAAACTGCAAATGTTGTGATCTCTGGAATAATGGCTGGTGATTATTTGATGATACCTACCTTTCAGTAGAATTCAGGCCTTCTAACTTGCTGGCTTTTCATTAGTTTTACAAGAGCAGTTTAGTTTTTGAGAAGGGCTATTATTTAAACTATAAACTAAATTTCTCGCAAAGTTAGCCTGGCCCATGCCAGGTGTTAGAAATACCAAAATTGTTAGAAATAGATAATCGGCCCCATGAAGAAAAGTCAGCATGGAGACAAAAGATCTCTCAGCAAGGCAATCTTTACTTTCTGCAGAAAGGGTGCTCAATAGCAGATGGAACAATGGCGAGAGCACACCTGAACAAAGAAAAAGCAGACATATTTATCCCTTACGATTTAGGTCATCCTTACTGCTGTGTCCTGCATCCATTGGCTGGAGCTGAACCTCACAATCTTAAACTGATACCTGATTTGCTAATAGCCTAAAACTTTCTTAAATAGGTAAGTGCAGGGAAGAAGAAAGAAGGAGAAGAAGTTGCTTATGAAAGGTATAAGGAAGCAATAACATTTCTAAATAAGGAAGGGGCATAAGCTATGAGCTAAGACTAGCCTGGGCCTGTCCAGACATGCCTGGGCTAAAGTGTAAGAACTAATAGTTGATAGGAGGCTTTAGAGTAAGGAACTATTATTCCTAGTGTCTACTATTTTATTTTTAAACCAAGACGAGCTTTGAAGAGGAACTTTTCTACTTTCTACACTGGAGAATAAGTGAAGACAGCCAGCCTGTGAGGTTAGAAGCCATGTCAGATTTCTCTTACTGTCGTAATTTTGCAAAGGCACTTTCAACTTGCCGTACTGTTCCTGGAATATTGGTCTTTTCCTCTCTTGGCTACTGGTCTGAAATATTTAAGGACCAGGTAAAAACATGTGGCCTACCCCTTTGGTTCCTATTTCCAGTGTCTGGAATAACACAAGGTTAAAAGTTTTTTCTTAAGGTTTTTTGTTTTTGTTTTGTTTTGTTTTGTTTTTTGAGATAAAGTGTCGCTCTGTCACCCAGGCTGGAGTGCAGTGGTGTGATCTTGGCTCACGCAACCTCCACCTCTGGGTTCATGCAATTCTCCTGCCTCAGCCTCCCGAGTAGCTGGGACTACTGGGACTACAGTTGCGTATTACCACGCCTCGCTAATTTTTGTATTTTTAATAGAGATGGGATTTTGCCCTTTTGGTCAGGCTGGTCTCGAACTTCTGACCTCAGGCGATCCTCCTGCCTCAGCCTCCCAAAGTGCTGGGATTACAGGCCTGAGTCACTGCCCCCAGCCTCTCTTAAACTTTTATCACTTTGTTTTTTGTTTTGTCTGTGGGAGAAATAAAAGTTTTCCTTTCTCCTCTTAGGTTCAGTGACTGGGGCCTGCAAACTTAAATGACAGAAGACAAATTAACAGGAGAAAAACAGCATACAATTTTATTAACATTTTACATGCAATGGAAATTCACAGAAAAAAATAAAACTCAGGAAGCAGTTAGGCTCTGGGGCTTATGTGCCGTTTTAACAAAGGAAAGGGAATTTGGGCTTTGAGTGATGACGAATTGTGGGAAAGCAACCAGGAAATATATGGGAGAAATTAATGGAAGATAAGGGTTATTTTAGTAAGATTTGTTTATGAAGAATATTGTATCAGGTTTGAATCAGCCTAGTTATGTTAACTCCAGCAGGGGCCAAGAGGTTTCACGATGAATCAGTGGCCAACTAAATGTTTTCAAATTCACGATTTGTGTTGTGAGGCTTTCACACACTAGCAATCACGTAAGTATATTCAGTGCATAGGCAGTGATGAGAGAGAGGGGGACAAACCACAGCGAGTAGCTGGGGAGAACCGCACATCCACAGACAAACTAGAGAGGGCTGGAATCTTCTAAAATTGCTGACCAGCAGGGGGTGACTGCTCTTTTTGGGCAGAACTTCTGGTGGCCACTCCTGGTGTCCAGAGGCGGCCTCAGAGTTATCACAGACAGAAGTTCTACAGATGCTTCTCCATGGTCAGTTGCTTTGCTGTTTTCACGGCCCTCCGCAGAGTGTACACACTCACTATCTCAGCTGCCACGTGACTTCAGTTTCTCGTCAGGTCTCAGGGTGCCTAGCCGCAGCAGGAATCATCACCTCAGTCCATTATACATATGTTTATCACTTTGAGGGGTCAACAGTTTCACTGTCACTTGTCATCAGTGACTTCATTTTGAGACAATTAGCATCACAAAACACTATTATCTATCAAGATTCATCTTGGTTCTGACTGTCTCTGGTGACAGTCTCTCTTTTCTTCCTGGTACTGGAGTGGGGAACACCTTCTCAAAGGGAAATGTATGCCTGCTTTTAGGCAGAAAAGGGAGTGTAGAGAACTCTTCCTGCATTTGTTGATTCTCAGTTGCCTTTAGCTCAAAAGACTTATGCCAAAGTGGCATCATTCAGGGTGGTGTATCGTGATTCCCTTCATGTCCATCTTCTCATTTCTGATAGCAGGGAGAGAAATGGTACAGAATGGAAGCTTTTCTCCCAAATCTGAAAGATTTAGGGCTGTCAAATTTGACCACTGTCAAATATTTGATCATTGAAAATAGGTTCCCTTAACATCATGGTCATTGCCAAATGTGATCCATGATTACACAGATGCTCCTCAGCTTACAAGGGGGTTACTTTTTTTTTTTTTTTTTTAATTTCAGTATTTTGGGGGGAACAAGTTGTGTTTGGTTACGTGAGTAAGTTCTTCAGTGGTGATTTCTGAGAGTTTGGTGCACCCATCACCTGAGCAGTGTGCACTGTACTCAATATGTAGTCTTTTATTCTTCTCCCCTATCCTGCCCTTCCCTTCGAGTCCTCAGAGTCCATTGTATCATTCGTATGCCTTTGTTTCCTCATAGCTTAACTCCTACGTATCAGTGAGAACTTAAAATATTTGGTTTTTCATTCCTGAGTTACTTCACTTAGAATAATGGTCTCCAGCTCCATCCAGATTGCTGAAATTGCCATTATTTTGTTCCTTTTTATGGCTGAGTAGTATTCATAAAAAAATAAAAACAACAAAGCAACTGACCATGGAGAGAAGCATCTGTAGAACTTCTGTCTGTGATAACTTTGAGGATGCCTCTGGCTTAGAGAGTTTTCCCTCTCTAGTTTGTGGGTGTGAGTGTGTGTGTGTGTGTATACACCACATTTTCTTTATTTGCTCGTTGATTGATGGGCATTTGGGTTAGTTCCATATTTTTGCAATTGTGAATTGTGCTGCTACAAACATGCATGTGCAAGTGTGTTTTTCATATAATGACTTTCTTTTCCTCTAAGTAGATACCCAGTAGTGGGATTGCTGGATCAAATGTTAGATGTACTTTTAGACCTTTAAGGAATCTCCGTACTGTTTTTCCATAGTGGTTGTACTAGTTTACATTCCCACTAGCAGTGTAAAAGTGTTCCCTTTTTACCACATCCATGCCAACATCTATTATTTTTTGATTTAAGTTATTATCGCATTGTGATTTTGATTTGCATTTTCCTGATAATTAGTGATGTTGAGCATTTTTTCATATGTTTGTTGGCCATTTGTATATCTTCTTTTGAGAATTGTCTATTCATGTCCTTAGCTCACTCTTTGATGGGAATATTTGTTTTTTTCTTGCAGATTTGTTTGAGTTCCTTGTAGATTCTGGATATTAGTCCTTTGTCAGATGCATAGTTTGCACAGATTTTTCTCCCACTCTGTGGGTTGTCTGTTTACTCTGCTGATAATTTCTTTTGCTATGCAGAAGCTTTTTAGTTTAATTAAGTCCCATCTATTTATCTTTGTTTTTGTCACATATGCTTTTGTATTCCTGGTCATGATGTCTTCGCCTAAGCCAGTGTCTAGAAGGGTTTTTCTGATATCTTCTAGAATTTTTTATGGTTTCAGGTCTTAGATTTAAGTCCTTCATCCATCTTGAGTTGATTTTTGTATAAGGTGAGAGATGAGGATCCAATTTCATTCCTCTGCATGTGCCTTTCCAATTATCACAGCATCATTTGTTGAATAGGGTGTCCTTTCCCTACCTTATGTTTTTGTTTGCTTTGTCGAAGGTCAGTTAGCTCTAAGTATTTGACTTTATTTCTGGCTTCTCTATTCTTCTCCATTGATCTATGTGCCTATTTTTATATCAGTACCATGTAGTTTTGGTGACTATGGCCTAATGGTATAGTTTGAAGTCGGGTAGTGTGATGCCTCCAGAGTTGTTCTTTTTGCTTAGTTTTGCTTAGGCTATGCGGGCTCTTTTTTTTTTTTGGTTCCATATGAATGTTAGGATTGTCTTTTCTAGTTCGGTGAAGAATGATGAGGGTACTTGATGGGAATTGTGTTGAATTTATAGATTGCTTTTGGCAGTATCTTCATTTTCACAAGATTGATTCTACCTGTCTAAAAGCATGGGATGTGTTTCTATTTGGTTGTGTTGTCTTTGATTTCTTCCAGTGGTACTTTGTAGTTTTCCTTGTAGAGGTCTTTCATCTCCTTGGTTAGGCATATTTCAAAGTACTTTATTTTTTTGCAGCTTTTGTAAAACGATTGAGTTCTTGATTTGATTCTCAGCTTGACCTCTGTTGGTGTATAGCTGTGCTACTGATTTGTGTACATTGATTTTGTATCGATCTGGGAGCTTTTTGGAGGAGTCGTCAGGGCTTTCTAGGTATATGATCATGTCATCGGCAAACAGCAACAGTTTGACTTCCTCCTTACCGATTTGGATGCCCTGTATTTCTTTCTCTTGTCTGATTGCTCTGGCTAGGACTTCCAGTACTATGTTAAACAGAAGTGGTGAAAGTGAGCATCTTTGTCTTGTTTCAATTCTCAGGGGAAATGCTTTCAACTTTTCCCTGTTCAGCATAATGTTGGCTGTAGGTTTGTCATAGATAGCTTTTATTACCTTAAGGTATATCCTTTCTATGCAGATTTTGCTGAGGGTTTTAATCGTAAAGGGATGCTCAAGGGGGTTACATTCTGATAAACCCATTGTAAATTGAAAACATTAGAAGTTGAAAATGCGTTTAATACACCCAACCTACTGAACATCATAGCTTAGCTCAGCCTAGCCTACCTCAAACATGCTCAGAACACTTACATTAGTGTACAGTTGGGCAAAATCATCTAACATAAGACCTATTTTATAAAGTATAATTTATTCCGTACTATACTGAAACTGAAAAACAGAATGGCTATATGGATACTCAAACTACAGTTTCTACTGTATGCATAGCTCTTTCACACCATTGTAAAGTTGTCAGAGCTTCATTAAATCAGGGACTGTCTGTATTTTAAAATCTCCCATTAGTTCTTGTAAGTTTAGAAAACATGTTGCATCTGTAGTGTAAACCCTTCTGACATACTTTGCGGCATTTATAGGGGAATTGGAATGGTGATAGAGGCAAGAGCTAGAGTTCAGGGTGCAGTAGGGCTTAAAGAAAGGCTGCAAGATAGCTCCCCTCTCCCACGTGGCTAACCTCCCTCCGTAAGGATTCCTGCAAACAGTTGGGAAGAGGTTGGGGTGAGGTTCGACGGCTCTGTCAATTCCCTGGTCTTTGCCTTCACAACAACTGTCAGTATTTGTAGTCATCATCCCTGTCCAGAGAGAATTTCCAGGGCCTCCCAATTCCCACACCAGGGGCCGACTTTGGTGAATTGTTTCTGCAGGCATCATTTGTAATTGGGGATTGAGTTGTTCCTTGACAAAGGAAGGTATTTCAGAATGGAGAGCTGTCATATCCTTTTGGCCTTGAATCTCACAGCTATGTTTTCATCAAATCTCTTTTCCCTCCCTTTCCCATCACAATTTTAATGAACTCCTATCTAGAAAGAGTGACTTAAATATATGGATTCTACCACATATCCCACTATATTCAACATTCCACTATTATCAGAGCAAAAATGTCAACCTTTAATGTCGGCTCTCGCTTGATCTGAATATTTAAAAGAGGCTTCTTTTTAAACCTCTTTATGTTTTGCTATTTATGCTGCCTCCTGCCCCCAAAAATTTAGAGAAAAGAATCTCTTGGTTTTGTTTTCCTTCCCTGTGAAACCCAGTCTTAGGCAGGCTGCCACTTTTCCCTGACATTTCCTTTACATAGTGCTGTTATTCTAAACTGATGGTCACAGAGTCCTTCTCAGTAACAGGGAGACAAAGCACTCTGCATAGCTGATAAATTATAAGCAGGCACCGTGTGTTAGCTTGATGGATTGTTATAGTGAATGTGTGTGAGTCATGGGTGTTATTTTTGGTCAAAAGAATCGTGTGAACTTTTCTCCTCTATTTTGAGCACTTTGAAATGTACTCCTTTCTCTTTTTTTGTTGTTCTTTAAGGTGTATGTCAAGGAATTAGGCACCATTATCAGAATAGTCATTTTCTAGTTTTCAAAGTTATTGTTTTGGAGTTGAGGAGGTGGAGGGACTGAATACAAAAGATTGTGTGTTGACAAGGAATCTAGCCTGTTAAATGTAAAAGAAAATTACAGTCACCTGCTTTGAAGCAGCGGCGCCGCCCCCACCCCACCGTACTCCAGGGGTCAAGTTTGAAGCTGGGGTACATTTACAGTGAACTCACTTGGAGGCATGGCGATTTTAATAAACCATTGTTTTGCAGCTAATGTAGAAACGCCTGGCTCTTCGTAGATTTCTTTTCAGCCAGGCTGCAGAGTAAATCATGTTCAATAATCACATCACTGGGTCTCTAAATAACTGTTTCCTAAAGCAGCCCTGCCCTCTGTCCTGGTCATCGCTGGAATTATCGACTGATTTTTATACCAAGTGTCTTCCTAGTTTCCACATCCCTGGGAAAACCATGTGAGCTCAATGCTTTTTAAAGTGAGGCCCAAGGACCAGGGCCAGGCTGCAACCTAATTGTTTCTGATCCATGACAAGATACATACAGAAATTGAGAGTAAGTGTTCAGAAACTTTCATAGCAATTTGACAGCATGGTTTTATGTCTGTTGAATCTAATGATACACATTTGGGGTTTTATCTTCTTGTCTTCTTATTTGCCTAGTAATTCATTTTTATTAGATTTTACAAAAGTATTGATCTGTTGTGGATTGGAAAAAGAGAACTGGTCTTTCCCCACCAATAGATTGAGTTGTACTGGTCTACCAATACAGTAGCTACCAATGTAGCCACTGCAGTTACATTGGTCAGTGAATGTCAGGATCTTCCCACCCACCGGAGACTAAGGAAATATTGATTTAAAAAGGGAAGGTTAGGGAGGTTGGAGATTTTTTTTCCCTTGACTTTTGTTACATTTTCATTGTTGCCCTTACAGACATTTCTTTGGGCCTCTCTTCTGCTAAATGAAGGTTTAGGTGGATTTTGCTGCATTTCCTCCAGATGGGGATGCTGAGATTCACCTGAATGTGCAGTTGGCAGCCAGCTCCCAGACCGAGCAAGCGCTGGGCTGCTCCTCCTGCCTCTCCCCAGGGATAGTCACTGCTGCCCAGTGGCCTGGCCCTCCATCTGGTAGAGAGGGATTATGTTTGCTGCCAGGGGAAAGGATCAATGAGCTAATGTCTGGGGAATGTTCTGGAGTTCTGTGGAGGAAAGGCAGAGTCCACCCACATGTGACACCTTGAGCTAAGGAAGGAGAGCTGTGGATGGAGAGGGGGAACCAGGAAAAGAAAATCAGGAATTGAGTCATCTCTTGACTTCACTGCAGTCCCTGTGGTCAACCTGCTCTTGTGGCCTTGAGCTGTGCTTCCAAATGGAAGTTTTGAGATGTGATGGGGAGAGGGAGAGAGGGAAGCCTGTTTGCCTTTTCCTCTGTCTGGGACTTTTTCTCCAAGATATCTACAAGGCTCTCTCTCTCCTTTTTCAAGTCTTGACTTAAATGTGACCTTCTCAGTGAAACCTTCTGTGGCCCTTTCTTCCAGCACATTCTGTTCCCTTTGCCTGCTTTATTTTTCTCTGCAGCATGTTATCCTCTAACACATGGATTCATTGTATATTCTATTGTAATATAATGCAGTTAATGTAATGTCACCCATTCAATGTCAGTTTCCAAGGGTAAGGGTTTTGTCTGTATTGTTTGCTGCTGTATCTCCAGGTCTAAAACAGTGCCAAGCAGATGCCAGGTGTCCAATAAATATTTGTCAGATGAATGAATGAATGAACAATCAACAGTGAAGGGGCAGGATTGCAAAGGAGTCAGCTGTGTCCAAGGAAGCCTTCACTGCATCTACACAGCTCTGTTCACTGAGTGTTAGAGTAGGAGTCACGGGGTGGGCACAGGAGGTATCCCACCTTTAATGAGTGCACACTGGATGCTGGGCACTGTGGTAGGCATTCTGTGTTCATTATTTAAAGATCAAATCACTATGTGTTGCTAGCTCCACCTTACAGATGAGAGACCCAAGAGATTAAGAAACTCCTGCCAGGTCATCGAGCCCAGGAAGTGGCATGATCAGAATGCAGCCTCGTCTCTCTGATTCCTCCCATTCAGGGAAATTTCCAAAGGCAGTCATTTGTTCACAATGTCTCTTGTTTCTTTGCTTTCCTACCTACAAAACAGGTTTTGATTTTCCACATCCATCACTAAATTTTTGTCTTGGGAGAACAGAAATCTGGGAAAATTAGAACTCAAATATTACAAGATGGGAGCTTTGCAAATAGGGGGCTGAAAAATTGGATGGAGTTACTGAGTAATATTCTCAAATAAGTGAGTGGAGATCAGGGCTTGATTACATCCAGCCAATGGGAATGAATGTCTTTCTTTCTTTTCTTTTGTTTTCTTTTCTTTTTTCTCTTTTCTCTCTTTTCTTGTCTTGTCTTGTCTTTTCCTTTCCTTTCCTTTTCTTTTCTTTCTTTCTTTCTTTTTCTTTCCTGCCTTCCTTCTCTTCCTTCTCCCTTCCTTCCTTCCTTCCTTCCTTCCTTCCTTCCTTCCTTCCTTCCTTCCTTCCTTCCTTCCTTCCTTCCTTCCTTCCTTCCTTCCTTCCTTCCTTCCTTCCTTCCTTCCTTCCTTCCTTCTTTCTTTCTTCTTTCTTTCTTTCTTTCTTTCTTTCTTTCTTTCTTTCTTTCTTTCTTTCTTTCTTTCTTTCTCTCTCTCTCTCTCTGTCTCTCTCTCTCTCTCCCCTTCCTTCCTTCCTTCCTCCTTCTCTCTCTCTCTGTCTCTTTCTCTTTCTTTCTTTTTCTTTCTTTCTCTTTCTTTCTTTGACAGAGTCTCTCTCTGTTGCCCAGGCTGGAGTTCAGTGGCATGATCTCAGCTCACTGCAACCTCCACCATCCGGATTGAAGGGATTCTCCCGCCTCAGCCTCCACTGTAGGTGGGACTACTGGCATGTGCCACTATGCCTGGCTAATTTTTGTATTTTTTAGTAGAGACAGGGTTTCACCATGTTGGCTAGGCTGGTCTTGAAATACTGACCTCAGGTGATCCACCCGCTTCGGCGTCCCGAAGGGCTGAGATTACAGGCATGAGCCCCCGCAGCCAGCCAGGAATGAATGATTTTCTATGCAAGTCTCCATGCCAGGCACTGGTTTCAGTCTTGGTGCCCGCTCTTATTATTCCTGATCTCTCCTGGTGAGAGCGCAACCTCCACACGCAGCTTATTGCCTCTTATTTTAAAAATAGTTATGGAGCATCTACTACGTGCTTGGGAGAGGTCAGTAAAGACAACGAAGTTCCTTGCCCTTCATGGAACTTACGTTTTAGTAAGGAGAGGGAGACAAGGAGGCAACAGTAAGCAATGAACCATGAAGTAAATGATATGGTATATTAACAGATGGCAAGTGCTCCAGAAAAAAAGATAAGGTAGCACAGGGGAAGGTTTCAGTATTAAATCAACCGGTCAAGATGGACCCTGTTGAGATGGTGACCTTTGAGCAAAGACTGAAGGAGGTGAGGAAGTGAACCAAGAGGCTCTCTGGAGGGAGAGCATTCCAAGCAGAGAGAGCAGGGCCCTGGCACTGAAATAGGATCATGCCTGGTCTGTGTGGGGGACCACAGGGAGGTGAGCATGAGTTGGGGAGACCTGGTAGGTAAGACAACAGGATAAATGGGATAAGGCAGGTCAGCCAATATGTAATCGTTATCTTTTCCCTTTAATTCTCTTTTTAGTACCCACCATAGGTGCATATTCCCCAAAGTATTAGCATTGAAGTATTTGGAAATGTCACCATTCCAGTCTGGCTAGTTCCCTAACCTCTCCGGATTTGGGTTTCTTCAGCTGTAGCAGGAAAGGATTCTTTCATATTAAGATCATCTCTAATATCCCTTGTTTGACTCTCCTTGAATGATTTCCCCTTCCAAGGGGACTGTTTGGATTGCTTACTGCTTCCTTCCCTCCTTTCTTTCTTCATTTATTCATCATGAGCTTTTAAAACACTTGTCGGTACCTGAGCACTGTCTGGAACAACACACATGGAAGGGGAGGAAGCAGAAAGCAGAATCTCTGCCTTTCAGTAGCTTGCAGTCTCTCCCTGCTAAGTTTCAATGAGAATGTGGTAAGTCAGGTGAGAATTAGGGCAAGTCCATTAGCTAAATAAGAATAGTACAGGAGAACAAGAAGCCATGTGCGCAAGGAGGAATATGAGTAAAAGGCTGGAGTAGGTAGTTAGATGGGCAGCCAGGAATCCCAGGTTCAGGAAATGTGGGAAAGGGGTGAGGATATGGCAAAAGGTGTCTGCATGCTCTGGGAAAAGGAATGATGAGGCTGTGAGATGGAGCCACACCGAAAGGGGAGGCTGGCTGATGGACTGGCCGTGGAGATTGGAGGGACCTGGATCCCAACAGGAGGCAAATCTTAAGGAAAGGATGATGTCATGAAGATGGGAATGAAAGGCGACTATCCTGGCTATTTAGTACTTCTCCCGGATGTGAGGTAAAATAAGGAAATAAAGAGGGGGAAAACCAGCCCAGGAAACTGTTGCATTTCTTCTGGATCCTGATTTCAGAAATTGTTGCTCGTCACTGACCTCTTTTCTGGCCGCCCACTGGAATTGTAATCAAAATTCTAGGCATTGAGGTCACACACAAAAACTCATGAGACAAAACACATATATTTGAAGAAAAACAAAAGCTATCTAAACAAGAAAATGAAGCTTTTTCTATATTGTTGGCCTGGCCCAAATTTTACAATTGAACGCTATGTCCATTTTCAAGATTTTTAGTGATAAACTCTCTCTCTCTTTTTTTTTTTTTTTTTTTTGAGATGGAGTCTTGCTCTGTCTGGAGTGCAGTGGCACAATCTCAGCTCACTGCAACCTCTGCCTCCCAAGTTCAAGCAAGTCTCCTGCCTCAGCCTCACAGTTTTGTTTTGTTTTTTTTTAACTCAAATAAGACTGACTCTTCCATTGCTTGTCCTAGTGCCCTCTGTGAGCCATTCTGGAAACAAAAGAATATCCCCAAATTGAGGTTCATGGCCAACTTCATTTTCCTGCGTGCCATTGTAGTGGCGTGATTCACACACTGGCTGCATTCATATATGTGTTTACTATAACAGGCTTTGTGGGGTTCAGCTGGGGTTGGACGCCAGCATCCACAAGCCCGATAGAGCCCTGCATTTATCTACTCCTCCGTTTCTCATTCTGTTTCATAATGTGTTGATATTTGTAGGCGAATCTTGCACAACTATTGAGAGATTCTCAGGACCGAAATAAACATCTCGGAGAAGAAATTAAAGAACTTCAGCAAAGGCTTGGAGAAGTCCAGGGTGACAACAAGGTACTGTGAGTATTTACAGGGAGAAAGCTCTGCTGCAAAACTGTGCATTTGAGGTTTATATATTGCACATTGGAAAAATGTAATGCAGCATTTGTTGAAAAGTTTGTTATAGATTTTTAAATTTATAATGAAAATTCGCAGTTTAGCGTATCTTGCCTTTTTACATTCCCTTTATGTGTGTGCATGCATGTATATGTGTGTTTCTCAGTGGCTCTAAAATATTTCCACAACCCATTGTGGAAGTTTCATTCTGTTCAGCTTGGTGGTGAATAACACTGTGGTTGAGGGCAAAATAAAACCCAAATGTTATACTTTCCCCCTTATATACACATAATGGATTTGTGGCTCAGATGATTTGGAATTATTCACATTCGGTTTTGAATTTTAAATAGTCATCCTACTAATTATGTTCGCATAACCAATTTATTTTATTGCTAAATTTGGCAATTTGTATGGAACATTGCTCAAAATCCACTGCTTGGCATTAATCAAACTCCCCTGTTGGCAACGTTAATTATAAAATATGAACTCATAAACTCCCAACTAAACGTGTGCACTCTCTCTCCCAGCTGAAGCTACGAACAAAAGTACAATTGAGAAAGGAAAGAAAAACTACCCAAGTTTAATTCTGTCCCCCAAAATCATTTCCCGTTTTGCCAAGATTGATTCATTTCCAACTCCTTGCCCGAGGCGGCTTTTGCAACAGAGATGGCTTTGAAAGTGGACTCAAGAAAACTATAGTGTGTGTGTGTGTGTGTGTGTGTGTGTGTGTGTGTGTGTGTGCGCGCGCGCGCGCAGTGTGTTGGAGGGGAGCAGTTCTTAGGGAACTGTTTTTAGATGTTACCAAATTGCTTGACAAATGATGGTGACTTTCATCATTGCTGGGAGTTGTTGGTTATTAGAAGGAGCCATTTTGAAAAATGCCCACTCTTTAAAAAATGCATAGAATTGCCTGGGTCATCCAGAGAGCTCTTCCATAACAAGACATCAGAGAGGGTGCTGCATACTGCTGGCTTGAGAGTCCTGACTTGAGGGCATATATACATCTAGTAACCCTTCTTTACACAGCTTCTTCTCCACTTAACTGGCCTTACATTTTTTTAACCTCTTGGATTTAACATAAATTTGAAAACTTAGGCTTTACTATTCCTGGTCATGAAATAAAGGGTGGGAAAGAATGTGCAGGAAAGGCTCTAATTAACACTGGACAAGCTAATCCGGCCCCTTGTGTGGTTTTATGCATCATTAAAAGGATTTAAGCTCTGTAACCTAGGTGTTTGGTCAATAATTAAAGGACAGACCTTCTTACTCACTTCCTCAAGTGATAGCAGCAGGGCAAGATTTGCTGGAGAATAAAACAAAATGTATGCAATAGTTTTCTTTAAGCCCATGAGAATACTAGAGGAGTTTATAAACCCGTGAAATACTGAAACATATTTAAGATGTGACTTCTGGAGCCGTGACTCTTCTTGACTGACTGATAACATATTTTTTCTATTTCATTTTTTTTTTCCTGAGCTGCTCCTCCCCTCAGCTTTCCTAAATGTGCTCCTGTCTCATCTATTGATCACTTTCAATTCTTTTGCCTTTTAGGTATGAGAATTTTAGGAATTGACGTTTGCAACTGACAGTTCACGGAAACAGAGAGCAGCCAGGCGTGGTGGCGCACTTGTAGCCACAGATAGTCAGGAGGCTGAGGCCGGAGGATTGTTTGAGCCCAGGAGGTTGAGGCTGCAGAGAACCATGATCATGCCAATGACCTCTAGCATGGATGACACAATGAGACCCTATCTCTTTCAAAAAGAAAGAAAAGAAAGGGAGGGCATGTGTGTGAGTGTGTTAGTGTGTTAGTGTGTGTGAGAGAGCATGTTTGTGTGTTTAACACTGAGCACAGGTTGTCACAGTCTGAACTTTGTGATCTGCATGCTCTCTGGGTCTTTATTCCTGTACCTGGGCACATTTATCAAACTTTGTCTTCTCACCTTAGGTTTAGAATTTAGTGACTCCTATTCATGGCCTGTGAAGAAGTTTGCCTGCCAAAAGGGGCATGAGAAGATGTTCTATTGTTCAGCAAACCTCCCCATTTCAGTATCTGGCCTCTCTCCCTCAAAAAAAAAAAAAAAAAAAAAAAAAAGTCTAACTGCAGTGAGCCCTAGAGATTCCATTTATTCTCATTTGCCTCTAAAGTTACAGGGCTGGTTTATTTTCAGGCTCGTGTGAGTCACGATCATCCTTCCCCCATCCCCCACCTAGAGGCCAGATTGCTCCTTCCATAATGACACCAGACTTTCTTGAGAACCTTGGAAGCCCCTGTTCCCAGGTTCGTGTGGCTGTGTGGTACAGAATGAGTTAAACCTTCAGTGTTTTTTTTTTTTTTTTTTTTAATTAATTAAGGCACTTTCTACTCCAACTTTTCCATCACTTTCTGCATTCAGTTCTACCTCCTGGTGCGCTAGGCCTCCATGACCATGGTGTGCTAGGCCCCCATGGTCTGACCCCTACTGATTTCTACGGCCACATCCTTGCTCCTGGTCACTTCATACTTGAGCCCTAGAGCACTACTTTCAGCCCCTTTGCTGTGCTGCACTGCCTGTGGCCACAGGACCTTTGCACCTGCTGTTTGCTCAATCTGGAATACTCTTCCCCTTTACTTCCCCTGCAAGCTTCTGTTCCTCTCCCAGGTCGTAGATCAAATGCAGCCTTCTCCAGCTCTTAGGCGTCAGTCCCGTGCAGCCTGAAATGTCTTGCTCTGCCCCTCTGCTCACACTTGCGTGGCACCGCCAGCCCCAAAGGGAAGCTCTTTGAAGGCCGAATTTCCATCTGTATCCTATAAATTAGCATTCTTAGTTCCTGATAGGGAGGTATTTTATAATCTCTATTGAAGGAGTGGAATGGAATAAACGAATGAATGAATGAAGAGGAGAAAAGAAGAACGAAAAGAAGAGCAAAAGGATTCAAGGAAGAGGAAGAGAAAAAGAAAAAAAGCATGCAAGAAATAAACAGACCAACTGCCATCTGGTTGTCATCAGTACTTTGTGGAGTAAGAAGTAGTTTAGAAATTTGGAGAAAGGAACCTTCCTTGAAAATGACAGTTCTTAAAGATTAACAAGGTTAGAGGAGCCCTCCGGGAAAAGGAGGGCTCACGAAGCCACACATTACCCTGGAAAAGCTTTGCAGAAAAGCAAACTGTCCCAACAGAGGGGGAACTAACCCCAGATACGTGTCTTTGAGGAGCTTCTGTGGAGAGAGCAGAGGGTCAGTTGCTGAGCCTTGGGGGACAAAGGATAAGTGTCCTGCTCATTGGCTGGTTCAAGTCTGTTAAATCAAGAATACTTAATAATTGTTGTTTTTGGACTCCTAACTCTGAGGCCAAACAGCAGGGCTGATGGCGTCATTTTATGAGTGACTGTTAAAGTGGAAGATTTTTCTCTCTGAGTTGCCATTTTAACTGATGACCCTTATCCATATTTTGAGAAGCCGAGATTCTAGATGTTAAGTACATTTGAAAAACAAGGTGATAGGAAATTACTTGCCTTGGATATTTTAGGGTAGACTAATTTTTCCATTTGTTCAGCTAGAGCCTTGTAACCCTGTGGGGCATAAAGCATTTCCAAACAGCCTCCCGAAAGATTTGTTGCCACCCTGGCTCCCAAGCAGCTTAGCTCTCCCATGGGGCAAGGGGCAGCGTTCTTGTGCCAACATGGGCATCCTGTGATGGGGGACCTGTGTGATCGATTACCTCCTGCGATCTCTGTCCAGTGCCCAAGAATTTCTCAGGCTCCCAAACTAACCCAAACTTCCAAGCCAAACCAGATGAGAGATGTGAAAAGGGAAACCTACTGGATACCCTCCCCTTCCTTAAAAATTACAGTTCTTAAAGATTAACAAGGTTAGAGGAGACCTCTGGGAAAAGGAGGGCTCATGAAGCCACGCATTACCCTGGAAGAGCTTTGCACGTTGCCCAGGGCTCTCAGTGTATCAGTCTATAAGGAACGGGGAAAGACTCAGGCAGTGCTGGGGCCACAGAGACAGCTGCAGCTCCCCTTGGCCTGCCCCAGAGGTTGGCCTGTTCCTCTTCTGGGCATTAAGAAAAGAATAGATTTAGGGAAAGGGGATCAGGAGGAAGAAAGGGGTCTCAGAGAATTGAAGGATTAGTAGGTCAAACAGCAGAACTAGCAGAGGACATTGGAATCACAAAGACGGCAGTCCTTCCTTATCTGGGGGAGACTTCCCAAGACCCCCAGTGGATGCTGAAACCTGGGTTAGTGCAGAACTTGGTTGCCATCAATCAGAGCCCGTTTGTCTTCATGTCTTCTACCTACAAATGTAATGCCATTTCCATCTTCACCGATCATTTATGCACGGTGGCCGTAGCTTTTGTAGTTTTGAGGTGCAGCAGCGAAACTAGCACAGATTTCTTTTTCCTTCTTTACAATTTCATGGATAGAAGATTGGTTCTTATTGCAGATCTTAGCAACCTCAGCATATGAATTTTTTTTTTCCTTAAGTTGAGAACTTTCACCTTTTCACTTAAAAGAAGCAGTATGTGGCTTCTCTTTGGCATGGCCAAGTTGCCAGCATCACTGCTCTTGTGTTTGGGGTCATTATATTTTTATTGTATGTATGTCTGTATTTATTTATCTATGATGGAGTCTCGCTCTGTTGCCAGGCTGGAGTGCAGTGGTGCAATCTGTGTTTGGTGTCATTCTTTTTTATTTTATTTATTTATTTTTTGAGATAGAGTCTCACTCTGTCGCCAGGCTGGAGTGCAGTGGTACAATCTCAGCTCACTGCAACTTCTACGTCCTGGGTTCAAGTGATTCTCCTGCCTCAGCCTCCTGAGTAGCTGGGACTACAGGCACGTGCCACCATGCCCAGCTAATTTTTGTATTTTTAGTAGAGACAGGGTTTCATCATGTTAGCCAGGATGGTCTCAATCTCTTAACCTCATGATCCACCCACCTCAGCCTCCCAAAGTGCTGGGATTACAGGCATGAGCCACCATGCCTGGCCAGGGCATTATTAAGTAAAATAAGGGTTCCTTACACACAGGCACTGCAATACCATGACAGTTGATCTGATACCTGAGATGGCTACTCAGTGACTAAGGGGTGGGTAGTGTAGACAGCGTGGACCCTGGACAAAGGAAGGATTTGCATTTCTCCAGCGGGGCCAGGTGGGATGGACCAGGACACGAGATTGCATCATGCTACTCAGAACGGCATACGATATAAATCGTATGAATTTTTTATTTCTGGGATTTTCCATTGAATATTTCCAGACCACGGTTGACCGCAGGTAGCTGATACCAAGAATTAGGGGGACTACCACTCCCTGAAGTGTGCTCCTGAACCAGTTCTCTGAAAGAAGAAGCCTGACTTGTAACATTTTGCCTTTGCCACTGTCTGTGTGATAGATACTGGTGCCATGACAAATGTCAGGTTACCAGAGTGAAGTCACTGAACTTGGAAATATTTGGACTCCAGGAAAAGATAGCTCCAGCCTGCCTCTGTGAAGTGGAGCAGTGTAGTGCAGTGCAAGAGGTCCACCTTTTAAAATTGTCAGACCCAGGTTTATGTTCTCGTTCTGCCAATTATTGTCTGTGGCCTTCGGCAAGTCAGTTTTCTCTCCAGGCCTCAGTTTCCTCATCTGTAAAGTGGCAATAATAATACTTCTCATAGAATTGTTTAATCATTTATTCACATCATTTATTCCCCACGTAATTGTGGACTTCCTACATGCTAATTAACATTCTAGCAGCTGAGGACACATCAAAGAATAAGAAAGACAAGGTACTAGCTCCCATGGCGCTGATATTCTAGTTGGGGAGTAGATAATAAGAAAATAAAATACATAAGTAATTTCATCAGACAGTGCTTAGTCTGAGAAGAAAAGAGAACGGACAATGAGATTTAATGATTTAGGGATGGACTTGCATGCAATATCGTTTGTAGAGGGTGTTGCGTGGTTCATAACACCTAGCAAGCACTTACCAGAGGGTAAATGTTGCTGTTATCTTTAGCACAACACGCACCCATATTGACTTAGAATCCACTTGTGCAAGAATTCCACCAGAAATCTTAAGATCTTCCTCTCTATTTCTAAGCTATTTCCAGTGAACTAGATATGTCCCCCCGCCCCAGTAGAGACAATGATCCTGGTGAGACACCTGGCATGTGGCAGATGGATCCCCAAAAGTCAGCCCTCCTAATCACCAGCCTCGACTTCGCCGGCATCAAGCATTATTGCTTTGGTGCCGAGCTCCTGGGAACTTTCTTGCATTTTGTGTGCCCCTTGTGGAATAAGCATCTAATAGGATACGTCAGAAGCAGCAACTCATGTTCCCATTGGGACAGATGGCAGTTGGTCTTCTTGTCTGTTTGCTTTAAAGATTATGGCACTTTCGTGCAGAAGGCCAATAATACAGTGCGATGTGTTCAAAGGCAAGGAAGTTTTCGGTAGGTGAATGCTCCTACCAATGTCATACATTTATACTTCCTGGGCCCCTGCTGGCAAATTTAAATTTAGCTGTTGTGATATTGCATAAACACAAGGTTTTGCCCTTAATATAATGAGTTTTATGTTACGCCAGCTGAAGGTCTTTAGGTACCTCTGTTTTATCTGGCGTTGGTGCCATAAAATGATAGAGACCTTCTGTGAACATACCTCTATTGACATGGGACTTTTGGATGAATTTGGTGAGCAAACCAATTAAGATACAGCTACAAGCCAATAAAGACAGAGCAATGAGTGTGCAGGTGACTAATTAAAGTACACTTCACTGAAAAGGAGTGCTCAGCTGTGGATGTTTGTAATGGTCCAGGATGAGGGATCAGAGAGCTCTTCGGAAGCTGTTTCACTTTATGCTTCAAAGGGAGCAGAGAGATGTCCTAACCTGCAAGAAACCGAAGTAAAGATGGCACTCTAATGAAAAGCTCGGGCCTTGGGGCACTATAGAAGTTAATTATGAAGAATTACAATGAGTGAGAAGGGGCCTTCACCGCACCCCGCCTCCCCACCCTATCATGTCTTGTTCTACGTGGGATCTTGATTATGAACTATAGGCAATGCTCAGTGAGTCCAGCAAGCAGCCAATCTAGTTCAGCAGTCTCTCATGTTTTATTTGTAAGTGAATTGGATACACTTGGTCTTCAGATACCTTATTTGAGCCTGCCATGGCTTACATGAGCTCATAGTCTGGGTAGACCATGTGACCAAAACAGCATGATTTTCAGATATTCATCCCATAGACTGTGAACATAATTACACTTCCTAGTGGAGAACTGAAAGATATCTCTGCCCAAGACTTGTTTTATCATACACCATGTCCAAATTACATACTAAAATAAAAGTAAATCAGAGCTTCTTTAAAACTGCTTGATGCAACACTAAAGATTTTGGCTCTGGGAGCAACATGTGCTGAACTATCTGACAGTAATTCAGGGGCTTCTTAGCTGTGTGATCTTCGGACAATTCCTTGACTTCTTTGTGCCTTAGTTGTTCTCATCTGTACAATGGGGATAGCAGTAGTACTTGCCTCATGGAGGTTGGTTCAGTGCAATTCGTTTCAACACGTATTTGTTGAGGATGGACTGTCTGGTCTAGGGCTAACAGCAAACAATATCAGTGAGTCCCTGCTCCCACGGGGGCTTCGTTCTAGTGGGGGCAGATGGACAGTAAGCAAATAAATCATATTTCACAGATTCCGAGATGCACAGTTTTTCCCATTTGGACATCTCTGATGCAGTCGGTGTATTGTGTAGTTATGATTGGCATAACTACCTCTTTTTAGAGGTGCACAGTGGTGGCTCTTAAAGTTGATGGAGTCTTATATTTGATGAACTGTGGTATAATATGTCAGGAGGTGATAAGTGCTAAGTAAAAAACTAAAGCAGGATAAGGGGCTAGAGAATACAGCTCAGGTGGGGCAGGGATGCCGTTTATATCAGGTGGTCGGGGAAGGCCCTCTGCTCATGTGGGTGACACAGAACACTGAAGGAAGTATGGTGGGAGGGGTCAGATATAGGGACGAGGGGTGTGAAATCCAAAGACCCTGTGAGGGGAGCGAGCTTAGGGAGTCAGGGGCTTGGTACGGAAGGCATGCAGTTTGCCTTTTGTGAGGATTAAATAAAAAAAGTTCTATAAAGCACTTGACATAGAGCACGTTCTCCAGGGGAGCTGCTGTGTATGAATTGTTGCCACAGTTGTGAAGAGAGGCAGCACAGCATAGACTTCAGAGCCCTGAACTGCCAGGGCTCAATTCCTGACTGCCATTTATAAGATGTGTGACATAGGCGAGTTCCTCCACCTCTCTCTGTCTCAGCTTCTCGTGCAAATAAGGATAGCAACAATACCTGCCAGGGTGCTTGGTGGACTTAAATGGGTGAATGGGGATCAGCACCTAGGACAGTGCATGGCATGGCACATTAGTGCTAAGTGTTACCTGGCCAAAAGCTTCAGGCCCAGGCACTGTGGCCCACTGATTTTTATTTTTATTTTTATTTGAGATGGAGTCTCGCTCTGTCACCCAGGCTGGAGTGCAGTGCGTGATCTCGGCTCACTGCAACCTCCGCCTGCAGGTTCAAGCAATTCAACTGCCTCAGCCTCCTGAGTAGCTGGGACTACAGGTGCGCACCACCCATGCCCAGCTAGTTTTTGTATTTTTAGTTGAGATGGAGTTTCACCATGTTGGCCAGGCTGTCCTCAAACTCCTGACCTCAAGTGATACGCCTGCCTCAACCCCACAAAGTGCTGGGATTACAGGTGTTAGCCACCACACCTGGCCTGGCCCACTGATTTGTACATGGTTCCCAGTGCGTCACAGTGCCCTCGCCCTGAAGCTTTTGGCCAGTTAACACTGGCCTCAGAGCCCTGTGCCAGCTTCTCAGGGGGTTCTCTCCACTGTAAAGAGGAGATGACAGTGTCTGCCTCTGAGAGTTGTGGGGAGCACAGAATGCGGACTTCCTATTTAATAGATCTAAGAAGCATTTGAGGACAGGCTATGGTTAGCCAGACACGGTTGTGGAGGCCAAGGTGTTTCAGTGCATTTGACAAGCAAGGTTCATGCTGTGATGGAGCTGAAAGTGGGGTGGACACAAGCAGATGAATGTGATTGTTTCTGGTAAGTATGATGAAGACAGGGAGGCAGGGCAGTGTGGGTTGAGAGTGGCTTAGGGTGAATGCCTCTGGCGATAATGTGCAGAGAAGACTTCTCAGACAGTAGAGATCTGATCTGACCTGCATGAGACAAAAGAAGTGGGTTCTGGACAGACCTGTGAGTGGGCTCTTCCAAAGGCAGAGGAAGTGCAAAGGCCTGGGACAGACATGAGAGTGGCATGTTTAGGACAAGGGAGGGAAGCCGGCATGGCTGGAGCATAGACATAGGGGGATGGTTAGAAATGGGGTCAGGAGGCAGGTGGGAGCAGGTAATGTTGTGCCTCTTCAGCCCTAGTAGAGGCTCTGTGCGGATCTCAGTGCTGTGAAGAGCCACTTGGGGTATCTATCAGTGGTGTAAGAAAAGCTGCTAGCACATTGCTTGCTTGGACTACACTGGGAGCTTGTTAACTGGGCGACATCCGTATACACACTAATGAGTGCGTGCGTGATGATCTCCAGGGTAGGAGACAGAGGATGAAAACTACTGTTTTGATTTGTTTTAAGTGACAAATTATTTTGTTTGAAACTAAAACTGGAATGTCATATAAATCTAGGAATTTGGACTCTGGTGTACACAATAGGTGGCCCACTTGGAGCCTTTTTAATCTCTCACGTCCAGTTTTATTGAAGGTATTTCCAAAAGGTAAGGGGGCATTTGGAGAGGATGTGGAGGAAACTAACAGGTAAAGTAAAGAAATAATAGGCAGGGTCTTGTTTTTGAGTTGCCCAGCGCAGTGCCACTCCAAATGAGTGTTTAATAAATGCCTTTTGGTGCTGACCTCTCCCCAGGTGAGCTATCTACAGCAGCACATGAGGACTGGGGGCAACGAAGGGCTAGCCTCCACTTCCTGTTAATGATTCTTTCATTTGACCCTCTCAATAGCTCTGGCAAATTGACAGCCACTGTATAAGAACTGTACCTATACCAACTGTAACTGGGGATGGCAGTTTGAAAGCTCATGAAGTTACATGGACAGTGATCATTGCATTGTATCTTCCCATTGTGGTAATGTGATCTCCACAGATGGAGTTGTGCAGTGCACAGCCTGGGCAGCCATACATGGCTGTCCTGCCTACAAGATAGATTTTATCCTTTTTTTTAAAAAAAAAAAAACAAAAACAAGTCACATGTAGCCCCCCAGCGTTAGAGAGCTTGCCAAGGGCACATAGCTAGGATTAGTAGAAGCTGGATCTGAATGTAGATAATACCCAAAGAATAGCTGCTCCTGCACCTGGCTGCCTCTCACTTTTGGGTAAAACAGATTCAGGTAAATGAAAATAGGATGAGGTGGAGAATGTTGAGGACTGTGGGAGACGAAGGCTGAGAAGAGATCGAGGAAGGAGCAAGTCATTCCGACTTGGAAGGCCTGGGCAGGCTTCATGGAGGACGGATTGAGCAGGCTCTTGGCAGAGTTGGGGGCAGGGCACCCAGAAGCCATTTTACCACATTGTTTTGCGGCCATGTCCCTCAGCCACTTCCCAGCTGCAGCTGCGCCTCATCCGCAAGCTGACGACTCACACCCATAATTCATTCATAAACATTTATTTCTATCTAAATCAGCAACTGAATGCGTCTATTGGCGGCGGCGCGGGTGCTGTGCAAGGCACTGATCCACTTTGTGGCTTGGCACAGGGAGGCTGGCTGTGCAGCTTTGATGGCGCTGTTTGAGGAAATTAAGTGCCCTGAGCAGTTGCTTCATAGCCATTTTCCAAGGTGGAAAATCAACATCATTTGCCTGCACTACACAGATAAGGTTGGCTCGGGAGCTCTGCTTTCTCCAGCTTAGAGGAAAGGTCGGACTTCCCTAGTGGGCTTCTGTGTGGGGAAACATACATGGAGGAGGATGATGATGATAATTACAATAATCATAAGAGCCCCTAACATTTATTATTTATTAAACACAGTATATACTCCAGGGCCTGTGCTAAGTATTGAAGAGAAGTCCCGTCTTTTCTTACTTAGGGTTAGGTTCTGAAGTCAGCACGTAAGAGGCAGAAACTTGTATGTAGCCAAAATTCCCCCGATTGTCCTTTGAAATTGTCCAAAACTTTCCTGGTGTATGTATGCTTCGGAATAGTGGTATTATGTAAAAATAGAACAGTGTGACTTTGCATAAATATATTATCAGTCACCCTCTCCCCCTCACTCTCCAGCAGGGATATTGAGCATAGGAATTGAGAGAATCACCCAATGTTTTGGTTTATTTCTCTCTCATCCTCTCTTCCCTCTTCTATTTAATCCCCAAACTCGTATATATGAGTGTTTGAACTTCCCTGAGTTCAGTGTTCATTTAACTCAACCCTGCTCTCTCACTTCATGCCTACAGCACTTCTCTGGGGCTACACTTTTATTGCTGTGTTTTTACAGAGGAGGATACTGACACTCGAAGAAATTCAGACAAGGTCCTGAGGTTGCACAGCTCACAGACTGTGGGACCAGGATGCAGGCCCTAGGTGGGCCAACTCCAGCGCACACCAGCTGTCAGCTGGGAAGGCAGGAGCCTTCTCCCTGGGGCTCTGCTGTCTCCCCTGCAGTGACTTCTTAGACCCCCTCGGCTGACTGCACTTGAGCTTCAGACCCAACTAATGATCCAGCTATTACGAACTTGGGCCTCACTTTTAAAAATAAGTGTTTCAACCAGTCCAGCCCTGAGATTTAACAGCCGATATTGTATGCACATTAAACACCAAATGATTGTTAACGTATTTATTGAAGCTTAACAGGCATCCAATATATAAACGATGACTCTCTTATATGGCTGTCAGACCTCAATAAACATGTTTAATAATTAATTGGCATTAAGCAAACATAATTGTGCAATTCTAAATTAAGTGCTCAGTGAAGCATATTGGGAATAGAAAACCACAGTGTTTTATTACTTAAAGTTCAGGCTGTCAGTATGGCTTCATAGACCAAGAAAAATACCCTGCTTTCAAAGACACGACCTGAGCCTCCTGTTGGCCTTGTACTGAAAGCCAGGAGTTGTCTTGTTTCTAGACCCTCAGATCTGATAGACTTTTTTTTAATTTGTCTTGCTGTTTGCCTTCCTGTGTATCCACTTTTGGGATTCTGATGTCCCAAGCCAAGAGTTGTGTGATGTAATAGAGTTTTTGTATATCAGCTTTCAGTGGAATTACCAGTTTTGCTACAAATTTGTTCTGTGAAGTCACTGCCAACTACTGGATTAGTGAATACCGAACCACTGCTCCTAGGAGAAATGCAAGGTTAGGTTCCTGTAAGCCTCCGGTCACAACATTTTTGTCAACTGATCAGTCATAACCTTGTTTTATGTGTGTCTGTGTTTAACATCACCTTATTTGACATATACAGTTAATTCATGAACACTGAACTGAGTTCAACAGCACTGTCACTCATACCTGGAGGAAGCTTCTGTAACACACATATTGTCTCCATCAGGCGCTTCACAGCCTTCTTGCACTGATAACACTTAAGGGCAAGCACGTCCAGCCCTTCAGCACTATGCGTGGGGGCCACTTGAAACAGCAAAGTCACCAATGAAAAGCACAAAAATATGACAAATGTGGTGGCACTCACTAGATCATGAAAAGGACGTTTGTCTACAGTCCAAGGGCTGAAACAAGAAGGCAGAATGTGGCCTTGTTTGACCTCCATGGAAACGTGTGTGTCGGGCAACTGTAATTTTTTGCCACTCTCTGCGTGTCTGACAGTGACCATGAAAGCACTGCAAATATCGATTTTGGGGTTAAAAATAAATTTCAGCAAGTAGGCAGATTCACAAATACAGAATCCATGGATAATGAGGATCGCTTGCAACCAGATTCCAGGAAGTGCAGCCATCTGCACATCTAAGCGTCCTGCATCTTCTGCCTGCCTTTGCACGGTCTGTTCCACCTGCCTGGGACACTGTCCACCCGGTCCCAATGGTGCTTTTGCTCTTGGTAGGGACACAGCAAATATTTGTTGAGTTCAACTGAGGAGTTTTCAAATAGGGACCCAAAGTAAGTGTCATTTGAAAATGTACTTTACTTTTCTTTAGTCATCATTTCTTTCAAAGTTCCTTGCTATTATTTATTATTTCAATTTAGTTAATATTCTTCCTTGGCTTAAATTAACTTCCTCTCTCTCACCTGCCCATAAATCCTTCAGAGACTCTGAAAATTAAGCCATTTTCTCGACTGGCAATGAATCCCTTAAGATTCATGCAGGAACAAGGAAAAGCATGCCCCCCGCGGGCACTCCTGCCTGGGTCGGATCGGTGTGACAGTGAAAAACTGTCCTCAGGCTCCTGTTCATATATGAAACCCATCCACATCTGCCCTATGGGGAGGCGTGGAATCAGATTAAAACCTCCATAAAAGAAACATTGGAAAGCGCTGCCATAACTTTTGAAAGTCACTCTTTAGTGGCGATCCTTGGAGTTGTGATGGGCAGGTAGGGGATGCTCTGAGACCATTGGGGTCTTCTTGGGCCTCTCACACAGTTTCCATTGCAGCCCCACCTAGAAGGTTTGGAGCTGCAGGTGGATCTTGGCTCTGGAGTCCAGGAAAGCTATGGGTTCTGCAGGGATCTTTTGGAAAATTATGTTTTGGAAGACTGCAATTTTATTCCTGAGGATTTTAAAACATAAATAAAGGCATATTATGAAATTCATGCAGTGAATGAATATTTTAAAAGTTAGAAAGTAAAAAGCAGATAGCAGCAGTCTCATCATCACCAAAATATATACTTTCTTTTTTTTTTTTTTGAGACGGAGTCTCACTCTGTTGCCCAGGCTGGAGTGCAGTGGCCGGATCTCAGCTCACTGCAAGCTCTGCCTCCCGGGTTTACACCATTCTCCTGCCTCAGCCTCCCGAGTAGCTGGGACTACAGGCGCCTGCCACCTCGCCTGGCTAGTTTTTTGTATTTTTTAGTAGAGACGGGATTTCACCGGGTTAGCCAGGATGGTCTCAATCTCCTGACCTCCTGATCCGCCCGTCTCGGCCTCTGAAAGTGCTGGGATTACAGGCTTGAGCCACCGCGCCCGGCCAAATATATACATTTTTAATATTTGGGTGCATTTGGTCATTCTCTCTGTGTGTGTGTGTGTGTGTGTGTGTGTGTGTGTGTGTGTGTGTGTGAGAGAGAGAGAGAGAGAGAGAGAGAGAGAGAGAGAGAGAGTTCTTAGTATAATTTTAGTCATACTGCATAGAAGCATTAGTATTCTTTTTTTCCCCCACTTAACGTGGCATCATAGACATGTTCTCTGGTGTTACCTAGTTCACATAAGCCTCATTTCAGACAGCTGCAAATTAGCCACTTGGTTGGTTGCACTGTAGTTTGCTAAACATTCCACTATTGTTAGACATTGTTTCTAGTTTTTTTGTGTTTTTTTTTAACTCTTTAAATAACAGTGCAATCTACTTTTTCATTTTTTCCTAAAGTTAGCAGCCTGGAATTATTCTTGGTCCAGATTTTCAAAAGTAGAGTTACTGGATCATTGGGTAGGGACACTTTTAAGGCTCTTGATAATGTCACCTCATTGTGATGAGTGTGGGAGTGTGCCCATCTCAGCAGAATCTTCCAGCATTGGGTTATCATTTTTGAATCTTTGCTAAATTTTAATGGGAACCAGAATTTGTTTCCTCCCAGTGGCAGTGCTCCACCAGACATCCAGCTTAGCGTGTCCAGGCCTTAAACAGTGTATACATGTGTACACTACAATCTATATTTTTAATTTTTAAACACATTGGTGATACTGGCAAGTAATTTCTTTGTTTTGTGCTTTCTCCAGTATTTCTTGAAAGTATCTTATCTTCCAAAAGTTTCTTAGTGTCCTTTGGTTTTTATTTGGATCTGTTTACTCTCCGTCCCTTTTTCTTTTCTACCAATGGAAAATGCAGCTGTTGAGGATGACGATTGCCAAACAACGGCTCGGAGACGAAGAAATCGGCGTGCGACACTTTGCAGCCCATGAACGTGAAGACTTGGTGCAGCAGCTGGAGAGAGCGAAGGAACAGGTTCTCACTAACATTATTCAGAGTCGGGGATGCGTTTACACGGCTGGACACAACACAAACAAGAGTGGGCCGTGTCCCCCATTTCTCAGAGGGTGGGGTGGCTGGGATGCACGTTGAATGCTTTTACTTCCTTGGCACTGCACTAGGGTCCCAAGCTGACTCTTGGGTTTCTGGCCTCCAGCAGGCAGGTCTGCTCCCTGCCATTGAGTACCATTGTTCTCAACACAACAAGAAACTTTCCTCCTACCCAGGACAGACAGGGAGAGAACAACACATGACAAACTTGGCCTTACTTTGCAAGTTTCTGCTAAAATGCTGAGCAATGCCTCTTAGGCAAAATCTCAACAAGTGCAAAATCTCAACCCTAGTTAGGTAACATCTAAGAGAACCTAAAATTCATTTTCTTCCTCTTACTAACTGAAGAGCAGAACAAGATTTCTGGGTCTAGAGTGGATTTGAAAAAGTATGGATTTGTAAGACACTGGCAGCTGCAGGGCATCCTGAAGTAGTCGAGGGTTCAGTTCTGGTTTTCCAAGCTGCTGCACCTCTCCTATCTTAGATATAATAAGTGTCTGGCAGGAAGTCATCCCTCACTTTTAGCTGTGACTGTATTTCAGTGTGTGGCGCTTATGGTTTTAGGGCAAGCGGGTAGTGTTAATAAACTCTCTAAAAATCAGTCAACCAAGTGGAAGGCTCCATCTCTGGCCATAAATCCGGTGCCTGAGGAACATCTTGGGTAAGGGTTCTCCCTGTGGTTTTAGATTGAGTCTCTGGAGCATGACCTGCAGGCTTCTGTGGACGAGCTTCAGGACGTTAAAGAAGAACGGTCTTCCTACCAGGACAAAGTGGAGAGGCTCAACCAGGAGCTGAACCATATCCTGAGCGGGCATGAGAACCGCATCATTGACGTGGACGCCCTGTGTATGGAGAACAGGCAAGTGGCCAGGCCCAGGCCTGTGTGTGGGAGGAAGGCTGGCTCTGTACAGGCCTGCAGGCTGGGAGTTATTTGCAGCCCTATTTACTTTGGAAAAAATTGCCTTGCAAGTGAAAAGAAACTTACTCCCCCAAAATGATGACATCAATGCCACGTATTAGTTGGAAAAGTGAAAAAGGAAAACAGCCCACACCTGCACAGCTGCACACGTCTCCCTTCTCTTTCCCTACACCTTCCTTGGTAGGTCAAGAAGGGCGAGGAACCCATGAGAGTTGCTTGTTATTGCCATCAAGGAGAAAGAAAAGAATAAGAAAATAAATTGAGAAATTCCCTTAGCTGTTTCTTTTCCCTGAGGCAAATTTCAGTATGTGTGTGTCTAACTTAATGTTATGTCTGGTGTCGCCTCTTCCTGCCTCTCTTCCCAGTGGAATCGTCTTAATGAGAATTATGTGAAAACTGTGTTGATATCCCTTAGGGGATCTCTGTGAGGGCTGTTTTAAAGTGGGGTGTGTGTGATTTGGGCATGTTTGACCTTGATTGCATTCATTTAAGAAAAGGTCACAAACATGCACGTGTTTCTCCTTTCTGGTGAGCAGGCAAGGTGTTATGTGTAAAAGATAGCTCTTCTGGCAAGTGATTTTTGTTTTTTCCTCTTATACTTCAGTGTGTGTTTTTTATTTAGCCCTTAAACACTTCCTAGTTTTATATATTCTTTTCCAGGTACCTTCAAGAGAGATTAAAGCAACTCCATGAAGAGGTCAACCTCTTGAAATCAAACATTGCCAAATACAAGGTAGCAAAATCATGATGACAATGATGGTGATTCACTATTGTGCATCTAAATGTCATTCTATTTTAATTCCCTTTTATGTGCCAAAGATATTTTAGTACTTGCCTGCCATCCCAGATAGAGTCTAATAAGAGCTTTAACTGGGTAACCAGTAAAAACTAAGAATCCAAAACAAAAACCCAAAGCAGCTTTTCACAAGAGCTCTTTCTGCGGCTGTTATCTGAGCAAGGCATGCCCACCCAGGATGTGTTTTAGTGCCTGGTGTAGCCTCTCCACTAGAATCTGGACTTGTGTATTACACAGCCTTGGTCTATTTGCAATTAGGTTTCTTACCCGTTTTCTCTATAACATGTTCACTCATCAGATGCCATTTCTCTCATAATCACCCATAAGAAAATGGTTTCCGAGTGATGAAGAAACAAAGATTGGGAAGGCACAGTCTAAACCATAATGTTCACGTCACACTGCAAGGACAGAATGTTTAAATTCTCCCCACTGTTGTTTAGTCTAATTCCAGCACCATTAGTTTGATAATATCTATTTCTGCAGATGTTAGTTGTAAGTGTTATAATTAGAAAAATCTCCTGGGTTTCTCTGCTTGGAAAATAGATTGATTTCTCTTCCTGAGGGTGAAGTTTTACAGCATCTAGATACTTGGAAGAACCTTATTTTCCTGGCTTTTGACATTAGCATTTGTTCTCACAAGTCTCCATGCTGTTCTTCCTTTCCATTTTGTGGGGGCCACACATTATACCAGTCTATCTATATGCATTCAGCCAAAGAAGGATATAACTTTTAAAGTTGTATAATTAATCCATAATTTTTAAAAATGTGTGGATGCATTCATTTAACAACATTTATTCAGTTCTATGTGCCAAGCACTGACTAGATGCTACATATCAATTTTAATGTAAGTCTGTTCTAGGAATGACATGTAGGTGGCACATATGTACTTCCTTAATCTGTATCCACGGCAGACATCACTAATTGATCATGGCTCTCTTTCCTTCCAGAAATCACCATTGGTGCATGAAAATAAACCTAGTCACCATCTCATGTCTATTCAGAAGGAATTTTCATTACTAGTGACTTCACATGTTAGGCTGCATTCTTACTTCAGATTTGATTTAATTTAACATGTATTAAGTGCTTTTTGTATACAGGGGACTGTAATTGCTATCATTCTGCCATGCACCACCTTTGTTGGGAAAAAAAAAGTCTTCTTACCAGGCTGTAAAAATTATAACTCTTGGGCATAGACTTGGAATTCTAAATATTAGGCTAGCACTTGGAGTTTGCAAGGGGTTCTTGTGTGCCGATGAGAGGAGACATCTGCTAGGTACTTTTCCATTGTTGACTTTTCTGACGGGTTTTTATTCTCTCCCAATCCTGTTTTAGAATGCTCTGGAGAGACGGAAAAACTCGAAGGGCCAGGGTAAATCCAGCAGCAGTGCTCTGACAGGAGTCCTGTCTGCAAAGCAAGGTAGGATATCATGCTCCAGGAAAGACCACTCATGAGCGTAAAATACTACAACTGCAAGGCCACATCCCATCCAGGATGCTGCTTTTGTGGTCTGGGAACCAAGGCGATCCATAGAACAGTGGCTCCCTGACTTCCACGTGCATCAGAGTTGCCGGGAGGGACTGTTAAAACACAGATTACTGGTTCCACCCCAGAGTTTCTGATTCAATAGGTCTGGGGTGTGACCTGAGAATTATGTATTTCTAAAAAGTTCCCAGGTGATGCTGATGCTGGTTCAGGGACCCCACTTTGGGAACCACTGCATTCGAGGTTTTTCTAATGACTAGACCCCATTTGGGCATATTCCCCTAGATTGTGTTCGCCTTTCCAGAATGTTCTCTCTTTCCTAGTCACCAATTCAGCATCTCCAAGGATGCATTTCGACCTCCTTGAATTTCCCCTTTTCCTGGCCTCTAGGATCAGAAAAGTCTCCTAGCTGCTGAAATCATTTTCTCACATGACATGTGCCTTTTTCGAAGAAGCTTTTATTGATTGCAATTTTGTTCCTCCTTCTTGTCGATTCCAATGAAAAATAATGATCTTCCAGGAACAGTCCAGGGGAATAAATAGCAGCACACTGGCTTCTGACACTTAATATTCAGAATTCAATGCTAAACATAAGTCTCAAGTTGAACATGCTCAGCTGGCCCACTTTTTGGTTGTTGATAGTGCAGACCAGCAACTATCATATGGCAGTCTTAATCAGCACTACAGTGGCTTAAAAAAAAAGTGCTGAGTCTCCAGCCTACATAACAACCAAGGCTCTTTTCCAAGCAACTTCTTTTTTCCACTCAACCAGAAAAGAACACCCTAGAATTGTTTTTCAAAAGAAAACTACAATACTCTATAAAAATGTGAAGTAGCCCATCTAAGTTTAGCTCTGGATACCATATATAGCAAGCCATCTTTGAATGTTGATACCCAGTCTTATCATTGATGTGGAGAATGCCAGCCACACTCAAACACTGTGGCAGAACCATCAATCTGGCACAGCCTTTCTAGAAAACCTATGATGAAAAGCATTCTATCAAGAATCTATTGGTATTGGTAAACGAAATCTATGACTCTATGGCAGCGTGCTATGGAAAGCCTTAAACCGGCCCCCTTTGAACCAACAAAAAACAATTACCGATAAATGCAGACATTTTGCTACAAGACAGTTCTTCATACATTGCTTATAATAAAAAATATTGAAAACACAATAAATGTCCAGCAGTAGTTAAATAACTCTGTATCTTTTTTTTTGAGACAGCCTCCCTCTGTTGCCCAGGCTGGAGTGCAATGGCGCGATCTTGGTTCACTGCAACCCCTGCCTCCCAGGTTCAAGTGATTCTTCTGCCTCAGCTTCCTGAGTAGCTGGGACTACAGGCGTGTGCTACCACACCCAGCTAATTTTTGTGCTGTTAGTAGAGATAGGGTTCCACTATGTTGGCCAGGCTGATCTTGAACTCCTGACCTCAAGTAATCTGCCTGCCTCGACCTCCCAGAGTGCTAGGATTATAGGCGTGAGCCACCACACCCGGCCAAATAATTCTGTATCTATACACGGACTACAAAGCAGCCATCCAATTTTATGTTTTAAGGGAAATTAATAATGAATAATATTGTTAAGAGAAAAAAGCAGGGTTTTTTTTTTCATTTTTGAAAATAAAATTTGTGAGATTTTTATTATTATTATTTTTTAATGTCTGGTAGGAATATCAGTGGTTGTTGTCCTTTTGTTTAACTCTTAGTTTGTCTCCCTTTGAAGAGTGCTTTTGAAATACCCAAAGCAGACTTGAAGAACAGCCATTCAGAGTCAGGAAGGACACATACGCAGGAGCACCTGAGTGACCATAGGGTAGAAAAGAACGGTGGGAGAAGAAGCAGAAGTTGCAGATGTAGATTGGGGCCATGCTATGGATGGGGCTGGTGGTTTCTGAGAGCAATTTAAGCCATTTCAAGCCCAGCCAAGCATAAATGGGGAAACATAGTTGTAACAGCATCACGTGTGAAAGAGTCACAGATGTTTTAGTAGATAGTATTGTCATATTATTCATTAATAGTGTTTTATTGCCAAAGAAGCTAAGGAAATCTTACGTTCTATTCACAGAAGTAGGAAATTTGGGATAAAGGAGGTGACAGTCCTATTATGTGCTAAACTAGTATACCACACTGTAATATCCCTTTATGTATTTGTAAGTGGCATGCAAACAAATTAGGAATTTTTTTAAAGTATACACTTTAGAAACTAGACAAAAAAATAATTTTCTATCGGAGCCATCCCTAGATGACTGGAGACTTGTTAGCAGACTCATCCAGGGCAGGATATGCACAAGGGGTGGGTCTCTCTCATGTGGGTCTCAATCCTTCAATTACATGGAACTGTGTATGTTGTTTGGCTTTCATTTTGAACTTGGCCGTGAATGGGATTTGGCAGTTTGTGGAGTAACAAACATCCAAGAACAGCTAGATTTTGCATAATGTACTCTTTCCCAATATTTAGATATTTGCTATTTGCAGTCTGTTATATATCTTTTTGCCATATCTTTGTGCCACCTTGCTATTGTTTGCTTAATGTTTTTCTTTAAGTCGATTTTAAAGTGACTCATTTTACTTGGCCTTATCCTAAGTAGTAGCACCTGTGAAATCACTGGTTTATTATGCCATATATAACCTTTTCTATAATACCTTCAAACAAATGCATAGCTACTAAAATACAAAACATATTTTGAACTTTAAATAATCTCCTAAATTATCTTATCACCTGCCAGGGGTATCACATGGTGGGAAACTGACAAAAAGCAAGGTGCTTGGAGCTAGGAGTCATTGTCATTTGCATGGCTGTGTGACCTTCAGCCAATGTTCTTAACCCATCTGCACCTTGTTTTTTTCATGAAATGGAAAAAATCAATATTCCGTAAGGTATCTTTTCCCCAAATTTTAAGACTTTATGTGTTAGTCATTATGAAAGTGTTTAAAATACTAGACAAATGCAAATATTATTATCCTCTTAAAAATTGCTGATAAAAGTCCTGAGAACTTTCTCCTTTCTGTTTAGTCCTCACACTGGATTTTACTTTGTTGTGTTGACACTTGAGGTGGACTCTCAATACAACACAGTCGCATTTTGAAGCTGGGGACATATCATTATCCAGGAAGGATTGACATTGGTTTGCATTCCAGTGTTTCAGAAGAATGACAACTGAGTTATATATTTTGTATCCTATCTAGTTCAGGATCTGCTATCTGAGGATCATGGATGCAGCCTCCCAGCTACTCCGCAGTCCATTTCTGACCTGAAATCTCTGGCAACAGCCCTGTTGGAAACAATCCACGAGAAAAACATGGTCATTCAGCACCAGAGGCAAACCAACAAGTAGGTGGCCTAACTCTTGGGTTGGGGTGTGGGCGCGAAGGAAGTGGGACGAGGCTACCAGAAGTGAATGTCAACCAGGTGGAACCACGGACCTGTAGGGAAGGTGAGATCCCTCAAATCAAGAAGGAAACTCACTAAACTAGAATGGTGCTTCTGCTTTATATCAGCATCTTGGCTCTCAGCTGGAGCCAAGCAAGGAAAGAGTACCAGCCACATTGAATGCTTACCCTGAATAGTATGTATTTCCTGGGTGAGTTCCATAAAATAATTGCCTGGGTGACTTGACCCACCTCTCCTCCAGCTCTTCTTTTAGGGGAGAAACTGTCTCAGTGCCATTTGAAACTCCCAGCATGACTTTGAGGGTCTTTGAATGGCAGAAACCGCCCAAGCATCAACTTCCGTAGGCTGCTGGACCTAGAAAAGAATCTCATGTCACTCTTCCAGATCAGCAAAAAAGATGGTGAAAAGGCAGGGTAATTAAAATGGAATGTCTTATTTGGTTTTTATAGCATGTTGACTATATTATGTAAAACCAGGCAGGTTAAAGTAGCCATTAGAGATGACAGAGGCAATATCGAGAGTGTTCAGAGAATGGTGAATAAACAATAAATTAAAGTAGCAAATACTACACATGGTGTTGGCTTCGTGGGCATGCAACCTGTGCTCAGAAGGACCCCACGTTAGGTCTCATCCTCCACTGTCACCATCTTGGAATTCTTAGTCATTTTTTTTAAACAAGAGGGCCCCACATTTTTATTTTGCACTGGACCCTGCAAATTATGTAGCTGGTCCTGCTTGCAAGACAGACGTACACCCGGAACCAAAATGCAAGTGTGAGAGAACTGAGTGGGTCCTGGAAGGCTAGGCTTCAAGCTTCAAGTGACAAAGGGAGGGACCAGAGAATCCGGGGCCTGACAAACGCAGGGGCATGGGAGAGAGGCAAGTGGAAAATGATTGAACGTATTATAAAAACAAAATAGAAAAAGAGAAGCTGGAGTGAAGGGAAGATCGCACCAGAGATGAAGATGTATGTGGAAGAAAGCAGAGAGCAGCAAACGGAAGCAGGGCAATCTCGAAGGGATGACAAGGGTAATTTATTGACAGGAGAAGGTTTAAATGTTCTTGAAAAATGAAATCTTAACCAAGGAATGAAAAGCCAGATGCTGAAATGCAGATGCTTCTCAGGGGAGGAAGAAGGAATGGGCATCCCCCGCAGCACGAAATGTCCTCCGTGAGCTGGCTTCGTCGTTCCCTCTCTACAGAATACCTCATCTTTCAAGCCTTCTCAGGTCTTCTAAACCCTGGTCCATTCTCAGCAGGTGACCTCAGTTCCTTATTCACTGAGAAAACAGGGCTTCTCACCCTGAGCCCCTCAGCTTGCAGCTGCCCCAAAACCAGTGTCTCCCCATGTTCTGCTCACTCCTGTCTCCAGGAAGTACACCAGCCGCCATCTTGTTGGTCCCTGGGATCGTTTCTCTTCTGGGCCTCTGCTCCTCTGGGACCTCCTCTCTCACCCTCTTCAACCTCTTCCCTTCCTCTGGCTTTTGCCTCTTTGCCCCGAGCCCCCAAAGCCTTTCGTCAACCCTGCTGCCTTCTCAAAAATACCACCAGCCTGGAATGTTTGTGAAGAAGGCCTCCTCTCCTTCCTCAACAGCCACCCTGTCTAAATGTGTTCTGGGAGGTCACTTATGTTGGAATTGCTAGGGTGCAGCAGCTGGGGGGTGGGGACACTTTTTTATAAATGCAGAATTGAGGATTTGTGGGAGGGAAGGTTAGAATTCTGGATTTTAGTAAGTCCCAAGTGAGTCCATGCACAGGAAAGAAAGATAACCTTGGCTTTAATGCCTCCCAAGACCTCTTCCTACATTTCCCACGGCATTCTTTCTTTGCAGGTCACCAGTATCCCCAAACTCCACCTTTGAGTCTCTTTCTTCTTTAATTTCTTCACATTGAGATTTTCATCTTGAAATCCAAGTAAGATGGATTTCAATGGGGAAACTCCAGCCTTCTCCATTGTCCCATTTCCTTTTCCCACCTCTTCCCCTGACCCCTCACCCCAGACCCACTCCATCTTTTTTCTTTGTCTTCGGTGCTTTTTCCCCCACCTGGGAGACCTCATTCCCTGTCTCTGTCTTTGCCTCTCATTCTCTGCAGACTCTTCTCAAATCTCTTATCCCCACCACCCCGTCAAGAGCAAGACCAAGACCCACATTTCCAACTTCTGGTTGATGGTTTCTCCGGATATTCTTTCAGCTCCTCAAATTCCATCAGTCAACATCCATCCTAGTATGTTTCACAAATGGTTATGCCCTTTGACCATCACTTCTTCCTTGGGGAGACCCTCCCACAGCTCCATCCTCAGACCCCAGCCCTATCTCCCCCCGCCTAACCCACCTTCCTGCTACGGTTCTGAGCATGCCACTAGCCTTCCCTGCAAAGCAGGCTGAGTCCCCATTACCTGCCAAAGGTAGCATCCACAGCTGTCGGCCTGACATGCCTCTGCAGAGGATTCCAGCCTCCTCTGACAGATTGGTTCCCTAATGTGTTCCTAACCATACCCACTGCAAACATGCCCATTCCCCAGGTTCATAGCACTCTCTCGCTCCATTGAGAAAGACTGACATTTTCATTTGACCATGTTTATTTTTGTTTCCATGTACTTTTTCATGTTTATTTTAAAAATAATTTTTGAACCCTCCTCTGGGTTGGTTGGTTGGTTTGTTTATTTATGACAGGGTCTTGCTCTATTGCCCAGGCTGGAGTGCAGTGGCACAATCTTGGCTCACTGCAACCTCCACCTGCTGGGTTCAAGCGATTCTTGTGCCTCAGCCACGCCTGACTAATTTTTTGTATTTTTTTAGTAGAGATAGGGTTTCACCGTGTTGCCCAGGCTAGTCTCAAACTCTTGACCTGAAGAGGTCCGCCCGCCTCAGCCTCCCAAAGTGCTAGGATTACAGGCATGAGCCAGCATGCCTTGCCTCTGTGGTTTTAATTTAATATTAATTTAAGGTTAAACAACAATGTATTTCCAAACTACTCCCAGCTACCTTAATCCCCTTCCTGGAAGAAACGTCCATTCCTCATTTGTTATGTATCCTTCCAAAGGATGCATAGACAGTATAAGCAAATGCACAATACATTTATGTATATACACATACTCATATATTTACATAGATATACTGTCTTTTTTTTTTTTTTTTTTTTTTTTACAAATGGTAACTGGTATTCATTTTTTAAAAAGCTTTCTTTTCTCATTGTTCTGCACCTTGATTTTTTTTTTCCCCTGTAATAATGGATCTTGGAGATTGCTTTATATCAGTACATAAGTTGCCTAATGTGCCATCTTTAATACTTAGAAGGTCCTCTGTTTCATACTTTTAATAAATGTTTTATTTGGGGGCGTGTAAAGAAACTAATTATACTACACATGGAATGAGGGCTGAGAATAGAATGTGACTTTGGTCTCTGTGTGTTCTCCCGCTTGATTTAGCCTTGTGTAACTGAAATAATAAAATAGCTTTTGGAATACACTGGAAACTACCTTGGTCTCTGTGTGCATGCCCCAATTGCAGTCTTAGAAAAAAATAATTAATTAATTTTAAAAAGAAAAGAAATGGCTTTATTTTGCTGGAGCATTCTACATAGCAGTAAAGGTGTTCCTTCCTGGCAGCGTGTGCTCCCCTGCTGGTTTTCCACTGCCCGACAGTTACCACCCTCGAGAGGCTCCAACCAGAGCCATCTCGAAGAATTGATGAAGAAACCTAGGACTTTACATCTTGAGCGACGTTCAATTAATAGGCAATTTGCTTGAGCTACTTCTTGCCAGCAAGTTGGCAGTTACCTGGTGATCGAGAAAGAACGGATGTGAGGTTCATTTGTCTTTCAAACCGGGTGGCAAAGCATTTGTGGACGAGGCGGTTGTTCAAGGGCTGTTTCACTGTGCACCACATTTAGTTCTCCAGGGTGGGGAGGTGGTGGTGAATATATGAGGACATATTGGCCTTTTGCTATCCTTCCTGCTATGCCTGAAACCGTTTCCTCTTCTCTTTCCCTGGCCAATGGTGAATGAGCTTGGAAGTTCAGCATCTTGGGGAGCAGCAGCAAGAGGGTGTCATGAATCAGAGCAGAGACGCCAAAGGAGGCCACTTGGGGTGGGAGGAGGCAGGGGCATTTCCAGGTGTGTAGAGACACAGTTACCCGCCTCCTGTTTAGAGCCAGTCTTTCCTTAAAGACCCTCACTCAGGTATTCCTGCTGTCTGTGTTGTCCAGAGAGCAAGCACAGTAGTGCAGTTCCTATGTGAGTTCTGTCTTCGCAGACTCCTCGTCCCACCTTCAATGATGTCATTACTATCTAAAACCACTGCAGGGAAGCCATCTGGAGTCCTGGCGTCCTGAGAGATGTCCCTAGACTACTAGATAGATATATGCTGAAATCTACCCCAAACAACCCATAACTAAATAAAAACTTTAAAATCTCCCTCATCCTGCAAGAAAAACGAAAAACAAAAAAACCCCAAACCTCTCTCAAGTTTGAGTTTGCCTCGAGCTACTGCCGTTTATCTCCTGCTTTTCCCCGCTAAGCTACTTGAAGAGTCGGCTATATTCACTTTTCCCAGAGTCTGCTTCTGTCTCAGCCCAGTCCCTTGGACTGTGGATTTCATCCCCTCTACTGTCCTGAAACATTCCTCCTTCAAGTGTCAGGTACATCTTCTAAGCCACCTCTTCTCAACTCCCATCCGGTGTGACCACTTTCTAGAATAAGACAATATTGACCACGCTTCTCATCTGCACCCCTCTCAACTTGGCTTCCAAGGTGGCACATTGTCCTGGCTCTCCTCTGCCCCCTCCACTGTTCTTTCTGACTTCACACCCTCTGGTGGTGAGCTACTGACTCCACTCCCTCAGCCTGCACTCTCAGATCTTTGCCTTTCTTCCTGTATCCAGTGTGTCTGCACAGATCTCCCACAAGCATCTCAAGCTCATCTACCTCCTCATTATTGCCCCATTCCTGTAGCACCCCGGCATCCCCACTGGCTTGATTTGGACCATATCAATCCCAACTGGACAATGCCCTTCTAACTGATCTTTCTGCTTCTACTCACACTCGTTCCACTCCATTCTCAACTAGGCATCAAGAATACTTTGCCTAAACTTCCTCATGCTGCTTCCTTGCTTAAAACTCTTCACTGAGCTGGGCACAGTGGCTCACACCTGTAATCCTAGCATTTTGGGATGCCGAGGCAGGCAGATTGCCTGAGCTCAGGAATTAGAAACCAGCCTGGGCAACATGGTGAAACCCCGTCTCTACTAAAATACAAAAAAAATTAGCCGTGCGTGGCAGCGTACACCTGTAGTCCCAGCTACTTGGGAGGCTGAGGCAGCAGAATTGCTTGAACTCAGGAGGCAGAGGTTGCAGTCAGCTGATATCACGCCACTGCACTCCAGCTTGGGCAACAGAGTGAGACTCCGTATCTTAAAAAACAAAACAAAACGAAACAAAACAACAACAAAAAACCTCTTCACTCTCTCCCCATTGCCAATATAGAAAAGTCTGAATGCTGTCAATATGGCAGGTAGGTCATTCGTGGTCTGGGTTCCTACTGGTCTCTCTCGATTCATCTTCCACGTAGCTCTTCATTTCTGCTCTACAGTTTTAATAAGCATGTGTGTATTTTCAAGCCCATATTTTTGCCTGGCCCCTCTGCTCACTAGCTGTGTAAGCCTGGGTGAATTAAGTGACCTTTCTGAATCTCAGTTTTCCTATCTACAAAATAAGGCTAACAAGAGCTGACACATCAGTTGTTGCAGGACACCAAGGGAGTGTGTGTGCATACCTGGTATACAGCAAGTGATTAACAAATACCAGCTGTTATTAAAGCCTTCCACTGCACCGTCCATGTATGTTTTTGTGTGTATGCATCAGTCAGTCTCCCACGAGACACTTAGTCTCTCAAATGCAGGGACAGGGTCTCCTTCTCCTCATTATCCCCTACAGCCTGTAGCACAGTGCTTTACAGAGCTGGATCTCAGGAAATGTTTGTTGAATTGGTCAAACTGAATTTAATGGACTCGGCTCCTGCTGTTCTCTCCACCTATCCATGCTGCCGGCTACTAAGACGTAAATAGCCCCTCTTCTCTCCCTGGGCTGCGTCACACCAGGTTCAGTGGGCTCCCTGCCACATTCTTTCAGTGTGAAGCTAACAGAGATCCTGTTTGCCATTTGAAGCATTGTGGCTTGTATTTTGCAAGGCAGCTGCGGCCACATCCATGTTTCAACATGAACCGTTTTTAAGGAGCACTTCATGCAGACATGAGAAAGAATGTGTCAAGGTTGGTTTTAAAGTGCCATTATGGGGCATTGGTTAAGAGCATGTGCTTCAGAGGCAAGTCCAGGCTTACATTCCAATATAGTCTCGCCACCAGCTGAGTCTTGCTTACGGTTTTGGTCAAGTTAACTAACTTCTGTTCCTCACCTTCCTAGTGGGAAGAGGGGAGTATGGTGGATGAGATTGCTGGGGGCTGGGGAAAGACAAAACTTTGAGATAAACTGTGCATCCTTGGGCAAGTTGCCTAACCTCTGTGTTCCTTTGGGTCCACGTGTAAAAGGAGTACAACAATACCATGCATACCACCCATGCATACCACAGGGTTTTTGTCAGGTTAGATGAGCTAACACAGATGAGGTGAGTGTTCAGCATGGCCTCTGATGTGTCTTAAGGACTCAGGAAAGATTAGTTGTGTTAACAGTAACGCAGTTGCTATTGTTGTCGATGGTACTATTGTTATTATTTCTACTGTCGTAACTTCTACTGAGTCCATTTTACTACCTCCAGCCCTGCGTCAGATGCTGATAAGACTCAGGTCAGAGAAGAAAGCACTGACAAACTTAGGCAGGGGCCCTGAAAGTAGATTGCTGGGGACACCAGGAAATTCACTTCGTTCCATTTCTGAGAGAAACGGCTGTGTTATCCCGAAACATCAGAAAAAATATAACCCAGTATCTCATCACCACACCTTCAAATTCCGCTCAGACGGCATCCCTCCACCTCCACGGAAGAGTTAAGCCTTATCTTTTGTTTCCAAGAAGCAGCCACCTACAGATGATCTGATCTCGTTAAGAAACAGGCATCAACTTGAACACTGTTGTGATTGCATCTCAAACTCATCAGCTGGTAAAAAGGGAGCTTGGATCAGAAGGTCTGAGCAAAATATGGAAAGCGAGATTACAAAAGGATAGCGCCTGTTGAAGGGTCAGGGACATGAAAGCAAAAGAGACCCAACAAATGGAATGAAAGTGGAAAGTAATTGATAAAGACTATGCATAATTTTAAGACTTAGGGAAAAGAAGAAAAGCTCTAAGTACCTAGATGGAAGAAAACCACGTAGAGTAATTCCTGAGTTTTCTGTGAACTCAAAGGGAATATTAATTAAGATGATACAAGTCAATTCAGGTAAAACAAGGATGAATCCACAGCCATATGTATGTGCAGATATATACATATTCATGCCTCTGTGTGTATGTGGGTGTGTGTAGCTATCTCTGGAATATAAAGAGAGATAGGAGAATAATTCTAGTGTTCTGATTTATCTTGCTGAAAGGATTTGAAACTTTGCTATTAAGGTGATTTCCACATTATTTTAGCACAGCAGTGCCAAGAAAATCCCCCAAATAAAATAAAGGCTGGTTTTTCAATTTCCAGCCCAATGGGAAGTGATTCAAGTTTTAGAGGACTATTAAATCATTTCCCAACTATATTTAATTTTTTATAGAGTGATGTGGGAGTCTGTATGCCCACATGTCTGTCCATGCATGTAGTGAGAGTTTGGCTTCCAAGTAAACATTATGGTCTTTTCAAATACACACATTCTAGAATTTATATATCTTAGTGACTCAGAATGGTCACCTTGGAAAACAATGTAATTATTCTAATGATTCTGCAATTACTGAAAACTCTTTTGAAATATCTCTTTTCATTCTTCCCATAGCTAATTATGAGTCATGAAAAAAGAAAGGCATTTATTTAATCAAATATATTTATCAAATACTTCCCATGTATCAGGCATTGTGCTAAATATCAAGAATGTGGACATCAGTAAGACATGAGTCTAAGAAGGCTGATGGTATTATTTATTGACTCAAAACAACATTACCAAGCGTGTCCATCCATCTTATTTTTCAGACCTGATTGTTTCCAAAAATCAGATTCACCCTCAAAGAATCAAGGTGTGATACTATTAAGGGTATTCAAAATTTATTGTCTTCTCTGCAATGAGCATTTCTTAAATAGAGATTCCATCAAATGATTTGGGCAGCGGTGGAGTCATCGTTTAGCTTCCCAGGAAAACTACCTTTTGGGAGAGGGCTCACTTTCACAGTATTTTAGTATTGTTTTTAATCATTCATGTACTTTCTATTTGCATATGCACTTGCAATAGAGCACATATTATTTACACACACATACATACAAATGCTCCATTTTTAGCGTATATCATAAATCTCAAAACTTTTCTACTAGGGCACCAGTGGGATTTCCAGGGCTGCGGGCTGACAGGAGGCTCAATAATCGACTGTCATCTTCTCCCCTTTTTTCAGAATCCTAGGGAATCGGGTGGCTGAGCTGGAAAAAAAGTTAAGAACTCTGGAAGTTTCTGGTTTGTGGAGTCTTCCAGGTAAACAGAACTTCATGAAAACTATTTTCCTTTTTTAAGAAATGAAGCTCCCACATAATTTACAAGAATCTTCTACCTTTTTAAAGTCCTTTTATTCTACCTTATTTAAAGTAGATCATTGCTGAAAAAATCTACAAGTGTTCTAAATTTAGAAACTACGTGGCAGGCTGGGGGTAGAATCAGAAAAATGCAATAAATATTCAGGGTCTCATCTGTGGAACTATGAAGTTTAGCAAGCCTGAATTCTGAAATTGTCACTGTGTCTATATTTTTTTTTTAACTTTTGTGAATGTAGTGAATTGTTTCTTTTCTTTTAATCTGTAGATATCCTATAAAGATTTATTCAATTTGTTTAATTTAATTATCAGCCCTAAAAGTTAATACCAGAACTTAATAAAGATTTGTGTGATTTAATCACCAGTCCTAAAATTGAATCTAAGAACATACAAAGATTTGTCCAATTTAATCACCAGTACTAAAAATGAATATAAAAACCGACAATTTTTCTAACCCAAAATGTACTCCACCACCTCCTTCTCTTCCCTTCCTCCATCCCGTTTTTACTTAGTCTGAAAATCTGAATTTCCTGTGTTTTTTTTTCCAGTTGTACACTGTATTTGGAAGCTCTGGTGTTCTACTTTAATTAGCTGTATTTATCCCACTTGTCTTGGTAAAATACTCCTTTTGTGAGACCCCAGTCAGCCATTCCCCATTGACTTTTTACTCTTCAGAAACTTGTATTTACCATTTCCACCATCTCCCCTTTCCCTGGAAACCATGTTGTACCTATAGTTTTAGTTAGTTCACCTTCCGCACAAACCAGTCTCCTTCATCCTTGAATCATATGGGTGCTTCCCTGGAATGGACGATAAGTAAAAGTCAGCACAGGGAAGCAGGTGGCCAACAACACATTTTCTGAAATGTAAACCTGAATTGCTGCTTTAGGTTGCCTGGATGTGTGTTTCAAGAATTGGAATTTTTAGCCGTGATTCCTTAAATTTGATGTCAAAAGACCTAACAGAACTAATTACTGCCGGGTACAGTCCTGGGGATTTGAATGATCCATTTCTGCACAAGAATCTTTTGACGCTGTTAAAGCCTCATCTTCTAGGAAGGCCTTTCTTTTATTGCATTGAATTTCAACACAGTTGGGCAAATTGATCATGTATTTGTACATTGAGATTGCCATGTCTGTGCGTGTATGGGGGGTTTGATTTTTTTTTCTCAAAATGACTTGGTGAAATTTCTCACTGTTTCGCTTCTACAATTTATATTAAAAGATGGAAGTTACTTGAGTGAACAAATGCCGAGAATTTTCTGTGGTTTTGTTTGGTCTGGGTACAACTTCAAATGGCTATTATGCAATAACAACTATTTCCTTTTTTCCTTTTGCTGCCTGAAGGCCTGAGCTACAATGTTTCAGTAGGATTTGGGAGTATGTTCTGTTTAAAATATCTTGTTTTTGTGGCTAACGTCAGCAGTGCATTATGTCATCCCTGCATGTAAATAAGTAGAAATGCGTTATCTACCTTTCCTTGAACTTTTCTGATTAGAATAGTCAATTGAAATAGAGAATTCAATTAGTACAAAACAAATATTAAAGGATGAAATTAGCTTTGGGGACTTGGCTGAATGAATTTTATGCTGTGGCCCTGTTTGTTCTAATCTCTGGTCTCCACATAGATACAAAATGGGAGGACAGGAAAGAGTGGCAGCTCCCCAGATCTGATACAGTTTATGTCATGGCAATAGCATTGACCTTCTGCAGTGGTGAAGGGTGTTATGATGAAGAAACATGTTATGATATTTTCAAACCATGTTGAAAGTAAAGGGAAAAAGAGCCTCTTCTAGTATAAATAAGATCAGTCTGTTCTGTCTGCTCATTGTTTTTTTGTGTCTCCATTTAAACTACTGAATGGTGGAATAAGACACAATACAATTTTTTTCTCCTCCTCCTCTTCCTCTTCCTCTTCCTCTTCTTTCTTTCCCAAAGTAGGAGTCAAATCATAGTGTTTAGCCAACTGGAGAGCAGAGTTCCAATGACATCAAAAAATTGCCAACTCTCTCTCATTTACCAACACCTGGGAAGAATCAGTGTCTCTTCCAGTAATAGCCCACCAATGTGTTGTTACCCTTTTGAGCATTGACTTTGTGAATTCAGTTCTGTACCAGGCATTCTAGACATGCTTATTGCCCCCTTCAAGAACCTGTGGTCCACTTAGGGAAGCAAGATGAATATACATCAAGCAGTGAGAGGAAAGTAAGAAATGGCCTATAATTCAATACTAAATTAATGATAAGGATTGTGTGTGTGTGTATGTGTGTGCAAGGGCTAGGGCTAGGATGGTGCAATAGTGTAAAGAAGTATGGAGGATGTCAGCAGTCGTAGCAGGCTTCCCTTCAATGGTAGTGTCTGTGGGCAGCCAGCCCTGAGCCAGTTAAGTGTGTGGGCCTAAATGTAACCCAGCTCCACTGATGATATAAGACATCCATTTTCCCCTTTTCCGCAACAGGGGGAAAGGACACCATACTGTTCAGCGACCCCACTCTTCCTAGTGGACAGAGGTCGAGATCCCCACTGCTGAAGTTTGTCGAGCAGCCCACTGAGAACAAAGCAGATCCCAAGGATGGTAAGTGCACCTCAATTTCTCCATCTTTACCTGGACTGTGCCTGCCACAGAGGAGTGGCTCAATGAACATCGGTCTCTTCCGCTTCCCTTTCCTGCTGCTGCTTTGGCATCATTGGGACATTCCTCAGATTTCCTCTTGTTGCTTCTGTGGGTTCATGTTGTTGGGAGGTTTCAACTGCAGCATGCAGGCCCCTGCTCTCTAGGCATGTTGGCAGAGAGGTTAAGAATGAGGACCCTGCGCCAGGTGCAGTGGCTCACACCTGTAATTCCAGCACTTTGGGAGTGGAGGTGGGTGTTTCACCTGAGCTCAGGAGTTCAGGACCAGCCTGGCCAACATGGTGAAACCCCGTCTCTACTAAAAATACAAAAATTAGCCGGGTGTGGTGGGGCATGCCTGTAGTCCCAGCTACTCAGGAGACTGAGACAGGAGAATCACTTGAACCCAGGAGGCAGAGGTTGCTGTGAGCCAAGATTGTGCCACAGCACTCCAGCCTGGGAAATAGAGCAAGACTCCATCTCAAAAAATAAATAGTGAGGACCCTGGAGCTGAACAACCTGGGTTCATGGCCAGTTCCATATCACATTGGCTATGAGAACTTGGGCTGGAGACTTCAGCCTCAGTTTTCTTCCCTTTAAAACAGTGACACGATCATGTCAACCTCAGGGAAATCTTGGCACGTTGCCTGGTACATGGGAAGTCTGCAAAGCAGTAGAATAGAGAGAAAAGCTCCTCCTCTACCAGATAGACTGTTCTGGAGGCAGGGTGTTCTGGAAGGGATCAAAGACCTATATAGAGACCCGGATGAGCCAACAGGTTTGAGAGTCTGATCTCTACTCGTGTGGGAGTCTTGTCTTCCCAACAAACTTCATATCTGTTGAAGTTTTGCTTGTCTTGTTCTGCCACCCCAGTGTGGCAGCCAGCTTCCAAGAATGCACCAAATGTTCCCTATCCCTTGGTATTCATGCCCCTGTGTAACCGTCTTCCGTGTCGTATCAGGATCAGTCTGTCTGATTAATAGAATACAGAAGTGAGGGTATGTGACTTCTACATCCAGGTCATAAAAGACATGAGACTTGTCCCTTACGCTCTCTCTTGGGTCATTTACTCTGGAGGAGGCTGGCAGCCATGTCATGAGAACACTCAAGCAGCTGTCCACACAGTTCACGTGGTGTGGAGCTGAGGCCTCCAGCCATCAGCCACTTGGGTGAGACATCCTGGAAGGAGATTCTCCCGCCCTAGTCAAGCCTTCAGATGCCAACGGCCCTGGTCAGCATTTCATGGGTGCCTCGTGAGAGACCATTAGCCAGAACCACCCAGCTCAACTGTTTTCAGACTTCTGAGTCTTAAGCTGCTAGGTTTGATGTAATTCATTACACAGCAATAGATAAACAATAGACATCCACATTTCCATCTTCTCTTGCTCAGACTCATGCCTTTAATCATTACCTCCATAAAATACTCTCAAAGTATTTTCCCCTGCAGGGTTCCATCTGCAGAGTTACACCCCACATTTCCCAGAGCCCCAGCTTCCCTTGCCGTGAATACTCTGTGGACTTCTCAAGCATGGCATTGCCAACTCTTCCTGCTTTCTTCCTTCTTTTTTTGTCACCCTCTCAGCTTTTCAGGCTTAAAACCTTGGAGCTGTCAACCACTGTCAACCTTCTGTCTCCATCTACATGTGGTCTTTCACTCAACTCTTTCTGCAGAGTTTTTACACCTCGGGAGCTACCGCCTCTGGCATGGTTCAGGCCCTCATTTTCTTGTCAGGAGGGCTCCTCTCCTGGTTTTCCATCCTCCCTGACTGTCTTTCCTTTATTCTCATCTTCATCCTGCTACTATAGAATAAAGCTTTTGGAGTACTGTTTCATCACATTTGTGCCGTGCTCAAAAATCCCAAGTGGCTCTCCACTGTCTTCCACTTAACATCTCTGCAGCCTGGCCTAGCCTGCCTTTCCAACCTCATGATTGTCTGCCCTAAAAACTGTGCTTTCAGCTAAATGGACTAACCAGCTGTGTCAGTTAGCTATTATTGGGTAACAAACCAACTCAAAATGTGGAACTTAAAGCAACAACTATGTATTGTTTTTCATGAGTCTTTGGGTCAGATGGGTAGTTCTGCTAATCTAAGCTAGGCTCTTCAAGCTTTCTCTTGCGTAGGGATGAGGGAGCCTTGCCGAGCTGAGCTTAGATTAGCAGAACCGGAACCACCCATCTGACCCAAAGGCTCGTGGAAAATAATGCATAGTCATTGCTTTAAATCACTCATAATAGCACATGGAGTGGTAAGAAGACCACTTCTTATCGCTGAGTAAGAAGACCCAGATAAGCCAACAGGGTTGAGAGCCTGATCATAAGACCATAATAGTTCATGGAGTGGTAGAAGCCAGGACATATCTGGGATTTGAGCAGAAAGGTTACCCCTCAAGTACATGTGGGGAGAATTTCTAGAGCGAGACCCTGACTTTAATTGGTTCCACACTGGCCAGAAAGCCTCATATGGCTGCTTATAAGGCTGGCCTGGATCACCGCGGCCCCCTGTGTGATTTGGAGCATGTCTTGGATGGTGGTTATGCCATGCCGGCATCCAACGTCCACGTGGAGATCCAAAGCTTTCTGTCTGTTCTGGGCTTGCTGAGCCTCAGGGTGGACCTGGGCCTGCTAACCTGAAATGGAGCATGAGCCTGGCTTGATTTTCACAAGGGCGGTGTAAGTCACGGACTGATTCAAAATGATAACTTCCAGAGTTGCATCATTAGCTCTCATTGTTCCTATCCCATCCTCCGACAGCGCTGGGTGGGAACAAGGAAGCATTTACGCCGTGGCTGTCAGCGTCCGGGATGGCCTCATCACTGTCGCATCTGTGATCAATTCCAACTGAAAGCAGCGCACACTTGGGAGGACAAAGCCTATCAGAGAGCAGCTAACAAAGGAAGATGAATCGCCCCTTCGGGCCAGTGGCAGTGGGGAGTGGGGGACACACTTTTGGGTGATTAGCAGTCTTTTAAGCAAAGAGATACTGTTGCTTTATCTTTTAGAGGAAATATTTTTTCTTTCCACATTATTTGTGTCATAATGCGTTTGTAGCCGTTCACTGCCTCCTCATCATTGATATGTGTATCATTATTAATAATAAGTGTTAATGATTCTGTTTGCTAAAACACCAAATAATTACGATTATTTGTAATATTTTCCTATTCTTGGCTGGTTCAGAAATATTTTATAGAAATAGCAATGCTATGTGTCTGTCCTTACAAATAAAACGCCCACAGCTTAAGAGTTAAGATTCTAGAATCTTCAAAGGAGGATTTTGCTCCCACAGCAAGTAACCAGAGGTCCCAGTGATAGCTCAACGCTCGTGACATTTTTAATAACTTTTTTTGGTCTCCGGATAATGACTTGAGTATAATTTTAGGTATCTTTTGGATTAAAAAAAAGATAGTCTAAGGGTGGTTCATACTTGTCATCCCAGCACTGTGGGAGGCTGAGGTGAGAGGATCACTTGAGGCCAGGAATTTGAGACCAGCCTGGGCAACATAGTGAGACTCCATTTCTAAAAAAGAAAATGAAAACATTAGCTGCAAGTGGTGGCACATGCCTGTAGTCCCAGGTACTCGGGAGGCTGAAGCAGAAGGATCCCTTGAGCCCAGGAGGTTGTGCCTGCAGTGAGCTGTGATTGTGGCATGGTACTCCAGCCTGGAACAATGTGAGATCCTGTCTCAAAGAAAAAAAAAATTAAATTAAAAATTAAAATTTAGATTTAAAAAGAATGGGGGAGTGGGTTGGTAAATCCTGCTGTTGACTTACAATCCAGTCCTAGATCCTGGCTCCTGTAGCTCTGTGGTCCTAAGGCTCTGAAAATCTAGCCTTTCTCAGAAAAAGTAAACAGAGTAGGATTACAGCCTGAGTACATTCCTCTTATTGTGGCTGTGTTTTAACCCCTAATGAGGACAGCGGTGTTGGCGCCACACACAACCCCCCGCACCCGCTGCTTAAAAAGTTCTCCCTGCTAATCTCAGAGGTTTACCATACTAAAAGAGACTCATACCTTTGGACATGAGCAGAATGTCATCTAACGAAATGGCACAAGGCAAAATACCAGCAACTGAAAGTCCCCTGTGTAATTTAGACCACCCTCACTTAGATGTAAATTAAGGTAGAGAAGATTAAGCTGACCTCCAGTAAAAACACACCACAGATGGTTTAGGGGTTAGGTTGTTACGAGTAAGGTTAATTAATTTTTCAGGGGCACTAGAATATACTATTAAGTGTCCTGGAAGAAGTAATTTCATAAGAGTAATTTCCAGAAGGAGTTTATTCGTCTCACGTTGGTGGAAAATTTAGCTGCTGCAAGTACCGTAATTTACTCCTTTTAAATAAAGCCTCCCCACCACGCTGGAAACCTGCTCATTTTGACCCGCTGTTTCTCATGTCCCCTGTATGACCACTATAAAAATTTTCATCTGTGAGTATGAAAATTATGTGATTGCTTCCCTGAGCTACCTTAGATGTAGATAAATGTTTGTGCAAGTCAGAAATCTTTGTCTTTCTTTTTCAAAAGTACCATTTTAAGAACTTTTGGAGTAGCAACCTGAATACAACCTTAAATGAATACCGTAAATTCAAGGATTGCTTTCATATATTAACGAGTGCTATTTAAAGAGATGTACTCATATATTCATGGATTCACGCATTCATGTATATTGTTCATATATTCAAACATTTAATAAGCTATTTATTATTGAGTCCCCACTATGGAACAAGGTTAAAAAATTAATCAGGCAAGTTTCTATATTTAAGGTAGGAGTATTACTTCTGGCCAGATTTAATCAAATAGGCATCATGGAAGATGTGGAGGTGGAGGTGACTCTTGAAGTTCATCCCTGGGACATACAAGAGAGAATGATAGTCATGGAGGAATCAACTTTCTAAGTTATAGGTGCTGGGGACAGGGGTGGGCGACATGAAGGGCCAGTGTGGCTGGAGTAGAGGGAAAAAGAAGAGTTGGTTTGCCAGGTAGAAATGTAGATGGATGTTAGTCGTGGAAGGCCTTGAATGTCAGGTTATGAGCTTAGGCTTTGTTCCTGAGACACTGGCAGCCTTTAAATGATGTATAGCTGGGCAAAGACATGGTGAGATTTGTGCTTCAAGCTTGCAGTGCTGCTCAAACTGAAGTGCGCACCCACATGACCCAGGATCTTATTAAAGTGAAGGTTCAGAACCAGTCATTCTGGAGCAGAGCCTGAGACCCTGCATGTTTAATAAGCCCCCGGGTGATGCTGCCACTACTGGTCCATGAACCACACTTTAGGTAGCAAAGCTTTAGGGAAGGTTCCTGTCTCGCAACAGGTTGGATTAGTGCAGGAGGAGACTAGAATCAAACGAACCTGTTAGAAACCAACATACCTCATCCTTGCTAAACAGATCTGAATAGTTGTTTTTTCAAAATCCAGGCTTGATTTATTCACACATCTATACATCTATACATTGCGCATCAGGAATAACATACCTTATCCTGGCTGAACAGATCTGAATAGCTATTTAAAAAAAAAAAAATCAAGGCTTGCTTTATTACATTCATGTATTTCATTGTAAGTACAAGTAATGGTCTCCTTTGCAGATATAATGCTTACTGAGGTCAGTGAATTCTTAGGAGAGTGAACATAGTTGTCTGTGACTAAATGCAGCCTTCAGAAAGCATAAAGTAGATTTGGTCAAAATTCTGTCCCTGGGATTTGTCTGTGGTCATCACAAAGGCTAAAGGAAATGGAAACTTATTTTGAATATGAAAAGCAAATGTATATCAGGAGAATTAGAGCTATAGGGTGTGGTGACAGCAGCCAAGATCCACCTTACTTAGCTGAAACCCACAGTCCCTTTCTCTGTTGATACTGATGTTTGTTATCACATTGCTGCTTCTGTCTGTGATCATTTTCTCTTCCTTGTGCTGCACCCTTCATCTTGGTAGTTTCATTTTAGTCCTAAAGTCCCTCTGATTTCACTCTTTCATTTCTTCTAGAGCTTCTCAGAATTTTTACCAAGGTTCAGTCTTTAAAAACTTTTAAACATTTGATTAAATAAATAAATGCTCGAAAGTGTATTCAATTATGTAATTAAGAAATGCTCACCACATACCATGCATATCAATAAATACTTTTATGTCATATCAATACTTTTATGTTGTATTAAAATTAGAGTGGATCACAGATGTAATAACATTATTACATGTTGCAGAAATTCTAAGCTCCATTTTAATTCAAACTTGTTAGATTATATTTCTTTTTTAGGTTTTATTTATTTATTTATTTATTTTGAGACGAAGTCTAGCTCTGTCACCAAGGCTGGTGTACAGTGGCTCGATCTTGGCTCACTGCAACCTCCACCTCCTGGGTTCAAGCGATTCTTCTGCCTCAGCCTCCTGAGTAGCTGGGACTACAGGCACACGCCACCAAACCCAGCTAATTTTTTATATTTTTTTAATAGAGACAGGGTTTCACCATGTGAACCAGGCTGGTCTTGAACTCCTGACCTCGTGATCTGCCTCTTTAGCCTCCCAAAGTGCTGGGATTATACGCGTGAACCACCGTGCCCAGCCCTTTTTAGGTTATATTTAACCTAAAGTATCTAACCACATGCTTAGTCTCATGTGTTTTTAAATATACATTTTTTCTAAATTATGAAATAATCTTTGTAAATTCATCTTATAAATTGTCACCACATACCTGTCACCTGCCAGGGTCTGAGTTCCGGAAATATTGGGCATTGTTTGCACTTGCCTTCTGAATGCTTACCTGTTCATTGGCTGGGGGGATGGTCTAAAAGTCACATCCAGCTGAACCATGGGGAAATATGCCTCAGCAATTTATCTAGAAACCTTAGAAATCCAAGCAATGTTTGGTGTTGGGCAAAGAGAAGAGTGGGCAGATGCAAGGAACATTTCTGAGTGTCTTAGTCAGTTCAGGCTGCTATAACAGACTACCATAGACAGAGTGTTTTCAACAATAAGCAGACATTTGTTTCTCATAGTTCCAGAGGCTGGGAAGTTCAAGATCAAGGTGCTAAGAGATTCTGTGACTCAGGAGGGCCTTCTTCCTGTTTTGCAGATGGCAGCCTTCTTGCTGTATCCTCAAACAGCAGAGAGAGAGGGGGTTCTGGCCCCTTCCTCTTCATATAAGGGTACAAATCCCATTATGAGGGACCTGTTTCATGACTCTTCTCACCCTGAGTACCTCCCAAAGGCCTCACCTCCAAATACCATCACACTGGGGATTAGGGCCTTAATATGAATGTTGGGAGGACACAAGAATACAGTCTCTAGCACTGAGGCTGATATGGTTTGTCTGTGTCCTCACCCACCTCTCACCTTGAATGGTAATCATCTCCACATGTCAAGGGTGGGGCCAGGTGGAGATAATTGAATCATGGGGGTGGTTTCCCCCATACTGTTCTCTTGGTAGCAAATAAGTCTCATAAGATCTGATGGTTTCATTAAATGAGAGTTCCTCTGCACACGTTCTCTTGCCTGCCGCCATGTAAGATGTCCCTTTGCTCTTTTTTCATCTTCCGCCATGATTGTGAGACCTCCCCACCCATGTGGAACTGAGTCCATTTAACCTCTTTCCTTTATAAATTACCCAGTCTTGGGTGTGTCTTTATTAGCAGCATGAAAACAGACTATACAGAGGGACAAAGACAGGACTTAGCGTTGACTGGTCTTCAAGGTCTTAAGCCCATGTGACTATGAAGCATTACTGAAACTGCAAACAAGAGGTTACTCTATGGGGGAAAACTATCTTCTGGAAAGTGCCAGCAGATTTTCCAGGTAGAGGATCCTATTTGCAGCCAGAAACGTGGGTCTGTCTCTTCTACAAGAAGCTAGCAGAGCCATCAATATAGATCTGGGAGCTGTACTCAGAGGCAGGAATTAAGGTCATATGATAGCCAAAGAGTGAGAATGAATGAAGAGAAACAGATGGCAGATCACTGGGGAAAGTGCCCTCAGAGGGGCCAGAAGAAAATATCAGAATCAACAAAGGAAACTGGGAAGGCATGTGTAGGAGGTTGAATACTGACCCTCAAAGAGTTCAGGTCCAATTCCCTGAAACCTGTAAGTGTTACCTTATATGGCGAAATGACTTTGCTGATATGATTGATTTATGGATCTTGAGATTAGGAGATTATCCTGGATTATTTGGGTGGGCCAAAAATGCAATATCATGTATCCTTTCAAGAGGGAGGCAAGAGAGAGATTGTGCACACACAGATGAAAAGGCAGTGTGACCATGGCAGCAGAGATAGCAAGGATGCAGCCACAAGCCAAGGAATCCTGGCAGCTGTCAGAAAGTCGGAGAGGCAGGAAATGGATTCTGCCCCAGAGCTGCCAAGGGAGCACAACCTTGGTTTTGGCCCAGTGAAATTTTTTTTTTTTTTTTTTTTGAGTCAGAGTCTCGCTCCGTCACCCAGGCTGGAGTGCTTTGACACAATGTCGGCTCACTGCAACCTCTGCCTCCCGGGTTCAATTGATTCTCCTGCCTCAGCTTCCTGAGTAGCTGGCATTACAGGCAGGCGCCACCACACTTGGCTAATTTTTGTATTTTCAGTAGAGACAGGTTTCTCCGTGTTGGCCAGGATGGTCTTGAACTCCTGACCTCAGGTGATCCGCCCGCCTCAGCCTCCCAAAGTGCTGGGATTACAGGCGTGAACCACTGTGCCCAGCCCCAGTGAAATTTTTTTGGACTTCTGATTCCAGAGTTATAAGGGAATAAATGTGTTTTAAGCCACTACATCTGTGGTTATTTGTTGCAGCAGCTATAGGGAACTAATACATCATGCTCACAGAACTAGATTGAAGGAGAGATTACAGGGAGAAACAGCTTGTGAGGAGCATGTGGCCAATGGGAAAGTATGCTACAGGGTGGGGAGGGAGATGTAGGAGGCCTCACAGGCAGGGGGGACGCAGGATAGACTGAAGGATTGAAGGTGTGAATCAGCACTGGGAAGTGGAAGCAGTGGATATGGGTTCCTAGCTTTACAGATCAGTGTAGCAAAGGAAAGATGAAGTGATAATGGATGGTAGAATCTTGGAGGTTGCATATCTTGTTTTATAAAATAGGAATACAGCACATGTTAAAAAATATAAATAGCACAGAAAGATGGAAAATTAAACTTAAAGTCTTCCTCCACCCTTGCTTCTTGCTGTGGTCCTCAGTCTGCTTTCCAAAGACAACCTACAATTTTTAGTGCATATTATCAGAAAGAATCTCGCAACTTGGCAAGTAAATCTGTATACATAATCCCCTGTTGATGAGCACTTGGATTTTTCCAGACTTCTGTTTTTAAAAACAGTGTTGTAGTGAGTATCTAAGAACAATATGTCTTGAAATATCTGGCCTATAAAAGAGTCTTACTAAGTTTTATTTTCTTCATTAACATATGATTGTACCTGTTTCCCTGCATCCTTCGCCACACTGAGCTTTGTCAAACCTTTTCATTTTTGCCATTCTGGTAGAGGAAAAACTACATTTTGCTAGGACTTAGATTTCTGCAATTTTGAGTGATGGTGTGAATCGTTTAATATGTCTGCTCTCCATTTCTATATCTTTTTCTGTTTCCGGCTTACCCATTTTCATTCAACATTTACATACCTGTTGGAGATTGTGGTACATTCAAATGAACAAATTCTGTACTCATAAACATGGGTAAATCTCACAAACATCATGTGAAGTGAAAGGACCCAGCACAATAAGATTCCTGAATATAAAGTTCCAGGACCAGGCAGTTCTCATTTCGGAATTTTAAATAGGCTAATGGTTATCCTTGGCAGAAGAAGAGGGACTGGAAAGGGGGTCCAGGAGTCCTGGACTCTAAAGTGTTTGCAGGGGTTGGTAATATTTTGTTTCTCATCCTGGTTATATGGGTGAGTTTGCTTTGCGAAAATTCATTGAGCTGGATACGTGAGTTCTGTGCACTTCTCTTCATGTGTATTATACTTCCATTTATAAAAGAAAGGGAACTATTTTTTAAATATTGTTTAATGCTTAGAATGTGTCAGACACTGGATGAGTCAGGTGAGGCTCCTGCTCTCATGGACTTAAATTTAGAATGAGATAAACACGTCAAATGTTTAGCGCAGTGCATAGCGTGGAAAAGCACCCAATAAGCATTAGCTGGGAGGATTTATTTAAGACAGGGGGGAAACTGATCAGTGTGTGTGGAGACCTAATGGGCGCATGGCATGGCTGGGAGGACATGTGTGATGGAATTGTGGGAAATGAAGCTGCAGAGTGAAACAAGAGCGCATCAGCAGGACAGGGCCTAAGTGAAAAGAAATTTATTCTGAAAGTGACAAGGCTCCAGTAGAAGGTTTTAAGCAGGAAAATGGCATGGCCAGATGATGCTCAACATCCTTTCTAACCTGCTGCAGTTCTCCAGCTCCCCAAATTCCAACTTACAGCCTGAAAACATACCTGCACATATCTGATAGCAAGCCCCACTGCAGTAGGGTTCTGCTGTGGTTCCATTCAGGGGTACTAGGAAGTGTTCCTGGGGTCCCCTTATTCCTAGTCTAGGACCTGCACCCAGGCTAAACCCAGTCCCACTGTGGCTCTATCATACCTTTCTTCACTGTTTAGCCTGAGGGCTGAGAAGAGATTGGCTTCTGGGGAAACTCAGTGTCTGTTGTTGAATGCACATGCCCGGGTACTAAGAGCTGGCTCCACCATGCTGCTCCCCAGTCATGCAGAGCAACCATTGCTGGTTAGGTTCAGAAGGAGCATCAGAGTCCTGTCCTGATCACAAAGCAAGTGAGTAGGAAAATGAGGGCTGGATGTCAGCACTTCAGGGCTCACCCTTCTCTCCCATGTCCTTCCTGTTGCAGTGCTAGAATTTCCATCTTATGGCAAAGGGGTTTAGGGACAACAACTCAACAGGGGAGGAAGCTTGAAGCTGTATTTGCATATGATTTATTTTATATTGAGGAACACCAGGTGTCTGCATTAAGGAATGAGATGCTGATGGAGAATTGTGGAGAAGGGGTGGCACTAAATCCTTCCCGAACTATCCTTCTGCTTCCCACCCTCAATGCAGCCGGAACCTTTTTTCATTACTCACAAGACCCAGTTCTGAGCTGCAGAACCAACAAAACCTTTGTCCTCAATATAAATATTTAATGGGCACAAGAAGCGGCCATTAGAGAATGGAACAGAAGCTAACCAGGTGCCTGGAAAGGATGGATTATGACATGGCCCAAGTGCTCTCTTGCCCTCTGTTAATAATGCAGGAATCACTAGAATGCATGTTCACTGGTTTCACCTGGGTCCTGTGTTCCCCTTTGTCTCCAGTTCCCTGCACAGGGAGCCAAAAAAAGTCTTGATCCTTTTTCAGAGGCCCTGTGCTGGTAGGCTGGGCGGGAGGTTGGCAGAAGAGGGGCGGTGAGGGTTGACTTGCTGCCAGAGGTTTAATGCTGTCCTCGTTCTGTTTTCAGGGGAGGCTCAGAAGCAAGAAGGAGATGAAAGTTGTGCCGCTGCTGAGGCGTTGACAGCGCCTGAGGATGCTGGGAGGCCCGCTGTCAACTCCCCAGCAAATCAGAGCCACGGGAACCAATGCAAGCTCTTTCATCCTTCATTACCCCAGTTACCTTCTGAGGAAGAAGTAAACAGCCTTGGAAGGGAAATAATTAAACTGACAAAGGAACAGGCAGCTGCAGAACTGGAAGAGGTCAGAAGAGAGAGTCCCATGGAGGGTCAGAGGAGTGAGACGGGGCCAGCCCCACCGGGCCTGGCCATCCAGGGGGAGCTCCCCAGATCTCACCTGGACTCCATCGAGGCCAGCCAGCCAGCAGCCGAAGCTTCCACACCGGAAGACGGCAAAGGGATCCCAGAGGGCAGAGGCACGAGGAGCACCGTGAAAACCTGAAGGGGAGAGGGATCTGACACAATGACACATTGAAAGCCCAGAGAGGGTCAAGAATGAAGCATCAGAACGGCGCGCCCACGTCGCCTTCTCCTGAAACACCTCCGAGTCTGCAAGTGAGAAAATGCTCTGATCCTGTTGCAAACTGTGAATATTCTGATGATGCCAGTTCAGTTTGATTTATTAAACGTAGGTCCTCAAGCTTCTCAGTGTCATCTCTTTCTGCCAGAGAGTGCTACTGTGAACAGGGCCAGGCCCAGGAATTGTGTCCACCATATGGCTGGTTGTCAGCATCCGTCTTTCTGTCAGCTTTTGTTTTATCAGAGATAAGATGTTTTCGTATTAGCATTTAATGTTGTCAATCAAAATTACGGGAAGAGCTAGAAACTGATGGGGTTTTTAATCAGGCCCCCATCTTGGTCAAGGTTAGGCAGCTGGAGAGGAAGGTGTAATTGAGCAGAACATGTCCAGAGGGCCCATGGCTGCACCCCATCAAGTCAGGACCCGCCCGGTAGGACTGCCTGGCATAGGTGTGCTTGGCATGGAGCCCACAGCACTGCTGTTGTGCAGACTGGCAGGTGGAAGGAGCCCTCAGCAGGCTGAGAAGCTTGGGCTTCTGGGTTGAAATCCATAGCCCCTGTTGAGGCCTGTGTGCTGAGTGCCAGAGCTGAGTTTTCTGGCTCGTAAATCTGAAGAATTAACTGATCTGAAGTGATTGGGAGGGGTGAGCTTTTGTAAAAGCCGGGGAACAGGACTCCCAGTGGTGGTCTGGTTTTTTGTGAGATGAGATGAGAGCTACAGCCTGGAAATGCTCCTTCTCTGCATTCAACCTGTCTCACATACAGGATCGTATGGCCATTTCAGGTTTGGGAAAGATCTACCTGCTGGGAGCCAGTCTAGTTCCCCGCACCACCTGGAACTTCCAAACCCTTCACTCCTTCAACAGAATGTGGAGGCTGCCTCATTTGTGCCATCAAGTATTAGAATTTCAAAGACCAGACACAGAGCTCATAACCTTATATGGGAAAGAGAGAGGAAAACAAAAAAGTTTCACCACAGCATGGCGAGGGGGGATGTGGAACCAAGAACATGATCCAGGGGTGGGAAAGGGGGGCGTGCTCAATCCCAGCTGGTGCTTTCCTTGTAGATAAAGATTAGCTTTTCTAGGTGGCATCCGGCACCGCAGAAAATTAAAAGGTCATCCAGCCATAGCTTTTTCCTTCCCTGGAAAGCCTGAGACTAGATCCCAAAGCTCAGAATGCCTCTGAGAACCAGTCACTCCTTTGAGAGGCGCTCCTTGCAGGAAAAAGAGGCTCCCAGAGTGGTAGGCTCTCTTAGTGAAAATGCATCCTAAAAATTCAGTGTGTGTCCCAGGCTCATGACACTAAGATGTGACATCTGGACACGAGGGGCCAGCCAAACAGATACATCCCTCCCAGATTGCATCTCCAGGAATCAGTCTGCTAGCAGAATGGGCTCCCCATCCCTTCCTGTGCTGCTCCTCTGAAGTAGGCCAAAGTGCAGCCCAGAAGCACCCATTCCTTTGTCTGACGCACACTGGGTGGGCCTCCTGTTACTGGAGTTGAAATGGGAGCATGCTGGAGTCAGCGTTCTCTTGCTCCTGGTGAGAAGGACATCCCATTGACTCCTGGCCACTGGGTCCAATGTTCCATCCTTCCTTCTGTCCCAGCCTATCCGTCTCCCCACCAGGCCCACCCCACAACCTCTCCTCAAGGGCGGTTGCTCCCACAGCTGGAGGGCTTGCACAGACCAGCAGTCAGTCACGGAAATCATTCTTCCTGCTGGAGTGGGCCTTAACTGCCTGCAAATGTCCAGCACTACTGCGTAGGATGCCAGAGCCACCGAAGGAAAACACAGCCACGTTTAATATAATAATAATAAAAGGAAAAAGCTCAGCCTGCAGAACTCTGGTTTTGACCCACCGTCGGCCAGATGCACATCTTCAGGGCCTGTTCAGCACCTTCGGAAAAGCAGGGCTCGTAATAGACTCCAGCACATTCCATCAGAGTGAGGAAAACTGCGGTGAGTCCCAGAGAATCTAGGGTGCAGGGCAGGGAGCAGGAGTCATAGGGAGTGATAACCTGAACTGTGTATAGTCAGCTGGGAGGGTCTTATGTTATTAAGTGAAATGAGAGCCAGTTAGTTGATCTTGTCACAGATGTAACCATGATAACACCCCATAGATATGTGACACGTGTGTCCTGCCCCTGCTTTCCCCATCCAACATGGTTCTTCTGTTCCACAGGCATTAAAGGGAGTTTCTGCAATTACTTACAGCTGTCTTTTGTCTTTTTTAGGATCATTGTTTAAGGGTGTGGCATTCTCTCCCCTACTTCACTAGATAACCCTGCATCAGGCATGGTCCTCTCAGCTTCAAGCCACACTTAACAGAAACTTAAACAGTAGGGATGTGAATTCTGTTCTATAACAAGAACTTTGGAAGTAGGGCATTCCAGGGCTATACATTCAGGAAAGTCATCAAGGTGTTCTAGGTTTCCATCTTCCTTCTCTTCCTGCTGTGTCAGCTGCTTCCTCATAACAAGGTGACTGCAATAGCTCCAGATAACATCTGTTCAAAGGCAGAAGGAAGTTTCTTTCTCCCCACAGACATGTGTGTGTGTTTCAAGAGCGAGAAACCCAGTTCCTATCACATTTTATTGGTCAGAATGATCACCTGGGGCTTGTGGTCGCATGCGACGTTGTCACATAATGATGTCACATGACAATGTCTTAACCATTCCTTAGCAAGGGAGATGGTATTACCATGATCCGTTTAGGTTCACCAAGATTCACCCTTAAGAACCGAAGAAGGGCCCTGTCCCTAGACATTCAGACTCTAAAACACCAAAACAGGATCATATCTTGGGATGTGTAAGAGAGTTGGGAATAGACAACCAATAGCGTTGTCTCTGAACACCGAGTCTTTTTGTTGCTGCATAAAAAGCCAGAAAATCATGTTTCTGATGACTTTGGAGTTAGGGGGAGGGGCTATGGTGGTTTGCTCAGAAAAATGCCATCTCATCCCCCTTCCCTGGCATCTTTCTGATCTGTCCTGTTTTGTAGGTGGAATGTTCCCACCTTCGTTTGCCTGTTCAGACGTGTTTGTCCTTCCATTATTTTTCCAGCTGGGTTGCCAGCAGAATGCAGAGCAGTCTAGAGAAATGAAACAGAGCTGACAGGTCTCTTAATGAAAGCTTGTTTGCACACCTTGCCTTTCCTGTGATCGCTCTGTGCCTGAGAGCCTCTGGGTGTGGATTTTTACATGAGCGTTTGTCTTTCTTTTAATTAAGGCCTGTAGAAATGGATTGGTTTTTATAAACCAGGCATTTCTCATCCCCTCACTCTTGCTCTTCCTCTTTCCACACCTTCTCTGCCCATCTTCCTCTCCCCTCCCCCTTCCTTCTCTTGCTCCCGCAGCTATTCCCAAAGCCTCTCTAGCTGGGAGGCTCCTGATGGCCTCAGCTCAATGCCAGCTGGACCCTCCCCGTTTTTGGCAATCTGAAGCAAGCTAAATTAGTTTGCCCATTGTTGCCCTCTTCTGTGACCTCCCTCCCAAACATGCACCACCATCACGACGCAAAGTTCTAGAAAAGGGCTCTGCTATCAGTTATTCACATGTTGGAGTAAATATTTTGGTGTATTATTCCTACTGGGAGCCTTTGCATCCCAGTTCACCACATGACATGAAAAGTTCCGTCTCTTCTTTAAGAAATGGCAAAGACCAGCTACTTACTTACAGAAGTGATCTTCCCTGTCTCTTTAAAATTACAACATGCCTTTGCCCCTATTGGTCTTCACTCCAAAAAAATGGGGTGGCCTCCTGGCTTTGTTGGTTTCCCACAGCCCTATGGATGACTTGGTACCCTACTTTTTTTTTTTTTTTTTTTTTTTTGAGAGTCCCACTCTGTCGGCCAGGCTGGAGTACAGTGGCATGATCTCGGCTCACTGCAACCTCTACTTCCCGAGTTCAAGTGATTCTCTTCCCTCAGCCTCCCGAGTAACTGGGACTATAGGCATGCACCACCATGCCTGGCTAATTTTTGTATTTTTAGTAGAGACAGGGTTTCAGTATGTTGGCCAGGCTGGTCTCAAACTCCCGACCTCATGATATGCCTTCTTTGGCCTCCCAAAGTGCTAGGATTACAGGCGTGAGCCACTGCCCCGGCCTGTACCCTACTTCTTTTTGAAAAAGCACCTTCTTCCTCTACTTTCGTTCTGAAACCTCCATTTAAAACACTTCTCCTCCTTAGCAATAGTGAGAATCCCTTCAGACTAGATAGGGTGTCAAAAGGCCAAAGCATTGCCCCCAACACAGTCCTTTAATGTATTCCCTTCTTTCCAGGTGTCTTCCTGAACAGAGAAAAATGTATAGATCAGAGAGATGCAATTGGGAGCTCCGTAGTGAATCTAGTTAGAAATGAGAAGCAGAAAAAATAGGAAAGACCCGTCTCTCAATATTATGGTTGCTTCCCAAAACAAAACAAAACAAGTTGATACGGCATGAAGGCAATTTAAAATGATAGATACGGACATGCTGCCTTACATTTCATATCACCTCTTTTCTAAATTGAGAGTTTTTTTTGGATGCAGAGAGAAAGTTTGCATACTATTGAAAAGTTTGACTTTCTGGAATCTATGTGAGCTCAGGAATAGATTTGGGGATCTTAGCAGAGGCCGGTGGTAGCCTATTAAATGTAAAACAATTGGCTTTGTTTTTAAAACCAGCTGCCATTTTGTAGTTTCATTTAAAGAAAAAGTACCTTCTATTCATTTGCAGAACTTGCTTTATTGGATTCTATGGTCACTGTGTATCATAACTCTTATCTTTTTTGTTACCTGAAATAAAAATGTGGCAATTTTCCTGATAGAGATGATTAATTATCTTTATTGTTTACTTCCTATTCCACCCTCACCACAGGGCAAGTGGAGGCTGAGCATGACTTGTGGCATACTACAGCAACTTATCAGTTGCAATCTGTCACCTAAAACTATTTGATCATATGGTAGTCATGAAAAATATGGAGAATGTAAAGATTTTATGCATTCAGTCAAAAAAAAAAGGCAGATCTAAAATCAGTTGGTTTATTTCCTGCAGTCTTTCAAGTTGACCAAAGCGCTCACTGATTTGCTCTATTTTCTTACATTTTTAGTATTTCTGTATATATGCACTAAAAAGCCCCACTCGGAAAAAAAAAAATCAGTGCAATTCTGAGAAAAAGCTTATCCTAAACATCTAAAGATAGCATTTCTAATTATTGTCTACATTGTGTTTAAACTGTGCAAACTTGAGCATTATTCTCACTTTACCAGCTGTGTCTAGGTAGAGTCATTACATCAAACGCTTCTAATTTTACAAAAAGAAATCAAAACAAGCGTGTGTTTCAGTCCCAGTGACAAATGCAAACCCTGTGAGTCAAACAGGCAAACTGATTAGCAAGCTGGCTGGGAAGTCAAAACAGCAAATATAAGGAGATTAACAAAATAGATCTGTAAGATGAGAGGAGTAAAAATAGACTCCAGGGGCCAAGTGGGGTCCGGTGGGTGGCTTTGGTGGCACACATATGGTTCTGTGCCAGGAACCAGATGTCTGCCTTTATGGCCCACAATCTTCCCTTCATCCTAGGCCCCCTCCCCGCAAGACATGGGATCGCAGAGTTCATGTCATCTAGTCTCTCAATGGATGCAGAAATCCTTCTCGGGAACCTCAGAGGTAGCAACTGTCCTTCATTTGAATCCTGGTTGCATGATGCTCGCTGCCTTACAAGGCAGTCCCATCTATTTATTAGTAGGTAGCTATTTTTTGGATCTTAGCCGTTGTTATTAATTAGATACTTATTAGGTCCTTATTTGTTGTGCATGCAATGCTATGCACCTCTCATGAATAACCCTTGATTTAATCTTCAAAACAATCTGGTATGATGATCTTATTTTACCCATGCTCAGAGAGGTTAAGTGACTTGTTCAGGTCACACAGTTTGTGAGTGTGGCAGAGCTGAGGTTCAAATGGGCCTTTCTACCTGAGTCTGACCTGTTAACCATCATGCTAGACGCATATCTTTGCCCTGACAATGAACTGTAATTTGTCCTCCTATTATTTCCTCTGTGTGTGTGTGTGTGTGTGTGTGTGTGTGTGTGTGTTCTTGTTTGTTTTTTGCTTTTTTTTTGTTTTGGGGATTTTTGTTTTGTTTCGTTTTGGTTTTTTGGCTCTGGAGGCCCACAGGATAATTTATCCATCCCATTCCTGGAACAGAAATGGAGTGAGTCTGCTAGGGTGCCTCTTCAGACTCCATCTACAGGGTCAAGGGTTGTGAAGAGAGAAACTAAGAACAGAATGCAATTGACAAGAAGTGTCAGCCTCCTTCTGGAAAAAAAAAAAAAAAAAAGGTCCACACCTCCCTTGATGGTCGTGAATTTACCATAATCGAGACAGCAGAGTAGATGATGGGTGTTTGACATTTTAATCCTCTCCATCCTCTGTCCCCATGTAATAGCTGCCTCGTCGCAACTTGTAATTGGGGGGATATTTGAGATCAGGATTGGGAGGTTTAGAGACACTGTTTGCTCATCCCCTTTCAGTGCTGATGAGTACAGTTCAAGTTAGTATTCAAACCAGTAGGAACCAGTTGGTGGAAAAAAGTCACCAGGCAATAGCCTTTCGCTCCAGTTATCACTTGGGTTCAAGGAAAGATTTTAAAATAACAAGTTAGTGCTAGTTAGAGGTAAAAATAACCCCTGGGGACGGGTTTCTGGCTGTGGTTCAGTTGGTCGCACTGCCTTAGGAGTCTGGGAGAAATGGAAGCTGCCTCCCAGTAACCAGGATGGAAAAGTCACAGCTAGGAAGTGAGGCTACCCTGAGAGGCTAAAAAGTTATTGCAAGTAAGTTTATTCTGTGAATGAAGGTGTATGCACAAGACTGTTCTAGCATGGGTATAGATTGTAAGTTTCAAAAGAAAGCTAAACTCCCAACAAGCCTTCATCAAAATCAACCCCCTTTCCATCCCAGTGCCTCTGTTTTCCTCTGGTTTTGGTCCTGCCAAATGCTAACAATGTCACATTCCAACCCTACTCTTCTGTGCTTAGGCAAGATGCAGTCACCTGGTTTCCCTGGCACTGTCTCTGATATCTGGGAAAATGGACCTAAGGCTGTACTCAGAGGCAGATGTGACAAGCTACCAGCCCAGGTGAGATTGAAGGTTTCTTCCCCTCTCAGGCCAGAGGTTCCAGTGTCAGAATCATCCTGAGGCTTGTTGCAAATAAACTTTCTCTTCTCCCTTTGGATTCCACAGCTCTGGGATGTAGCCCAGGAAGCTGTATTTTTTTTTTTTAACTGCCCTGAGTGATTCTGGTGATGTTCCTCTTGGAGCCACACGGAAGGGCAAGACAAGCAGTGGCTGAACGTTGTTGCCAGCAGGGTTAGTGGGGTGGGGGCAGAGGATAAGGAGAAGTCCTGCAGGGATTTGGGAAGTATGTTTGCCACTTCCAAAAAAAAAAAAAAAAAAGGAAAAACAAAACAAAAAGCTCAGCTTGGGAGAGAAGCCTAAAACAAATAAAGAAAAAAAGTAACCAAGGCCCCGACGCAGTACTGAATTGCTGAATTTTTAATGTGCAACACAAAGATTGCCAAACTTTCCCCCCAAAGGAGCAGGTCTCAGTGGGGCGGCGGTGGATGAGAAACAGCTGAAGACGCGGGGCATTTGGCCTGGCTTCCGCTGCACGGGCTGGCTGGCCGCGAGAGCGGTGGTGGGTGGGGAGGGGTGGGGGTAGGGGGACTCGAAACAACCCTCTAGAGCGGCCTCTGAGCTCCTAGGAGGAACCTGAAGGCGGGAAGGAGGAAGATCGTCAGGTCAAAGGCGGTAGTCTCAGGGCTTATGGGGTGGAGAAGGAGGGTCCGGATGGAAAGGTACCTCAGGGAGCCTAGGAGGCCGTCAGCGTGGGTGGGGTGTTTCGGTACAAATGGAGGCCTTCAGACCTACTGAGTGGGGGGCTCCCAGGGTTGGGGCGGTCCTCAGGATGGAAGGTTGGTGGGTCTCGGTATAGGGGAGACCTCTGGGTGGAGAGGGCTGCGGGGAGACTTCAACAAAGGCGAAGGTGAGACCTCAGGGTGGAGGGTGTCTGTTGGAGCAGAGGAGAAGCTCAAAGGCAGACGGGGACCTCGGGAGTCCCTGGCCGCCGCCGGGTGGGGGCTCCGCTCAGGCGGCCTTGCACTCGCTTTCGCGCCGCCGCTTCTTGCGCTCTGAGTGCTCCCGCGCCTGGCGCTCCCAGAGCCCGGGCCCGCACACGCCCACCACGCAGCAGGCCAGCCGCCGGCCCGCGTTCCCGTTCTCCACGCTGGCCTGGTTGCCGCCGCGGCCCAGGTCGTCCACGCCAGCGTGGACGACCACGGCCCGGCCCACGATTGAGTGCGGGCCCGCGAGTGAGGCGGCCAGGCCGGCGCGGTACTTCCAGAGGCTGCCGTCGCGCACCGCGAAGTTGCCGAAGTCGCCCGGGTGCCGCGGGTGCGGCACGGCCAGCGGGTTGTAGTGGGGCCCGGTGGACTCGCAGCCCTGGCTCAGGTCCCCGAACTGGTGCACGTGGATGGCGCGGCTGGAGGAGTTCGGCTCGGTCGGGAAGCCCTCCAGGGCGAAGAAGGCCTCGAGCTTGGCGCGGGGCGCGAGCTGCCGGAAGAGGACGACTCCGGTCACCCGGGGCTGCGCGGCGTCCAGCGTGGCCGACGGCTGCACCTGGCAGGCGGCGTGGAGTGCGCCGTCGCCGTCCCGCCGCTGCGTGAGCTCCTGCCAGATCTCCGTGATCTTGGCGTGCATGTCTCGGATCGACTCTGCCAAGTCAGAGTTGGGCTCCGCTGAGTCCTCGCCCGTCCAGGCGTCCGAGGCACCGGCTGCCAGGAGCAGGCAGGAACACAGCAGCGCCAGCATGGCTGGAGTCGCGCACCTGCGGGACGCCCCCGCGGAGATGGGGGCAGAGTGAGGCTTAGTTACTTGAAACATGGACTCTCAGGGACCCCACTGTCGCAGACCCAACCGCCCAGTCCCCAGTGGGCTTCCTGGCCCAGTGGGCATTCCTTCGTGTGGCAAACGTTTGTCCACGGTCTGCTGTGTGCCGGGCACTGTGTTAGGTGTTGTGGCTGTAACGATGGCTGCGACCCAATCTGAAGAAACCCACAGGGATCTGAGTCGCAAATGATCATGGTCCTCTCCAGTCCCATCTCCATAGCGTGGAGGGGGTCTCAGGGAGCATGAGGGGTGTCTCATGGCCTTCTCTCATCTCCCCACCTGGTCTCCTGTTACCCTCTTCCTCCATCCTCCCCCACAGACAACCCTGTCCCTGCCTTCCGTGGCTTTGCATGTGCTATGCCTTCTCCCTGAAGCGCCTTCTCCATGTTCTCTGCTACACTCAGTAGACTTGGAGCTTCTTGAAGACAGAAACTCAGTTTTATTCATCGGTATCCCCAGCACCTGGGCCCACACCTGGCCATAGGAAACATATAATATGTGATTTTGCATAAGGAGTTAAGTGAGGGACAGACTTGGCATCCAATCATTCCAGCACAATCCTACGGTTGAAGACGGGCCTGTGCTGGAGGACTGAGGAGGCAGTACCCATCTCCCTAGGAGCCTCCGGGAAGGCTTCTCAGAGGTGGTGACTTTTGAACTGGGTTCCACAAGATGGGTAGGAGTTTTCCAGCCAAGTTGAGTAAGAAGGCCATCTCAGCAGGTAGTGCAGTGGAAGTTTTTAAGAAGAAAAGTGGGTGATGAGGTGGTCTTTCATTCCTTAAGTCCTACAGGTAAAAGGATATGTATGGGTTGGACTTTGGGATGAAGAGGAAAGGGGAGAAAGAATGGGAGTAGCCTAGGAAGAGACAGAGAAGCAGAAATAGAGACAGTGAGATGAGTTAGGGGGCATTGTAGTAACCCAAGCAGGAAATGAAGGCTTTTACCAAAGTGGAGGCAGTGCACACAGAGGAGGCATGGGTTTAAGAGACACACCAGGCAGCACTGGCAGGCTGGTAGATGAAGGCACAGTGCAAATGACCAAGGTTCCCAGCAGGAGAGACTGGGTGGAGGGAGGGTGGGGCCTGTTCTGGAGAAGCAGGGAGAGAGGATGAGTTCAGCTGGAGTCTCCTGAGGGTGAGATGCTGGCGGGTGCCCAGGTGGGGAGACAGGTGGGCAGACAGTTGGAAACTTGGGTTTGGCACTTGGAAGAGGAGATGAAGCTGGCAGGGGTTCTCAGTGTTGACTGCACATCAGATTCTGATTTTTAAAAATCAGATGCCCAGGCGCCACCCCAGGAGATTCTGATTCTGTGAGAAAGAAAGGAGAAAGAAAGAAAGAGAAGGAAGGAAGGAAGGAAGGAAGGAAGGAAGGAAGGAAGGAAGGAAGGAAGGAAGGAAGGAAGGAGGGAGGGAGGGAGGGAGGGAGGGAGGGGGAGGGAGGGAGGGAGGGAGGGAGGGGGGGAGGGAAAGAAAGAAAGAAAGAAAAGAAAGAAAAGAAAAGAAAAGAAAGAAGAAACCTCCATCAAAGATTCTGGAGCCCAGCCAGGAATTATAAAGTCAGGTACATATTTGAATCCCAATTCCAACCTATACTAACTGTAACTGTGACTTCATGGGATTACTGATGCTTAGCTTCAGGTTCCTTACCTGTAGCATAAGGCCAGCCATACCACCAAGATATGTCCAGAGGGATCGGTGCTGCCTCCAAAGAACTGCTTTAAAGGTCAACTGCATTTCCAACACCAAACTAGCTGCCATTTAAGAAACTCCAAGATTGAGTAGATATGCTTTGTATAACCATTTCAGAAAGCCAATTTAGTGTGGTGATTAAAGGGATGGATTCTAGAGCTACCTCATGAATCTAAAGCCTGACTCTGCCACTTACTCTAAGGGTTAGCAGTTATTATTTTTATTGCTGAGTAGCAGAGTAAATGCTGGACTGCAGACTGTGCACTGCCTCATCCCCTGTGAACCTCAGTTTTCTCATCTGCAAATAGGGGTACTAATACAGACTTACCTTAGAGGCTTGCTGCGAGGCTTAAAAGATTATTAGAATTGCTAAAACTTATTGAACAGAGGTGCCAGACGCTATTATAAGTACTGTGCGTGGGTTAATTCCCTGCATCCTCACAAGAACATTATTCAGTAACTGTTATCCCCATTCTAAAGTGTGGGAAACTGAGGCACAGAGAGGCATGTGTCCTGCCCAAGGTGACATGTTCAATAAGGAGCCGAAGGCAGGATTTGAAAGTGTGTGTCTGCTCCAAGCCCAAGGTTTAGGCACCACACTGCACATCTCTCATCTAAGGCACTTAGCACAGAGCCCAATACCTAGAAAGTTCTCAGGAAATGGCAGCTCTTAGCTATCAGAGAGAAGCTGCTGGTAGAGATTTTAGGACCATTAGCTAAGAGACGCTGTGGACACTGTGAGAGGAGGTGCCCTTGAAAGGCTCCAGGAAGAAGTATCCAGAAAGAGGGAGAAGCAGAGAAAGTGATGTTCAAGGACTCACCTAAATGACATGGCCCAATGTGGTACTACTACCCCAAAGCCCCAGGGAGTAGGCAGGAAAGTGGGGTAACTCTCCTGCCAGACCTGGACATGAAGTTCCCCATCATCAAAGACATCTTCCTCCTAAGACAGCCCTGCCACTCAGAAGGGCTCTGCTGCTTAGAAAGTTCTCCATAAAAACACAGAGCAAAACCAGATTGTTTTGGGTGTGTCAGTGAGCTTTCTTTTTCAAGAATCCTTGGGAAATAAATATTTTAAGGAGATGTTTTTCTCTCAAACCAAAAGAAGAGCCGGGCATGGTGGCTTCTGCTGTAATCCCACCCCTTTGGGAGGCGGAGACAGGAGTATCATTTGAGTCCAGGAGTGTGAGACCAACCTGGGCAACATAGAGAGAACCCCATCTCTAGCAAAAATAAAAAAATAGCTGGGTGTGGTGGCATGTGCCTATAGTCCCAGTTACTCAGGAGGCTGAGGTAGGAGGATCGCTTGAGCCCAGGAGGTGGAGGCTGCAATGAGCCATGATGGTGATCATGCCACTACATTCCAGCCTGGGTGCTAGGCGACAGAATGGGTGACAGAATGAGACCGTGTCTCAAAAAAAAAAAAAAAAAAAAAAAAAAGAAAAGAAAAAGAAGAGGAAGAGGAGGAGGAAGGGGGGAAAGAAAATTCTCCCTTAAACCCAGGTAAACTCTGACTTCTTGTTTCTTAAGCCTTTGACACCTCTTCCCCTTGGGACCAACTTCATTTTTCTCCCACAGCCTCCTGCTCAGTTTGAGCTGTGAAATGACCAAGTGCCTTTTTAAGGGCCTCCTTTGTACATGGATCTGGAGGGGAGGACAGTGTTATCAAAGAAAGAGGACAGGGGCCTGTATCCTGAACCAAATGGAGGCACCAAGCCTTTATCTCCTTCCTGGGTCTATATCTGGGAAGAACCTGCCCCTCTTGAGCCTTGGGTATATTTCATCCCTCAGCTCGCTCCTAGAAGGAGCTCTTTTTCCTAACACTAAGGTCCTCTTGGACTGGTCTTTGCAGATCCACAGGAGGAACGGTTTCTTCCTCCCCTCATTGCCTTCCTCTCCCTTCACTCCACCTCCCTACTAACCTCTCAGAGCAGCCAGAGAAAGTCCATTTCCCTCCCAAGAAGATGCAATTTGTTCCCAAGAAGAGGCCTGTTGCCCCAACCCAACTTCAAACTCAATAAACACACTCCAAGAAGAACAAAATGAACCTCAACTTAGCACCCACCTTTCCAGCTCCTCCAAGAGAGCTTTCTCTCCTGAAAAGAGTGCTGCACCCAGCCGGCCCAGGAATGCTGGCTGTCCCTGGAGCCTGGGCTGTTAGCCCAGCAGGAGGCCAGCCCAGAGGAGTGGTCAGCGTGAGGGAGGCAGGCCATTGGGCTGGTTTACGGAGGAAAAGCAGGCCAGACAGCCCCGGCTTGTAGAATTGGTTCGCCTCCACCTCCTCCCGCTCTGTCCCCACCTCCCCTGCCCCTCCCATTTCTGGGGTTTTGGGCCAAAGATTTCCATTCCGTGACTTCACCGGCTTGTAGCCAGTGACCTTCAGTACACAGCAGGGGAATAAAAATGAGAAAGAAAATCGCCTGTTTGGAGAGATGTACAATGACCTCTTTATTGAGAGGCCCTTTGCTTTTCTCTAAGTCAGTAACTTATTGACTTATTTTTGCTGCATGGAAATGGGCACCTCGCAAATGTGCACGGTGTTTGCTGCGGAGCTGTGCTGTCATACCTGAGAGCAGAGCAGCGGGTGGGTCGTGATGACACAGGCTGCAGAGTCCCAGCCTTGTCACTTCCTATCTGTGTACACCTGGAGCAGCTGCACCGCTCCCTGTGCCTCCTTTTCATCATCTGTAAAATGGGGATGTGATGCTGTCCACCCCACACGCCCACCGTGAAGATCCAATGAGATCATCACTCGCCCAGTGAGAACACAGTGGCTGGCACTAGCCGCACTCATAAATAATCATCATTGTCATTGTCGTTACTGTTATTATTAAAGAGATGAAGGAGTCTTTTTAAAAAATGTGTTGTCTGGGAGAACTCGGAGTGTTTCCCTCCTGATGTCCGTCCTTTTTTTGCTACCATGAACTTTTCTCAATCATAGCAGCCCTTTCCAAAAATAGAAGCTCTTCTTTCCCAGAAAAGCCCATGTGGGAACAACCAGGCAGCCTGCTTGCTGGCCTGCCCCTCCTCCCGCATTCCTTCAACAAATGTTTATTGGGTGCTCATCCATTCCAGGCACTATGCTGTGTGCCGGGCACCCAAAGCTGCATGAGTCACCTTGGAGGTTCATACTCTGGGGACAGAGACAGCAGCATCAATAGATGCATCCAGTACAGAGTGGGGAGCGCAGCAACAGAGGAATGAACAGGGCCTCGTGAGGTCCCAAACACCCGTTTTGGTGGCAGGAAAGCTTATAAAAAATCTAAGTCTCTGAACTCCACCCCAGGCTGGGTGAATTAGTTACCAGCAGGAGCTTCCTAGAATCATCTTGGAAAAACTCAAACTAATGATCTTTATCCAAGGGCAGGCATTCTGTGAGATAAGAGGGAGACTTTCCCAGAACTCAGAGACTCCAGCCCTTCCACCCTACCGTCCTTCCTTCCGGCCCGCTGAGAACCCAGGCACCAGTAGCTCAATCTTGCAGCTCTGCGTTCTGTAGGTAGGTGTAGTTGTCCTCGACTAATGAGTTTTCAGAGTTCCACATGCCACCCACCACCCCACCCCCACCCTGCAACAGTCTAGTTGCTTATTGTCAATCGTTCATCCCATTTTAAAAACATTTATATTTTCATTCAGTTCTTGAAATCATAATTATATACATTCATAGCTACTATTTTTATTATTTTTTAGTTTATTTTATGTTATATTAAAATGAAAGCCAGTTTATTAAGAAAGTAAAGGAATAAAAGTGTGGCTACTGCATAGGCAGAGCTGAACATTCCTGAAAGCAAGAGGAAGAATGCATCCAACTTAGGTACAATATTTCTTTATTTATAAGATAACAAAACAAAAAATCATAGGGGAGATGTGTTCTACTACAAGGGCTTGTAACAAAGGATTGTTAATCTTTGTGTAACTACCGTCTTCCACAAGAATCTATATTATGATTTTTAAAGTGAAGCTTTAAGAATGCTTTCGTTCTTAAGATAGCTACTATTTTAAATGACACTTTCTTCACTTGACCGAATTTTATTTCTTTTCGGGTCCAAGAAAGCATGTGTCCATTCTGGTATTCTAGGACTGGTGCTAAAGCCTAGACTTACTTTCATTTTGATGGCATTCTAAAGGAAGTCTGCCTTTTTCTCGTCCCCTACCATGGCAACATTCATTTCCTCTTCCTTTGGTAACAGCATCCCAATTTCCTTTCTGAGAAGCCACTATACTTTCAGTCCAGCAGGTGGTGTTGACTTCATCTCCTGCTCCGGAGGTAGCTTGTGGCTTCGATATGATAAATCATACTGTTGCATTGGTTCAGGGATGATCCACCTTCACAGCCAATGAGACGCAATGCCACTTTCACTGGTACTGTTGAAAGAGATGCATTCTCTCTTTCTTGCTGGACTTGAAACTGGAGAAAAAAGGCTGGAGTTATTACAGCCATCATGCTCCACTAAGGGAGAAGCTGTCTGAGGATAAAGCCAATGCAGAAGGCAGAGAAATAAAAGTAGAGTGAGAGCTCGGTGCAGTGATAGGTGCATGTGTAGTCCCAGCTACTAGGGAGGCTGAGGCAGGAAGGTTGCTTGAGCCCAGGAATTCAAGGCTATAGTGTGCTATGATCACTTCTGTGAACAGCCACTGCACACCAGCCTGGGCAATGTAGCAAGACCCTGCCTCTAAAAATAAATAAATACATAAATAAAGGGTAGAGTGAAATCTGAACCCACTGGCATGGGTTCAGATGCTCTATTTTCATTATATGAGTCGATACATTCTTATTTTGCTTAAGGTGTTTGGGTTGAGTTTTCTGAAGTTGCAACTGAACACTTTATGAAGCACTTTCTCATATAGTATCATATTTCATGCTTCCAATACTTTTTGTGGGGTGGATATTAATTTGGCAACTTTATTTATAAGAAAATAAGGTCCAGTTAAGAAAAGGTAATGGACCCCAGGTTGGAGAGGTAGAAAACGGCAAAGTCAAGATTCAACCCTAGGACTTTGATTCCTAAGCTTGGATTCTTAATCATATGCTTTACTGCCACCTAACCTAATGAGAAGATGAAAGCAAAGTTAGAAACAAGTAACAGAGGAGTCAGAGGAGTTCACATTTCACAGTGATCTCTGTAACATCAGTGACTGCCACGCAAGCGAGACACTAAACCATTGACCTCTTATCCTTTTCACATTTGTTAATGTATAATACACTGGAAAGTCAAATGAGCATTGTCGAGCACCAGTTTTAGGAAATGCATTGAAAAGCACTCTTCCTACCCACGTGGAAGAGCTCTCTGCTACAGAACTTTGTACATTTTGTACAGGAATGCCAGTTGTAAATAGTTTCCTCTTCATGTGTTCAGAAAACTGATAGACTTAAATTCCGCCAGGAAATAGAGTGGTTAGCCTGAAGAGAAAATTTCTGAAAACAATTAAGGTTTCAGGTTAAGCTCCCTAGAAAGCCAGGTTTTGTGTGATCACTGTTTACCCAACCAGATTACTTCAAACATGCCTGAAAAAACTTACAGCATGTTTTGCCTGCCCGGGGTTCTCCCAGAAGCCCCCTGGGGAGTTAAAGTAAAACCAGGGAACTGCACAGTACAATCTTGAATCTTATCATTTTATCTAGAAACATCTGGGTAACAAGAAAAAGTGGATCCTCACTCGGAGTGTGAGCAGGAAGACAAGAAACATCATTCTTATTATGAATAGAACTAAAATAATGGGCCAGACACAGTGACTCACACCTGCAATTGCAGCAATTTGGGAGGCTGAGGATTACTTGAGACAAGACCAGCCTCGACACCACACGAGATCCCCATCTCTACAAAACATTTTTAAAAATTAGCTGGGTGTGGTGGCACATGCCTGTGGTCCAAACTACTTAGGAGGCTGAGGTGGGAAGATAGCTTGATCTCAGGAGATTGAGGCTGCCGTAAGCTATGATTATGCCACTGCACTCCAGCCTGGGTGATAGAGCAAGACCTATCTCAAATAAAGGAAAGAAAACAATCACGTCTAACATTTATTAAGTGCCTCTTCTGTGCCAGGAACATGCACCCTTCATGTGCACCTCTTCTTTTGTATTATTAGTGCTGTTCCTCAGTGAAGAGGAGAAATTGCATGCTGTCCTGTGCCCCATTCTGGCACGTTTGCTTTCACTGTCAACATGTCAACCCTGCCCTTTAAATGTTGGAACAACGTGTATGAAGGAGAAGGTAATGAAAACCTGTCAGAACCAGTAATTTCTCAACTAATTACACATGAGGCCACATGAAGAGAATGACCAATGGCAGAATACAGAAGAAATGCCTTTTCTGATCCAAAGGTGAGTGTGTGTAAAATATTCCCTTAGGAAAACATCAGAGTTAAATCCCTCCACACTGAGTTCTTCATGAACTCTGACTCTCCCTCCAGTTCTACTCCCTGCCCCATGCCTATGAGAAGACTTGGGCGAATTCTGGTTTGCCATAGGGAAACAAGATAGCATGGCTCGGGAATGTCAATAATAATAATAAAAGAGTTGTGTCACATCTTAAAAGCAAATCCAATTTAGTGCTTATTTCCTCAAAATAACGTCATAGTACACTCTACTTGGGGAAAAAAATAAGACTTTTCCAGCTTATTTTCTAATTATATTTATTTAGCAAACATTCAGTGGGCTCAACAACCATATTTGCCCCAATTCTTACTCTCTCCTTCCCAAGAAGCTGAAAAGTTAGACATTTGCTTTCCCAGAATCCCTTTCATCTGACATTGGTCATGTGACTCAGCACATAGTCCATGAGACATAACCTGATGTGCATTTGGAAAAGCTTTTTCTTTCTTTATAAAAGGCAGAAACGGCTGGTGTTTTCCCCCTTCCTTCTGCCTAAAATGTGGGTGTGATGCCTGGTAACATGGTAGCTACTTTGGGTCCATGCGATGACAAGAATGAGAACATAAGGCCAACATGTCCAGGATGGTAAAAGGGAAAGACGGAAAGAACCTCGGTCCTCAAAGACCTCACTGAACACCTTAACCAACACCTGCACAGCTCTAATCTTCTTGTAATAGAAGAAAATCAGCCTCAACACATTCTACTATTGTGGGTTTCTGTTACTAGCAGCCAAATGTATGACCAGCTGATGCAATCATGTGTCAGACCCTATACTGGGCACCATGACTATGAAGATGTGGAAATCACAACCTCAATTCAAGGGACTCATAGTCTATTTGGAGAGACATATGTGCAAGGGACCATAGAATCCTCCCAGTGTCATACTCTTATTTTACAGGTGGAAACCAAAATCTAATTGATTATTCCAGTGTCATCCCCATTAGATGCAGAGGAGGCACTTGAAGCCTTCAGGCTGCTGACCTTCAATCTCACCAGTTCCAAGGCTCCATTGACCATATTGACCATCTCTTCACCTGTCTCCCTGCTCATCCCATCACACACACCCCCCGCAATTTCACCATGAGGAAGAAGTACTCTCCCCACTCTGAAAGCCAGCTTGGCCCAGGCCCTTTCCTCCACACTCCTAGAATGAATGAAGTAATAGAAAAGATGGGCAGAAGATCTCCAAGGAGCTGTGTAAAATGCACAAACATTGCCAAATGTAGAAAATAGAATCTGAGGACAGAGGTGAGACAAACTACTCTTGGAATTTTATAAAATTGATGTTAGAAGCAAATGTAGAGGATAGAGAGATCCTCTTGACTCAGAGTTTATTTTAGAGAAATAATTAGGAATTCTAAATGCTGACAGGATTCAAAACGAAGCCTCAGATCCAAGGCCTAGGGAAGAAAATAGGGCAGCAGCCATGTGTCTCACTCAGAAATGAATCCAGGATGGTTCTGGCCAATCTTCAGGGATGATTTTAAATGAAGTGGGTCATAGCTTCCATCACAGTCCCCAAATCACCCTCACCCACCAGGGTTACCTAAAGAGGAGCAGCTACAGCAGAACTAGCATCTGGAAGATTAGAAGATTCTGTGTTATAGCTAGCTCTGGTAGTATATATGGAATTTCACTTCACAGAATATTGGAGCAAATCATACAAAGCAGCCCACCTCCTCATAGTGTTCCTGGGCCATGGTCCAGCTGTGCAGACTCCATCATGCCCTTCTAGAGAAAACAGAGGGAATGTGGTTGAGTTATAAGACATCCTCTGCACACTGGGGATATACTGCAGGTTTAGCATCCTTCATCCTAAAAGCTCCTAAATCTAAAATTTTTTGAGCACCAACATGAGACAATGACACCTTTGTTTCTGGTGGTTGAATGTATATGAACTTTGTTTCATGCACAAAATTATTTTTTAAATTGTATAAAATTAGCTTCATGCTATGTGTTTTAGGTATACATAAAACACAAATAAATTTCACATTTAGACTTGTGTTCCATTCCCAAGATGTCTCATTATGCATGTGCAAATATCCCCAAATCTGAAAAAATCCAAAATCTGAAACAATTCTGGGCCCAAGCATTTTGAGTAAGGGATACACCACCTGTACGAGCTGTTGGCAGCCTTAGCCTGGGACAAAGGCATGAACTTTTAGAATATCTCTCCCAACTTCTGTCCACTTTAGCAGAAGAAACTTATCATACTGGCCATTCTCCCCCAAACTGTTACACCAAAGCAGGAATTTATCACTCATTGGCCAAGCCATTGCAGAAAAGATGGACTCTAACTAATGGCTCAACTAGTTGATTTCACTTAGGAAGATGAGATTTAATAGATCAAAACATTCCTCTGGTTGGGCACTAGTGACCAAAATGAAGTTATCTTTTCACTCATGAATATATTCATTATTTAAACACAAGTATAGATTTGCAACCTCTTTAAAAATGTATTTTCAGAGAGAGAACAACTACTTCTATAAGAAAATGCCAATGCATAGGCTGAAACTATCATCTCCTTTTTATATTATTTCCCTCAAAGCTAGAAAATCTCAAATTTACTACTACAGGAATTTAAAACTCAGTGCCTTTGGGGGCCATACAGGTCACATAATGAGTAAAGTTGGCTGGATATAGACCTCTTATTTGTTGATGTGATTTGGATATTTGTTCCCTCCAAATTTCATGTTGCAATCTCATCCCCGGTGTTGGAGGTGGGTCTGGTGGGAGGTGTTTGGATAATGAGGTTGAATCCCTCACGAATGGCTTAGCACAATTCCCTGGGTGATGAGTGAGCTCATGCAAGATCTGGTTATTTAAAAGTGTGTGACTCCTCACCTATCTCTTCCTCTTGTCATGTGACATGTTGCTCCTACTTTCACTTCTGCCATAAGTTCCCTGAGACCTCACCAGAAGTCAAGCAGATGCCAGCACCATGCTTCCTGTACAGCCTGCAAAAAGATGAACCAATTAAACCTATTTTCTTTATTAATTACCCAGCCTCAAGTATTTCTTTATAGCAATGCAAAAATGGCCTAATACATTTGCCCTTACACTCACAAACTGTATATCTACATTTTGTCTTTCTATCTTAGTGGAGATACTAACCTAAAAAATATTTCTCCTCCATGAGAAGAAGAACAGCAGCTCATTGAAAAATGGCAATTCAGCCATTCTCAGATTGGATAAAAAAACAAAACCCAACTATTTGCTGCCTCTATGAGATGCATGTCAAATATAAAGACACAGACAGACTGGCAGTAAACGCATGAAAAGAGGATTTACCATGGAAACAGTAAGCAGAAGGACATAGTTACATTAACATCATTCAAAAATTGACATCAAAACAAAAGCTACTGCTGTAGATAGTCATAGCAACTGGACAGTTCACAATGATAAAAGGCACATTTATCAAGAAAACATAATAATCCTAAATTTTATATATCCAACAACAAAACTTCAGAATAAATGAAACAAAAATTTTAAAAACTAAAGACAGAAATAAACAAATTCACAGTCATAACTGGACACTTTTAACATGCCTTCTCATTAATTGGTAGAAGAAATAGACAAGACAATCAGTGATTATTTGAACAACATTATCAACTGACATGACTGAACTTGTGTTTTCCCAGTAGTTCCATAATAAATATTCTTTTCAAATTTACATGGAATGTTTACCAAGATAGATAATCTCTTAGGCCAAAAATAAGTTTTTATTAAATTTAAAGAGGTTAAAACTTTTCATCAGAGTATGTTATATGAGTACAATGAAGCTAAAATACAAATCCAGGAGATATGCAGAAAATCCTCAAATATTTAAAAATTAAATAATGCACTTCTCAATAACTTATAAGCCAAAGAATAAACCACAGGGAGATCAGAAAATATTTCACATGAATTATAATGAAAACAACATATCAAGCCATAGAGGATGGAGCCAAAGCAGTTCTCAGAGGAAAACACGTAACTTTCAATGCATATATTAGAAAAGTAAAAAGGTTTAAACACTAAGAAGCTAAAGAAAGGAGCAAATTAACCCAATGTAAGTAAAAGGAAATAAGTAATAAAGAACATAAAATAATAAAACAGCAAACAGATAAACAATAGAGAAAAAATTTAAAAACAAAAAGTGGATTATTTTTAAAGATTAATAAAATTGATAAATTTCTAGCAAGACTAATAAAAAAGAAAGAAATCAAAATTACTAATATGATAAATAAAAGAGGGCACATTATTTCATATCCTATAGCTATCAAAAAGATAAATAAGTCTTGTGAACACATTTATGCTAATAAGGTCAATAACTGAGATGCAATGGGAAAATCTTTGAAAAACGCAACTTACGGAATTTACACAAGAAAAACAGTGTGCATTGCCCTGTGTATATTTAAAAATTTTATTTTGTTATTTAAAACATCCTTCTCACAAAGGAAAGTCTAGGCCAGATGAGTTTGCTGGTGAATTCTATAAAATGCTTATGAAATGTTTAAGAAATAAGTAATACCAAATTTACACAAACTCTTTCAGAAAATAGGGAGGAGTAACGTAGTAACGTTCTTCTCAATTTCTCTTCTGAGACTAACATAACCATGAAATTAAAAGCCTGACAGATAAGTATATCTAATGAACATAAATAAAAATTCCTGAACAAAATTTTAACAAAACAAATTCAGAAAATACACAATATGGAAAATATATTGTGACTGATTACAGTTTACCCCAGAAATGCAAGCTTGGTTTAACATTTGAAAGTTAGTTTATATAATTAACCACATTAACAGAATGCAGTGAAAAAAATCACATGATCATCTGGATTGATGAAGGAAGAGTAGTTCACAAAATCTAACCTCATTCATGATAAAAAGAAAAAAATTCTTATCAAACTAATAATAAAAGACAACTTCCTCAGTTTGATTAAAGGCAGTTATGAAAAACCTACAAGTAGCAGCCGACTTAATTGAGAAATATTGAATGTTTTCCATCTAAGATTGAGAGCGAGGAAATATCTGCTCTCCCCATCTCTAGTCAATATTGTACTGGAATTCCTAGACAGTGCAATAGGACAAGAAAAAATAACAATAAAAAGCCTGGAGGCCAGGCACGGTGGCTCACACCTGTAATCCCAGCACTTTGGGAGGCTGAGGTGGGTGAATCACCTGAGGCAGGAGTTTGAGACTAGCCTGGCCAACATGGTGAAACCCCATCTTTACTAAAAATACCAAAAAAATTAGTCAAGCGTGGTGGCGCATGCCTGTAATCCCAGCTACTTGGGAGGCCGAGACAAGATAATTGCTTAAACTCAAGAAGCAGAGGTTGCAGTGAGCCAAGATCAAGCCACTGCACTCCAGCCTTAGCAACACAGCAGGACTCCATCTCCAAATAAATAAATAAATAAATAGCATGGATATTGAGGGGCATATTTAAACTTTATGCAAACATGAATACCTACACAGAAAAGTCTAGGCCAAGTGCAATGGTTCACGCCTATAATCTCAACACTTTGGGAGGCTGAGGTGGGCAGATCGCTTGAGCTCAGGAGTTTGAGAACAGCCTGGGGAACAATGGCAAAACACTGTCACTACAAAAAATTAAAAAATTAGCCAGGCATGATGTGCACCTGTAGTCTCAGGTATTCTGGAGGCTGAGGTGGGTGGATCGCTTGAGCCTGAGGGGAGTCAAGGCTGTGGTAAGCTGTGATCGTGTCACTGCATTCCAGCCTGGGTGACAGAGTGAAACCCCAAGAAAGAAAGAAAGGGGGGAGAGAGAGAGAGAGAGAGAGAAACAGAGAAACAGAGAGAGAGACGAAGAAAGAGAAAGAAAGAAAGAAAGAAAGAAAGAAAGAAAGAAAGAAAGAAAGAAAGAAAGAAAGAAAGAAAGAGAGAGAGAAAGAAAGAAAGAAAGAAAGAAAGAAAGAGAAAGAAAGAAAGAAAGAGACAAAGAAAGAAAAAGAGAGAGACATAAAAAGAAAGAAAGGGAAAGAAAGAAAGAAAACAGAAAGAAAAGAAAAGAAAGAGAGAGAAAGAAAGAAAGAAAAAAAAAGAGAAAAGAAAATTCTAAGGATATTTTTTAAACACTACTGAAAATAATCAGGGAATTTACCAGAGTCACAATATACAAAGTCAGTAAATAAAACTAAATTGGGTTTCTAGATACTAGCAACAAACAATTTGAAAATGAAATAATTACCATTCATAAGAAGACCAAAAGGAATGAAATATTTAGTAATAAATTCAGAAAAAAGTTTTAAAACTCTACACTTAAAATGTGCAAGATATACAAAAACATGAAATGTTTCTGAGAGATATTAAAGTAGATCTAAACAATTCGAAAGATGTGTCATATTTGTGGATTAGAAGATTCAGTATTAAGATGTCAGCTATCTCAAATTTAATACAATGCCAATCATAATCCCAGTAGGCTTATGTGTAGAAATTGAAAAGATTATTCTGCAGTGTATGTGGAAAAGTAAAGGACTTAGAATTGCTAAAACAATTTTGAAATACATACACACAGTTGGAAGACTGCCACTAACTGACTTTAAGACCTATTATAAAAATTTAATAATCAAGTCAGTGTGGTATTGATATGAGGACAGACATATCGATCAACGGAACAAAATAGAAAATTCAAAAATAGACCTATACATATATGGTCAATTGACTTTTGCCAACAGTGCCAAGGTAATTTAATGGGGCAAAGGGTAGACTGTTCAACAAATGGTACTGGAACAACTATATATCAATATGGAAGTAAAACAAACTTCTGCCTTTATCTTAAACACATAAAAAAGCTTTTTCAAAATGGAGCACAGACCTAAGTGTAAAAGTGAAGCTGTAAAACTTCTGGGATGTAAATATTGCTTACTAGAACACCAAAAGCATAAACCATACAACAAAAAATTGACAAAGTGGACTTCATCACATGTAACAATGTTTGCTCTTGGGCCTATCATGGGGAGGGGGGAGGGGGGAGGGATTGCATTGGGAGTTATACCTGATGTAAATGACGAGTTGATGGGTGCTGACGAGTTGATGGGTGCAGCACACCAGCATGGCACAAGTATACATATGTAACAAACCTGCACGTTATGCACATGTACCCTAGAACTTAAAGTATAATAATAATATAAAAAATTTAAAAATAAGATTTATCAAGTATTTTACTTCCCCATATACAATACTTTAGAGAAATTTTGATGGATAAAATTACCCTTTTTATAAAACACAATGAGTGATGGGATTATAGGTGATTAAAAAAAATCTTTATTATACATTCCTGTAATGGAACAATAAAAAACATGTGTTCCACATTAAAAAAAAAAAAAAAGAAACCTTTAAGAAACTGAAAAGACAAATCACAGATTGGGAGAAAATATTCTTAATACACGTATCTTTAAAAGGACTTGTATCTACACTAGAATTCTTATAACTCAATAAGAAGAAAGACAATCCAATTGAAAAACTGGAGGAACGTATTTAACCAATGCTTCACAGAAGAAGATCTACAAACAACCAATAAGCATATTCATTGATTGTCAGGAAAATGCAAAACACAATCACAGTTTAACATCACTCTATGTCAATTTGTTTGACTGAAAATAAAAACACTGACAATGGCAATGTTAGCAAGGATATGGAGTAACTAGAACTTTCATACATTAATAGTGGGAGTGTGAAATGCTACAACTACTTGGAAAAACTCTGTAGAAGTTTTTTATAGGTTTAAACATGCCTTTAACATATGATTCAATATTTTCTTTCCTAGAAAAATGAAAATGCAAGTCCACAGATTTATACATAAAAATACACAAGAGCATTATTCATAATGGGTCCACTGGGAACATCGCAAATATCCATCAGCAGGTGAACAGATATATTATTTGCGTTATATTTCCACAATGGAACACTATTCAGAAAAAAGATGGAATAAACTACTGGTACATAGAGTAACATGAAGGAATCTCAGAAATATTAGTCTAAGTGAAAGCAGCAAGATGCAGATTGGTATATGCTGTGTGATTCCATTCATATGAAGTGCTAGAATAGGTAACCTAATCCTATTGTCGTGGAAATTGGAACAATGGCTTCCTGGGATGGAGGCAGAGGAACATTGAGAGAGGCAGAGAAAGAGAAAAAGAGAGAGAGTGTGTGTGTGTGTGTGTTTGTGTGTGTGTGCGTGTGTGTGCCTGCGTGTGTATGTTGAAATTAGCTGCAAAGGGGCATGAGAAATTTCTCTGGAGCGATGAAAGTGTCCTATATCTTGAATGTGGGATGCTTACATGAGTGTTTACATGTCAAAGAGCATGCATTTTATTGCTTATAAATTATCTCTTAATAAATTTGAAAAGCACAGGCATCTTGTAAGCATTAGCAAAGTAAGAAGGTTGGCAACTCTTGGGCTGACCTATTGGCATGAGGATGACCTCAAGTTCAAATCCTTTCAAGGCAAGGTCATCCAAATAAAATGTTGTATTATGTTGTTGGTCCTTCAGATTTACTCTTGCAAAGTTTGAAGTCAGAACTCTAATGAGTAAGCCCTGGAGAGTAAAAAGAGAAAGCTTTCTTATTCATTGGTGGGACAGTTGTCCTGTTGAGACCCTCCTCTGAGGTCTCCTGGGAGAGCATGCTCCTGACCTCAGGCTAACTAAATTGACAGTTCCCACACAGCACTGATCCACTCCAAGCCTCACTGTCCCCACCTGTAAAAACAAGGTAGGATTTTGTGAGGATTTTTTTTGAGGATTAAATGAGATAATTATGTAAGGAAACCAACTAAGTGCTTGGCATGTAGCAATCATTGAATTCTGTAATTTTATTACCTGTTTTTTGAGGATTAAACCTTTTGAAGTTTTTTTGAGGTTCTTCATTTTATAAATTGAACTGGAGAACACAAAGGTATCAGGGTGGAAGTAGAAAGACTTGTGAATGTAGAATCAATTTCTTTATATTGTCATGGATTTCTGTTTCTTCTTTTTAGGACTCAAGACACTGGTTCCTTTTGTTTCTGTGTTAGCTAGATTTCCTTAAGCTGCAAGTGACAGAAATGCAATTCATGCCAATTTCAGTGAGAAGGAATTTTACTGGCTCATATAAACTGAAAAATCCAGGATCTTCTATTTTCATAGCTCTAAAACTTCTAATAGTTCCAACAAAATTGCCCGATGAGTCCTGTTTCCATATCTGAACCAATCACTGTGTTGCTGAGGATGGAATACAGTATTTCATCATAGGCTTACTCTGTTAGCCAGAAGTAGGATCAGCACCACCGGAACCGCATGGGGAGAAAGGAAAAGACACTGTTTCACAAAGAAAAATACAGGTGCTGCTCTGTTTTGTCCTAGTTTTGTATGTCTGACAAGTGGTTTCTCTGGCACTACAGATTGTGCTTCCTGTGCCTGTGTTTGCAATACAATGGTGGATTACGCACAAGCAGCTTAGTGTTCTGGGGGGGAGATTCACTCCTGCGAAGCTGCCTACGCATTGCATGATCCTGCTACGCAGTTTTCACATCTGTTCCCAGTGAGGCACCGGTTCTAAAGAAAGAACATTAGCTCCATCCACAAAGGCGGGGAAAGAAACTATTCCTACTAAGAATCTATGACTTGGTCTTGTTGTTAAACAGACTTTGGAATCTCTTTTTTTCCATTTATACAGAGTTTGAGTTCATTTTGGCACCGCCCTTTTGTATACTGAAGGTGCCTTAGTTGGGAGGGCGAGAAGGATGAAATTGTTTGTTTTTTCAAGTATTCAGTTTTTACAAGCAGGCTAGTTGGTCACTTGGAACACTTTAATTGCTTCCTGTTATGAAACCAGTCAAATTGGATGAATGAATTAGACCATTCATTTAGAAGCTATAAATGCCAACTGAATGGAAAGAAACTAAACTCCCCTTTTCCAAATGGCAGCCAGAAAGTGTCCAAACCAATGCTGATGGTAGGCTGGCATCATCCTCACCATCATTTTGTGTTTTGGGACTTCGCACATTTTGCAAAGTATTTATATAACATGTGGGTAGTAGACACTGATGGTTTCCTGTGACTGTTGATCCCTGCTTTTCTTTTCTATCAGGGATCTGTTTTGTTCAGGTATAGAAATCTGCAAAAAATGCAGGGGGTCGCCAAGAAAGTTCCTGATTAATCTTGTTCAATCAGCACAAGATGCTGAGGATGGCCAAGCAGTGAGATGGAATGATCTGGGTCCTTGAGGCCCTGATGGCTCTGCATCTGCCTCTTTTTTAACCTCTGGACTTCCCACTCTGGGAGTCTGTTGTGTAAGTTAGTGTAAGCCAAGACTTTCTTTTCTTACAGCCCAAACTAATACAGTGTGCCCATCATCATCATCCATCCATTCATTTATTCATTCAATCTAACATTTCTAAATCCAGTTGAAGAACAGTCTTGTCAACAATACTTCTGGCACTTTAGCTTTGCTAGTGCCAAGACTACAGAGCAGGTCTATGTAAATGTTCCTGTAAATACTCTGTGAGAAACTGGCCTTTAGTCAGGTAATGTGCAATAAAGAAGGCATATTCCTTCCACCTTCCAGACACTGGAACCAAAACAGTAGTTCTCAATTGGATCAACCCAAGAGTATCTGCCAGGAATGCTTTTGGCTACAAATAAGGAAAGTATGACGAAAACTTGCTGGAACACTTAGGCATTTGTGGCACGGAACAAAAAGTCCAGAGCTGGTAGGGTGGCTCCATGATACCTACAGGGCTTGCAATTTTCCCATCTTTGCTTCCCATCATTGTCAGTGTGCGGGCTTCTGACCCATGAATGTTGCCTGAAGGCTGCAAGGTGGCTTATACACCTCCAGATATGGCACCTTCCTTCAGGCGGGAAGAAGGAAAAGGGAAGTAGCAACACCCTATTTCCCAGACAATTTCAATTTATGTCTCACAGTCAGAAATGTGGCACAGGGCATCCTTAGGGGCACAGGAGTCTGGCAGAGTAAATGGTCTTTCATTGAACATATTGCTACCCTAGCAAAATCAAATTTTCCTTACTATGAAGGAAGAAAGGATTTTATTGGCTAGGCAACCAGCAATACTCGCCACACTGGTTCAGATATTTACCTTTAGTTCTTAAGGAACTACAGACATTCTTTAATTTGAGATTTTATAAAGAAAGCAAGAAAATTAGTTGGAAAGGACCAAACTCATTTCATGGAATTAACTGCTTACAGTTAACTTGAGCATGAATAAAGAGGCTCCAAACTACAAGCAATGACAACAATAAGGTCTCATATAATCCTTACCTGGAGGGAGTGATGTAACTCTTAACTGGGTTCAGCACAGGGAAATTTTTCTGCCTGGATATTCATCTCTCATCATCTTGGTTCTGAGCCATTCACAGGTCTTCAGGTCCCACAGTGATACCCAGTGGTTTCCCTCTAGCAGAGCTGGTGGATAAATTATACTCTCTCTGCCCATCATCATCATCCATCCATCCTTTTATTGATTCAATCCAACATTTCTAAATTCAGTCAAAGTACAGTCTTGTCAACAATACTTCTAGCACTTTAACTTTGCTGTGCCAAGGCTATAGAGCAGGTCTATGTAAACGTTCCTTCAATGTGGTCTCAAAAATGCTTTGTTTTTCTTTCTCTCCTTCAGGGCTGCACAGATACTTTATGTCACTCTCTGTTATGAGCAAGCTGTGACCTTCACTACAAAAGTTGAAGTAGTTTTGTTATCTACCCCGATTTTTGACAGAAATGCAAAGCTTTTTGCTTGAAAAAGAAATCCCCTTTTCAGAGCCATCACTGACTCTCTAAAACTTAGGGAGATGCTCAGTGCAGCATAATCAAGCAATGTCTCTCGTCCTTCCCCCAACCAGCACCACTAGCCCACAAGCACAGGGTTTTGCTGTTTAACTCCATGGTGGAGAATAGGTGGAGTTCCTATTTTTATACAGAGAGAAAACAAGAGCAAGAGAGTAATGGAAAAATTTAATATTTTTCTTTTGGCTTGCACAGGGAAGTCAGGAGTCTCATCTCTAAGCATCATAGTGAATATGAAATTTTTCTAAGAAACAGAGGGAGACTTTCTTCCATGAATACACATGAACACACATGGATGATTTTCCTAAGGGTGCTGGGAGATATCTTGGAAATACACAGATAGATGGTTTCTTAGTCAGCTTGGGCTGCTGTAACAAAATGCCACCGGGTGACGTAGACCAGAGACATTTGATTCTCACAATTCTGGAGGAAATCCAAGATCAAGGTGTCCACAGATTTGGTTCCTGGTGAGGGCTCTCTTCCTGGCTTGCAGACAGCTGCCTTCTTGCTATGTTCATATATGGTGAAGAGAGCGAGCTCTGGTTTCTCTTCCTCTTCTTGTAAGGACATTTGTCCCATCATGGGGGCCCTCACCTTCATGACCTCATCTAAACCTAATTACCTTCCAAAGGCCCCAACCCAAAATACCATGCACTGGGGTTTAGAGCTTCAACATATGAATTTTGGGGAGACACAAACCTTCAGTTCATAACCAGTGGTCAAGGGTGAGTGAAAGGGGCATCCTAACAGGGATAATGCAAAGAGGCATTTTGGTTATTTATTGTTTTGCAACATCCACCCCAAATTTAGTGGCTTAAAACAACAATCATTTTATCATATCTCATGATTCTGTGGGTTATCTAGGGATGGGATGGCAGTTCCTCTACAGGCCTCGCTTAAGTTCTTTCTTGCAGTTGTAGCCATTTGGCAGCTGGGGCTGCCACCAGGCTGAATGTCTAGGCCTCAGGTGCTTAGAGGCCGTGTGGCCTGTCTCCAGGCCATGGCTCATCCTCCAAGGCCTCTCCCTGTGGCCTGGCTCTACAGCAGGGGAAATTGGACTTCCTCCATGGTGGCTCCAGGCATGGCCAAAGATTTCAGGTCTTTGCAATGCCTGGGCTCAGAAACCCAGAAACATCACTTTCTCCAAATTCTATGGGTCAAAGTAGTCACAGGTCAAACCCAGATGAGGCAGCAGTGAATGTATAAACATGTCAGAGGAGTTTTAATGTTTACAGTGCGAAAAAGAAGAGAAGAAAAGGCACCAGACCAAACTTGGCTATTTCGCAGCTTGATGTGTAGCCAGCACCAATGCCCCACAGCACATCATTTGTGAGACAATCCTGATGTTGAGTGTCTGGATTGAGAAATGGGGTTGTGTGAGATTTTGGAGTCAGGCTCAGAGCCAGAGAGACTCTAACTAATACGCTCATTTCCTCTCTGCAGCTCCCCATATGTTTTTAATAATCCTTTCCTTGGAATGAAGATAAGACCTACTTTAAAGCATCTGAAAAAAATGTGGAAAAATGGCCTCATTCTGCTATGAAGGAAGCCTTCGTGACCACCTGTAACAGCGCCTTATTTAAACAAAATGTGTGGATTATTTTTAGCATAATTTAAGCCCCAGGAGACTAATGAGGTGTTAACAGTGTGTGTTAATTATGTGGTTTTTGTTGTCTTCATTAAAGTTAAGATTCTCAATCCTATTTGCCACCTGAAGTCCCAGTGGAGCCACATTTTACTCTTCTGACCCTGGCATCTTTTAGTTTCCTGCAGTTCACACAATCACGTAAACATATTCTGCTTCCCCTGCAGAGAACCAGATGAGCACGACTCACACACTTAGAGGACCTTGGATTCCCCCTTTTTAGTTCTTATCCATTTTTAATCTCCATTATTAGTTGTTAGATCTTACCGTAAGTTCATGGTGTGGGAAGCTAGCAACATGAGCTCATATTTCATCATTTAGACCTGACTGTCCTTCACTCAACAGAAAACTGCCAGAGAAGCTGAAAACCAGGAAGAAGAAACACAAAAATCAGCTTTCATTGCTTTTTGCAAGCATTTTAATTAACCAAGGAATTGTGTTGCATACACACGACTCTGATTATTTTAAACTTCTGCAATATATGCTGTACTTACATATTGTCCCGAGTGACAATACATCCCACCCAGCATAACCTTTCCTTAGAAAGAGATAATCACCTATCCCACACTCATTTGAAGTTGCAATCAACATCCCTCTCATGACTTTGTCTGCATCGCTGATGTTCTGGAGTAACTTTATTTGGCAATGGTGTTAGGGGCCTTATTGCAAGTCCAGGAGGTAATGGAGTTCAGGATTTCAGCCAAGGATGTCTTAATAATGGCCTCATCAGGGTGTATGAAGTTGTAATGAAAATAGCAGGTGAATCTGACTGGCAAATAGCACATTATGAGTCTTTCTAGTAATTAGAGTTGTCTAAAAATGGAATGGGCTGTCACATGAGGTGATGAGCTTTCCATCAAAGAGTCAGGATGTTGAAGTAGAGCTTTCTTATGAGGTGAGGGTTAGACTCAATAATTTTTTGGGCCCCTTCTACCTTTCATCTAGATTCTACGATTGTTTTAGGTCCACACAGTCCACTAGTCTTGACTTTGGCAATTTGCAAGCCGGGTTCCATGATGGAATATGATAGAGTGGAAAGCCAGGCAGTCCTGGGTTCAATTCGCTGCTCTAGCACAAAGTAATGGTGAGCAGGTTCCTTAAGCTCTCTCTGTCCCTATAAATGATGATTGAAATATATTGCTTCTAGGGTTGTTCTAAGTGTTAGAAATAATGCATTTAAAATATGAGGCCCAAGGTAAGCACTCAATAAATCACAGCTCTAATTACCCTTAAGAATCTAATTCTCTTACTTTTTTATTGACTCTCCACTTCAATGATACAGTCTTGGTTTATAAAACAGAAGAAATGAAGGGCTTGTAAAGACACAGGAACAAGGTTATGCTGATGCTGGGCCAGTTGAACAAAGCAGGCTGAGGAAATCTTCAGGAGTCATCAGGGAGAATCTCCTGAGCAGGCAGAATCCCCCTTCCCAGGAAAGGATATCAGCATTGCTCAGTGCCTACAGTGTGTTGGGCACACGCATGTGTTATCTTAATTCTCCATACCATTGTCATACCATTTCGGAGAGGTGGACCTGATCATCTCCGTTTTACAGAGGAGAAAACTCGTGTTCAGACAGGTTATGTGCCTAACCCAAGGCCATATGGCTGTTCCCAGATCCACCTCACCCACTCTACGACTAAGTACCCCCAGCATTACTCTGCATCCTGCATTCGCAGGGCAGAGTAAATACAGGTGTCCAAGTGCTGCCTGGGAGAGATACTCCCACCTGATGGGATATGGTGATGGAAAACCAACCAATGAGAGTCTCTGGAAAGCTAGTGCTTTCAGTTTGTAAATTCTAAATTAATTGTGATTTGCCATTAATTCATTTTTTATCCATTTACCTTGGGCTTTACAGAGGGGATGTACACCTTCCTATCCCCTCTTGTCCATATGGTTCAAACAATAAGGCATACAATGAAATTACTCCCACACCCTGTCTCCCAGCTACCCAGTTCTCCTCTTTAGAGACAGCTTACCAGTTTCTATGTACAGCCTGCCAGAGATTTATATTTTTGTTTTCTTTCTTTCTTTCTTTCTGTTTTCTTTTCTTTCTTTCTTTCTTTCTTTTTTTTTTTTTTTTTTTTTTTTTTTTTTTTTTTTTTTTTTTTTGAGATGGTGTCTCGGTTAGAGTGTGGTGGTACAGTCTCAGCTCACTGCAACCTCCACCTTCCAAGCTTAAGCGATCCTCCCACCTTAGCATCCCGAGTAGCTGGGAACGCAGGTGCACACCACCATGTCCAGCTAATTTTTTGTATTTTTGGTAGAGATGGGGTTTCACCATGTTGCCCAGGCTGGTCTCGAACTCCTGTGCTCAAGCGATCTGCCTTCCTGTCCTTCCAAAGTTTGGGATTGTAGGCGTGAGCCACCACACCTGGCCTGTTTTTGTTTTCTTAATTGAAGCAAAATTTATACAACACACAATTAGCCATTTTAAAGTGTACAATTCAGTGGCGTGTAATGTATGCATAATGGTGTGCAACCACCACCACTCTTTAGTTTCAAAACTTTTTCGTCACTCCAGAAACACACACACAAAAATTACCCATTAAATAATCATTCCTCATTCCCTTTCCTCCATCTCCTGTTAACCACTAATCTGTTTCTGTCTCTATGTATTTGACTATTCTGCCTATATCATTTAAAAGGAATCATACAATATGTGACCTTTTGTGTCTGGCTGCTTTCACTTAGCATAATGTTTTTGAGGTTCATCCAAATTGTAGCATTCATCAATACTTCGTTGCTTTTCATGGCTGAATATTATTCTAGTGTATGTCCATACCACCGTGAATGTATTCATTCATCCGCTGATGGACAGTTAGGTTGTTTTTACCTATTGGTTCATATAAATAATGCTGCTACAAACATTTGTTTTCATGTTTCTGTGTGGACATATGTTTCCACTTCTCTTGGGAATACATACAGTAATTCTATGTTTAAGTTTTAAAGAATCTAGAGGTTTTTTAACGCACAATAATTTCCCCTATTTTTACCCAGTTGCTCACATACTATACAGATTGCGCAACACCTTGCTTTATTCACGTTAAAGTGGGTCTTAGAGATCTTTTCAGTGGCGTGCTAGTAAATATTTAACAACTGGCTCTTATGGGGTGAGCTATGCTCTGATTCATACCATTTATAGATTTTCATAGTGTAACTCCCACCATGGCAAATTTCAAGTTGTCGCTGACTGCAAAATTAAGAAGAGACGCTAACAACCTGCCCTCGTGAACTGGTCCAAACTGGCTGTAGCACTGTACCGGATCATCCTATATCAGAGCATGAAGAACTGCCTCATTCTCCTTTATGTGTGCATAGCACACCATTTTTGGAAGTGCTATAATTTTTTAACTTGTCCCTGATGGCAGACACTTAGGTTGTTTCCAGTCTTTTACTTCCACAAACCAGGCTTTAATGGATAACCTTGTGTGCATGTCACTTTGCTCATGTGCAAATATAGAAGTAGGCATGGTTCCATGACTTCATAAGAATCACCATGGGAGGAAGATCTTAAAAGGCAATTTATTACTTCATTGGACAGTTATGACTGATAGGAAGAATTCCATGCAAAGAAATAATCATTTTTGCCCCAGCTTCCTTGCAAATAAAATGGATGCAAACTAACTAGCCACTTGCCAACGTCAAAACGTTGTCATAAAACTTTGAAATGAAATTGAAAAGCATGCTTTTCTTTGAAAGATAGGAATTTCTGTAAATACAAAGTAGCATGGTTCACAGTTAGTAATCTAAAGAACTTTCATAAGTAGGTTGGTGGGGGAAAAGTACCTGTTCCTAGGACTTTGTGATTCTGCTCTAGAGTCTCATAAAGGTAAGATTCACAGCAAAGGAATTCAACAACTGATTGGGAAATAGGATAGTTGAAGAGCTTTAGCTCAGTTCTTATTTAGATTTTTTTAAACCAAGGAACTCTAAGACAATGTTTCTCAACTGTGCTTTTACAGATGCTCCTCAACTTATGAGGGGTTATGTCCCAGTAAACACAATATAAATTGAAAATATAGTAGGTCAAAATGCATCAGGTTACATTCTTATAAACCCATGGTAAAGTCAAAATACTGTAAGTTGAACCATTGTAACTCAGATGGTCCTCAATTTACAATGGAATGACAGCTCAATAAACCCATCATAAAATCAAAAAACTGTAAGTCAAAACAACATAAGTTTGAGGTCATCTGTACTTTAGAATCATCTGGGAAGCTTTTAAAATCTTAGTACCTAGGCCACAGTCCAGATTAATCAAACTGGACTGTCTGAAGATGGAGACTCAGGCATCTGGGGTTTTTTTGGTCTTTTTTTGTTTGTTAGTTTTCTGAGATGGAGTTTTGCTCTTGTTGCCCAGGCTGGAGGGCAATGGCACAATCTCGGCTCACCGCAACCTCCACTTCCCAGGTTCAAGAGATTCTCCTGCCTCAGCCTCCCAAGTAGCTGGGATTACAGGCATGCACCACCATGCTCAGCTAATTTTGTATTTTTAGTAGAGACATGGTTTCTCCATATTGGTCAACCTGGTCTCAAACTCCCGACCTCAGGTGATCTGCCTGCCTCAGCCTCCCAAAGTGCTGGGATTACAGGTGTGAGCCACTGTGCCCAGCTGTATCTGTATTTTTTAAAGCTACCCAGGTGATTCCACTGTTCAACCAAGGTTGGGAAGAGAATGTAAGAAAGGAATCAAATTAGGGAAGTACGGAAACACATTTGTCAGGATTCTCTGGAGAAATAGAACCAGTAGAATGTGTGTGTGTGTGTGTGTGTGTGTGTATATATATACACACACATAAACAATTGTATACACACATATACAATTTACATGTGTATATATATGTACATACATATATTACAATTTACATACACACATACATATGTAAATTGTATATGGTACATATAATTGTAATTGGCTTACATGATTATGGAGGCTGGAAAGTCCAAACTCTGCAGGGTGGGCTAGGAGGCAGGAGACCTGGAGGCAGGAAGAATTAATACTACAGTTCAAGTCCTGAGGCCATCAGGTGGGGACCCAGGGAAGAGCTGATATTGCACTTCCATCTTAAAGACTGCTGCTGCTGAATTCTCTCTTGTTCAGGGAAGTCAGTTCTATTTGGACCTTCAACTGATTAGATAAAGCCCACCTATTTTATGGACGGAAACCTGCTTTACTCAAAGTCTCCTGATTTCAATGTTAATCTCATAGAAAAACACTCTCACAGAAATACCCAGAATAATGTTTTGTTTCTTTGTGTGTTTGTTTTAAAAAGACATTTATTCGGCATCATGATCAGACTGTTACATTTAGGAACTAACAGCATGCATGCAAGAAAAAAGTCTACATTTAATGCTTTTTGTGGGAATGCTTTATGCTTTCCACAGAACAGAAACTAAAATAACCTATTATGCAATTAATTACAAATACAGTCCTTGAGTTTTTTGCCCATACACATGAGTATTGTCTAACACATGTCTTCTTTGTGGCAGCTAGGCCCTGCCACCACTGTGCTTGGCTGAGTTCACAAATCTGTTGCAGCCTGTAGCTTCCCTGTCACTTCTCTGGCTCGCTCTCCTGCCGAGCTTTGTTTCCTGGCAGTAATTAAAATCTTCCCCCACTGCCATAGCTACTGCTGCTACTGAAACCTTGGTTTCATGGTTTGGCAAAGTATTGGCCTCCACCACCACAGGGGCCAGAGCTTCTGCCTCCAAAGTTTCCTCCCTTCATGGATTCAAAATGTGAAGACCGATTGTTTTAATTGCCAAAATCATTGTAGTTTCCACTGCCTCCAAAATTACTTTCATCATTACCAAATTCCTTAGAGCCATCGCCACTGCCACCACATCCACCACCACCGTGGGTGCCACCAAAGCCACCACAACCACTGAAGTTTCCTCTATGACTGAAGTTGTCATTCTCACCAAAACCACCTCTATGACCACCACCAAAGTTTCCAGAACAATTTTGACCTCTTTGGCTAGATGAAGCACTAGCCATCTCTTGTGTGACAGGGCTTTCCTAACTTCACAGTTGTAGCCATTCACAGGATGGCATTTCCAAATGACAATCTTATTCTTGGAGTCATGGTCTTCAAAACTTACAAAAGCAAAGCCCCTTTTCTTGCTACTGCCTCATTCAGTTATGATTTCAATCACTTCAGTTTTCCCAAACTGTCTGAAATCATCTCTTTGGTGATGTTCTTCAGTGTCTTCTTTCATGCCACCAACAAACACCTTTTTCACAGTTAAGTGGACACCTGCTCTTTGAGAATCTTCTCTTGAGACAGCTCTCTTTGATTTCACAGCTCTTCCATTCACCTTGTGTGGCCTTGCATTCAGGGCTGCCTCCACCTCCTCCACAGTGGCATTGGTGACGAACCCAAAGCCCCTGCAGCTCTCGGTATCTGGATCTGTCAGACCACACAGTCTGTGAAAGTGAGCCTTCCCCACTGCTCAAAATGGCTCGTCAGACTCTCATCAGTTGTTTCAAAGCTCAAGCCCCTGATGTAGAGCTTCTGCACCTGTTCAGGCTCTTTCGGAGACTGGCTTACACACGATGCCCGTGGGAAGAGAGACTTTGATGATGCTTCCTCAGCAGCATCCCCAGGCAGAAAGCCAGAATAATGTTTGACCACATATCGAGCACCATGGCCCCACCAAGTCGGCACATAAAATTAACTATCACAATTTAAATTGTTTGGAAACACTCAAAAACCTCATGTTTAGCGAGTGAAGACAGAAGTTTGGTGGTTATTTGAAGTTGTGCTTCTCTTGTTTGGTTACAAACAGATTCTCTCTGAAATTCTCCTGAGGCTTCCCCAGGATGAAGGTTTCACCTGTCATTTGTAAGCTCTGTTCCCAGAGCCCATAGATTTTATTAAAATTAAGGATTATGAGAAGATACAGTGTTTTTTTTCCAGTTTTCATTATCTCTGAATTGGATGTTTTTATTAGAAGATTATCAACTTTTTTGTCAGTGGTAGCGAGTGTTGTAAAATGTGCAAAGAGATTCATTTTAAGTCATGAATATATCCTCTTAAGAAAATCTGATTCTTTCTGTCCTCTTGAAAGAACCTCAGTGTCCAAACCCAGAACTCACAAAGATTGGTGGCAAGAGTTCTGTTGACCTCAATAGGAAGGAATCCATGATTTATTGGGAAAATCCTGGACAACCAAATTATCCCTTCTCTCCTTTATAAAAGAGCTTTGGAGACTTTCCATGTCACCAGCAATAGGATTTGCTTTCTTCTATAAATGATTGGAAAGTATATTTAGAATTGCTTTTTATAAGCAGCTGGCCATCAGGTTGTCTGGATTTCCTGAGGTGTTTCATCTCAGGTAACAGGTGAGAACTTGGAGGCCTTTGGCTAAGCAACAATCTCAGTACTGCACGTCCAGCTGGCCTTGCATCCTCTACCCTTGTTCAGGCTCCAGGTTCAGAGTGCACACGTGAAATATTCAGTCCAGTGAGAAGGCCCAGGCCATGTGGAAACAGCAGGGGGTCGGAGGACTCATGCTAAGCCTCTTGCAGTGGCCACATGCAGCACTCTGGTTCCCAGGGATCTTGGGTTCTGCCTGGAGCCACTTTTAACCTGGGGAACCAGCTGACTGGTAAAGCTGGGACTGCCGTGAGTCAGCAGGAAATTGAGTCAGCCTCATTGATTTGGAATAGGAGGGTGTGGGCTGAGTTTGTGGGGACCCTGAATGGGTTTTTGTGGTCATGGAAATAGCTTCATTTTGCCAGCTATGAATTGACTAGCATTCATGCAGGCCCAGAAGCAGAAGAGTTCGTTAAAGGTAAGTCAACCTTTTGGCAGATCGCAGCCCTAAAAGAGGAGCTATGACATGTGGATCTGCCTTGTTTTAGAGACTTAAGAGCAAGGGGGCATAACATGGGGTCTCTCCCACATGGCTTCTCTGCTTACACAAGGGGTACGTGAGAAGAGCTATCCAACCATTAGAGACAGCCTGAACCAGCGCAGTGTTGTGCTCCTATCCTGTTCCCTGCTAAAGTTCAGCAGAGTCTCAGTTTTCTATGTAAAACCTCTCAGGAATGACACGGGTGTGAGAACAATTCTGCTGTGTGTGGTCCTGGTTGTGTAGGCAGGACCGGTGTGCACCAGTCCCAGATGCTCCGGTTGTTAAAACATTGGAATATTTTCATACAACCTGGTAAATAGACATTGACTGAAGCTCTCTGTTTGCTTCCCCACTGTCAGCTATCCAGCCCCTCTTCTGGAACCTCATAAACTTCTCCAGGATCCAGAAACTAGAGGGTTAATTCCTGGCACAGTGGGACATCCAGAAAATCTGATTCACTCTTTTTTGAAAACAAAAATAAAACAAAACAAACAAACCAATGAAAAAACCAGTAACAAAACCCAGAATTCAGTAAGATTGGTGGCAAAAGTTCTATCAGTCTCAATAGATAGAAATTATAGTTTGTTGGGAAAATGATGGAAAACCCAAATACCCCTTCTCTCCTTTATAAAGGGACTTTGGAGATCTTCCATGTCACCAGCAATAGGATTTGCTTTCTTCCATAAATGATTGTAAGCTTCAGCACCAGGACCAGCTACATCCTTTTGGACTGGTCTTTGACGACACAGTGGTGGTTAAATACAGTGTGACCATCCCCACTGACTGTGTGTTCTGTTAAATGAAGGTTTTGGGCTAGTAACCCAAGGACTACATCTATGGTCCTGCCCACATAGTTAGCAGAAAATATCCCATCATCGCATCCAGGGAATTGCAGCTATTTCAGGGTTTTGGGCATCTCTCTCAGGTACTCAGGCAGACTCTTGTGTTCTGTCACTTGGGTCTCTTCACCATACCACCATGTGGTGCCTCTGCCACCAATGATCCTCTTCTGGTGGCCTCACTGCTACCTCCAGCCTGACCTCAGGAAGGGATTGCTACCTCCTTGTGTCCACTTCATCTCACACGTGGGCAGGGCCACCTGCTTGTTTGCCATAGCAAATCAGAGGCCAGGGCGTCATTCTTATTGAGAACTAGCCTAGGTATAGGAATAATGGCAGGAAAGTAAAAGTTAGATTAAAAACTCACAGATCTGATGGACCCAGGCCTATCCCCACATTTTTACAGGTCAGTTTCCTAGATTGCATCCTGATGGCCACTTTGGGTCTGGGCTGGGCTTCCCTGAGCAACTGTCAGAAGCACCGCAGATGTCTCCACACCTTAGAGTCCCGGCCAAGCTCCAAAAAGAGGAAGTGTTTTTCTCACCTACATCTAGGCCCAAGACCAAGAGCTTGATCAAAGTAAAGTAACACCAAACTCATCAGTCTCTCTTCAAGAGTTCAGACATTTTGCAAAAGAGTCAGACCTGGAGTCAACCAGGTATAGAATGATCTTCAACTCCCATTTACCACAAGGATGTGATATTATTATTTCCATTTTGTGGAAGAGAAACAGAAGCCCAGAAACGTTTAATAACTCAACTAAACTCACACAGCCTGTAAAGCTTCTCAGGCCTTGTACCTGGATGATCACTCCAAAATCCACGCTTTTAACCACTACAAAAAGCACTTTTCTCATGGGGATGAGGAGAGTTCTTTAAAGTCTTTAATCATCAACAAGTTGCAAAAGTATGAAAGGCATACAGAGCGTTTGAGTTAGGCATGAAGGCAAGCTTGAAGAGCTTTACTGGATTTCATATGAAACGGAAGCCAATAACGAAAAGCTTAGAAGAGGATACATCAGTGGAACGCTTTTGAAATTTCCCAGTTAACTTTTTCACCATCTTACCTGTGATGCCAGGACAGGTGGCTTCAATCACAGCACTAACGTTCTCGAGTTCCTCAATTGCTCTGTTCCTGCTAACATTATCCACACACAGCTGTTTAAGATCAGCAAACACAGGTGCAGTGGCTACAACCAGCTCTGTGTTTTCACAACACCTTGATCTGCCACGTTCTGTTGTTTCTTTTCTATCAGGCATCGTTCCATTGTGATAAAGCTCCATTTGGGATGCGTATGATTGTCCCAGCTGATCTTTTCCAATCAAATTTGTCATTGCTATATTTCTTCCTTCTGTCCTTAAAATCTACGCATCAGCTGAATCAGTACATCAGTCTTCTGATTTACTTGCTAGCACTACAAAATGCCCTTATGTATTCTAGGTAATCTCTTTGGTTTCCCATGTAGGTGAGAAAATATCCCCAGATTGAATCTTTTGAGGACAGGGGCCATGTCTTAAGCATCTTTGTCTTTTTCTCAGCCCCTGGCACTGCACCTGATGTAGACACGTTGGAATTTCCTTACCACCCACTTCAAGTCCATCCTATGGCAACTCTAAACCATTTCCATGTATCTCTGCTGTGCAGAGAAGGTAAGAAGCAAACCATTCTCATCCCCAGACAGCCTTTTATTTTCTTAAATTTCAGTTAAATTTCTTCTCAATATTTCTCTCATTAGGCCAAGTGACAAATGTGATTTTCCAAAAATTTTTTCTTGCTACTCATGGAAACTAATTTTACATGGTAGCATATGCACTGGGCCAAACACCTTTAAGGCAACTTATTCACAGGTGCAGGGAATTCCTATGTGGACCTCTTTGGGAGGCCATCATGCAGCCTACCACAGGCAGAAAAGGTACTAAATGACACAGATCATCTTATTGTGCTAGAAAGTAAAGAAATGCTCAATAAATGATCAGGGCATGCCGAAAGGATACCACGAATCAGCTTGAAGGACTTTGTATTAGTTTTCTAGGGCTGCCATAACAAAGTACCACAGTCTCAGTGACTTAAACAACAGAAACGTGTTTGAGCACCGTTGAGAGAGCTGGAAGTCCAAGGTCAAAGTGTTGGCAGGATTGACCACTCCTGCAGCCTCTCTCTGCAGCCTGCAGAGGGCTGCCTTCTCTCTGTAACTTCACATGGCCTCCAATGTGCATGCACTGAGAGAAAGAGGAGAGATATTTGGTGTCTGTCTTCTTAAAAGGACACCAATCCTGTTAGATTAGGGCCTCACCCTTATGACCATATTTAACCATAATTACCTCTTTAAAGGTCTTATTTTCGAAGGCAGTTACACTGGGGCTTCAGGTTTCAAGATACACATTTTGGGGGAACATAATTCAGTCCATAACAGGCCTCTGGATCTGTACTGGGATCCAGGTCCTGCTGTGTGAGCAAAACCAGGTTAAGAAAGTTCTCTGGACATCAGCAGGTGGAGAGAAGTCTGGGTGTGTAGTGTAGAGCGTCTAGTAATAACACATGGCTTTTAATTCCACATTGCTTGAGTGACTGAATGCAAAAACATTCTGTTTGGACAGATCTGTACCACTTTTCAGTTTCAACATTTGACCTCTGTCTCGTTACTTTTTTCATGGGGTAAACATAATTTGATGGCCATGAAATGTGTGAACCTACTGGGGTGTCTTGATCCTGCACATAAGAGATAACACTTTTGGGCTTCTTCCTGGCCCTAATTAGTCCTTGAAGTGTCACATAATAGCCCTGTGCATTACCACTCAATCCGTCTTCACCACAGCCAGGGCTATGCAACTGGTCACGTTCTTCGTATGCAACTGGTCACGTTCTCAATGCTCCCTCTCACCCTCAAACCCAACTTAAAGTGATTCTCATCGTTATCCCAAAGATAAACTATAAGATAAATGGAGCAGAGGTTATAAAGAAAAAGCATCGAATCACTTAGAAATATGTTTTCTTTTCTTTCATTCATTCTTTCTTTCCTACTACAAAATAAATGGGAAAAATTATCTACAGTAATGAAAAAAATGCAATATTTTTTGCATTTCTTTCCAATGTGTTCCATATGTCCATTCCTGGATACTGCTTTCAATCCCAGGGCATACACAATTATATATTCTGCTTTTTATCCCTAACCTTAGAGAATTTAGTATGTTGCATGGAAGTTTTAAAACACACCTGCAAATTGTTTGTCACTCATCTCATGGAAGGGTGGTATCTATGTCCCCTACCCATGAATCTGGGATGACTTAGCAAGCACCTTATAACCAATAGAATGCAGCAGATGTGACACTGTTTTTAACTTTCAAAACTGGGTCAGAAAAGACCATACAACTTCTGCTTGGTCCTTTTGGGATGTTAGCTCCAGGGGAAACCAGCACCATGGAAGAAGGCCAAGTATCCTGAGAGCACTGTGCTGGAAAGCCCACATGTAGACACCGAAGATAGCCTAGCTGAGCTCACAGCTGACAGCAGCGCCGGCTCTTAACCGTACACGTGAGCCATCTTGGACATCCAGGCTGGTCAAGTCATCAGATGTTTGCAGCCCCAGCTGACATCTTACTGCAACTGCATGAGTAACCTCAAATGAGAACTGCTCAGCTGAGCCCTTTTCAAATTTCTGATGCACAAAATTATGAGCAAAATGAAATAGCTGTTGTAGGCCACTACATTTAAAGACAAATTTTCACACAGTTAATAGTAACCAGAATGAACTGTGGTATCTGGAAATGAGGGTCTGCAACAATAGAAATCTAAACCACATGCCATTGGTTTTGAGGCTAGGCAGCAGGCAAGGGCTAGAATGTAAACTGAAACCTGATGGGCCTTGAGAAGTGCAATGTGTCAGGGAGGGCTTAAAAGAAGGTGAGGGAGATTTACAAGAAGCTGAAGGAGAGGAGACCGTGGTTATGTAGTGGTGGAAAGTTTGCAAAACTATCACCTGCAGTAATGTGGAAAATAGAAAATGTACTAAAGGAACGCAATGATCTAGCTAAGAAAATTCCCAGGCAGAGTGTTTAAGATGCCATCTGGCTTATTCTAATTGCCTATGATAAAATGAAAGTAGAGAGAATAAACAAATAAAATTTAAAAACTAACTATTTTATTTTCAAGGGAAATTTGAAAGAAATACAAAGGGCTCAAGAGAATATTTTCAGTCAGCAAAGGATTCTTAAAGTAAGAAAGGACCTTAGGGAAAAGATCAAACTCAGGGCTCTTTCAGGAAAACACCATCAAAAGGTAAAAATAAAGCCAGAGGGGCAACTTCAAAACACTTTTTTTTATGATTTCAGAAAGATTTAAAGCGGTATCTCCTAGACCCGGTCTGCTAGATAAAATGTCTAAGGATCTTAAGATCATGCTTTGTAGTAATCATCCCTCTTAAGTCATAGATCTTCTAGGCTCTGAAGGACGTTGCAGCCTTATAGAGAATTAAAGATAGAGAACAGTCTGTCCCAAAGACCCTTTATGGTCTTTGTCCAATGAAGGGACTCTAGTAAGATTCATAAAAGCTGACAAATATTTCAAGAGAATTATATTGGCAGAAGCAATACCATCTTGGTCGGAAAGAGACAGAAGCAGCACAGAATGAAAGTGGTTCTGATCCACAACCTTCTGTGGGAAGGCAGCCAAATCAGACAGCCACCCAGCTGCACTCACAGGCTGTTTTTCGTGAAAAGGGAAGGACGACTTAGAGGGAAAAACCAGGAGCCCAGGTGGAGGAGCCGAGAACCTAAGAGGAATTCCCTAGTACAATCAGTACAAATCAGTACTAATGAACAGTCCCCTAGTATAATTAGTACAAATCAGTACTAGGGAATCAGTACTGATGTACTTAGTACTTAGTACATCAGTACAATCCACAGTACTGGATGACATGAACCAAGAACTGGTGACAGGTACCCAGTTGAATTTCAAGTTTCTCTGGACTAGTGACTGCTCTGTGCTTGCCATCCCTTCCTTTTTGAATAGGAGTGTCTATTTTATTTATGCCAACCCTTGATCTCTTTAGTCCTGAGGTCTTCAGAAACTTGAGCAGGTGCATTTACACCTGGATGTGACTGAGATGATGAGATCCTGAACGTCCAGCCTGAGCCTGATGCTGTCACAGTTGAGCCTTTGGGAGGTCTTGATAAGGGAGAGGGTATGTTGCACGTGGAAGGAATGCAAATAAGACTGTAGCAATTTTAAAACATGTCTGTAATTCCTCTGACATTCCTCCCATTGATGGGTGGAGCGTGTATCCCCTCCCCTTGAGTTTGGGCCAGCATTAATGACTCACTTTTAACCAGAAGAATACAGGAGACATGACGCAGCATAACTTTCAAGATCAGATCAGAAAAAGCTAGGAAGCTTCCACCTGGTGTTCTTGGGACTTTACCTCTGGGAGAAACAAAAACCCTGTAAAGAAATCTAATTATCCTGAGACTGCTATGCTGGAGAGGCAGGGTGTAGGTGCTCTGGATGACAGCCCAGCTAAACTTTCAGCTGAAACCAACTGCCTGTCGTGTGAGTGATCCATCTCAGATGACAAGCCTAGTCATGCCATTGGAGAACTACAGCCCCAACAGAGATCTGAATGCAGTCCACGGCAGACTCCAAGTAAGAACTTCCCAACCTTTTTGAATTTCTGACTCATAAAACTGTGAGCAAATGAACATGACTGGTTTAAAAAAAAAAAAAACTGATTTTTTAAAATTGTTTTTGTTTTGAGACACAGTCTTATCCTGTTAGCCAGGCTGGAGTATAGTGGTGCAATCATGGCTCACTGCAGCCTCATCCTCCCCAAGCTCAGGTGATCCTCCCACCTCAACCTCCCAAGTAGCTGGGACTACAAGCACACACCACCATGCCTGGCTAATTTTTGTATTTTTTTTGTGAAGAGGGGGTTTTGCCATGTTGCCTAGGGTAGTCTCCAAACTCCTGGGCTAAAGTGATCTTCCCATCTTGGCTGCCCAAAGTGCTGGGATTACAAGCATGATCCACATCACCTGGCCTAAACTGCTATGTTTTCAAGTAATTTTAATATGCCCCAATTATAACTAGATTATATTGTTACATAAATATCATTTGAATTATATAGCTGCTTTCTGTGTTTTTCTTCTTCTCCAATATAGGTAATGAAAACAATCATCTCCCTTGTTTTCCTTCTTGTGGATTATTTCCTTAGAATAACTTTCCAAATGAAGAACAATCAAGTGACAGAGTATGAATATTTTCATAATTTCTAATTCATACTGCCAAATTACTTTCCTAAAAGTACCAATTTGCCACCAACAGGTTATGATATAGAACTTTTATTGCAACTTCACCAGTTTGGGTGTTGTCATCTTAAAGCATATTTAAAAGCATCACAAATTCAAAAGCTGTTCTGGTGAACCTGTCGTAAAATTTCAGTACTCTAATCTTAGGAGGGAATTTACACTCGTCGTAGCCATAGAATCTTCCCCTGCTCAGTCTAACTCAGCCCTTTACTATCTAGTTAGTGCTTTTTTTTTTCTTGATAAAATTCTTCTGCTGTGTTCTCAGGCTCCTTCTGGAAAGTTGGCCCAGGAGAACATTCGTAGCTTGGGCTAGATCTTCTCCTCAGAATTGCTTACATGTATCTCAAAAAGAGCCCTGAACTATGCTGACATCCTGGTCTATGTCCAGCCTGATACCAAGTTACCATTGATTGAGAGTTAACCATGAGTCATGCATACATTCATTTCATTCATTCTCTCAAGCAACTTGCAAGGTAGACTTTATCCGCCCTTTTAAGATGAAGATACTAGGTATCAAAGACATTCAATAACTTGCCAAGGTCACACAATTTGTAACCGATGGAGACAGGATTTGAACCCATGCTTTTGGCCACTACATTTCACTGCCTCACCTAGTCTGCTGCTTTCCCAGACTTCCTGGGAGGAACCTAGAAGGCAGTGGAAAATCACCCTTGGCTCCCTTAAAATACTATCTACTCCCTCTAAACACTGTCTTGATCCATATTTTTGAACCACCCCAATTTAAAAGTCCATATTCATGTCATGCCTCTGTCTATATCCCCATATGGCAAGAACATTATAATGTGTCTTGATGTATATTTTGTTAGAAATTATTTGGAGGAAGTATAAATGAATATGCCTGTATAAATATATGAACATCTTTTCAAAAAATGTATTTACAAGTCTAAGAAATGTTCAGACTTCTTAAATAAAATGGAAGAAAAAAGTACTTTGAGTTATTCTACTTTTCTCTAGTCCTTTATCTTTCTCCTTCCTCAGGATAAGCTGTGATATGAAAAATTGAAGCCAAAAAAAGAATCCTCTGAGAGATTGAAGAGTGCACTATGAACATGATTTTGCTTCTCAGGAATGGGAATTCCATGAAAGCAAGGACTTTGTCTTGTTCACTGCAGTGTCCCAGCACTTTAACAGCACCTGGAACAGAGTAGGTGCTCTGCTCATATCTGCAGAGTCAATGAGTGAGCTACCTCGTTCCCTGCCCAACAATGTCTGGTCTCTACAGCTGCAATAATTTGTTATGCAACTACAAGCCCTGCATCTGCCACTGAAACCAACCCTAGACCCTTGATGCTCAAAGCCTGGTCCCTGGGCCAGTATCTGGATGCTTGCTCAGGAGTGCAGAATCTCAGGCCCCACCCCAGACCCACTGAATCAGAATCTGCATTTTAACAAGATCTCCAGCTGATTTGCGCCTACATTAAAGTTTGCAAATTGACTGTCTAAACCAATCTCAAGATGTGGTCTCTGGCCTAGCAGCATCAATATTACCTGGGGACCTGTTAGAACTCCTATGAAATCAGAGACTCTGGGACCAGGGCCCAGCTCTATGTACTTGTAACCTTTAGGAGATTCTGATGCATGCTGCTGTTTGTAAACCACGTTCCCAAGCTCAGCTTCACCAATTTTGCTCCTAATTCCGCTTGGACCTTAAATCTTAGTTGTAGTCACTGGGCTATTTTCTTCCATCCTATAACCAAAACTTTGCTTAAACTTTTAATTATGGGGAATAACTTCCTCCTAATACGCTTTGCATTTCAAATTTGGATAGTTTTGAAAGTTCTTCTTTGCCATTTGTGTGGAGTTTGATATATTCCATTCCATTCCAAACAAAATGAATAATCTCATCCCTGTGACCCAAACCTTAGAGTCTAGATAGAAAATTCCAAACATGAGTTTCAGAAAATATGAATAGATGATGTGGAGACTATTCATATCCATAGGTACAGCTATTCCCTGCATGAAGGTGCTCAGCAGATGGCCATGTATGAAAGCCGAAATCCAGCCTATATTTTATTCCCCAAGCAATTCACCTACAGAACTACATCCGCCCAGTGTGTGCCTTTTTCTGATTGACCCAAAGTTATTGGACAAGCTAGCTGTCGTCCTGAGTCTTATGCCTGTGATTGGGGACCATGATTTAAATGGCTGTATACAGTATAGTACTACTGTCCAAGATCAATGTAGTGCACACCATTCTAACAGCATTTTCTATGCTATGCCCATCCACCTTGATTACAATGATTGATTATTCTCCTCTACTCCTTCTAACGGACAGTCATAGAGCTGTTTGCTCTTCTTCTAATTCCCACTCTTTCCTCCAGGTTCACTGTTAGTCTCTCACTTGTCAACTATTTGATCTTTCTTCTAAGGCTTTATTTGTGTATCTTGTTTCATTTGTCAGAGCTCCTATACGTGGTTCTGCAAATTTTTACAAAACTCCTAAAATAAATAAATGTTAAAAATATACATAGTCATTTTATAAATAGGGTTTGCATTATATCAATTTCAAAATAGAAAATGCATATTTGTTACTACAGATTACAACTTGTGAAAGAATCACTGCATTTAATTTTTAAAACAGTAGGCGAACAAAACCTTAACCAAACACACAATTCTTACAGCTTTCACCTGCCTGTCACTCATCAGTGTCAGTATTTATAAATTAACAGTGTTAGTCCTCACAATTATACATACTTTAACTAAAATTACAAAATGAAAGCCCACTTCTACGTGACCTTATAGAAAACATATTTAAGTATTTTATATAGAGTCATATGAAATTAAAATGTATCTACTTGTAGCATCTGCCTGTTGATCCTAGATCTGTCACTGGAGATAGAGAGAACAAATGCTATACTTCTTCCACATCTCATTTCTGCAGATTTTGAAAATAGCTATGTTACTTCCCATTCTCTATTATTTCTACCCCCTTGTTTTGTACTCTGCAAATTAAATGCTCCTTCCAGTGTTCATTAAATGGTGGCCAAAGTCAATTCACCACCTTGATTGTTGTCCTCTAAATGTGTTCTTGATAGTCTCTAGCACATAAAATGTGTGATGTCTCCAATGAAGATATAACTTTGAGTACTCCAAGCAGGATGAAACAGAGCAGGACTACCAACTTCCCTGTTTAATATAATATACCTCTATTAATGCTGTTTAATAACACAGATTGCTTTTTTATCAGCCACATTCTGCTGCTGGCCCACATCAAACAAAACCCAAAATTGTTTTATACCTGATGTTGATAAGCAAACCATTGCTACCCACTACTCCTTTGAATGGTTCTTTCAACGATGGCCTTCTTCTCCATGCAACTTCCTGCCCCTCCAGAAAAGACTACCAGTAGCCAGTTCTCACTATGCCATGTTCTTAGGACCAGTCCAGATCCCATGTCATACAGGCCAGGACAGGCTTTATAACTACTGCCGGCTGTTTATTTACCAGCAGACTTGAAAACTTGATTTTTAACAAGAGCAACAACAACAAAAAAGTGTGCTATCAATGAGGAAATCTGGTGACAATGATTTGTTATTATTACTGCTATTCCCAGCCCAGATGGTTCTCCAGATGAAATGGATAAAAATTGGATTCTCTTTGTGACTGGTGACAGGTGCAGACTTGGCCCCTCCAGTGGGATTTCATCAGGCACACAACATACCGTCGGCATAGGAGCATCCCACAGGCACGCGTGTGTTGTAGCAATCCCAAAAACTGTCAAGTGAATAATTGGCCTCTTATCTGGAGTCTTTAGAAGATTCCCTTCTGCACATCCTTTGAAAAGCTGTATCAGTCAGATTCTTTGTTTGCCAGCAACAGAAACAGGCTCTGGCTAACTTGAGAAGGAAAAGTATTTATTGGACAGACATGGGGGTCCTTCTAGAATTGATGAAAGGCCACAGAACCAGGCTTTGTACATGATGAGAACCAGAGGAGCCCTAGAAGTAGAGGTAGCATGAGATAATTTAGAATCCAGTCAGGGTGCTGCTAAAATGAATGAAGTATAACACTTTATTTTCAGTTTTTATATCACTCCTATTTGAAAATTTGGGACGAGAGTGTTTGATGGCTCAGCTATGTCTTAGGTGTATTTCCTGGTGAAAAAAAAAAAAGGGTGGGGTCTCTGGTTGGCAATCCTAGCAAAGCAGCACACAATAAAGCAATAACAACAAAATTACATTGAAGAGGTGAAACTTTGAGAAAGGTAGAGAAAGGAACTCAGCAAATTCTTCACCAAAGAAACAACCGAACAAAATTGTCAAAAAACAACTTTGAGAAACTGAAAATTGACCAAAGTCATGCAAAAAATTGAGAAGAGTTTTTTCAAATAAACCTACTGACACTGGGCTGAGGACACTGGAAAGCTGATATTTTAACCTGGGGCTGCACCCATCATCCCCTCAATTCCATTAGTGTAGTAGATCTACCAGGTCAGGGCACACTGCAAAACCCAATAGCTCTTCAGAGCCAGAGAATACTGACTTGATTTGAAATGAATATGGAAAATATCCCATGCCCCCAGACATCATGGAAAAGAGTAGTTGATTCACAATAGTGATTTCATTAGCAAACAAATGGGGAACGCCAAGGTTGCAGCTAGTCTGTGGTTATAATATTGGTTAGGATAAGCAACAGATCAGAAGCATAGCCAGAAATTTGACAGGGAGCTCTAAGTAACTAGACAGCCATAGTGAGCCTTGTTAAGCTCCAAAATATCCCTAACAGTCTGAAAGGCTGTGGTTATGTGCAAGGCTGACTGCATGTGCAAAAAAGACTGAAGAGGACATTAGTCATGTACATATGCCTGGCTGAATGTGAGATCTTGTGTACATGCAAATAAGGCACAAAATCTCCATAGAAGGTAAGAGCAGGGACAGAACTGTAAACTGCCTGAACTTTAAATGTGTTCTGCAATCCATATAGTGATCCATCAGCAAAGGGTAGAAGCCTTACTGACTTGATGTGTTTGAGCACAACCTCTGATCAATTAGTAAGCTATGCTGAACCAAGGACTAACAATAGGAATTAAAATTTACGGAAAAAGTAGGAACAAAAAAGAAACTTTAGCAGAGATATCACAGCCACACATTATAGTAGAGAGACTTTACAGAATAAGTCCAGGAAAGTCAATACACAATCAAAATCAGCAGTAACAACTCCTAGAGAGAGGGTGAGAATTTACAGTTGCTAAAATATATTATTTAAAATTTCTAATTTCCAAAAGATGTTGTAAGACATCAAAAGAAACAGGAAAGTGGAAAAAGCTCAGGGGAAAAGTCAATAGAAATTGTCTCTTGGAGGTCTTCTAAGATGTCAGAATTTGCAGAAAAAATTTCAAAGCAGCTAGTAAAATTATGTTCAAAAACTAAAGGAAATTATATTTTATAAGTTAAGGGAAATTATAATGACAATGACTCATCAAATAGAGAATATCAACACACGGATAGGGATTTTATTTTAAAAAGAACCAAATGGAAGACTAGAGTTGAAAAATAAAGTAAGTAAAATGGAAAGTACACTAAAGGGGCTCAACACCAGATCTGAGATGCCATAATAAAAAATCGGTGAACTTGAAGATAAATCAATAAAAATTACCCAATCTGAAAAAATTTTTAAAAATGAAGAAAATTGAACAGATTCTCAAACAGCTGTGGAACTCCATCAAGGATAACAGCATTCATGTAATGGGAATCCTGGAACAAGAGAAGTGGGAAAAGGGGCATAAAAATATTTGAAGAAATAATTGCCAAAAACTCCAAATCTGATAAGAGACATTAATCTACACATTTAAGAAGTTCCATGAACTCCAAGTATGATAAGTATAAATAGATCTACATCTAGATACACAATATATCAATGGTTGAAAGCTAAAGACAAGCTTGAAAACAGCAAGGGAAAAATAACGCATCATGTATAGCGGGGCAACAACACAATTAACAGCTGACTCCTTATCAGAAACAATGGAGGCCAGAAGACAGTGGGAGGACATATTGCAGGTGCTGGGGAAGAAACATCTGACCACAAGAAATTAAATTAGATGTCCTCAACAGAGAAAACTGGGAAATTCACAAATATTTGAAAATTAACAATCCACTTCAAAATAACCAATGAGTCGAAGAAAAAAGTCACAAAGGAGGTTGAAAAATGTTTTTAAGTAAATGAAAATGAAAACACAACATATCAAAAATTTATTAAGTACAGCTAAAGCAGTACCAAAAGGAAAATGTATAGCTTTAAATGCTTACGTTAGTAAAAAAGAAAGATCTTAAATCAATATTTAAGCTTTTGTCTTAAGAAACAAGAATGAAGGAGGAAAGTAAACCCAAAGCATGCAAAGAAAGGAAATAATAAAAAATTACAGTGAAAATCATTGAAATAGAAACAAAATAATTCTAAAAATCAATGAAACGAAAAATTTGCTCCATGGAAAAAATCAGTAGAATTGGCAAATTGTTGACTAGACTGACTAGGGGATAAAAGAGACAGACACAAAAGACAAAAATCAGGACTGAAAGAGGTGAATATTACTACATATCCTACAGAAATTAAAATAATTACAAGGGATTTGTGTAAACAATGTTATGGAAACAAGTTAGGTAACTTAAATGTAACTTAAATGAAACTAAAGGATGCACATTATCAAATGAACTCAAGAAGAAATACAAACGTGAATAGACCTATAACAAGAAAAGAAATTGAATTTAAAATCTCTTAACAAAGAAAACCCCAGAGACAGATAGCTTTATTGGTGAATTCTATCAAATGTTTAAATAATAAAAATACTAATCCTTCCAAAATCCTTCCAGAAAATGTAGAGTGGAAACACTTTCCAAAGCATTCTATGAAGCAAGCATTATCCTGATGCTAGTCAAACATATTACAGGGAATTAAAACTACAGACTAATAGTCACATGAATATAGATACAAAACTCCTCAACAAAATATTAGTAAAATGAATCCAGAAACATATAAAAATAATTAAATACCATGACTGAGTGGGTTTATCTCAGTATTGCAAGATTGATTTAATATCTGAACATTAATTAGTGTAATACACTATATTAATAGAATAAAAGACAAAAGCCACACAATTATCTCAACACATACAGGAAAAACATTTAACAAAATCCAGCACTCATTCAAGTAAAACATTTTCAACAAACTAGGAATAGAAAGGAACTTTTCAACCTGATAAAGGGCATCTATAAAAATCTTACAGCTAATGTCATACTTAATAGTGAAAGATTTAGTGCTCTCCCCTCCAGATCAGGAACAAAGCAAGATGTCTCCCGCCACTCTCTACTTAACATTGTGGCTAGAGGTTCTAGCTAGTGAAGTAAGAAAAATATTTTTCATTGAAATGGTTCAGATTAGAAATGAAGAATAAAATGGCTGAACTTTGGTGACGGTTCCAAGACTCTAACATTTACAAAAATCATTGAATCGTACATTTAAAACAGGTGAAGTTTCTGGCATATAAATTTTACCTCATGAAGTGGTTTAAGCATTATAGTTGAGTGATGATTCCAAAAGAAAGAGGCCTGGTGGCTCACACCTATAATCCTAGCCCTTTGGGAGGCCAAGGCAGGCAGATCATTTGAGGTCAGGAGTTCTAGACCAGCCTGGCCAACATGATGAAACCCTGTCTCCACTAAAAAACACAAAAATTAGCCATGTATGGTGGTGTATATCTGTAATCCCAGCTACTAGGCAGGCTGAGGCAGGAGAATCGCTTGAACCTAGGAAGCAGATGTTGCAGTCATCCATGATCGTGCCACTGCACTCCAGCCTGGGCATCAGAGCAAGACTCTGTCTCAAAAAGAAAGAGAAGAAAGAAAGAAAGAAAGAAAGAAAGAAAGAAAGAAAGAAAGAAAGAAAGAAAGAAAGAAAGAAAGAAAGAAAGAAAGAAAGAAAGAAAGAAAGAAAGGAAGGAAGGAAGGAAGAAAAGAGAGAAAGAGAGAAAGAGAGAAAGAGAAGGAAGGAAGGAAGGAAGGAAGGAAGGAAGGAAGGAAGGAAGGAAGGAAGGAAGGAAGGAAGGAAGGAAGGAAGGGAGGAAGGGAAGGAGGGAGGGAAGGAAGGAAGGAAGGAAGGAAGGAAGGAAGGAAGGAAGGAAGGAAGGAGAGAGAGAAAGAAAGAAAGAGAGAAAGAAAGAAAGGAAAGAAAGAAAGAAAGAAAGAAAGAAAGAAAGAAAGAAAGAAAGAAAGAAAGAAAGAAAGAAAGAAAGAAAGAAAGAAAGAAAGAAAGAAAGAAAGAAAGAAAGAAAGAAAGAAAGAGGAAGGAAGGAAGGAAGGAAGAAAAAAAGGAAAAAGAGGAATTAATACTGGGTATCAAAACACAGTAAATGCCCAAAGCAATTTGTGCCTCAAGCTGTCATTGATTCCTGCTGTCATTGTTGGAAGTTAAGTGTGTATAGAGTCATGTATGACTTCTATAGAGCTACGGTGCTATCTTTCTCATTGTTCATCAATGTAAGTTTCAGTTCTCTGCCTTCTGAGCACATAGTGTGATTGTACTTGCTGGGTCCCAGTGGTTGATGCAACCATGTGACGGCCCAGTTGTGGGTCAGTTCTGGGATCAGACTTGCCAGTGGAAGGAGCTCCAGGGTATTCCTTTTGACTTTCATGGTGACTGGCAATGTTCCACCTGACTGAGACTCTGACAACCCCTAATCAACCTGTGATGGACAAGTAATGCAGGTAAAATAAATTATTTGCTGTGTTATGCCCCCTGAGACTTGGAGGATATTTGTCATCAGAGAATAATTTAGTCTCCTGACTGATACAAGGCAGCCTTATTGGAACCCAGTATTTTTTGGTCTGAATCTTAGTCATATCAATTGTCACTAATCGTTGTAGCACCACTTACAGATCAACTGCTATGTGCCGTATGCTCTGCAAGGTACCTGACCTATCCCTAATTCTCATAGCATCACTTCTGAGTAGAAATTACTTTTTCATTTTACAGATAAAGAAACTGAGCCTCAGGAAGTCTCAGTAATCTGAATAAGGAGATATAAGCCTGTCAGTTGCTAATACGAAATGGGCTTATTTATTCAACAAATATTTGCTGTTACTTATTACCTACTGATCATATATGCTGGGCACCAGCACTATAATGGTGAGCAAGACAATCACAATTCCTCCTCTGCAGGGTTCAGGTGCCACAGCCCTCCCCTAGAGATTCATTCCGTTGTTTGAGGAGCAGACTCTGGCACCAATGCTTTTCAAAAGCTTCCAGGTAATTCCACTGAGCATCAAGGGTATAACTCACTGGTTTGGAGTCCAGCAGGCCCAGTTCTTTTGACTCCAAACCCAAAATGTCCAGTCTCGTCGCAAAACCTCTCACTTCTATAGATCCCGTGCCAGGTTTGACTGGGCCAAAGCCATCAGCTCCTCATGTCCTCTCCTCATGTCCTCTCATAGACTTCGTCATAATCACCTTTGTACCCTCAGCTGTCTCCCTCTCTTTCTCTGCTGGAGGTATCTGTGTTACAACATAATGTTTGAGCTGGATAATACCCTAGTTACAAAGATCAGTGGTTTTCTAATGTTTTTAAGCTGTTAATGCCTCTTTTTTCCAAAACAAATTCTTATAAAAGCACAATATATGATGCAGATATTAAAAGAGACCTGAATAGAATTAGGAGTGGGATCCAAAAGTTGCTTTTGCCCCCTTTTCCCTTCTCACCTGGGCAGCTTTCTCCAGAATTCCTAGAGCTCTGAAGAACATAGTTTGAAAACTACCAACATAGCCCTATGACCCCATGGAAGCCACTGGCATAGCCCTACTCCTTCATGAAAACCACTGGTGTAGCCCTATGCCCTCATGAGAACCAGTGGCATAGCTCTACTCACCCATGAAAACTACTGGCATAGCCCTACTCCCCCATGGAAACCACTGGCATAGCCCTGCTCCCCCATGGACACCACTGGCATAGCCCTACTCCCTCATGAAAACCACTGGTGTATCCCTACTCCCCCCATGAAAACTACTGACGTAGCCCTACTACCCAATGAAAATCACTGGTGTAGCCCTACTCCCTCATGAGAATGACTGGCATAGCCCTACTCCCTCATCCTGTGGGCAGAGCAACTGAGCCCAAGAGAAAAAAGGACTTCCCCAGGACTCCACTACTTCATCAGTGTCAGACACTGGAGCATCTTCTCACTCCCTATTTAGTGCTGGTGCAACTACAACATGGAGCCTCCCACGCCATATTCCCCTTAGCACCAATGTTCTTCTAGAATCTGAAAATATCCAACCAAGCAATAGCAGGACCAATCAGAAAAGGCCCTTTGGAGGAAGGAGTGGCTGAGCTGAGGCCTGGAGAATGAGTTGGTGTTAGGCAGGCCAAGGGAGGCAGCTTGTATTCTAGCTCAAGGAAGCTGTCTGTGCAAAGGCCCTGAGGTGAGACAGACAGTGGTAACTTCAGCAGCTGACAACTCTGACCAAGTCATAAGAGATGAGGTTGAAGGGCCGGGCACGGTGGTTCACACCTGTAATCCCGCACTTTGGGAGGCCGAGGTGGGTGGATCATGAGGTCAGGAGATCAAGACCATCCTGGCTAACACGGTGAAAACCCGTCTCTACTAAAAATACAAAAAATTAGCTGGGCGTGTTGGCAGGCGCCTGTAGTCCCAGCTACTTGGGAGGCTGAGGCAGGAGAATGGTATGAACTTAGGAGGCGGAGCTTGCAGTGAGCCAAGATCACACCACTGCACTCCAGCCTGGGTGACAGAACGAGACTCTGTCTCAACAAACAAAAAGAGAGAGATGAGGCTGAAACTGCTACCAGGGACCAGATCATGAATGACATCATGCTAAGGAGTTTGAACTTGGCCTTTGTCCTAAAGGCAATGAGAATAACCTGGAGAAATTATATATTACAGAGTCTTACCCTGGCTGTAGTGAGGAGGATGGTTTAAGTTGACAAAGACTTGACACAGACAGCACAGTTCGGCTGCTGTGATAACACATAAGGGGAAACAGGAAAGCTTAGTACCAGGGCAGTGAAGGCATGGGCAGACTAAATAGGGAGGCAATATTGGTGGGGCCTGATGAATGATCAAGTCGGGAGGATGACAGAAAGGAAAGCACCAAGGATGGAAGCTGGGTTTATCTCGTGGGTATTTGGGTTAACGGTGATGCCATTCACTGTGACAAGGAACAGAGGAGCAGGGAGCCTGGAGTAAAGAAGGTATGAGAGCCATCCATCAATCAGATGCACTTGTCTCTAAAAATCAGGAAACTCAATCCCAAACGGTTGAGACAATAAGGGTTTGTACGATCTCGTATTACAAGAAGTTTAGAGGCAGGGGAGTTTCCAAGCTGGTTAATCCAGGAGCTCAACAAATGTATCAAACACCCAGGTTCTCCTGACTGTGCTGTCACTCTCAGTGTATCTGTGGGCACACCTCATGGTAGCAGGATGGCACAGTAGCCCAAGGAGTGGCACTGTCACACACTGAATCAATTTCCTAGGGCTGCCCTAACAAAGTGCCACAAACTGGGAACTTAAGACAATAGAAATGCATTGTCTCACAGTTCTGGAAGCCAGAAATCCAAAATCAAGGTGTTGGCAGAGTTGATTTCTTCTAAAGGTTCTGAGGGAGGATCTGCTCCACGCCTTTCCCTTAGCATCCAGTGTAGTGTAACATTTGGTGTTCCTTGGCTTACAGCTGCAGAATTCCAATCTCTTCTTCCATCATCAAATGACATTCTCTCTGTGTCTGTATCTTATAAGGGCACGAGTCATATTTGATTAAGGGCTCACTCTACACCAGTACGACCTCATCTTAACTAATTACATCTACAATGAAGTCATTCCCAAACAAGGGCACATTCTGAGGCACCAGGGTTAGAATCTCAATATATCTTTTTGGGGGGACATGATTCAATCCACAAGCCACACCAAGTTAAAACGGGGATATGATGGTTCATTTTCTGTGTCAACTTGACTGGGCCACAGGGTGATATTTGGTCAAACGTTATTCTGGGTGTTTCTGTGCAGGTATTTTTGGATGAGATTAACATATGAATCAGTAGACTGAGTAAAGCACATTGCCCTTCCTAATGTGGGTGGGCCTCAGCCAATCAGTTGAAGGTCAGAATAGAGCAAAAAGGATGCCCCTCCATCGAGTAAGAGAGCATTCTTCCTGCCAGACTGCCTTCCAACTGGAACACTGGCTTTTGTCCTGCCTTCAGGAAACACGAACTCTTCCTGGGTCTACAGCCTATCAACCTTTCAACTGGAATTTACACTGTCAGTTGTCCTCATTCTCAGATCTTTGCATTTAGGCTGGAATTAAATCATTGGCTCTCCTGTGTCTCCAGCTCACAGATCTTTGGACTTGTGAGACTGCCTAATACATAATAGCATGAGCCAATTCCTTATGATAACTTTCTCTCCCCACCCCCCCTCTCTACACACACACACACACACACACACACACACACATACACACACACACTGTGATGGTTAATATTGAGTATGAACTTGATTGGATTAAAGGATGCAAAGTGTTAATCCTGAATGTGTCCATGAGGATGTTGCCAAAGAACATTAACATTTGAGTCAGTGGGCTGGGGAAGGAAGACCCACCCTTAATCTGGATGGGCACCACCTAATCAGCTGCCAGCAAATATAAAGCAGGCAGAAAAACATGAAAAGGTTAGACTGGCCTAGCCTCCCAGCCTACATCTTTCTCCTGTGCTGGATGCTTCCTGCTCTCGAACATCAGACTCCAGGTTCTTCAGTTTTGAGACTCGAACTGGCTTTCCTTGTTCCTCAGACTGCAGATGGCATATTTGTCGGACCTTGTGATCGTGTGAGTTAATATTTAATAAACTCTCCTTTATATATATCTATATATCTATTTCATTAATTCTGTTCCTCTAGAGAGCCTTAATACACACACACACACACACACACACACACACACATCTTATTGGTTTTATTTCTCTGGAGAACCCTGACTGATACAGGGATAGTAGCTCTTCTTCTTATCACTTTTACCCCCTTTTTTTTTTTAGAGCTAAGAAGCCTTACTCAGAAGCTCTATTCTCATTGGCCAAATTTGGCGAATGAGGCTCCAATGATTGCCTTAGACCAATCTGAATTAATCCAAGCGACCCAGGGGAGATGTGGCTACTGGAACAAGATTAAGACTCCAGCATGGAAGAATGAGGAAAGGCCTGCCAGTGCTGGATGCAGCAGAGGGCAGAGAAGTTCAGGGCCAAGCACACCTTGGTCAGGACCCAAGCAGACAGGCACAGCAGATAGGAGTCCGCCAGAGACCAACAAACTCAAGTCGAGGCTCTAGTCCAGCGAAACATTTCCTGGTGTATCTTTCTCAAGGCCAGGGCTCATCCCAGCCAATGAGTCTGCTGGAATCTCTAAGTGTGTGGAAATGGGGAGGTGCTGAAGGCAGGCCCTGTCATCCAATCTTAACAGGAAGAAAGATTTCCCCGGCTAGGGAAATGTAGAGATGTCGAGATTTTGCTCACATGTGTCCTATGACTCATTCTTACCCTTCAGATGAACCTGAAGATGCTGCTGCCCTTCAGCAAATCCTCAGTGGCTGGTACATCATTTGTCCCTGAGAGGCAGGCTGAGAACATCCATTATCACAGAAAGCAAGTCCATCTCCAAGCACTGGGTGTGGCAAAGAACCGCAAACGTGGGGTCCCTTCTCTTCGGGCACTTATACTCTACTCCAGATCCCAAAACATAACGCTATAATTAGCATCACTCCTCTCTATAAGGAATACTTTCTAAATGCTGATGACCTGACACGTCCATCGCCATTTCTCTCTCACAACAACATAGCGGGTTACCTTTATAGTTATTCCCATTTTGCAGGTGAGGAAGTGGAAGCTCAGAAACATTCTCTCCCTGTTCAATTTACACGAGTGGCAGAGTTGGGACTCACACTCAGCTGTGACACCAAAGCCTGTGTTCCCACCCACAGTATCTATGGGGACAAATAATGCCTATTGGAGTTTCAGAAAGAGAGAAATGCTTGCAGATGGGATAGGGGTAAAGACCACAGATTTCCTGAAAGGACAGTAGTTTAATGAAGCTCACCTAGAATGATGAATTGAATTTATTCTACACTTTCTTTCCCTTCTCAGTGTGAGCTAGTGAGACACAGTAGGAGCAATGAATCTCCCAAGGTCATGCCACAAGTCACTGGCCAAGCCTGGCCTGTCACTCAAAGCTCTGAATTCCCAGCTCACTGAACTCAGCGGATGAAGCCACTGTGGTGGGTCTGCGTCAAAATAAGTCTGGAATAAAACACCCACCTACAATGTTTCCCCTTCTTCGACTTTTCCCCACTGTGTCCCCTGTCTTCTCCACAAACAACCTTCTTATGACCCCCTCCCACCCCATAAACTGTCCCAGGAAATGCCAGGATCTGAACATCGTATTGGCCACGAGGGACTCGGTCAACTTCTTTGCCTTCTGGCTGTTCTAAATAAACAAAGGGCAGTTCACAAGTTATTAGTAAATACCAAGGCTTAGTTTATTGTATAAAACTTCAATCCAACAAATAAATGAGCCATCAAGTTTGAATTTATGTAGCATTCAAAACACATTAAAGCCATTTGACCATGACAAAGGCCTTTCCTGCTTTGAATGATGAAGCCAGCACTGCAAATACCCTTCGGATGAGACATTAAGCGAGGTCCTTTCAGTTTGTCTCTGGGGACTGCCAAGGTGGAAAGTAAAGATTCTGAAACTGTTGCTAAAGAATTCTTTGGGGAAAATCCCATCCTGGCTGATACCACCTTCTCAAAAAAAAAAGAAAGAAAAAAAACTAATTTAAAAAAGAGTTTGTAAACCTATAACAGTCAGAAGAATTAGTCACTCATCTAGCTGACCACTCTTATGCCCTTATTTCCCTTAAGATATCCCGGAGAGACACCAGGGAACACATGGGTTCTCACTAAGGGATGCTGGTAGCTTATTCTTTGGGGCTCCAGCTGCTATTGTGGCCTGTCTCTGAGCAGTCTCTCCATCTGCAAATTGGCTGTAATACCTCAAAGTGCGTGATGAGCAATGAATGAAATAATACAGGAAAAAGCATGTTTTAAATTCCAAAGTGCTGTTCAAATAAAAGCTGTCATTATTAATAATATGTAAAGATAAGGCCAGGCCCGTGGCTCAAGTCTGTAATTCCAGCACTTTGTGAGGCTGAGGCAGGCGGATCACAAGGTCAGAAGTTCGAGACCAGCCTGGTCAACATGACGAAACCCCATCTCTACTAAAAATACAAAAATTAGCCGGGCTTGGTGGCGGGTACCTGTAATCTCAGCTACTTGGGAGTCTGAGGCAGGAGAATCGCTTGAACCCGGGAGGCGGAGGTTGCAGTGAGCCGAGACAGTGCCATTGCATTCCAGCCTAGGCAACAAGAGGAAGATTCCGTCTCAAAAAAAAAAAAAAAAAAAAGTAAGGATAATAGTTCAGCCTTCATTTTAGTTTGCTTTCTTTTGCTATAGGCAATAAAAAGTTTCTCATTTCTGTGGCTGTTTCTACTTTTGCAAGGAGCTCTTGGAGCTTGCAGCTGCTATTAATGATTATGGGAGTCTTGGGATTTGACACATTGGAGTTGAGCTCCCTCTACAAGGCCCGAGCCTCTGCATAAGCAGGCAAGTTTTAGGCAGGCATCCCCTAGGGATATAGAGAGCCTAGAGGAATTCTATTTGTGTGACCTCCTTCCCAATGCACCCCCCAAGCCCCACCCAAGTGAAGATCAAAGACCACATTGAAAGTATCCCCTCCAAAAAACACCAAAAAAGTAGAAATCCAATGAGTCTTAGTAGGAGGGGTTGAGAAGGGAATATTTATTCAACAAACAGGAATTGGGCACCCACCATGCAACAGCACTGTGTTGCCTTGTGAGTTACAAAGATGAGTAAGACGCAGGCCCTGTCCCCCAGGGGAGTCAGACATAACTAAATATACTCTGTAAGTACTCTGGCCAAACACCATGAGCGACCAGCTGTGTCTTCCTAGAGTCCAGTTCCGCTCCCTTTGCTTCAGGGCCTTTGGGGTTAAGACTCAAATGTGTGTGTAAGTTTCTGGTCCATTTCAGCACCTCTTTCTTCCACTTGCAGGGCTCTCAGTCATCACTCCTCAGTCTCAGCTTGGGGTGACCAATCTCAGTGGATGCACCATAAAGATGCCCAATACAAATTCCCTCCTTGAAGGAACTCTGGGTGACACAGCAAAGGGTTTCAAGAGGACAAAGAAGACACAGAAGTCAAAGAGAGTAAATCTGGTTCTTGGTCTCCAGGTTTCTGAACTTTTTTGTATAAAAGCTGGAAATAGTTACTAATATTTACTAAATTCTTTTTGTGCTATGCACTCAATCTTATTTAATCATCACAACAACCCTGGGAAACAAATATTCACATCCTCATTCTACAGCTTAAGAAATGAGGGCCTGGAGCAAATGTCTTCTCCAAGATCTATAGCTGGTAAAGTCAGGATTCAAACTCAGCTCCAACTGATTTCAAATATGGACACTAAAATGTACACTGCACTGTCCCCAGCCCAAGCTTTTGTCTTGGACCCCTTGTTAAAGGCTTGATCTTTTGAAAAACATGCTTTGAGGCTGAGCACGGTGGCTCATGCCTGTAATCCCAACACTTTGGGAGGCCAAGGTGGGTGGATAACCTGAGGTCAGGAGTTTGAGACCAGCTTGGCCAACATGGTGAAACCCTGTATCTACTAAAAAATACAAGTATTAGCTGGACATGGTGACATGCGCCTGTAATCCCAGCTACTAGGGAGGATGAGGCAGGACAACTGCTTGAACCCAGGAGGCAGAGGTTGCAGTGAGCCAAGATCATGCCACCGCACTCCAGCCTGGGTGGCAGAGTGAGACTTCATCTCAAAAAAAAAAAAAAGAAAGAAAAGAAAAGAAAAACAAAAAGTTGCTTTGAAGGTTAATGTTCAAGTGAGATGATGAGGGTAAAGCCTCCAGTATAACATCTGGAAACTACTAAATATTTGCTACAGACTGAATATTTGTGTCCCATCCAAAATTCATATGTCAAAACTTAACCCCCAATGTGATCGTATTAGGATGTAGGGCCTCTGGGAATGATAAGGTCATGGGGTGACTAAGCCCCTGAATGGGATTAATACCTGTATTAGTCCATTTTCACACTGTTGATGAAGACATATCCAAGACTGGGCAATTTACAAAAGAAAGAGGTTTAATGGACTCACAGTTTCACATGGCTAGGAGGCCTCACAATCATGGCAGAAGGTGAAAGACACATCTCACATGGTGGCAGACAAGAGAAGAGTACTTGCTCAGGGAAACTCCCCTTTACAAAGCTATCAGATCTCATGAGACTTATTGACTATCACAAGAATAGCATGGAAAAGACCCAGCTCCCCATGATTCAATTACCTCCCACTCCATCTCTCCCACAACATGTGGGAATTGTGGGAGCTACAATTCAAGATGAGATTTGGATGGGGACACAGCCAAACCATATTAGTACCTTATAAAACGGACCCCAGAGAGGTCCCTCACTTTTCTCACCATGGGAGGACACAGGGAGAAGATAGCCACCTATGAACCTCCTTCAAAAGGAAGCCAGCCCTCATCAGACACCGAATCTGCTGGCATCTTGATCTTGGACTTTGCAGCCTCCAGAAATGTGAGAAACAATTTCTGGTGTTTATAAGCCACCTAGTCAATGGTATTCTGTTGTAGCAACCCCAAGAGACTGAGACAGAGTTGAATATATGATAGCTATTTCTCCTACTACTATTATTATGCCATGGTGGGATCTCAGAGAACAGAATCCAGCTCTGGCAGAAGGCACTGAGGAAAGCCATGGAGATTATCAATATATTCAGGACACGTCCCACGTCCTAATGGAAAGACACAGCTAAGCAAGTTCCTGAGGCTGCCTATGAAAATAAAGGCAGATCTTTCAGCTAAGCCACGAGATTCCTGAGTGTGTGTGTCCATCCAATCAACAACATATTTTTAAGCACATCACGTGTACCTGGCACTGAGTATAAAGTGGTGAACAGATGTAGCTCTGCCCCTGTGAAGCTATAGGTGAAGAGGATGGAAAAAGCTAACACATAAGTAAATAAATATGTCATCACAAATTGAGAAAAGCTTGATGAGTATAATTTATAGAGTGCTGTGATAGAGGATAATCTAGGAGGTAACCTATTTAGAATAGATGATCAAGGAAGACCTGTCTGAGGAGGTGACATTTAAAACAGACTTGAAGGATAAGAAGCCAGTCAGCAGAAAGGATTGGGGCAAAGTGACTTGAGACTTGCCCAGGAGGCTTCTTAATAGCAAATCTGGTTGGAAAAATGGCCCAACTGCAATGTTTCAACCAATGTTGCACCAAAAGCTGGTGACGGACCCCTCCTCATCATTGGTGCAGAGACGGGATCATCTGGCTTTGAAGGTGATCCTAGAGAGATCCCACCACAGGGAGCTGGGATATACTAAACAAAGACACCCGTAGGGGCTGATGAGTTGCGGTTCAAATTGTCTCCCAATTCTTCATAAGATGCATTGAATGAAGGGGTTGGAAGTGAATCAGAGGAAAGTGGAGACTGGTCATCCAGTGACCTCGGGTCAGTCTATTTTCCCAAGCCCCGAAAGGAGCACTATTGCTATTTATATTTCAATGTAAATCAAGCCAACTTCAACCAGCAAGGCTGTGTAAACGTGTGTTTAATGTCAGGTTTATATTAATATTTGCATTAACAAGATTGATCGTTTACATAACAATGCATACGTAAAGTCTGGTCTAGGTTTGGGTTTACACACATTTACATAATGTTTACAGATTGATTGATTAGACAGACTGTGCATAAATCCAAGTAAACTGCTAGTTGTTTATTTTTTCTATTGGGGCTTGGTAGCCTATATCTTAATAAATGGCTAAACTGAACCTAAGTCCTCTATTATAACCTTCACAGAAGATTTAATAGTCCTGCAAAGTAATTTTCACTGAAAAACAGTGAGATGAAATCACTGAGGCTATTTTTTCCCTTAATCTCCAGCATTGAGTGGTTAAAAAGGAGGACACTGGCTTAAACTGTGCTCTAATAGAGGTAAAACCAGGCCGGAGGGGGAATATCTGGATTCAAGACTCCTACCTGAGACATTGCTGAGAGTTTCTTAGAGAGGCTCAGGTTTGGCAGGGACCTTTCTGGGCCCTGGGAACCTCCACTACCGGCTGGTCAGAGGAGTGAGGTGGAGTGTGGCTTCCTTCCTTTCATGCCCTGAGTGCTCTGCCGGGGGAGTAACGATCTGGATACTTAGTCCCCAAGCAGAGGGAAGCTTGAAAAAGGGCAGGAGGAGTAGAAGAGATTTCAGAAGAGAAAAACATCATGCAAACAGAAATAAAAACAAGCTATTTTTTTTTTTTTTTTGAGATGGAGTTTTGCTCTTGTTGCCCAGGCTGGAATGCAGTGGCGCCATCTCAGCTCACTGCAACCTCCGCCTCCCAGATTCAAGCAATTCTCTTGCCTCAGCCTCCCAAGTAGCTGGGATTACAGACACGCAACACCACGCCCGGCTAATTTTTTTTTTTTTTTTTTTTTGTATTTAGTAGAGACGGGGTTTCACCATGTTGGTCAGGCTGGTTGCGAACTCCTGACCTCAGATGATCCACCTGCCTCCGCCTCCCAAAGTGCTGGGATTACACTTGAGCCATCGCGCCCGGCCCAAAAACGAACTAATTTTTAAAATGTTTGTCTGTATTTTGTGTGGACCTCCAACAGTTTGGTGAATCACTTCCTCTGCTCATGGCACATGGTCTACAGGTTCGTGCAAGGCCCTGAGCTCCATTCTCCAATCCAGTTCATTCCCACCCCTCAAAAGGCACCACTCATGTGCCCTGCAAGTCTCTTTGGAGACTGTAGGAATAAACAAAGACCTACCAAATGAGAACAGGCAAGGGCTCTTTACTCAGAGCTTGTTGTATAGCAACAGACAGCCAACGCCACTTAGGTTTGGCAGAGACTCAAAGGCAGGCAGAGGAATGGGGAAGCTTTATGGGGGAAAGGGAAAGCTTTGGGTGTGCCCTGATGGGAGGCTGTTGGCCTGAAGAAGCTGGAGGAGACTAAAAGTGGGGCATCTTATGTGATTGGTTAGGGGTGTATATTTGACTTTCGTTAATTGACCTCGAGTTGGAAGTGGGAACAAAAATTATGGAAATTGTCCGTTGTTAATCAAGTCCTGGCTATTTGAGATCAGTTGTTACAAAAGTTACTGCTTAGCTTCTTGAATTGTTACTAGAGATGGCATCTGACTTTCTAGATGTCTGACTTACAGCAGGCTGGCTTCCTGGGCTGGCTATTGTAGATAAAGGTTTGATTTCCTGGGCAGGTTGCTGCAGGTTGTGAGTCCTAGTTCTATTTTCAAATATGGTCCTACCACTGTTCATGTGTACATTCAGTCTCTCAAGATACAGATATCTTACAAAATATGTAGTGTCGTTTTCTGTGGGTATGTTATTAAATAGTATTGTGCTAAAGATCTCTTGATTTTCTTAACCTTTTTTCTTACTCAATAGTATAAGTTAAGGATATATCTGGGTTGCTGTCCATACATAGTTCCTTGGACCTTATGGTTGCAGGTGCTACATACTGTGCCCCCACCAGGACACGCTTTCCACATTTTATAAAAAGTTGCCTCTGGTATCCACCATCACTAACAGCACTGAGATTAATATCTTCATATTTGTTCAATTAAAGGATGGTTTGCCAGAGTTCCCTGTTTATATACCCAGGATAGGAGGGTTGAGTCATAATGTATGTGTTTCTTAGTGTCAGTATATACCACCAGATTGTTCTCAGAATGGTTATAAATGTTTATATTCTACCAACAGTGCATGAGAGTTCTCATTTTCCCACATCCTTGCCAATGCTTGGTAGTAGCAGTCTCTCTTTCTTCCTTCCTTCCCTCCCTCCCTCCCTCCCTTTCCTTCCTTCCTTCCTTCCTTCCTTCCTTCCTTCCTTCCTTCCTTCCTTCCTTCCTTCCTTCCTTCTTTCTTTCGTTCTTTCTTTCGTTCGTTCTTTCATTCTTTCTTTCTTTCTTTCTTTTGTTATACCCAGTCCGTTTATTCCCCAAAGAAGACCACCAGAGACTGCAGTCAAAGCCAAGCGGCAAGGATCTTTATTGCAGGTTCAAACCTGGACCCCCGACCAAGTGTGGAGCGAGAGCCCTGAGGAGGGGTAGGAACTGTCTTTTATAGTCAGCAGTAAACAAGTACAGAGTCATAGGGGTCTTTTGAACAACGCAAGCTTGGGATTGGTTGATATTTGAACAGTGCAAGTTGGCTGTTCTTGATTGGTTCCCGCCATCTCCCGCCATCCGAGCTATTTCAGTTACTCTTGACATGTTTATGACCTCTGGCAGGGACTTTCCTAACCGGTTTGTCCCGGCTTCAGTTCCGGGAGCCAACTGTACTGTTCCTCCCACACTTTTCTTTCTTTCTTTCTTTCTTTCTTTCTTTCTTTCTTTCTTTCTTTCTTTCTTTCTTTCTTTCTTTCTTTCTTTCTCTTTCTTTCTTTCTTTCTTTGTTTGAGACAGGGTCTCCCTTTGTCACCCAGCCTGGAGTGCAATGGCACAAACTTAGCTCATTGCAGTTTCAACTTCTCGGCTCAAGCGATCCTTCCACCTCAGTTTTCTAAGTAGCTGGGACTACAGGCACACGCCACCATGTCCAGCTAATTTTTTGTATTTTCATAGATACGGGGTTTTGCCATGTTGTGCAGGCTAGTCTCAAACTTCCTGAACTCAGGCAGTCTGCCTGCCTTGGCCTCCCAAAGTGCTGGGATTACAGCCACCACACCCAACCAGTGGTAACAGGCTTTCTATTTATGGAAAATAGGATGGTATTCAGTATCTACTTCATTGATGTTTTAATTTTCCACTCATTTATTACAAGTGAGTGAACATCTCATCACATAGCTATTACACATACAAGATTTTCATTTCCGTGAAGTGTCTATTCATACATTTTTACTTGGTTTTCTTGTCCTTTTCCTTGTTGACTTGCAGAAACTCCTCATTTATTCTAGATGTCAATCTTTTGTTGGTTTTGAAGGTTGCAAATGTTTTCTCCTAGTCTGTCATCTTATTAAACAAAATTTCTGAATTTTAAAGGAAACAAATCCATCAATTCTTTGTGCATTTTGGGGCCACTATCTTGGAAGTTCTTCCCTAGCTTTAAGGACTCAAAAATAATCTCTTCTACTGCTATCAGCTTTATTGAAGGGGTTTTTAACCAGATTGGCATTAACCTGGAATTCAAGATGTCAGTGAACTTGGATGGGAAAAAAAAATACATTTTTATTTTCAGTAACCTCTAATGGACATTTAGTATTTCTTCTGATTATGAATGTGGGCAACAAGCCACAGTGATAGTAGTAGGCTTTCAATTTTGTCTCCAAAAAAAGTATATTTTTAGCTTACATTACCATTGTTGTATATATTTCAAAATTGTTTTTGAGTGCCACATTTCAAAATTGCTATAGTTGTTAGATTTGCTGCCAGATCTGAGTAATGCTTGTATTATTCCATTTTCACGAATATTAGTCCATTTTCATGCTTCCCAAGACTGGGAAGAAAAAGAGGTTTAATTGGATCTACAGTTCCATGGCTGGGGGTCCTCAGAATCACAGCGGGAGGCAAAAGGCACTTCTTACATGGCAGTGGCAAGAGAAAATGAGAAGGATGCAAAGCAGAAGGATAAAACCACCAGATCTCGTGAGACTTATTCACTACCATGAGAACAATATGGGAGAAACCACCCCCATGATTCAAATTCTCTCCCACCGGGTCCCTCCCACAACATTTGGGAATTAAGGGAGTGCAATTCAAGATGAGATTTGGGTGGGGACACAGAGCCAAACCATATCAATGCTTTAATACAGAAGCATGTATTTTTCTTCACAAGTTTTAAAATTTGTACATAATTGTTTCTTTTGATAATCCTATTTTATTTTATGCATTTAAAAATGTTATTCTGAGGAGTCTATAGTTTTCTCAGATTACCAAAAAGCTATATATTAACAGCACTGTTTTATAGCTATACCTTTCACAATTAGGTCTTAATCTGAAGTTCATCTTTGTATATGGTTTGAGTCAAATTCCTGATTCACACCGTATGCCAATACCATATGCAGAGTAATCCTTTCCTTCCCCATGGACTGATTTCTGGTGCCATCTTTATTATGACAAACTTTCCATTCATACCCAAGTCGTCCCCTGAGTTTCTGTTCTATTCTATCAATCATCGCCTGATCCAAACTTTTAAGATGTAGACCAGGAGGGATGGAGAGTGGAATTGGGCACACCCATGATGTCTGCATTTGGAGGTTTATTTTATTTTGGTTTTATTATTACATGTTAATTTTTTCTATATTTGTTTTTAATACAAAAATTAAAGAGAGACTTTTTAAAGTCTCTCTTTTTTTTGTTGGATTTTGGATAAGATTACTTAGTTCTCTGACACTCTACATCAGGAAATCACAAACTTTTTTTTTTTGTAAAGGGCCAGACCGTAAGTATCTTAGGGTTTACAAACCCGAGCTTCTCAATTCTGCCCTTGCAGCATGAAAGCAGTCACAGACAATGTGGGAGCAAATGAACTTAGCTGTTCCAATAAAACTTTATTTACAAAAACCTGCTGGCTGGATTTGGCTTACAGGCTATAGTTTTCCAACCCCTATCCTGTATCACTTGAAGTATTTTCTTCCCCATATAAGGTAGCAATGTTCTTTACTGTGAAACTCATCAAAGAAATTATTATCTTTGATTAAAGACCCGTATCTGTGGAGCTGGGCATTAGATGTCCACATTTGCTATCCCAGCACTATTTATAACAGATAACGTAATAGAAAATTACATCATAAAAGATAACCCAAATAGCCAGAAGTAAGAAAACTATTAAGACAATTATGATAAATCCAAATAATAGAATATTACGTAGACATTTAAAATGTTTATGGAATTTTTAAATAAGATGCACATGCTTATAATATGCCTACTTTTAAATGAGAATAAAAATAATACATATAAAATATAAACTATGTTTTAAAATTCATAGAGGAAAGCCTAAAAGGAAAAACATTAGTGACAGATCTGGGTACAGATCTGAGTGAAATTATGAATGATTTTTATTATCTTCTGAATATGTGTCTGTATTTTCTATTTCTACAGCAGACCTGTATTAATATTAAAATAAAATGCTGTATTGTTTTAGTGTAAAGAAAGTTTAAAGGATGGCACCCACAAAAAATCTGCATAAATCCACTTAACATCAAGGAACATTGAGCAGATGGACAATGGAAATGCTCATTTAGTAACAGCCCAATAATTCAGAATATCAAGTCAAACCAAAGCCATTTGTAACTTTAATCTGGGTATTGAAAAAAAAAGTAATAGCAAACAATATTTCAGAAAATATTTACTAACACTGGGGACTCTTATCAGAGTCACACATAGTATGCTAAGAGTTTCTCAGGGATTGTCTTGATTAATCTTTCCAAAAGCTGTCTAAGATAGGTACTGCTAATATCATCATCATCATCATCATACCCATTTTATAGAGGAGAAAACTGAGGCTTATGCCCTTAAGAACTTGGTTCAAGCTCTATGTACCTAGAAAGTAATGGAGATTGGGTGCAAATCCAGGGAGATATGATGCCCAACCAAGCACTGAAGAAATTGAACTCTTATAGAACTTCAGAAATAACTAATAGAAGCATGGCATTTCAGGCCAGGCACAGTGACTCAGGCTTGTAATCCCAGCACTTTTGGAGGCCGAGGCAGGCAGATCACCTGAGGTCAGGAGTTCGAGACCAGCCCAACCAACATGGAGAAACCCCATCTCTATTAAAAATACAAAATTAGCTAGGCGTGGTGGTGTGTGCCTTTGATCCCAGCTACGTGGGAGGCTGAGGAAGGAAAGTCACTTGAACCCAGGAGGCAGAAGTTGCAGTGAGCTGAGATTATGCCATTTCACTCCAGCCTGGGCAACAAGAGCAAAACTCCATAAAGAAAGAAAGAAAGAAAGAAAGAAAGAAAGAAAGAAAGAAAGAAAGAAAGAAAGAAAGAAAGAAAGAAAGAAAGAAAGAAAGAAAGAAAGAAAGAAAGAAAGAAAAGAGAGAGAGAGAGGGAGAGGAGGGAGGGAGGGAGGGAGGGAGGGAGGGAGGGAGGGAGGGAGGGAGGGAGGGAAGGAAGGAAGGAAGGAATTTCCATCAGGTGAGGTGGTAGTTTCAAGTGGAGTTATTAATTATTCACAGCAACAGTTCCCAACAGGATCTCTGTTTGCCAAAATTTGATCTAGATGTCTTTATGTTCTGATCTCTGGAAAAGCTGCATTTCTTTAAAAATGCTCTCCAGTCAGACCTTTCACTGGTTCAGACACTGGTGCAGACAGGAAGTCACCATGCCTTCCTTCCAGCTCACCCCTTTGCATCCCTTCTGCTTCAGAATTACAGAGCTTGTACTTTCCAGCAATGCACTGCAGTGGTTACGGTGGGAGGGCTTTGACTTTGGATGGCTTCCTCAGGAAGGCACACACTAGGCCTTATGTGCCATACTCCTTATATTAGTCCATACTCACACTACTATAAATAATAACCCGAGACTGTGTAATTTATGAAGAAAAGAGATTTAATTGACTCACAGTCTCACAGGCTGTACAGGAAGCATGGCTGGGAGGCCTCAAGAGACTTGCAATCATGGCAGAAGGGTGAATGGGAAGCAAGGACATCCTCACGTGGTGGCAGGAGAGAGAGAACAAAGCGGGAAGTGCTATACACTTTTAAACAATGAGATCTCATGAGAACTCACTATTGTGAGACTAGAAAGGGGGAAATCCACCCCCATGATCCAATCACCTTCCACTATGTCCCTCCCTCAACACTGGGGGTTACAATTCACAATGTGATTTGGGTAGGGGCAAAGAGTCAAACCATATCATTCCAATCATTCCACCCTGACCCTTTCCAAATCTCGTGTCCTTCTGACATTTCAAAATGTGGCCCTCTTTTCACAGCATCACTAGGCAATACCCTAGTGAGGACTCTGTGCAGAGGCTCCAACCCCACATTTCCCCTATGCCTGCCTGAGTAGATGTTCTCCATGAGGGCTCTGCCTCTACAGCAGACTTCTGCCTGGACATCCAGGCATTTCCATACATCCTCTGAAATCTAGGTGGAGGCTTCCAAATCTCAGCTGCCTTCTGCGCACCTGCAGGCCCAACACCGCATGGAAGCCACTGAGCCTTGGGGCTTGTGCCCTCTGAAACAATAGCCCAAGCTGTACCTTGGCCCCTTTCAACCATGACTGGAGCTGGAGCAGGTGGGATGCGGGGCACCATGTCCTGAGCATGTTGTACAGAGCAGTGAGTCCCTGGCCCTGGCCCACCAAACCACTTTTCCCTCCTAGGTCTCCAGGCCTGTGATAGGAGGGACTGCCATAAAGGTCTCTGAAATGCCCTGGAGTCGTTTTCCCCATTTTCTCGGATATTAACCTTCAGCTCTTCTTTACTTATGCAAATTTCTATAGCCTTAAATTCCTCCGTAGAAAGTGAGTTTTTCTTTTCTACCACATGGTTGGGCTGTGAATTTTCCAACTTTTATGTTCTGCTTCCCTTTTAAATACAAGTTCTAGTTTCAGGTCATTTCTTTGTTTATGCAAATGAGCATAGACTTTTAGAAGCAGCCAGGCCACATCTTGAATGTTTGCTGCTTAGAAATTTTTTCTGTGAGATACCCTAAATCATCTCCCTCAACTTCAAAGTTCCACAGATCTCTAGAGCAGGGGCACAATGCTGCCAGTCTCTTTGCTAATGCATAGCAAGAGTGAACTTTACTCCATTTCTCAGTAAGTTCCTTATCTCCACCTGAGACCACCTCAGCCTGGACTTCCCTGTCCATATCACCATCAGCATTTTGGTCACAACCATTCAACAAGTCTAGGAAGTTCAAAATATTCCCTCATCTTCCTATCTTATTTTGAGCCTTCCAAACTGTTCCAACCTCTGCCCATTACCCAGTTCCAATGTCACTTCCACATTTTCACATATCTTTATAGCAATACCCCACTTCTTTGGTACCAATTCTCTGTATTAGTCCATTCTTGCACTGCTATAAAGAAGTACCTGAAACTGTGTAATTTGTAGATAAAAGAGGTTTAATTGACTCACAATTTCACAGGCCATACAGAAGCCATGCCTAGGGAGGCCTCAGAAAACTTACAATCATGGAAGACAGTGAAGAGGAAGCCAGTACGTCCTACATGACTGGAGCAGGAGGAACAGAAAGTGAAGAGGGAAGTCCCACACACTTTTAAACAATCAGATCTCATGAGAACTCACTATCTCAAGAACAGCAAGGTGAAATCTGCCCCATGATCCAATTACCTCCCACCAGCCCCTCCCCCAACACTGGGGATTACAATTCAACATGAGATTTGGGTGGGGACACAGAGCCAAACCATATCACTCCTCACGTGTACTTGTCACGCTGACTTCTCTCGCCTTGCTCCAACAGGCCCTGCTGCCTCCTACCGGAGGCATTTGCATTTGCTGTTCCTTCTGCCTATAATAGCTGTTCCCAAAATCGTCTAATGGCTGACTCTTCATCATTCGGGTCTCAGCTCTAACGTTACCATCCAGAGCCCTCCATTCTATCTGTATCTAATATCACCCCCAATCCTCTGCCCAGCATGAGCAATTCTATTCCTGTTATTTGATGCATTTTGTTTCTTCATAGCACTGCACCTGTTTGTAACCATCTCGTTAATTTTTAAATGCGTGTTGTTTATGCCCTCCATTAGAATATTAGTTCTTTGTGGACAAAAACCCAATATGCAGTTTTTGCTACAGTCCCTGTTCCTGGCACCTAGGAGGGTCTCAGTAAAGATTGACTGAGTAAGGCCAGGCTTGGTAGCTCATGCCTATAATCCTAGCACTTTGGGAGGCTGAGGTGGGCAGATCACTTGAGGTAAGGAATTCGAAACCAGCCTGGCCAACATAGTGAAACCCCATCTCTACTAAAAGTACAAAAATTAGCCAGGTATGGTGGTGTGTGCCTGTAATCCCAGCTACTCGGGAGGCTGAGGCAGGAGAATCGCTTGAACTCAGGAGGCGGAGGTTGCAGTGAGGTGAGATCACACCACTGTACTCCAGCCTGGGCAACAAAAGCAAATCTCCATCTCAAACAAACAAACAAACAAACAAACAAAAGATTAACTGAGTAAATGATCTCATTTAATTTTCCCAAAAAACTCATAAAGCAGATGCTGCTCTACAGTTGAGGGAACTCAGAGAAGTTATTTCCCAGGTCACACAGCTAAAAACTGGGGAGGACAGGGGTTTGAAGACAGGGTTTGTCTACCTCTCATTATTTCAATCACCTCCTATTCATCCCACTGATGACAAGCAGATTCTCTCCCTAGGGCTACAGGAATAGCTGAACATGAGACACCTAACACTGGACAGCTAAGATCAGCAGCAGTTTACTAGTGACGTATGCTCACACTCAAAGAGAAGAATTGCTGCACCATGCAGGGCCACACAGGAGGTGCAGTCGAGCACAGAGTGAACCACAAGAGGTTGTGGAAGGCAGGCTGTGTAGTATTAAGAGGGTGGAGTCCCCCTTGGTTCCCATGAGAGGATAGATTGGCTTGTTTAGATAATTCTGCAGACCAGCAGAGAACTGAAACTTGCTACTCAGGGATAAGCAAGAGCTACACCTGGCTCATTTAACAAGAAGGTTCCTTTGGTCACTGGACTTTATCTGTGGGACTCTAGAGTGGGAAGGGGAACTTGTGATTAGGCATTTGAGACCCTCCCAATATTATCAGATGTCAAGGAACAGATAATATTGGACCTTAATTTTAAGCCTTACACCAACCCCATATTAGAAACCACATGAATATTAAAAGAGAAAACAGGAGGACTGGTAGTAAGGAGATGAGGTAGAAGTGGCCTTTGAATAAGGCAGCCTAAAAATAGAGTCAGTCAGCGCCCCCTCAAGAAAATGCATGGTTCTTTCCAAATGCCTTACAATCTTCCAGAAATTCTTTCTTATTTCAACAATACTGCAAAATTGGCAAGGCTGGTCTCTCTGGGAAGAACCTCAAGGGCAATATTTTAGGGCATTTGAGCTCATGAGCATGATAGACGATGGCTGACTTGCATCCTGGAACCAGTTCAACACCTACCCATAATACCAATGGGTTTTGCTAGTATGGTTTTAAACACCCATAAAAATCAAGCTTTATTGATGGGGAAAACATAATATCTTCTTGGAAGTGGGCCCTGCTTTGTGCAAAGAGAGTATACACAATGTTCCAACTATAGATAACTGACCCAGGAGTCCTCTAGGGCTATTGTGGCCTCAAACATAAACACAGCGGAAGAACTCATTCAAAGCAGCGTGATTGGCAACTAAGTCATGTCACTCTTGCCTGCATTTTAGATACTTAGTTGTGTCAAATATCAAATTATTTTCATCTGTGTGGGATGAAGAGCTGTTTGAAGCTCTTGCTCATTTTGCTTTGGGCATGTGTGTGTTGTTGTCATTGTGATGTTCTTATCTTCATCTCTGAGATTAAATTACTTCTGCACTTTTACACACCCATGCAAAAGAGAGGAGGTGAGCATTGAGGCCAACAGTCCTCTAACTGGCTGGGGAGATATGCAACCTTTTTAAATGCATTGCTTGGAGATGTATCTCCTATGCGCCTTCCCTCCGCACTTAAGTGTGCACATGTGCACACATCACACACACACCACACACACACACAGCTGTGCACTAATGCCACAGACAGTCTGGGTCAAGCCTACCTTTGCCATTTACCACCTCCCTCTTTCACCCCTGCTGTAGAGAATATTTGCAGACATTTCAGTGTCTTCACCTCCTGACAGTCCTGCTGTTTGGAATGCTTTTCCCCACCACTCTCCTCTCTCCTGCACCTGCCACCTCACCCTGTTTCACTGGTTGACTCACACTCACCCTTCAGAGCTCACTTCTGCACAGAGGTACACGCTTTAATTAGAACCCTGCATTTCCCCTTTGTCATTCTCTGTGTTTGGAGGCTGCCCTGGGGTTGCACACAGCAGGCCCTTCAGCTACAATATGGAACGTGGTCAGACGACACGGGCAAGACCACAGCACCAGCCAGAGGGTTGCACCTGTTCATTTCCTTCTTTTTTTTTTTTTTTTTTTTTTTTTTTGAGACAGCATCTTGCTCTGTTGCCCAGGCTGGAGTGCAGTGGCATGATCTCGGCTACTGCAACCTCCACCTCCCAGGTTCAAGCAATTCTCTGCGTCAGCCTCCTGAGTAGCTGGGATTACAGGTGCCCACCACCATGCCTGGCTAATTTTTTGTATTTTTAGTACAGACATGGTTTCACCATCTTGGCCAGGCTGGTCTTGAACTCCTGACCTTGTGATCCACCCACCTTGGCCTCCCAAAGTGCTGGGACCACAGGCGTGAGCCACCGTGCCTGGCCACACCTGTCCATTTATTTCCCTGAATTGTTCTCAAATTGGTCTTCTTCCTTTCGACCCTGTTTCCTGCCCGTTTCAGACCACCACTGATATCCTATAAAATACTTTAGCAGCCTTTTAACTGGCCCTGCCTCAAGGGTTGTCCTGCCCAATCTGATGAGGCAAGAGGCACAATCTTTTGCCTTGGGCTTCATTCCTGGATTCTGTACTATAGAGGGCCCAGCTCTGGCTCTCAGTGCTCTTGGGTCTCAGCTGCACCCCTCCCTATGGAACAAGGAGTCTGCAGGCTAAAGGAATGTTCCCAACAAAGCGCTATCTCATCCTCCACCCCCAGAGGATTCCAGATTAGAATGCAGATACCCAGGACGCTGCATTCCTGATATGCCAGCCCTGAGCCAATTCTGGGCTTGCACAGCACTCCTCCCCTGAAGGTGGAGCCACTGCTAGTGTCCACACTACCAGGCCTTGAAGCGTGCTCAAGGGGTAGCAGTTTCCCTGGGAGTGGGCTGTGGAGGGAGACTGGACATAGGACGGTAAAAACACACACCCGCCCAAGTCGGGAGAATCTGGGGAGGGAAAAGACAAGAAGCAGGCAGCAGGCTGTAGGCGCTGCAGATGTGAGGACAGGCTGAGGTTGCTCCCTGTCTTGAATCCTCAAGGACTCCCTACTTCTTTCAGGAAATAATGCAAACCGCTTAGCATCGAAATAAGGCCCCAAGAGAGCGTTCCCCTTCTGTACTTCTCCAACTTCGACCATGTCTCACAGTTTTTCTTTCAAATTCTCATTCCAGACCCACTAAACAATTTGCATGCCCTTAGCGAATAATTGATCCTATTTTATCATGACTCCTTTACTTTCTGGCCCACTTTTCCCCACTAGACTGTGTGCTTCTTGTCATGTCTTATCCTCTGTGGACGTCTCCCCAGCATCCAGGATCGGGCTTGGCACACAGTAGAGTTCTGCGAAATACGGTATGTTGGGGGAGGAGAGAAAGCAGGAAGGGGCCACAAGAGCTGTGTTTCTGCCTGTAGGATTTGTACCCCTGAACCTCTGAGAGCAACGCCAGACCACATGGCAACACTCTGGGATGCTTAGACTTTAGTAGAGTTCAGGAATAGGGGAAAGAGTGAGTGGGAAGAAGATAGAATAAGTAACGAGAAATATTTGTATGCAGATAATGATGAGAAACAAGCCTTCATTAGAAATTCTTCCAGAATCAGAAGCTGCAGTTCCCACCCTGGCTCTGCCAGGAGCTTGATGTGTGGACTCTGGTTCAGGGCATTGCCTGGGAGCCCAAGTTCTGAACTATCTTAACCTCTGGATGTGGGACACTGCTGTGCACACTATGATAAGAGATGAAGAAATATGTTTTAGGTAGATTAAAAACATTCAAAAACAACTTCAGAATTATTTTGCTGTCTGCTGCCACCATTGCTTTTTTCATTTAGAGAAGGCATATTCCTGATGTAACCCTGGACTGAGGCATCCGTAGACAGGTGCATTATTTCAGTCCTGGTTCTACCACATATCATCTATGTCAGAGGTCAGTAAACATTTTCTATAAAGAGACAGATAGGAAATACGTCAAGTTTTGTGAGCCTATACTTCTCAACTGTGCCTTTGCAGTGCAAAAGTGGCCACAGAAAATGCAGAATGGAATGGACATGATTGTGTTCCAATAAAACTTTATTTACACAAACAGACAGTAGGCCAGATTTGGTCCACTGGCCTTAGTATGCAAACCCCTAATCTCTATGATCTCCAGCATCTCAAACATTATCTGAAAAAAAAAAAAAATGGGATATGATATCTGCCTCTACAGAAGATGAAGAAATGATATATGAAATTATTTTGAAAACTAGAATGAACTAAAGCACTAGCAAAATGTACATCCGTGGTAGTAGCAATAGTGTTACTATGCTGTAGTTAGTCTCATAAATAAATCACGTTTGTTAAGTACCACTATATACTAGCTGCATTGTATTGATGATATTACTCAATCTTCACAAAGATCTTGCAAAAGAAAATGGTTACAAACATACAGATGAGGAAACTGAGGCTCAGAGGCTGTGACTCAAGGGTTACATAGGAAGTCAGAAGTAGGACTGAATTCTAACAGCAGTTCCTGGAACCAAAACAAACAATGACCTCAAAAAAATATATAATGTGTTAAGCATGTAAATAACAGATATATATAGATGAGTACATGGCTACCAACAGATGGGCCGCTGCTGCATTTAGTCAGCGGGACAGGATCAGGTAACATTCCTGTTGCTATCAAATGACAGAAACCCCATGCTTGCCATGGCATTTGGGTGCTGGACACTCTTCCCTGGAGGAAAAAGGCCTTTTGTGGCAGGGTCCCAGATTTAAATCCTAAACGAGGTGAGCTACCCGTGATGGGCTCTGCCAGTGGTGCAGGGCTGACCATCTCTGCAAAGGATTGTCTGAGTCACAAGGCAGCCCTCCAGAACTTTCTGGGCCTGCCTGAAGCCAGGCCTGCATCAGCCCCACAGGGAGGCGTGAGCAGCCGGCACCACTTGAACGCCGAGTCTCCTGCTTGGAGGAGGCCAGATTTAGCAATCTGTCACACACAGCCCGCCTCATTGTGACACTGGGCTCCAAGAGGCTGGCAGCGCGGGCAAGCAGAAAAGCATCTGTCGGCATGCCACGCAGACAGGGATTAGAGAGGATGGGGGAGGATAATTATGGCATTTGCTTTCCTATAAAGTGCATGTCAGGAGGAAAGGATTAAGCTAATTGAAGAAATCTCCAGCACTTACGTCAAAGGTGGCTGAAAAGCGATTGCTTTATCTTGCATCTCACCTGCTTCTGAGAGCCCGGCTCAAGGAGGCCTACCCACATCTCCACTTTGTCCCCAGCAACTCTTTGCAGAAATAGTTTGAGTTGGCGTTAGCCATTCTGCAAAGGAGAGAGGAGCTAAAAATAAGAGCATGTGAAGGATGCTCCCCACTTTTTTTTTTTTTTAATTTCCAAAGCTCACATCAAGTTTCTCAGAGAAAGATGGAAAGCTGATTTTCCTGAGGTTTACACATTTGTGTACGTGTGACAGGTGAAATAAATGGCACCTGTAGTGCACGTACTACACGGGGACAGGTGGCGGCCGCCCTCAAACTCTATCTCTTTTTCATCTCTCTGGAACATTAGCTTATGCTCCTGAGGGCCAGGCTGCATGCAAAGAGAAAGCTTGGGCTTCAGGATCATTTATCATCACTCTCCCCCATGCAAAACCCAAACATCTCCAAACCCAAAACCAATGGAAAAAGACAGGAATAGTCTTTTGTCTTCTGTCATCCAGATGGAACTTGGTTTTTGAGTTCCAGGTGACAGGTATTGGAGTTGTTGTGATAATGAATTTGGAAAGGAAGCAAATAGAAAGATTTCCTCTTTCTTTTAATTCCAAATATTATACTACATCTACATAAATATGACTTGCCCAATGGACTATCATTTTTCAAAGAATAAGATATCACATCTGGAAAACATAGTTAGCTGCCTAATTTTTGCCGTAAAGCATCCTTAGACAGCTTAGATAATGAAGTGCCAGAGGAATCTTAGAAATATTTGTTCCAGTGGTTAGGACCAGAAAGCTGGCTCTATTCTCTGTCGCTTTCTAGCTCTCTGACTTTGGGTAAGTTATTTCAACTCATTTTCATTTCTTCATTTGTGATAGCTCAAGAAAAGTATCTGGCATATAGTAGGGACTAAAAACTGGGCACTGTCATTGTCATTATCACCATCATCTTCATCTACCAGAAAGGCATAAGGTATTGTATTAGTCAGAGGTTGCCAGAGAAACCGAACCAATAGGGTGTGTGCATATATCCTATTATACATGATAGAGATAGAGACTGAGACATAGAAAGAGATTTATTTTTAAGGAATTGGCTCACACGATTACGAGGGCTGGCAAGTCTGAGATAGGTAAGGCTGGCCAGCAGGCTGGAAATTCTGCCAGGATTTGATGTTGCGGGTTTGAGTGCAAAGGCAGTGTGGAGGCAGAATTCCTTCTTCTTTGGAGGATCTCAGTCTTTTTTCTTAAGGCCTTCAACTGATTGGATGAGGCCCACCCCCATTATGAAGCATCACCTGCTTTACTCAGAGTCTACTGATTTAAATGTTAATAATTTCTTAAAAAAATATCTTCCCAGCCACATCTAGACTGGTGTTTGACCAAGCAATTGGGCACTATAGCCTAGTCAAATTGACACATAAAATTCACCATCACCAGTATGTTATTTCAGGTTTTCATCTTATACAGGTTTTCAGGGAAAATCTATGCAGTAAACATTGAATAAGCCAGATGTGGTGGCTCATGCCTGTAATCCCAGCACTTTGGGAGGCCGAGGTGAGTGGATCACTTGAGGTCAGGAGTTCGAGACCAGCCTGGCCAAAATGGTAAAACCCCAACTCTACTAAAGATACAAAAATCAGCCAGGCATGGTGGCAGGCACCTGTAATCCCAGCTACTTGGGAGGGCAAGGCAGGACAACTGGTTGAACCTGGGAGGTGGAGGCTACAGCGAGCCAAGATCACTGCACTCCAGACTGGGTGACAGAGTGAGCCTCTGTCTCAAAAAACAAAACAAAACAAAATGAATATATCTTAGACTTACAACATGCTATCTTAAAAGGAACAACAACAACAACAACACAAAAGGTACAACAATCACCTGCTTAGCCCCCTTGGAACCTACCAGAAATCATAGCTGGCGTCCCAGTTTCCAGCCCCCTCTGCCTTTGGGTTAGTGTGTGGTTTTAGGCAGGTTCCTGAGAATCTCTAAACTTCCGCAGCTGCAACTCATACTGAACGTATCTGCCCTGCCTTCACAGGGGAAAGGTGAGAATAAAATTAAGCAACTCTTGGGAAGGGCTTTGTAAATAAACTTTAAAATGTCTCAACATAAGACATTATCCTACGAGAAGTGTAGTGCTCTGGACAGGCTGAGTCCAATTATTTGTACTAAAGCCAATAAAAGGCAACTCTAACATGTCATAAGTTTGACCTAACTCTAATATGTTAGCTAACAAAATCATTAATGTTTTCAATTAGAATTAATTTCCTTGCCTTCTTGTTAATCACATCCAATTCACATCCAAACGCCGTTCTTGGGATTTAGAATGGCTTTTGGATATGAATTAGATGACCAAGTTGTCTGAACACTAGCCTTTCCCCCTCTTCCCTCAATAAATTTTCACATGGAAAACATGTCATTGCCTTTGAGCAGGGCTCAAAGCAGCAGGTCCAACAAATGTTTGTTGTAGGATAATTCATTCATTACAGAGATATTTATGGAGCCCTCGCCTTGCACCATGCAGCTTGCAAGGATCTGGACGAAGAGGGTGGTGACTTTAAGTGCTGAGAGTTCAGTCATGGGATAGCATAAGAATTTGATAGATGTCACTATTTATTATTGGTTCATATATTATTATGTGACCATTTTTATAAAAGTAAGACAGGATTAATGATTTAAAATAAAGGCATGGCTGAGCCCAACATTCTTTCTAACATCGGCAGCTTTTTCAAAGTTCCCAGGCTTGCGCTCAGCATCAGTATAACATCACAGCAAAGCCAAGGCACCAACAGACCAGAAGAGTGAGGCAATTGTTCTTTGGAAAACTTCACCATCAAAGGAAATTGTCTTGTGTTGTCTCTCAGAACAATTCACACTTCATTGGGAAGCTATAAAAACAATTACCAGGTCATTAGTAAAGGTTATTATTTCTTTTTAAGATTCAAACACCCACTCTCAGAATGACCTTAGCTTGCATTTCAGTGGGAGGCAGTTGCTGTAGTGGAAAGAGTGGAAGCTTGGGAGTGGAAGCCAAACAGCCCTGCAGCAGGTGTTTAGTCTTTCCCGGGCCTCAGTTTCCTCAGCCCTACACTGAAGAAGCTAGGAGTCCCTGCCTATCTCACTGACTGTAAAGAGGTTGAAATAAAATGGCTTGGAACTGGATGCAGAGGTACAAGGCAAGCCTGGGCAACATAGCAAGACCCTGTCTCTTAAAAAAAAATGGCTTGAGAATGACTGCCACCACCAGCCTGGCACTTGGAAAGTGTTCTGAAAATGCAATCCTTTCCATTCCCAGGCTCCAAGTTACCTGTGTTTGGGGCTAACGATATGAATCAATAAAGCAGGAAAGATGGAACTGAGCTCTGGATTCACTGGAATAGGCTAGGTTGTGCTACAGTAACAACCTGAAAACCTCAGCAGCTGAAAACAACCAAGTTCATTTCTCACCACAGCCCACGTCCATCCATCACGGGTTGACAAGCGAGCTATACCTGCCTTAGCCACTCAGAAACCCAGGCTGGCAGAAGCTCCATCTGGACTCATGACTCCAAGATCAGGAGGAAGAAAGAAGGAGTATAGCAAACAATACACTAGCTCTCAAAGTTTCTGCCTGGACGTGATACACATTACTTGCACTCACATTTCATAGACTGAAGCAAGTCATATTGCTGCACTGAGTAAATGGCATGGGGATGTATCATCTTACCACAGCCATAAAGACTGGAGGTGTAGGAAGGGACTATGGTACAGGAACTTGGCTCAAGGCAATTTCCATATGTAATAAAAAAGTACATGGAATTCTAGCAAACGTTTAGGCTTTGAATCCTGTCACAGCAATTAAAATTATTTTCTATACGGGCTGGGTGTAGTGGCTCACACTTGTAATCTCAGCACTTTGGGAGGCTGAGGCAGGTGAAACATTTGAGGCCAGGAGTTCAAGACCAGCTTGGTCAACATGAGAAGACCTGATCTCTACAAGATTTTAAAAGTTAGCCAGGTGTGGTGGTGTGCACCTGTGGTCCCAGCTACTCAGGAGGCTGAGGTGGGAGGATCACTTAAGCCTGGGAGGTCGAGGCTGCAGTGAGCCATGATCATGTCACTGCACTCCAGCCTGAGCAACAGAGCAAGACCCTATCTCAAAAACAATTTTTCCTATAACCCATAGTTTGTTTAAACATTTAGACCTGTGTTTATTCAATAATTTGGTTATGTTATCCTCAATGCTCCAGGCACTGTTCTACGCTCAGTGAACATGATCTAGTCCTGCCATTATGAAGCTTACCTTCTAGAAGGAAGGCAGATGACAAACAAGTAGAACATATATACTTACATTTCAAGGCTTATGTGCTAAAAAAAATAATAATAAAGTGGGTAAGGGTACTAAGGATGACTAAACTGAAGTGAGGGACTCAAGAGGATGTTGAATGAGTTGAATGCTATTCCCTTCAAATTTTATTTTATCACCTCCTGAGTTCTCTAAAGCTTTCTGGAAGGCAATGTGACTGCCTCAAAATAACAACAGCAATAACAATTTTCACAAACACAAGCGCTAACACCTTTCTCCCACCACCACCGCCTTGATCCAACTCCTTCCTCACAATGTGAACCTCAGATACTGGGCAGTGCTCCCGGGCTCGTGCTGCACCATTGCCCCACGGGACACAGAGTGTGGCAGGTTAGCCCAAGGCAGGACAAGAGTGGCCTCCACCAGGGCCTGGGGTTACCATGTAACCACTGTTGAGGCCTCAACTTCCCTGTGCATCTGTACTGATGGAACTATTCCATGTATTCACCCACACCTGTGCATGGATGTTCAGGTCACCTGTTAGGAGCCAACACAGAACTGAGACGGAGGGAGGAGGACCATAGGAGGGAGGGATAGCCCATTTCCTGAACACCCCACTGGGCCAGTTGCTGTCCACACACACCTTTTCTTATCTAACCTTCTCAATATCCTCATGAGGTGAACATTATGATCTCTAGTTTGAAGATAAGGACATTTAGGCTCAGAGAAAGGAGGTCATTTGTTCTAGGTCACAGAGGAGTAAGTGCCAAAGGCGTGCTCTTTTCTTCTGTGCTAACTTCCACCTCTTGACCCTCACCTGTGTTTTCTTCCTATCTTTGCCTCAGGTCCCTCCATTGGCATCAATAGTTTAGCCCTGCAGGTGATTCTCAAGGTCATTGGTTATGACCTTGAGATGCTAATGACTATGCTAGTGCATTAGACATGATAAAATCATTTTGTATTCAGTGAATTACTATACACCACATTAAACCTATGAGATGAATCCTTATGATCCCATCTTTTGCATTAGAAAACAGAGGCTCTCAGAGGCAATGTCAAACTCTAAAAGCTACACTTGCACCTACGGTGCCACGTTGCCTCCATTAACCCAAATTTCTTTTCCGATAAGGCTACAAGCTACTGTAACTCTCTCACACAACAGCCCATCAGGTAGACTTTCCACAAGGGAACTTTTTCTTTCTGTCTCAAACTTTTTTGAGGATCCGATGAAGGGTATAAAACCCTTCTCCAGAAAAATGCTCATTAAAAACACAAGAGGGAAAAATTAGTACACTAGAAATGGATTTACTTTATAAATGTTCAGCCTTATGGTTTAATATATCATGTCTCTCACTTTTATTCAATGATGCAGCAATTAATGGTTCATTCCAGAAAGAAAAAAATGCACAATAAAAGTTTATCCTAGGCCAGGTGCAGTGGCTCACGCCTGTAATCCCAGCACTTTGGGAGGCCAAGGCGGGTGGACCACCCGAGGTCAGGAGTTCGAGACCAGCCTGGCCAACATGGTGAAACCCCCCTCTCTACTAAAAATACAAAAATTAGCCAGGCATGATGGCTGATGCCTGTAATCCCAGCTACTCAGGAGGCTGAAGTAGGAGAATGGCTTGAACCTGGGAGATGGAGGTTGCAGTGAGCCACGTTCATGCCATTGTACTCTAGCCTGGGTGACAAGAGTGAAACTCTGTCTCAAAAAAAAAAAAAAAAAAAAAGAAAAGAAAAGAAAAGAAAAAGAAAAGAAAGTCCATCTTAAATATGCTAAAAAAAATCAATTTTTAAAACATGACGGTGCTTGCTTTGAAATAGAAGTTGAAATGGTAATATGCAGCTTGACATGGTCCATGCATATCATCTTTGATATCCTTTCAGTCTGACTTTTCCTTTTGAAGATATTAAATGCTGACTCACAAAAGAATCAGTGCTCCCAAAGTCTCTGCTGAGAGACTTGTGCCAAAGAGCACCAGCATTGTCCAAAAGAGGATGAAAAATCAAGGATTCTATCCACGTTTTTTAAACCGTGATGGAGAAAAAGCAACAAAATATGTAACTAAATTGATTTAAACCCTAAGAATGTATTTTTTTCCCAGTTAATAAGTCTGAAAATCGCACTATTAATTCAGCAGGTCAGCAGCATCAAAGTTCTGGGTAAGCGTCTCTGTAATTCTCTTCATGTCCCCTTCACGGTCACAAGATAGCTGCAGCAACTCCAAGCAACACATCTTCATAGGCTATCACATTAAAAGAAATGGTGATAATTCCAGATGGCTGGTTCCATCTGACAGAACTGTTGCTTCCATTTTCTTTATCTACCTCAAGTCCCAAATAAGCTACGTCAGCTCCACAGAACAAGGATTTCCCCAAATCTCTTCAACTGTATATGGCTGATTTTATTTGAAGGGTAAATAAATAACTGTGTAAGATGTTTCAACCAAAGGATTTTGTGTTGAGACAAATACAAGTTTAAATATAGGTCCAGCCTTTTAAAATTAAGCTTTCTCATGAAAAAATGTCTGCATTGTCCAATGTCACGATGGACAAACATTAACTTTGCCACACAAGAAGCACCGGGGTTCGGAGAGGTAGGGAATCCTTATCATGTTCAGTCATATAAATGGAAACAATGGATATATGTAAATTTGGACCTCATCTCTTTTCATTGATATTTTTCCACTCAAGCTAGACCTGATGTGCACAAAGGCAGGAGTGCCCATTCACAATGATAGGGTGTGTTGTCATGCATTCCTATCAATAGGAATCTCCTCTCATCAATGGGATGTCAGGGTAATTACTATTATATTTGTTACTAACCACATACAGAAACATCTTTTCCATCCTACATTCATTGCAGTGAAACTATCACATCAACAATATTTTTACATTTAAAAAGCACATTGCTTTCACAAAGATAATTTAGCACAAAAAAGAAATTAAAGAAAATACCTATCTTCCCACCAGGAGGCTATTTATGGACTGCAGGCTAAGAAACTGTTTGCAAACAATTCTTCTCTTGTCCTGGTGTGACAGAATGGTAGATGATACTTTTCACGTGATCTCAGAGTTCTGCCTCTAAGAACACCACCCACGCCGGACATGCTAAAAGGACAGGATGCAACTGGTTGGCAACCTTTCACACATCACTTGCTCAGGGGTCGATACAGCAGGTGAGGGAGAAAGGTGAGAGAGTGAGGGTGTCTCTTTGGAGGCACCTGGTAGAGAGGGGGAAGTACGGCCTGCTGAGTGAGACAGATATGGGTTTAAATGCTGGCTTTCCCACTTCTTGGACCTTTGTTAAGTCAATTACTGTCTCTCAACTTTCATTTTCTTGCTGAAAAAATGAGGCTAATCATTACCTCCAATGGGAGTGAACTTTTTTTTTTTTTTTGAGATGGAGTCTCGCTGTGTCGCCCAGGCTGGAGTGCGGTGGCACGATCTTGGCTCACTGTAACCTCCGCCTCCCGGGTTCAAGCGATTCTCCTGCCTGCTGAGTAGCTGGGACTACAGGTGCCTGCCACCTTGCCTGGCTAGCTTTTGTATTTTTAGCAGAAACGGGATTTTGCTATGTTGGCCAGGCTGGTCTTGAACTCCTGACGTGAGGTGATCTGCCTCAGCCTCTCAAAGTGCTGGGATTACAGATATGAGCCACTGTGGCTGGCCAGGAGTTAACACTTTTAAATTACCCAAGTTGATCTGTGTCTGTGACTAAAGGTGACCAAAGAAAGTTTTACTGTCTAAGAGCTAATGGGACCAGCCTGCGTTTCTACTAGGAGGGTGAGAGAAAGACAAGGTTGGTTGCGTAATTCTACCCCCATCACATAAATATAAATACACGTGAGAGGTCACTGGAGTCCACCCGCCATCCTGCATGCTCTACCCCTCTTTGGAGGCAGCAGGGTAAGGGAGAGTAGTCAAGGCTTACATTTGTAGGCCATTCACACCCAGCCTCCAAACCCACCAGGAGGAGACATTCTGCCACCCTGTGGTCCAGGGACGCTTCAACAAGTAGGATGGGCAAGGCAATGTGGGAGGCACCAACTTTTGATTTCTTTACCTTGGTCTTGATCAGGCTAGAAGGAGAAACAGTAGCCATGTAAATCCAAGCTCATACCTATATGTCTTGAGTTAGTCGCTCAACCACTTGTTCTCTCTCATTCTTTCCATTTACTTTATTTGCACGTTTTTGCTCATTATAATGTCAGTAGCATGACGTACTATTGGGGAGCCAAGAGGGCTGAGACCACTAGCCTACAAGATCACAGTCTTCATCTGTGTCCTTAACTCACTTCATTCAGTGGGTCGCCAGATTGTAAAGTCTTACGTTTTTACTACATCATTCATATATCTTACTAACCAAACATATTCATCTAAATCCACATATTGTATATACTCATTTCCACATTCATAAGCACATGATTCTTTGCATGTAGAAATGAATGTTGTATGTGTGCCATCTCATGCATACCAAACACTCTTTAAAAATGCATTACTTAACCTAATAAATTGTCCTTCTTACTGTTCAAAAGATTAAATTCTTGACCACTCCCCATCAATCTCTCTGTTATACTAAGGGTCCTGACAAATGTGTATCTTTATATAAAAGAAATCCATTTCTGCCCTTTTCTATATTCTGAGCAAGACTTCACATCTCTCAAAATGTTAAAGAAATTGGATCACATTTCCTACATTTCCAAGAACTGATGGAAGTCAAAAGGTGAGGAGGATTCTGTGAATTCCTATGTGACTACAGGCTCTTGAGGTCACCTGCAGAGTCCATGTTTTCTCATGCTGCCTCAGATCTGCTGCTTGCTGTGAAACTCAGGTCCTTCCTCCGATTCTCCCTCTACAGTCAGTCACTCACATCAAATATAACCAGAAAATATTATCCAAAAATGCCAATTCACAGCTCTTCTACCACCCCCTCATCCTGAGTTAAAGGGAAAATTTGGATGTGATATACTCTGCATTTTTCTTTCTTATTCCTCTCTCACCCCACTGTGGGCTCTTATTATGCAAATGTGGGTACTACAGAGTTGGAGAATCAAAGGTTGGGGACTGCATTGGAAAATGCAGAGATTCCAAAGAGAGAGTAAAAGAAAAGAGTAGAAAACTGATTAGAGAGAGAGAGGAAAACTAGAAATGGTCTTTTAGGTCAAGTGTTAGGAAAATATATCTTAAGATGTATTATTTATTTAGCAACGATTTGTGTAGCTCTTCTTATGTGCCTAGTACTATCTTGAGGGCACAACAATTATTAATGCAATTACCTGTCATCACTACCCTATGAAGTAGGTACTATTATCATCCTCATTTTACAGATGAGAAAACCAAAGTATAGAGAGGCTAAGCGACATGCCCAAGATTCCACAGCTTGTAAGCGAGAGAGCCAAAACTCAAACTTAGACTGCCTGGCCCAGATTCCATACTTGAGAATCCTTGCTCTATCCTCCTTCCCATGTGATTTGTGATCTGCATTTCCTTTTATGATATTACAGATATTCAAGTAAACTTTGGAGTGAGCATTGGATGACATTATTTTGCCCATGACATCCACTTGAGACTAACCCATGAGGCCCCAAAATGTATTTGGCTTTTGTAAGAGCATCTGATTTGATAGGTTTTGCTGAGAATGGAAGGTGTAGCTCACAGAGAGGAATCATAACATAATGTTACAGACTTCTGCCTCCCTGGCATCCTCCTCCTTCTTTTCTCCTCCCTAGTCTTCTTATCTCTTTCCTCTGGGATTGCCTTGGGAGCTCCAAATTCTTCTCTCTTTATTATATAGTTTTTATCAAGCTGCTTCTTTCAAATATGCATGCCCTGACCCATCACTGGACCACTCTCCTTCAGACAGTTTTAAAAGTTTGCCTTTGGTTGAATTCCTTTGTTTCTGTAGTTTCTGAAAAGATGAATTAAAACTCAGTATTACTAGGGTGTTATCCATAGGGTGCTGATAAAGCATGAATACCCAGAATTATAAAGAAGAGACATTTAGAGCCACCCTCAAGAGTCTCCATGGAAAAATACTCTCATCTGTAGCATGCTTGGCTTTTCTACGTTATCCGGTTTACCTTCACTTCACTCTTCTGATAAGCAGAATCTAGAGGTTGGTGCTTCTTAGATATAATTGCTTATTGCTGAAGCTTTGAAAAGCCAAGGAAGAGATACTTTTCAAAAATCTGGTCATTTTGATATCAACAGTGACTTGAACCCAGTAGAGAATGTTACTTCCTGTTGCCAAATTGCAAAAACGCCCTCTTGAGTTTCCAAAAATACCTCTTTGCTGAAGAGTTCTTTGCCACAAAGAAGGGTGACGGGTCACAACAGCCACTGAGTAGAAGGCAGCAGGCATTAGTCACACAGGGGAGAAGTTGCAGATAAATTTTAAGAACTGCCACAAACACGGGACCAAATGGTGTCCAGGGGCATTTTTGTTTTAGCAGATATATCTTAGGATCTTAGAAGGAATGGTTGCACTGCCAACTTGTCAATTAATCAAGCCTCCCAAGGTCACCTGGGATGTTCTGGATTGGGTTCGGGCAACAGGGGCCTGGAGGAACCGGCTTTAATTAAAGGATTTGTGCAGTAATGGAATCCTCAAATCCTTTGAGCAATGTTGCATGAACTGGGCCTTTCAATCCCTGTGTGCATTTTCCATGGCTGCAAAAAAGTGACAAATATCCTGACCAAGCACTTCTTCCGGAGGGTGTTATTGTTAAACCATTTAGAAACCCCACTGAAGGACACATGGTTGGGAAACAAGCCCAAGCAAATGAAAAAGAAAAAAGAAAACTGCACTCTGCAGCATTGGGAAGGATATTTATCCTCCAAACTCTTGTGATAAAGTCCTGACATAGTCATTACTACTTTAAGGAATAATTGTTTTGAGGAACCTTAAGTATTTTGACATTATCTGAAGTCCAAATTCTCAGCAGCCATCTTCGTTTTAATTATTACTTAGGATTTGGATAGGATAATTAATATCTGAGAGTTAATAGTCTTGCAGTTTGTGCGACCCATTGACGGGATCCTCTTGCAGAACTCTGCCCTTAGATGGCTTTCAACATGCACAATATTCTTGCAGGGCATCTTTTGACTTTTGAAAGATCAGCTACTCTCTTTTGACCAAGTATACACTCTCTGGGCCACTCCATACGCAGCCTCTGGCTCCTGAACATATTTTTGAGTTTGTGACTGATGTGATTTGGATCTGTGTCCCCACCCAAATCTCATGTTTAATTGTAATCCCCAATGTTGGAGGTGGGGCCTGGTGGGAAGTGATTGGATCATATGGTTGGATCCTTCATTAATAGTTTAACACTATCTTTTTGGTGCTGTTCTCATGATAGAGTTCTCACAAGATCTGGGTGTTTAAAAGTGTGTAGCACCTGCACCCATCTTGCTTCTGCTCTAGCCACGTAAGATGTGCCTGCTTCGCCTTCCCCTTCTACCATATTTGTAAGTTTCCTGAGGCCCCCCTAGAAGCTGAGCAGATGACAGCATCATGCTTCCTGTACACCCTGTGGAAGGATGAACCAATTAAACCTCTTTTCTTTATATATTACCCACTCTCAGGTATTTCTTTATTTGTTTTTGTTGTTGTTGTTGTTGTTGTTTAGACAGAGTCTCACTCTATTCCCCAGGCTGGAGGGCAAGATCTTGGCTCACTGCAACCTCCGCCTCCCAGGTTCAAGTGATTCTCCTGCCTCAGCCTCCCGAGTAGCTGGGATTACAGGCATGCACCACCAAGCCCGGCTAATTTTTGGATTTTTAGTAGAGACAGAGTTTCACCATGTTGGCCAGGCTGGTCTCAAACTCCTGACCTCATGATCCACCTGCCTCAGCCTCCCGAAGTGCTGGGATTACAGGCATGAGCCACTGTGCCCGGCCCCTCAGGTATTTCTTCATAGCAATGTGAGAATGGACTAATACAGTGACCCTGATCAGACACTTCTCCAAAGCCATGTTCATCCCCTTTCTGTCATTTGGCACTTGTGAAATTCACACATATGCCACACTTGTACCCTCATGCTTGTCCCATATTATGGGTTATAGCACAGAAAATATGGGCTAGGAATAATGCCAATTCCCAGTAACTAACGGGAAGTCCACCTTACTGCTGATTGCCACACATCTTTTATCAAGTCCCATCACCAAAAAGCTCAGAGCCTGTGTGACACTACTCAGTTCTCTAAATCTTTTCAAAGAACTATGATTTAACTTTCAGGCACCCGCTTTTTATCAGGAACTGTTATAAGGTCATCTGTATGTGTTTTGAGAAACTGCTATCAAATTCTAATATATTGTTCAATGTCTCTTATCGAAGCAACCTGCAGGTTGGGTTACTTGCAGAGCTCAGAACTGGATAACAGTTTGCTTTCTTGATAACTGGAGATACACAGTACGCATGTCATCATCTACTCAGGCTGCCATAATGAAATACCATAGAGTGGAGGTTGAAAAAACACATTTATTTTTCATAGTTCTGAAGACTGGAAGTCTAAGATCAGGATGCCTGCATGGTCAGTTACTAGCAAGGGCTAACTGCCTGGTTTGCCAATGGCCTCCTTCTCTCTGTGTCCTCACATGGTGGACAGGGAAAGAGAGTGCTTTCTTATGTCTCTTCTTATAAGGATACTAATCCTCTAGGATCAAGGCCTTACCCTTGTGACTTCAATTAACCTTAATTACTTCTAAAAAGTCTCTATCTCTAAAGTCATTCACATTGGGGACTAATGTTTTCACGTGTAAATTTTGAGGGGACACAATTTGGTTTATAGAAATATAAGTTTCTGTCTGGTTTCTTTCTCCCTAGGAATATCACAGCAAATTTTGGACTCAATTCCATTTGCTTTTTAAATATAGGTTTTCATTTATAATATTTCCAGATCCCCTTAGTAGGCCCATCCCAGCACCAGGCCCCTATTGCCCCAGCAATAAGCCAGTGCCCATGGCCTCAGGGTCAGGGCTGGGCCCCTACAGACCCAGGCTCCTGGTTGGACCTCCATAGCCCTAGGCTCCGAGCTCATCCCTGAAGACCCATGCTCCAGGCCCACTCCAGTACTAGGCTATCTTCCACCACCCTAGGCCAGCACTCATGGCCTCAGGCTCTAGGCTGGCCCCTGTAGACTGAGTACCAAGCTTTCCCAAGTACCAGGCTGGACCCATGGCCCGGGGCTCCAGGCTCAACCCATAGAGTCAAGCTCCAGGCCCACCCCAGTGCCAGGTCAAACCTTGAACCCCAGTCCTTGTAGACCTGGGCCCTAGGCCCACCCTTACAGGCTCAGTCTCGAGGCCCACTCCAGGATTGTGTTAATCCCCATGGACCCAAATTCCAGGGCAGCCTCACGGATCCAGGCTCTAGGCCCAACCACTGGACCCAGGTTCCATGCCTGGCTATGTGGATCCAAGCTCCAAGTTGACCCTTGTGAATCCAGGCATCAGGCCCATCCACTCAAGGGGTCCAGGCACCAGACCAACCAGCCCAAGCACTCTAGCAGCAAATTGGCCCATCCAGAATCTCTGGATGGGCTGACCGGTAAAGGGCTTTCCCTGCTGAAGCCAATCTGTAAAAGCTAAAAGAATTGCCTACTTCTTCAAATACACAGATACCTATGCAAAGCCACAAAGATCTTGAATAATAATAATAATAATTAATAATAATAAAATGATACCACAAAAGAAACAAAGCACCAGTAATCAACCCTGAGAAATGGAAATTTACAAACTGCCTTACCAAGAATTCGAAATAACTGTCTTCAAGTACAGTGAACAACAAAAGAATATAAATAGACAACTAAACAAAATCAGGAAAACAAAACATGAACAAAATGAGAAGTTTAACAAAAAGATAGAAAACATAAAAATGAACCAAGGAGGCTCAGTGCAGTGGGTCAAGCCTGCAGTTCCAGCACTTTGGGAGGCTGAGACAGGTGGATCCTCACCTGAGGTCAGGAGTTCGAGACCAGCCTGGCCAACATGGTGAAATCCCATCTCTACTAAACACACAAAAAAATTAGCTGGACATGGTGGCAGGTGCCTGTAATCCCAGCTACTTCCAGGAGGCAGAGGCAGAAGGATCAGTTGAACCCAGGAGGTGGAGGTTGCAGTGAGCCGAGATTGCGCCATTGCACTCCAGCCTGGGAAACAAGAGTGAAACTCCTTCTCAAAAAAAATAATAATAATAATAAAATAAATTAATTAAAATTAAATTTTAAAATATGAATGAAGGAAATTCTAGAGGTAAAGAACACAATTACTGAACTGAAAAATTCCATAGAGATCTTCAATAGCAGGCCTGATCAAGCAGGAGAAAAATCAGCAAGCTAAAAGATAGGTATTTGAAATTACCCATTCAAAGGAGCAAAAAGGAAAAAAAATTAAAAAGAGCAAAAAAGTCATATAGAACTTACAGGACACCATCAAGTGACCCACATATACATTATGGCAATTCCAGAGGAGCAGAAAAAGAGAAAGGGGAAGAAAACTTATTTAAAGAAATAATGACAGAAAACTTCTCAAGTCTGTAGAGGAAAATGAACATCTAGTTTCATAAATCCTAAAGAATCTCAAATAGATTAAACATGAAGAGATCTTCACCACGACACATTATAATTAAATTCCCAAGGGTCAAAATAAGAGAATTTTTAAAATAGTAAGAGAAAAAAAATTGTCATTTAAAAGGAACCATCATAAGATATCAGCAGATTTCTCAACAGAAACCTTGCAGGCCTGGAGAATTTGGGATGATATATTCAAAGTGCTAAAAGAAGAAGAAGAAAAATATCTTTCAACTGAGAATACTATAGCCAGAAAAGCTGTCCTTTAGAAATGAAAGAAATATAAAGATGTCCCCAAACAAATAAAAGCTGAAAGAGTTCATCACCACTAGGCCTACTTTACTAGAAATGGTAAAGGGAGTTCTCCAGGCTAAAGTAAAAGAATGCTAACAATATGGAAACATATGGAAGGATCAAACTCACTGAAAAGGTAAGAATACAGTCAAATGCAGAATACTATAGTACTATATTGACTGTGTGTAAATCTCATCTAATTCTAGTATTAAAGTTAAGAGACAAAATACTAAAAAAACTACAGCTATAATATTCTGTTAATAAATATACAACATAAAAGTGTAAACTGTGACATTCATAACATAAAATGTTGGGGAAGGGAAAGTTGAAGTGTAGAGTTTTTGTATACGGTAAAAGTTAAGTTGTTACCAGCTTAGAATAGACAGTCATAACCTTAAGATGTTTTAGATCAGCTTCATGATAACCACAGAGCAAAAACCTGTAATAGCTATACAAAGATAAAAAGAAAGAAATCAAAGCATGCCAATATTTTAAAAAATTATTCATATCAGAAAGAAAGACAGCAAGAGAGGAAGAAAGGAAGAAAGGAACTACAGAACAGTCAGAGACAATTAACAAAATGGCAATTCTAAGTTCTTACCTATCAATAATTAGTTTAAATGTAAATGGATTAAATTCCTCATTCAAAATGCATAGATTATCTGAATGGAATATGTTTAACAAATAGGATCGGCCGGGCGCGGCGGCTCAAGCCTGTAATCCCAGCACTTTGGGAGGCCGAGACGGGCGGATCATGAGGTCAGGAGATCGAGACCATCCTGGCTGACACGGTGAAACCCCGTCTCTACTAAAAATACAAAAAACTAGCCGGGCGAGGTGGCGGCGCCTGTAGTCCCAGATACTCGGGAGGCTGAGGCAGGAGAATGGCGTGAACCCGGGATGTGGAGCTTGCAGTGAGCCGAGATCTGGCCACTGCACTCCAGCCTGGGCGGCAGAGCGAGACTCCGTCTCAAAAAAAAAAAAAACAACAACAACAACAAAAAAAAATAGGATCTAATTGTATACTGCCTACAAGAAACTCATTTCAGTTTTAAGGACACACTTAGGCTAAAAGTGAAGAAATGGGTGAAAATATTCCAAGTAAATGGTAATCAGAAAAGAGGAGTAGTAGCTATACTCACAATAAACAAAATGGACTTTAAGCCAAAAACTGTCACAAGAGACCAAGAAGGTCATTAGATAATGATAAGGAACCAATTCATCAAGAGGATATAACAATTATAAATATATATGCAACCAACATTGGAGCATCTAAGTACATAAAGCAAATATTAACAAAGCTGAAGGGAAAAATAGATAATGCAATGATATGAGGGGACCTCAATATCCCACTTTTAATGATGAATAGATTATTAAGGCGGAAATTAATTAAGATTATTAAGACAGAAAATTGATAAGTAAACAGAGGACTTGAACAACATTATTGACCAAATGGACCTATATATAGAACATTCTATCCAACAGCATCAGAACACACGTTCTTCTCAGTTGACCACAGAATATTCTCCAGGATATTAGGATATTCTCCAGGATATTAGGTCACAAAACAAATCTTAGTAAATTCAAGAAGATTGGGATTATATCAAGTATCCTAAACCCTAAAGACTCCACCAGAAAAAAAAAAAAAAAAAAACCCTTAGAACTAATAAACTAATACAGGCGCATTGCAATAATAATAGAACTTATACTATAAGTTCCATTACATAAAAGCGCAGTATCATTTAGCCTTTTTTTAAAAAGCAAATCCCATCATTTGCAACAATGTGGATAAATCAGGAGGACATTATGCTAAGTGAAGTAAGCCAGACACAGAAAGACAAATATTGCACAATACCACTTGTATATGAAGTCTGAGTCAAACTCATAGAAGCAGAGAGTAGAACAGTGGTTTCCAGGGTCTGGAGATTGGGGGAAATGAGAAAATATTGGTCAAAGGGTACAAAGTTTCAGTTATTTGGGATAAACAAGCTCTAGAGATCTAATATACAGCATGGTAACTATAGTTAATAATACTGTATTGTATATTTTAAATTTGCTAAGAGAGTGTATATTAAATGTCCTCAACACACACAAAAACACACACACACACAAAGGTAACTATGTGAGGTAATAAATGTGTTAATTAGCTTGATTATGGTAATCATTTCACAATTTATATCTGTATAAAAACATCACTTTGTACACCTTAAATATATACAATTTTTACTTGTCAATTTTGCCTCAGTAAAGCTGGAAAAAATATCAGGAAATTCTAGGGCTTGTCTGCTATCCTCTAATAAGTTGTGCTCTACTAAAACTACTGTGAGTGGTTTTCTGTTACTAAGAACTCTATGTCAGACAGGATCTTAGTTTTAAACAACAGAAGCTGACTTTGATTGATTAAGTTGAAAGTAGTTGAGTTAAAGGATGATGAATTGCCTCCACTTTCAGTAAGATAGACATACTTTCCCCTATTCCTCCCATCAAGTATGACTAAAAACTCTGAACATTATATGAATAAACATAAGAAGTCTCCAAAAGGTGAAAAAAAGAAGGTAGACTGTCTAGGAAACCTGAGATCCAAGGAATGACACAGTGATAAGGGTTTTATTTTGACATGGGCTTTATTTTGCCTCATATACCCTAGATTGGATACTGGAGAAATTGGAAACCCAGAAATGTCAATGAGTATAGACAAAAACATCCCCAAGGAAACCTGCTTTCTTTTGCCAAATGACCAGAACAGGGAAAACCAAACATACCAGAAAATGTTAGACAATAACCACCCTAGTTAAACACCACATACACACACAACACACACACACACAACACACACACACAAAACACACACACACACACACGAAAAGCCCTGCAACCCCACACTTACCTTTCCTGCAAAAGCCTATAGCCTAGACTCTCACTCTTGCCAGACTGTAGTGAGGTACCCCAACTTCCTCCCTGGGGTAGTGTCAGAGAAAGCCAAGTACAGAGCCAAGATGTGTATCTCCCTCAGCATCAGGCAGTAATGACTCCTCTCCAGCAGTATTGGTGGAGGCCATTCAGGAGGCTGTATATTCACCCCCACCCAGCCATAATGAGGTACCCTTCCCCGTCCTTTCACCATCACCCAGTAGTAACAAGGTCACTCTCCCACAGTGTCCGCAAAAGTCACAATGTGCCCCTCCCCCTCCCAAGTATCAGGGGCCTAGTGAGGAGCCTAAAAGCCCCTTCCACCCGGCAGTACCACGGAGCCCCTCAGAGAAAAACCTGGACTCCCACCCCCAGGTGGCAATAATGAGGTCTGCTCCCGCTTCACTCACTCGGCAGAGCAATGTCAGAGGAGGCCTGCCAAATTCCAATATTTATTACACATAGATCCAGAGTTGTATCATATAAAAATAAAAATATTGAGACTGCAATAAAAAATCATTCTTCATACTGAAGATCAGGAAGAGCACAGAGTAAATTTAAAAAGGCAGTCAATAGACATCAACACCAAGATGGCATGTGTTAGAATTATTAGATAAGGAATTTAAAGTAAAAATGTTTCAACAAGCAATTGCGAGCATGCTTAAAATAATTTTTTAAGACTTGGCAAAAAAAAAAAAAAAAAGAAAGTCTCAGAAATAGAAGACCCACAGAACTGAATAAAAATTTTATAACTAAAAAAGGCAATGACTAAAATTTTAAAACTCAGCGGGTGGGCTCAACAACAGAATGGAGAGGACTGAGAAAAGAATCAGGGAACTTGAAGAAAGAACAATAGAAATTACCCAACCTGATATCAGAGAAGAAAATGACTAAATAATAAAAGAGCAAAGCCTCACTTTTCCACAGGACTATAACAAAAGATCTAATATTTGGGTCATCAGAGTTTCAGGAGGAGAAGAAAAAGAGTGCGGGGCTGAAAAAATATTTGAAAAAATAATGGCTTAAAATGTCCTCAATTTGGCAAAAGACATAAACTTATATTCAAGAGGGCAGGTGAACCACAACCAAAATTTAAAAGTTCTCTGTAAGACACCCTAGAGTAAAGTTCTGAAAACTAAAGACAAAAAGCAATTTTGAAGGCAGTCAGAGGGAAATGACATTACCTACAGTAGAAAAACAATTCAAATGTCGATGGATTTCTCATCAGAAACCACACAGGCCAGAAGGAAGTGGCAAATTTTCCTTTTTAAAAAAATTATCGTTTTTTATTTTTATAGAGATGGGATCTCACTATGTTGTTCAGGCTGGTCTCGAACTCCTGGGCTCAAGCAATCCCCCCCTGCCTTGATCTCCCAAATTCCTGGGATTACAGGTGTGAGCCACTTCATCTGCCCCACATTTTTCAAGTGTTGTTGAAAGAAAAGAACTGTCAACCCAGAATTCTACATTCAGGGAAAATATCTTTCAGGAATAAAGGGGAACTCAATACATTCCCAGATGAAATAAAACTGAGAATTGGTCATTAGCCAACCTACCCTAAAAAAGATGGCTAAAGGAAGTTCTGTAAACAGAAAAGAAATGACAATAGAAGGACTTTAGAACATTAGAGAGAAGAAAGAACACTGTAAGAGCAAAAATATGTGTAAATACAATAGACTTTCTTTAAGTTTTCTAAATTATGTTTGAAGTTTAATGCAAAAATTGTAACAGACTAGTGTGGTTCTCAATGTATGTAGGGGAAATATTTAAGAATTATTGGTAATGGAGGAAAGTGAAGAGACATAAAAGTAAGTAAGGATTTTATACTTCATGCAACTGGTAAAATATCAATACCAGTACATTTTGATAAGTTATGTTTATATAATGTAGACCCTAGAGCAACTTTTTAAAAGCTACACAAAACATATACCCAAAATATTATGGATAAATGAAAATAAAATTCTAAAATGTTTAAGTAATCCAAAGGAAGGCAAGAAAAATAAAATAGACAAACAAGAAAAAAACAGAAAACAAACAAATCAAAAGGCAGACTTAAGCCTTAAAATGTCAGTAATTACATTAAATGTAAGTGTTCTAAATATACCAATTAAAAGATGGAGAATGAAAGAGTGGATAAAAAAGTAAGAGAACTATATGCATACATTATATATACACACAAAAATTCCACTTCAACTATATTGATATACATAAATTGGCAGTACAACATGGAAAAAGTGTTCCATGTGAGTATTAATCCAAAGAATGCAGGAGTGGTTATCAGATAAACTATACTTTAGGGCAAATAAATTTTCCAAGGACAGAGAAGGACATTACATAGTGATAAATACATAGCAATCCTAAATGTGTATGTACCAAACAATAAAGCTGCAAAGTATATGATACTGATATATTGAACTGGTAGCATTGAAAAGAGAAATGGACACATCCACAATTATAATTGAGGACTTCAACACATCTCTCTCAAAAATTAATTGGAATGAAACAGAAAATCAGCAAGATTGTAGAAGAACTCAATACCATCAAGCCATCAGGTCTAATGATTATTTATAGAACATTCAACTCAAAACAGCAAAATGTGTGTTATTTTCAAGTTTTCACAGAACATATCTCAAGGTAGACCATAACCTGAGCCATAAAAAAAAACCCTCAACACGTTTAAAATAATTGACATCATTATGTTCTCTGACCACAATGAAATAAAACTAGAAATCAGTAACACAAAGATAAAAAGGAATTTTTTTTTTTTTTTTTGAGACAGAATTTAGCTCTGTCTCCCACGCTAGAGTACAGTGGTGCAATCTCGGCTCACTGCAACCTCCGCCTCCAGGGTTCCAGCAGTTCTCCTGCCTTAGCCTTCAGAGTAGCTGGGGTTACAGGTGAGCACCACTATGCCCAGCTAATTTTTGTGTTTTTAGTAGAGACAGGGTTTCACCATGTTGGCCAGGCTAGCCACAGTGGCTCATGCCTATAATCCCAGCACTTTGGGAGACCAAGGCAGGTGGATCACGAGAAAAAAGGAAATCTTAAAACATGGTTATATTAGTTTGCTAGGACTGTCATAGCAAAGTACCAGAAACTGGATGGTTTAAATAACAGAATTTATTTTCTCACCATTCTGGAGGCTAAAAGTCTGAAATCAAGGTGTTGGCATGGTCGATTTCTTTTGTAGCCAGTCTCTTTGGCTTATAGTTGGCCACCTTCTCCCTGTGCTTCACGTGGTCCTCCCTCCGTACTTATGTGTGTTCTAATATTCTCTTCGTATAAGTGCCTCAGTATTGGTTTGGGGCCCACACTAATAATTTTAATGTAACTTTATTTTCTCTTTAAAGACCTGATCTCCAAATATAGTCACAGTTTGAGGTACTAAGAGTTAGGACTTCAATGTACGAATTTTGTTCATATGTTGAACAAATTGTCTATGGAACATAGCTGAAGCAGTGCTGAGAAGGAAATTTATAACACTAGATGCTTAGTGTTATACGAAGAAAAAGCCTCAAATCAATAACCTGAGCTCCCACTTCAAGAAACTAGAACAACGAATGAACAAAATAAACCAAAAGCAACTGAAATAAAGAAATAATGAGGAACAGAAATCAATGAAATTGAAAACAGAAAAACAATAGAGAAAATCAATGAAACAAATCTAACTGTTTGGAAAGATCAATATCACTAACAAATCTCAAGTAAGACTGCCAAAGAAAAAGAGAAGACACAAGTTAATAAAGTCAGAAATGAGGCCTGGTATGTTACCACAGATCCTGCAGTCATGAAAAAGACAATGAGGCAATACTATGAACAATTCTACATATGTAAATTTGATTTTTGACAAAGATGCAAAAGCAATTTAATTGAGGCAGTATATAGTCTTTTCAACAAATGGTAGTAGGGCAATCGGATATTCACAGATTTAAAAAAAATTGCACTTTGGGAGGCTGAGGTGGGAGGATCACAAGGTCAAGAGATCAAGACCATCCTGGTCAACATGGTGAAATCCCATCTCTACTAAAAATACAAAAAATTAGCTGGGTGTGGTGGTGCGCACCTGTAGTCCCAGCTATTCAGGAGGCTGAGGCAGGAGAATCGCTTGAACCTGGTAGGCGGAGGTTGCAGTGAGCCAAGATCGCGCCACAGCCTGGCAACAGAGCGAGACTCTGTCTCAAAAATAAAAATAAAAAAATAAAAATAAAAATAAAAAAACCAAGAACTTTGACTTAAACTTCACAACTTATACAAAGTTAACTCAATGAATTATACATTTATTTAAATGTAAAATGTGAAAATTTTATAGGAAATATTATAGGAAAATATTAGAAAATATTATAGGAAAAAACGTTTGATATCTAGGACTTTGTGGAGAGTTCTTAGCTATTATACCAAAAGAACAACCCATAAAATAAAAAATAAATTGAACTTCATCAAAATTTAGAGATTCTGCCTAAAACGACCTTATTAAGAGGTAAAAGACAAGTTACTGACTGGGAGAAAATATTGGCAAACCACATATCTGACAGAGATCTCATTTCTAGAATATACAAAGAACTTTCAATACTCGTCATTAAAAGAAAAACAATTCAATTAGACAATGGGCAACAGCCATGAAGACAATATATGGATGGCAAATAAGCACATGAAAAGATGTTCAACCTCACCAGCTGTTAGAGAAATACAAATGAAGACCACAGTGAGCTATCACTGTGCACCTATTACAAGAGATAAAATAAAAGACAGTGACAATACCAAATGCAGGGAAAGATGCAGAGAAATTGGATTTCTAATGCATTGCAGATGGGTATGTAAAATGGCACATCCACTCTAGAAAATAGTTCAGCAGTTTCAAAAAACAAAAAAATAGGAAAAACGAAGCCTATACTTACCGTGTGACCAGTAATTGCACAGTTGGACATTTACCCTGGAGTTATGAAAACCCATAACTACACAAAAGCCTGAACATGATTGTTCATAGCAGCACTATTTGCAATAGCCAAAAATGGGAGACAACAAAAGTATCCCTCAATAGGTAAATGGTTAAAGAAACTGTGGTACATCTACATCTATACAATGAAATGCTACTCAGTAATGAAAAGGAATAAAGTATTGTTACAGACAACACTTAGGATGGATCTTAAGAGCATTACTCAAAGTAAAAAGTAAAGTCGTTCTCCAAAGAACACATGCTGTATGATGGCAACTGAAAAAACATCCTCAAAATGATAAAATAGTAGAAATGGAAAACAGATTCGTGGCTGTAATGAGCTGGGAATGGAGGGTTGGGGCCGGGAGAATGACCATTTAGGAGTGAGAAGCGCTCCAAAGAGTTAGGTGTCTTGATTGTGGTGGTGAATACATGAATTTACACATGCGATAAGATGACATAAAACTATGCACACATATTTACCAACATCCATTCTCTAGTTTTTACTACAGTCATCTGAAAAGTAGCCATTGGGGGAAACTGGGTGAGGAGTACATTGAACCTCCCTGTATTATCTTTATGACTTCCTATAAATGTATACAGAATTAAATTAAGTCTAAAACTAATATTATTGGGGAGGCGCAGTGGCTCAGGCCTGCTGTCCTGGCACATAAGTAGGCAAGGCTAGGTGCTCGAGACCAGCCTGGGCAACATAGCAAGCCCTCATCTTTAGAAATAAATAAATAAATAAGATTATTGACCATTTCACAGTCGACACTGGAGTATTAGAGAATGAGCTTGAGGATAAGATTTGGTAAAGGATGACCAACTCCAGGGTGAAGGCCTGATCAGAAACAGAAGAAACAGCAGCCACCACCATATGCATGGATACTACAGCCTGCACTACTGCATTCTCAGTGTCTGCAGCCTCCACTGCGCAAAAGAGAGAGAAAGGGAAACACAGGGAGGAAGAGAGAGCTGGAGTGCAAGGGAAGGAGGGAAAGAGAAAGAGGAAGAGGGAGAAGGAGAGAGAGAGGGATAGGGAGGGATAGAGAGAAGAGGAAGGAGAAGAGGGAGGAGGAGGAAGTGGAGGGGAAGAGGTGGGGTAAGAGAAAGAAGAAGGGCAAAAGGAGAAGAAGAAGGAGGAGGAAGAGGAAGAGAAGGAAGAGGAAAGAGAAGAAGAGGAGAAGAGAGAGAGTAATTAAAACGTCACATAGGACCTTCTGATTGGCCAAGCTAAGGTTACATGGCTGTGTCCCAGCTATGAGGGAGGCTGAGAAAGTGAATGTTTATCTTTGCAGCTTCTAGCAGGGGAGGCCGTCTTTATCCCACATCAATACTCATGAAGTGAGAAATCCCCCCAAATAAACAAGAAGTGCATCCTGATGCCGGGTGGCTCAAACAAATAGCAGATGCTCGTCTCAAACCCTGATGGAGAAGGGCCTCTTCCTGGGTCTCCCTGCCTCCAGCCGCCCTTCATCCTCCACATGCAATCTTCACCAGATTATTTCACTTTCCTTCATGGACTCTTTAACCTTCAGGGCCAAGAGCAAACACCTCAGCTGAGCATACAGGCATTTTATGATGTGGCCCCTGCTAACCTTCCTGCAGCTTCACTCCACTATCACCCGCTTCCTCGGCTTATTACACAGGCATCCTAGACTCCAGCTCAACAACCATGCTAAGTCCTTAGAGTTCCCGCACAGGGTCCTGTTGCCTTGACTCTTCCCGTAGGCTGCCACCCAGGCCTAGATGGCTCCCCATCAGCACCAGGTTACTCCTATTCCTACTCAAAACGCAGTTGGTCATATCGCTTCCAGAAGGAGAAGCGGCGAAGCCACTCATTTCCCAGTCCACTCCCTGTGAGCTCTAGCCAGGCTTTCTACCCATGGGTTCGAGCAAATCTCCCCCCTCCCCTTTTTAACAAAACTCCCTTCCAGTTTAAGCCTGTTTGAAGAGCTCTCTGATGCTCACATCCAACTGTATGCTGGCTCAGACAAAATTCAAGACACCTGGTACATGGCCCAAGCACATACTTCAGGCACTCCCCAAGCCTCTGACTCCGCCTTCCTTTCTCCAGGTAAACACCACTTCATCTGAGAGGGCTTCTCTATCCTGACGATCCGAATTATGCCCCTCGTATCCCCGTCTGGCACCTCCTTGGAATCCTAAGCCTGGTGTGTAATTGCACATTCACTTTTGACTGTCTTCACATTAGCTGCGGTTCTCTGAGAAGAGACAGCATGTTTTTGTTCAACTTCATGTACCCAGCAAGACACAAAACACAAGAAGCCTAGTAGGCGCTCAATAAATAGCACTTGAAGGAATGAGCTCCGCAACATCAATCATTCGCCGCATGCCTAACAGGCTTCTCAGGTGATAAGTGTAATGATGTGCAATGTGGAGGGTCAGCCTGTTATAATAATGTGTCTCCTTCTCTCTCTCTTGCTGCTGCCAAGCCTGCTCTCCTCACTGGGCAAACTCCCAAAAAGGAGAGAGCTGATTGTGACCTCCTCTCTCCACCTATTCCGTCTTCCAGCTGTGAAGAGAGGAGACAGGAGAGGAAGAGAAAGGGCAAGGAGGAGGCAACGCCTACAAACCGGTCCGCCCCAGAGGAGGCACCTGGCTCACATTTGCGCTCAGTGACGTTTTGGCAGCTCCTGCAACCACGCCCAGGCCAGAATGGCAGACAATGAACTCTTGATGACCCACAGTCATAAACTTCACACCACTGTCAAAACAACCCTTTCTGTCCTCCAGAACTCAAAATATCAGAGGTTTTGTTGTTGTTGATTTCCATCATTTTAAATTGGTCACATAAGGAGTATGCTGCGGTGGCTGTTGCTTTTAAGTAGGTGGAAGGTGCTTTTGAGCTAAGACCTCTCCTTGGCCGGTTGCTGCCTGGAACAAATGTTACAATCAAATCATCATTCCCTGGAAATAGCAGCCTAAGTGGGAAATGCTGACAACTTCTAACCTGAGCAGTGCAAATGGCGTTGATGGACTACCTAAAATAAATGAATACAGCAAAAGGAAAAAAAAAAAACTCCTGAGGTACGGATTTCCTTAACACAGCAGAACCATGTGGCTCCGAGCCTTCTGTGAACAGGCAAGGGAAAGGAAAGGAAAGAAGACACCCAGCATGCGGCGGGAACGCCTTTGCTGACCAGGCAAGGGAAAGGAAAGGAAAGAAGAGATACCCAGCATGTGCAGGAACGCCTTTGCCGACCTTTGCATAGTATTGTGTTCTGAAGGCATTGTTCTAAGGAGCAAAGCTGGCTCTGTAATGAGACCTGGTCATCAGAGAGGTGTCAGAAACCGCCCCTACCCGGCCCCCTGGCTCTCCTGCAGCATGGAGAATGCCAGCCACAAAGCACCGGACTGTGCCTCTCAGATCATGCTTATGTGCATGAGGTCTTGGATTTACATAGCTTTTTCCCTTTGTCACAGTTATTTTTAAAAGAGACAAGACAGGTATTTAACACTCCATTTTATAGGTAAGGACACTAGGAACAAGTACGTGGCTCACCAGGTCTAGAGCTCAACCTTTCATATGTCTATATATTTGGAAGAGAAGAGACAAGGTCTTACTCTGTTGCCCAGGTTGGAGTCCAGTGGTGTGATCTCAGCTCACTGCAGCCTCGACCTTCTGGGCTAAAGCAATTCTCCCACTTCAGCCTCCCAAGTAGCTGGAACTACAGGCACAAACCATCACACCTGGCTAATTTTTTCATTTTATTTGTAGTGGTATGGTTCCACCATATTGCCCAGGGCTGGTCTCAAACTCCTGAGCTCAAGTGATCGACCGGCGTTGGCCTCCCAAAGTGCTGGGATTACAGGCGTGAGGCACCATGCCTGGCCAAGCTCAACCTTTCGGATTTCTAATTCAGTGCTCATTCCACCAAAATCATGTTTGGAAGTACATGGAAGTTTAAACAATAATGATGATCATCATCATAATAGCAATGATGGCTGGCTTTCATTAAGAGTTCACAATGTGACAGGTCTGCGGTATTTCAGTGCACATTATCCCATTCCATTGAGTAAGCACCGCCATTATCCACATTGTGTAGGTGAAGAAACTAAAGCTCAGAGAGGTTAAGTAACTTGTCCAAAGTCACACAGCTAGCAAGTAGCAGAACTGAGATTTAAATCAGGTCAGACTCCAGAGACAGAACTCTCAACTCCCAGATAGGAGGCCTTGCCAAGGGTTCAATGTTAGGGGAAAGAGTAATGTTATTTAACTTATATATTTTGTTTTATTTATTCATTTCCTTATTCTAAAAGTGATTTAGTTACACAGCTTAGAAATTAAGGTATGTTCACTTAATGGACTCTCCCAGCAAAATGTGGAAGATATAGAAAGGTGTGACTGATAAACATTTACATATAAAAAGCAGGATACAAATTTATGAATACACTAGAATTACAACTATGTAAATAAGTACAGGGGTAAAAATGTATAAAGAAACACATCAAGATAATCAGTAGTTGTGTGGTGGAATTATGTGAGATTATCTGCGTGTTTCTTCAATATTCTCTATTTCTAAATTTTCTGGGTTTTGTTTTTCAGAAATCTTAAGAAAATATGAAAAACTTTCCAAAAATATAGCTTGACTTGTTGCTTTGAATCTCTGGCATTTGGGATCTGTAGTGAAAAAAACAATGTTACATGAAGCTAAAAAGGTAGAAACAGCTCATGTTTTAAATTTTCATTGTACCAAAACTTCAAGGAATTTGTCTCAATTACGCCAGGAAAAATTTGTCCCCACTGCTCCCCCCCCCCCATTCCACCAAAAGAAAGAAAGAAGGAGGTAAATTTTGTTTTTGCACAGCAAAACCATTAAATTTCATTGCTTTGTTTGGGAACTGCTTAACAAGTCCACAAACACCAATCTTGCTGGGTAATTAAAACAGTGTAAATGTCACTATTCCAATCTTTGACATTTGGTTTAGGTCCTGACAGGGCGCAATGAATTATAGAGAAGGAATCGTCCTGTTGCAAGCACGTGTGTTAGTAATCCTGGCACAAGGTTTTACTATTCCTCTGGATGTTTGAAACGATCTGTATAGCTAGATATATATGTTTCTTCTGCACTTCATCACACACTGCCTTGCGGCATCTCTTCTATGGCTTTTTCGTATTGCTCTGTGTTAGTCTTGAATCATTTGAATTTCCATGAGTGTGGGTCTAGACTTGCCATAGACATGGCATTTTCCCTGAGATAATTTATTGTGTTCTATTTCTTAGTAACACAATATCATATACACCAGAGAAGGTCAGCCACATTTAGATAGTAACAATATTAATAATAACAGCTACCATTAATTAATCACCTACTATGCACTGGGCACTGTTCTTCATTGACACCTGCTTGTTTCATAAGAAGCAGTGTGTGCAGCGAGCATGGAGCCAGTCAGCCTGAATTCCAAGTCCCCAATTTACTAGCTCTGTCACCTCTGACCATTTGTTTAGCCTTTCTGTTTCTTAGTTCCATCTTCAGTACAATGAGGAAATAACAGTGCCTTACTTCTTAGGGTTATCACAAAATTAAATAAGTTGGTATAAGCATGCTTGGTCATGATAGGCACACAGTAAATGTTAATAAATATCAGTGCATCACTGTTATTGTTCATTCTTACATTCATTGTTCATTATGATGTGTTCATTCTTTTTTTTATTTTTTGAGACGGCGTCTTGCTCTGTCACCCAGGCTGGAGTGCAGTGGTGCGATCTCGGCTCACTGCAAGCTCTGCCTCCCGGGTTCACGCCATTCTCCTGCCTCAGTGTCCTGAGTAGCTGGGACTACAGGCACCCGCCACCACACCCAGAGGATTTCACTGTGTTAGCCAGGATGGTCTCGATCTCCTGACCTCGTGATCCGCCCACCTCGGCCTCCCAAAGTGCTGGGATTACAAGCATGAGCCACCGCGCCTGGCCTGTGTTCATTCTTAAAATTCTTGCGTCTCCCCGACCCTGTTTCTCCCATAGACTTCTCCATCTCAATAGATGGCACCACCTCCCTCCTAATCATCCATGTCAGACTTCAAGGTATCGTTCGTTCTTCAAATTGACAAATTATGATTGTACATATTTATGGAATACATAGTGATGTTTCCATACGTATAATGTGTAGTGATCAGATCAGGATAATTAGCATATCCATCATCTCAGGCATTTATCATTTCTTCCTGTTGGGAAGATTCAATATCAAGGTATCATTCTTGATGTCTTTCTTTGCCCTTCTCCAAATACCATTACCTAGCAAGAACTGGCCTCTCCAGAATACCCAGAATTGTCCCGCTGGATTCCATCCAGTGAAGAAGCACACTGCGGAGGTCTGCCTGGATTAGGAGTCTTTCTGTACCACTTACTAAATATGTGGTATTGGGTGAGGAACTTGAACTCTCATCTGGTACAATAATGGAACCTATATCATAGGGTCGTTGTGAGGATAAAATCATATAATCTATGTAATGCACTTTAAACAATGCCTGAACATAGAAACCACTCAGGCAATGTTACTTACTGTTGTTTTTGTCACTATAATACATCCACCGATTGCAATGCCAGTCCAAGCCGCCTTCTGTTCTCACTTGGACTCGGACCGTCATCTCTGAATTCATCTCTACTTCAGTTCTTACCCTTCAATCCCTTCACCACACAATAGCCAAAGGGATCTTGTAAATGGAACCATCTCTCTTTACTGCTAAGAATCTTTCAGTGCTTCCCATCACACTTAAATAAAAATCCAGAGCCTTGATCTGGCCTACAAGTCCCTATATGAGGTGACCCTGTCTGCTCTGAGATGTTATTCTCCCCTCTTTGTAATCCAGGGGCACCAGCTAAAAAAGTTCCTCTAATGTGCGCAGCTGCAGCCTTCCCTGGGCCGTTGCATTCACTGTTACCTCTATCCTCAGAACATTCAATCTGGCCCTTCTTTTTATATTTTCAAGTCGACGCAGCTCAAATGTTCTCTCTTCTGCCAGGATTTCTATGGGGAAAATCTTCTAGCAGGAGTTACCTCTCCCTCCCTTTCCTCAGTCACATCACCCTATTTTTAGTTCTTTGAGGTCATGTTTGACAATATCTTGTTGTTTACTGGCTTAGCATCTTTCTGCTCAACTTGCATACAGCTTTTTTCAGTTACAAGGGTGCCATAACAAATTACCCCAAAACCCGTGGCACAAAACCCCTGCTTATTATGCTCATAGATTATATAGCATGACGTTCAGATAGGGCACAGTGGGGATGGCTTATCTCTGGGGGCCTTCAACAAAGATCAAAGGCTGGGGCCTGGAACAGCTGGGATGCTATGGGTATCTTTCTCTGTCTCTATGTGGTCTCTCGTTATGACCTTTCCATCTTAGCAGCTACAGGGTAGCTAGATTTCTTATATATCAATGTAGGGATTTCAAGGCATGTGTCCCAAGAGAGAAGGCCAGGAGAATTCTGCCTCACCTTTTATGATGAGCTTGAATAGTTATGCAGTATCACTTCCCTGATAGCCACAGGCCTGCTCTGACCCAAGGGGAGGGAACACAGACCACACCTCTCTGTGGAGGTGTGTCAGTGTCACCCTGCAAGGAGAGAGTGTAGAATACACTGGTGCTGCCATCTTTGAAAATATGGTCTGCCAGAGAGCTCTGTGAGAGCAGCAACTTTGTTTTGTTGCCATCGCCCCTATATTCTAGAGCAATGTCTGGCAAATAGTAGGTGCTCAATAAATACTTGTTGCATCAAGGAATGAAATGCTGTATGATTTAAGTATCTCATCTTCAGTTTACAGATGAAAAATAATTGGGCCGGGCATAGCGGCTCACACCTATAATCCCAACACTTTGGGAGGCCAAGGCAGGAAGATCACTTGAGGTCAGGAGTTCAAGACCATCCTGACCAACATGGTGAAACCTCGTTCCTACTAAAAATACAAAAATTAGCTGGGCATGGTGGCATATGCCTCTAATCCCAACTACTCAGGAGGCTAAGGCAGGAGAATTGCTTGAACCCAGGAGGCAAATGTTGTAGTGAGTCGAGCTTGCACCACTGTACTCCAGCCTGGGTGACAGTGCAAGACTCCTTCTCAAAGAGAAAGAAAGAGAGAAAGAAAAAGAGAGAGGAAGAGAGAAAGAGAGAAAGGAAGGAAGGAAGGGAGGAAGGAAGGAAGGAAGGAAGGAAGGAAGGAAGGAAGGAAGGAAGGAAGGAAAGAAAGAAGGAAAGAAGGAAAAAAGAAAAAAAATTGAAGTTCAGTAAGTGGCTCAGGTAGAAATAAATCCAAGTGTGACTCCAACACCCATTTCTGAATAAATTACATACTGCGTTCATATCCTCCCCCATGTTGAATACCAAATAAATGAATAAAATAAAGGACTGAATGATTCTATTTCCTACCCTAGTGAAATTACTCTGATATCAGTAATGAACATTCAGATTCTATCAAGTCTTCCAATTTCATTCCTATATTTTTCTTTCCCAAACTTTTCAGTACTGATTCTTAACACTTATATGTACCAAGCATCTTTTTGTTCAATCAGGTCATATAACATGTGGTGTTAGGATACCTAAAACTACTCTTTCCAGGTAAAAGGCCCTAGGAATGGCTACACATGGTTCTCAGTGGACTACAGCCAAGGGCTATCTAAGGAGCCTTCATAACTGAAAACACCTAAAGCCTCCTTTTCTGTCCCTTTAGGAAGGCAGGCTCTTCCTGTAGGCCAATTCCCAGTTTTAACCTCAATAGGGCGGGGTGACTGGATCGTGGTTCAGAGGCAGAGCGCCACCTATGGATGACCGACTCCACCTCCATCACCCTACAGCTGGGCTTGGACCATCCTGCTCAGGATCCAAAGGATGTGCAGGGGTCTTCTGAGCAGAACAGTGGAATCTTAGTCTTGACCTGCAACCCAAGTATTTGAAGTAACACTAGGACAAATGGAATCCTAGCACATTCAATATAGTGCAGGCCAGTGTGGTTCTGTTCGACAGGGAGGTAACTCAAATAGGAAAAGACTCTTTCTAAAATACCACATGCATTTTTCTGGCAAGTCTCTTCACTAAATGTTACTTTATTAAGGAGAATAATCCCATAGCATACTTAATAGCATTCTAGCAAGACATTAACTAGGTTATTATTTCCAGAACGGTGCTTTCATTTCTATTTTCACATGTTTCTGAGAAATTCCAATTTATAACATGAGGCAGGAAAGACCAATCTCAAATGGGTCTTGTTTTAACTAGAAGGCTCACCGCTGCAAGTAACAGAAAGCCCATCACAATCTGACTTAGCCATAAGAAACCATAAGCTCCTGTTAGAGAAAGTGTGGAGTTGGGATGGGGTTTAGGGTTAGTTAAACCAGTGTTCAAAGATGCCATCAAGGCCGGGCGCGGTGGCTCACGCCTGTAATCCCAGCACTTTGGGAGGCCGAGGCGGGCGGATCACGAGGTCAGGAGATCGAGACCATCCTGGCTAACACGGTGAAACCACGTCTCTACTAAAAATACAAAAAATTAGCCGGGCGTGGTGGTGGGTGCCTGTAGTCCCAGCTACTCAGGAGGCTGAGGCAGGAGAACCGCGTGAACCCGGGAGGCGGAGCTTGCAGTGAGCGGAGATCGCGCCACTGCACTCCAACCTGGGTGACAGAGCGAGACTCCGTCTCAAAAAAAACAAAGGATGCCACCAAGAATCAAGGTTACTCTGCAGCAAGAAAACGAAAAAATACTGACAGATGCAATGACATTGTGCTGAGCAAGAAGAGAGGTACATGAAATATTTCACAGGATATGAATCCATTTACATGAAGTTTTAGAACAGGCAAAACTAACATGCAGTCACAGAACTTAGCTCCATTATTGTCTGGGGCAAAGGATGGTAAGAAATGAATTGCAAAAGGCCACCAAGGAAGTTTCTGTGGTGATGAAAATTTTTTATATTTTGATGGAATTTGAGTTACTTGGGTACCCAAATTAGTCAAAACCCATTGAGTGGTACAGTTGAAATGTATATTTTACTTATATACATTTTATTAGAGAAAGAAAAAATGTAGTTAGTGACATGTATGCTAAAGTGTTTAACAATGAATTTATTGATGTCTGCAACTTAGTTTGAAATGCATTAAAAAATAAGATGGGTTAAGAGATGGATTGATAAAATATAAAGCAAATAGGGCAAAATGATAACCATTGTAAGATTAGGGTGTTGGGAGGGGGAGGGATAGCATTAGGAGATATACCTAATGTAAATGACGAGTTAATGGGTGCAGCACACCAACATGGCACATGTATACATATGAAACAAACCTGTACGTTGTGCACATGTACCCTAGAACTTAAAGTATAATAATAAAAAAAAAGATTATGGCGTTATGCATTTGAGTGTTCACGGTATGATCCTTTCAACTTTTCTGAATGTTTGAAAATATTCATAATAAGAAAAAAGGAAATTAAGAAAAGGAAGCCTAATGAAAATGTACCCATCGTACATTTTCCCATCGTCAGGTTGAAATGACATAAGAAAATATCAAGTTTGGTATGCTTTGGAAAGGAATTATCTCAACTTACTAAATTATCTCATCTTCGTAAGGAGGACAGATTAGGGAGTTACTGATGGCATCAATTAATTTAAATAGGAAAATTTAAAAATTCGAGGTGCCCCTGAGCTTCCTGGCATATCCCTATGGTAGAGATGAGCTCTTAAATTAAGTTAATTAAGCCAAGTTAAAGAGACTGCTTTCCCAACTCTGTGTACCTTTCTGCAACCTCTTGACTAGCAAGAATGTTTTAATGAATGCCTGGGAGCCTGCCCTTCCCCAAGTCCATCACCTTCCTAAATTTCTAGTTTTTTTGAATGAGAATCCTCCCTCCTCAGCTTCCTGCCTCTGGAAAAAAAAAAAAAAAAAAAAAAAAAAAAAAAAAAAAAAAAAAAGCTGCCTAAAAAATTCTTATTTAAAAGAGCCAACAACACTGTTTGAGCCATCAAGTGAGTTAAGTGAAGATGAAGCAGAAGTATACGAATTAAATTTCCCCTCAAGTCCCATAGAAATCCAATAAATAAATTAAGTGCATGTGGATTTAAAAATTAAAGGCCAAGAAGACTTGAGGCAAAGTGCATTTGACATTTGAAATAATAGAAATGAGAGGAGGCATGTAACAGGATGTGCACTTACCTGATGTAATAGGGGCCCGTGGTCACTGCGTCTGCCTGACTGTGTTTACGGAGCATAATAGCATTGCAAGGCAATTCGATAAAACTCTCTGCGAGCCAGGTGTGACTTGGGTGACATCATTTAGAGGTCAATGTCAATGAGCCCCAGTTCAGTCCTCAGCCCAGGACAGCCATGATTGCTGCAGTCCATAGTTCCTGCAGTTACCATTCCCATTTGGAAGAGTTTGCCTACAGCTCCAAAGCAGGCCTGCAAAAGGGTCTGGTTCTCTCTGGCAATATGTTGCAAGAAGATAAAAGATGTTCTCTCATTTTGACCCAGTTCCACTTTTAGGAATTTAACGTAAGCAAGGAATTCTGAGATGTGGCCAAAACTGTATGTGCAAGGATAATCATCACAGTGGTATTTAAAATGGCAAAAATTTTCAAGCAGTCTTATGTCCAGCAATAGTGGATTGGATAAATAATTGTTTTGGGGGTGGTTCTACTGTGTTTTACTTAAGAGTAGCTAAAATAATAGATGTGTGTTTGAGACCTGGCTTAGCTACGTGACTAGCTTTGGGACCTTGGGCCAGTTACAAACATAGCTCGCTGAGCCTCTACTTCCTCATCTATAAAATGGGAATTATAACATTATCTCATGGGTGTGTTGGAAGGATGAAAGGAGACAATAGAAGTCAAAGGCACTGCTTGATACACTGTAAGGGATTAACTACTAGTATCACAATTGTGACTATCTACTGTAAATGTGTGTATATATATATATATATATAGGCTATTATGTATCCATTACAAACTACATTGTTTGAAGAATATTTAGTGGCAGGGAAAATGCTTGTAATATCTTATTAAGTAACGGAAACAAAGTACAAAATTGAACATAAAATATCACTCTATTTTTATTAAAGTAGACATTTTATAGACGGAAGAAAAAAAGACTGAAGGAAACTTCACTAAAACGTTGATAATGATTATTGTATCTGATAGGGAGAATATAGATGACTTGAGTTCTGTTTTTTATGCTTTCCTCTATTTCAAAATTATCAACCTGCATCATGTATTGCTTTGTGTAAGTTCCTCTTAAATAAAATGTATTAGTTTATTTTAATACAGATGAACATAAAGAAAAGAGCGACAAGAGACCAATTATCTTACCACTCAGAATAGCCCATTGGACTTTTTTTAAGTAACATATGAACATGGCTAGAAAATTCAGAAAAGTATACAATTAATAGTAGAACTTTCTGTCTACTTAATCACCCAAAGAATCCCCCCAAAAATGAATTGTTTCCTTCAAGAAGGAAAAATCAGAAAAACTTAAACCAGCATCTATCCATGCAAACAGACCCATCTCATTCTTTTACTTTTTATCAAATTTGGTTTACATTAGAAAGACTGTGGCTTTGAAATCCCTTTAGCAGGCCAGGAGTGGTGGCCCATGCCTGTAATCCCAGCACTTTGGGAGGCCAAGGCACATGGGTCACCTGAGGTTTGGAGTTTGAGACTAGATTGACCAACGTGGTGAAACCCCATCGCTACTAAAATTACAAAATTAGCTGGACATGGTGGTGCATGCCTGTAATCCCAGCTACTCGGGGAGCTGAGACAGGAGAATGACTTGAACCTGGGAGGCGGAGGTTGCAGTGAGCCGAGATTGAGCCATTGCACTCCAGCCTGGGCAACAAGAGGGAAACTCCATCTCAGGGAAAAAAAAAAAAAAAAAAGGAAAAAAGAAAGAAAGGAAGAAATCCTTTTAGCAATCACCCCAATCCATGTCACTAACCCCTCCTTCTTCTCCCAGCTCAGGCATAGTTATCTGTCCATAAACCTCTTTCTATGCATTTACTTACATAACTCATCCTCAGACTCAGCTTATGGCATTGTTGTGGGGATTTGCTTTTTGTGTAAATGGTTTAACACTGTACACATGAGTTAAACTATGGCATACTTTTCTCTAGTATGAGAAACTCTAGTATATCACTAGTATATTTAGCATTTCTCTAGTATATCATAGTATATTTAGCATTTCCCTGATGAATAGATATTTTACCTTGTTTAACATTTTAGGTATTTTACCTTGTTTCATTTTTTTATTATTTGTATAGCAAGAAGGAAATATTAATTATTTTTGTTTCCTCTTTGCTGAACCTAAAATATACACACAAATTTTAAATGAGATGTTGGAAGCTGAGAAACCAAAGCTCGTGTGGCTTACTCAGGTATTCAGATTCATGAACTGTCTTGGGGTTTTCGTGGTGTTCATCCCACTCTGGCCCTTTTGAATGAAGTTGGCCAGTGCAATCTCACCCACACCAAACCCCCCAGGCTACCTCCAGTTTCACCTCCTCTGCCACTGTGAGTTTTTTGCCCCATCCACATATCCATTCTTCTCTGACCTCCACATAGCTGCAAAACTCAGCTCCCACTTCTCTTCCAAGCCAGGAGGTAGCTAATCCAGCATTGAACATGCTATTGCAGCTACTCATTGAGAAACAAGAAGAAAAGGGGGCCAGGAAAAAAGACCTTTGGCCTATTTTTATACCTTAACAATAGGAAAATCTATACTCTGTAGTGGACTGCTTCTGTAACATTCCTTTGACTAACACAGAAGTTTATACTTAAAGTGGGAGGCTGTTGTAACATAAATTTAAAATCTGTGGCCTTGTTTAGAGGTCTTCCTTTTAAGCCATCGCAGGTGTTTTGTCACTGCGCGAGCCTTTCCAGTCTCCAGAATCAGCTTCCGTGTGCCCACTGCTCAATTAATGGTGAGTGACACGTGATTTAAAAAAATGATGTTCGAAACTATAAAGGTGCAGATCATGTTACGTGGTAGCAAAACATTTGGAGGCAAAGAAATAAATTAGATGAGAACATTCTTGTTTAGAAAACAATTTTGACCATGGTTACTGGTCATGGAACTGAATGGAAGCATATAAATCAGAAGCCTAATAAGATTTTGAGGGAATGATATTGCCAAAGAAACCATGAGCCAAGACTTTGTTTAAGCCTTAAACCAGTGGTTCTCAACTGGAAGTGTTTTTGCCCTCCGAGGGACATTTGGCAATGGCTGGTGACATTTTTTGGTGTCATACCTGTGATAGAAATGCCTCTTCCCATGGCATCTTCATAAGTAGAGGCCCTTGGTGGGAGATGATGGGATCATGGAGTGGGTTTTTCCCTTGCTATTCTCCTAATAGTGAGTGAGTTCTCACAAGAGCTGATGGTTTTAAAGTGTGGTACTTCCTCCCTTGAGCTCTCTCTCTCTCTCCTGCTACCGTGTAAGATGTGCCTTGCTTCCCCTTCACCTTCTGCTGTGATTGTAAGTTTCCTGAGGCCTCCACAGCCATGTGGAACCATGTGTCAATTAAACCTCTTTTATTTATAAATTTTTAAAAAATTAAGTAGAGGCCCTGAATGTTGCTAAGCATCCTACAATATATAGGACAGACTCCCCACAACAAGAAATTATCTAGGTAAAAAGGTCCCTAGGACTGAGGTTGGAAAATCCCACTTTAAACCAATCTCAAGACCCCCAAATTGCAAAAGCTTTACAACTCTCACAATACAAGAGGCCAAGAAGAGTAACAGACCACAGAGAGCAATAGACAAGGAAGTTCAATTTCTGTCTAATCAACAAAATTCCCCGACTGACCAGCCGACTGCAGCCTTCCTGTTTGGCAGGAGTGTACAATCGCTATGGACCAGGGACAGCCATGTGACTCCCATTCTGCCCTTTTCTGAATGGGAGTGCTTGTTGCCTTGTGCCATCTATATTCCATCATAGCTTATGGGGGACATGCAGGATGGTGGCAGATAACTTGTCTTTTTATATCACAGGTCAATGAACATGAAATATTGCATCTGGACTTGGAGATATTACATATCACCCAGAGATTCAGAACACTGAGCTGGACACAGTGACTAAACTGGGATTTGAGTTACCTCTTTTAAGGATAAGGGTCAGTGTGTTCTATGAATGGTAAGAAGGGGGTGAAGGGGATTTAGTGATCGGAAGGGCAGACTGCAGCAGAGATCCTCAAGCCCTGGCCTAGACTACATTTCCCAGTCTCCCTTGTGTTCTGGTGTGGCTGTGGCCTGACTTCTGACCTACGGAATGGAAGTACATGTCATGCTCACCACTGCCTGGCCTGGGCCATAAAAACCTTTTGCCAAGCCCTCTCCTCTACCCCTACTACCACCAAGTTGATGCAGAGAAACACAGAGGACTTGGAAGTCAAGTGTGGAAGAGGATAGAGCCAGGTCCCTGAAACACTGCCTGGAGGCGAATGGCCGGCTGATCAGAGGCAGCTGTATAGGCTTCATGTGAGCAGGAAATAAACTTCTCTTGTATTAACCACTGCTAGTGAAGGTGTATCTGTTACAGTGACTAGCATTACCTTAACTAATACACCAACATAAGGGACTGTAGTCCAGCTGAAGTCTGTGTAGCCCAACTAAAGTCTGGTACCCAGTTCAAATTTTTTAGTATCGCCAACCTCATTGTATTGCATAAACTATGTGAGGTCAGCACATCGATTAACACTCAGTTGCTTGTTCAACAACTGTCTCCTTCATTAGACTATAAACTCTATCAGCAAATGTGTCTCTTATTCCCTGCTGTGTCCCCTGAACCTAACGGAGCACCTGGTACACGCCAGCCAATGAACAAATATGTTTTGACTGAACAAAGTATTCTTTATGCTCTCTCTCTCTCTCGTTTTTTTTTGTTGTTGTTGTTGTTGTTTGTTTGTTTTGGTTTTTTTGTTTTGTTTTGTTTGTTTGAGACAGAGTCTTCTCTGTCACCCAGGCTGGAGTGCAGTGGTGCAGTGGTGCAATCATGGCTGACTGCAGCCTCAACCTCCCAGGCTCAAGTGATCCTCCCGCCTTAGTGCCCCACCTCCACCAAGTAGCTGGCACTACAGGCATGCGCCACCATGCATGGCTAATTTTTTGTAATTTTTGTAGAGACAGGGTTTTACCATGCTGCCCAGGCTGGTCTTGAACTCCTGGCCTCAAGTGATCTGCCCACCTCAGCCTCCCAAAGCGCTGTGATTACAGGCATGGGCCATCCTGCCTGGCCTCTTCATGCTCTCTTAAACGCTTTCTGAGGAAGCTTCTAAACCACTCATAATAGCATGAACTATGTTTATGCAGATACTGTGCTAAGCACTTTGCATGGGTGATTGTATTTTAATCAACATTCAACAGATGTTTGCTGTGTGCCTAAAATATGCTATTGTCTACCCCAGGCTCTGGGGATTCATGAGATATATAAACAGATGAAAATCTCTGTCCTCGAGGAGCTTATATTCCGAAGGATTTAAACACCTGCAGCTCTTCCCTTGTGTACACGAAAAACTAGGTACCTTGTCTGACCACTTACAGTGGGGAATGGGGGACCATGTCATCCCAGAGCCCAAGTATTAACAGCAAGAATGCAGGGCGGGCAGCCCTGGCGCCTCTCCTGGGGAGATATGCAGGAAGAGAACGGGGTGCTGTCTGTGCTGCTCTTTACAATGCACCCGACGCCCACACAGGAACTCCTTTGGAGGGACTGTCAATCCACAGACCCCAGTCTGGGGAAGATAACGCCGAAGAGGAGGGAAGCAGAGAGTGCTGAGCAGAGACTGTAAAAACTGCTTTGGGAGACTGTTGAGTACGATGTGGGATTCAGGTCCTCAAGACCCACCCGCTGACCTGTACCCCAGAATAAATGGTTAAGGCTCACTGTCCCACAGGCCTGGGTGTAAGGGAGGGGCAGTTCTGGACTGGCACAGCTGCAGATGTTTTCAGGCAGGCCTAGGAGGCCTGGGCCATCAACACAGCCTCATTAGTCGGTGGACAACTCTCGAGCGTGGCCTCTTTAGAAAAAATATGGAGCTGCCTTGAAAAGGGGAGAGGTTTGCCATATAAAAGTAGCCATGGGCCTTAGTCCCTCTGGTGTCCTTGGCCTGCTCCAGGGCACCTGATCCTCATTCCTCTAGCCCAGGCCCACATCTGGTCCCTTGTTCCATGTCAGAGCTCTTGGCTGCCAAGGCTCTGTGCTCCTCCTGTCCACTCTTATATGAGGCCGAGTGTTTCATACTCCTCGCCCATCGTTGCCTGAATTTCCTGCTTAATCTGTCTGAGCCAGCACTTGCAGCTCGAGATGGCTGGCTCTCCCGGACACCCTACTTCCCCAAGCCAACACTCACACTCACAGATACACACACATCCCAACACTTACCACCACCCCCTGGCTCTTCTTAGAGCACTCACCTCTGAGAGTCTTCATCTCCCATTTGCCTCGAAACTGACATGGTAGAAAGCCCAACCCCAACCCAAGCCCTCAGTGAGGGCTGTGTCTCATACACATAACCCCATTCTCTTGTTCCCACAGCCAAGTTCATTCACAAGACAGGTCTGCCAATCACATGAGACCAATATCAATAGGGTTGAATTTTCATGTCTTTCAGATGTGAATGTATCACCAGCTTATCTTGCAAGGCAAATCTACTTGGGTCTCAGAATGTTAACTCACATTATCCCCAAACCAGTACATGATACAGGAGATCAGTTCCGCTGCAAGAATATCTCCCTCTGCTGCAATTAACAACGTGTTTTCTAAATAATACACATCTCTTTTTTTCAAAAGGGAGGGGCTCGCTCTGAGAGGTTTAAGGACCCCTCTGAGAAATGACTAGAAATCCTCTTCCCATTAGGATGCCCCAGAGGGTCTGGAGAGTGAGGCTGACTCACTGAGATCTCTGGCCCACTTGTCTAGGAGACCTCCAGACCAGAGGCGACCCCGGCTGACTCAGACCTGAGTGGAGCAGCCCTCACTCACTCACTCACTCACTCACTCACTCACTCACTCCAACTGAGAGTCCTGCTGGTCTGGGGCTCTCTGACTTAATCCTGGCCCAGGCTGGTAAAGATGAGGAGCGGCAGAGGCTAGCTCAGTCAGGAGGATTACAACATCTTCCAGGGTGCCAGAGCTTGGCAGGGTTCAGAGAAGCCCTTTCTGGCAAAGCAGATTTCCTGTCCTCAAGAATATTCTCTTTGGAAGGAACCTGAGAGAGCATCTAAGCCAGCCTCGTTGCAGCGGCCTCCCCACAGATGCCAAATCTAATTCACCCTTGGCAATGACAGAAAAAGAGAACTAACTCAAATACATTGCATTTTGAAAAATATTTATCAGTAAAATTACTCTGCATTTTTTTCTCAACTGTAAGCTCTTTGAGTACAGAGTATTGTACCCAATTCTCTATCCTCTAGGGACCAACCACCCTGCTTTATACACAGTCCGTGCTCAATATACTTGTTGAATTGAATCTAAATGTCCTGATTAGACATTTAGGAAGATGGAGACCACCCCATTTGGGAGTGGGGTGATCTCTAAAAAGCAGATTTCTCATTGTAGGGATCCCTCCGTTTGCTGCAATAAGAATGTATTTTCTAAATATGATAATATGCATTTCTTTTTTTCAATATGCTTTTTTTTTTTTTAACTACTTTTTCTGTGTGTTTCTGGAGCTCCGGACTTTGAAGACCTGCATCCAGATTTTACTACCTTGGGCTAGACACATATGGTCTCTGGTTTATAGCTTCAACATCCCTTAAAAAAGATGATAAAGATGCCCCATTTGCCTGCCTTCCTGGTATGTTGTCAAATCGAAGAGGCAATGTTTGTGACAGCATCTTACAAACTGTAAAGCTCTGCATAAAGTCTTCTTCCTCTCCCACTTCTGTTTCTCTTCTTGCTAACATTCACTGAACATTATTTTGTGATAAACACTGTGCTTGGCTCCTTACATTCATCTCCTCATGTAACCTCATGAAAAGCCCATGTTCTCTCCATTTTGTAAGTGAGGAAACCCAAGCTTAGACAAGCTCAGGGATAAGCCAAGAACAGGCAGCTAGAAAACAACCAAGGTAGGATTGGAACCAAAGTCTGTTTGATTCCAAAGCTGTAATTCCACCTTCTCCTCCTCTCTGCTTTTCTCCTTCTCCCCTTTTTCCTCTACGCTTTCTCTTCTTCCTTCCTCACCAGTCTTACAGTGGGAGTAGGGGGATGGTGGAGAGACACTGTTAGTGGCCTTCCTGACAGCTGTGTTTCCTGCCTTTCTTCCTGGCACTCAGAATCCTAATTTTGCTCAGATACAAGGTTTACGGCACCTCATGGGGGAGGTAGAGCCTCTGCCTTCTCCAGCATGAATCTGCACTGTTTGGCTCTAAACCAACCAAAGTAATTACATTCCTTTGCTAATGATTGTTTTAGGCATGAGCATGTGACTCCTTTCTGGCCATTAAGGAGGTCTTTTGAGGGGCTTACTGGAAAATTAGCTTTACTCTACAGAAGGTACACATGAAGAAAAGTGTGCAAAGACATGATGCCTGGAACAGTGGCAGCAATTTCGTTACAAGGAGGAGAACTGGCCTATTACAAAGTAGAGAAACAGAAGGGATATGGGTCTTTGAAGACATCAACAACCTGTTGACCATTTCTAGAGTTGCTGGAATAACTCTGGGCTTCTTGTGACCTTCAAGTATCCCCTTATTTAAGATTAAGCTGGTTTGAGTTGCTTTTCTGTTATTTGTGTCCAAATTCTGATTTCCATACAATTTTCCTCCTATTTTTCTCCTTTATGCTTTATGGTTTCCTTACAGGTTGAGAAGTGTTGATCAAGGAACCTGATTACGTGACCCTCTTGTGCACTGTTGAACTGTACCAGAAATGGCAGAGGGGAGAAAGGCAAGGGACCCTCTGTGCCAGGATTATGTGGGATCTATAGATTCCTCGAGGTCCACCTTACGTTCACATGACAGGTTAGACCAGAATCTCTTTCAGCTGCTCAAAGTGGTGTCCCTAGAAATCCATGGTCATTGACATGCCTAGACACTAGACCAAAAGATCGCGAATATTGTCAGTGCTAAAGGGGAGCTAAGACATCCAAGTTCATTCCTATTATTTCACAGGTAAGAACCCAAGGCTTGAAGAGGGGAAATAATTCTCCAAGCTCCCACCATTAGTTAATACCATAGGAGGGTCTGTGTATCCAGCTTTCGGGTACCTAACTGAGGGCTTCTCCATGACCCAAAGTTACTGCAATCAGGTGAGACACTTGTCCCAGATTGCTAAGTATTCTCCACATTGTCCATGGATATGTGTAAAGGAATCCTTTTTTATTTGGATATGGTTCAAATTTAAAAACAGTAAACTGAATCAGCCATCAGAGAAGAGGCGAGGGGTGTGTGTGTGTGTGTGTGTAGTACATGCAAAGAGGAAATGTGAATGTTGAAGAAGGGAGCTGCTGCCACACTGGCTTTCCTGTTATGATACTATTACTGGGCTTGCTGGTCACACCAGCTGCGCTTCCCAAAGCTCATTCCTTCCCGGCCTGTACCGACAAATTGCATTGATTTGCAAAACAGACAACTCTGCAATTGCCTGACTACATTTAATCTTTTCAAATTAAGCCAACTTCACATTCGGCATACCATATGGAATTCTTCAGGGTGTTTATAAACAGTTACACTTAAGCCCTGGTCCACCCTGCTTAAACGGTAACAAAAATAGTCCAGAGAGCCAAAAACATCCCGATTGAAGGGATGATGAGCCACCAGGCCAAATCCTTTCAAAGCTGGAAAAGATGTTAGGCATCCCTGGTCTAAAGGCTGTATCCTGGAGGCCATGGGCTGAATTCGGCACACAGATGTGTTGAGTTTGGCTCACGTTGTGTTTCTGAAAAATTTTGTACTAACATTTAAGAATTGAAAGATTTCACATAAAAATCCAGACTTCCCGCATCTTACAAACACACACACACACACACACACACACACACACACACACACACACACACACACACACACACGAAATGTGACCGCACTGAGCGCTCATTCCTACGTAACAACAGCTAAAGGTGGGTAGTAGCTTCTCCCTCTGCCAGGGGGCGCCCTTTCCCGACTGCTTTTCCGTTTTCCCCACTCCCTGTCATCTTAGGCGATCTGCATCGCTCATTTTCAATACTTGCCTGACGCTTGTAGGCATTTGGGTTTGCCATCCTCATCTAAGTCAAGACCCTTGTTTTACAGAGGATGAAACTGAATCCTACAATCCAAAATTGACTTACCTAAGGCCACATAACTGGCAAGTGACAGAGTCAGGATTTGATTCATGGATATAGTGGGAACAGTGGGACAAACATCAGGGTCAGGAGGCTGAGGGAGGTAATGAGAGCACAGCGCTGTCCCGAAACCCAGGAATTTCCAGAGGTTCCAGACAAGACCTTGGACTTACTTCCCAGGCCATAGAGTTGGGTGTGTGGAGGATGGAGGAAGACAAACCACAAACCAGTTCCCTACATTTTGAGAGCCAGAGAGACCACAGATGACTTTAGGGTTAGAGGAGAACGCAAGATATTCGACCCTCAGCCTTGGGCTCGTTGCAGATGTTCATTCATTTGTTCATGCATCAAACTTTTATTATATATTGTCTTTCAGGAACCATTTTAGGCTCTGGGGAGACAAAGGATTAAATCTTGATTCTGATACTCAAGGAGATTACAATATAGCAGAGGAAAACAGACAAGTGAGCAGATGAATAAGCAGATGAATTCTTTTTTCTATTTTTCTCTGTTTTTTTTTTTTTTGAGACAGGGACTGGCTCTGTCGCCCAGGCTGGAGTACAGTGGTGAGATCTCAGCTCACTGCAGCCTCGACCTTCCTGGATCAAGCAATCCTCCTGCCTCACACTCCCAAGTAGCTGGGACTACAGGTGTGCCCCACCACTCCCAGCTAATATTTGTATTTTTTGAAGAAAAATACTATTTTTTGAAGAAATAGGAATCCCAGGCTGGTCTACCAAGCCTTCTCAAGCCATCCACCCTCCTGCCAACGTGCTGGGATTATAGGCGTGAGCCACCACACCTGGCCTGTAGGCAGATGAATTTTCAACACCCCTTCCTTCCTGCTCTCTTCCAGTCAGATCTATAGGCAGAAGGCAGTACCAGGCAGTGGTTAAGGCTGACTTACTGACTTGGACTCAAATTCTGGTCCTGCCCCTTCCTAGCTTGGGAAAAGCCTCATCCCTCAAAGCCTCAGTTTTCACATCTGTTTAAAGAGATCAAAGGCCTACCTCATGGAATTCTTACGAAGAAGCATTTGAAAAGCTCCTGCACAGAGCAGGCATTCAATAATTAGTAGTTACTCTTCCTCTAGAATGCTTTTCTCCCCTCCTGTTCCTCATTTTTCTTTTCTTCTTTTCTCCCTTTCATTTTTTTTTCTCTCTCTAATCTTTTCCAGACATTTTTTTAAATTTTGAGATTTCCAAATATTTTCTAGCATCACAGGTAACTCCTCTGGGTGATGGCCACACCTTATAAGGAAAAGTGCCAGTGCTTATTAAAATAAACCCACATGGCCTTGACTCTCACCAGTGGCGCATTGTTTGCATTACTTTTTTGAAGGACAGAAAATTACTAAAGAGCGAAGCATTAATTATCTGGTCCCTTATTTGCATAGAGCATCTTGGTTGACAGTCCTGCTTTGGGATTCTCACTTCTGGGCCTTGAGCATTCCAGATTCAAAGGTAAAACCAAGGACCAAGAGCCAGAAAATCTTAGATTTTAATCCCAGGACAAATGCTGGTTCCCTTGTTGGCCACAGGCAAATTACCTCCCCCTCCTCATTTTCCCCACCAGCAATGTGGAAATCAATTATTTCCTTGCCTCACTCGAGGGCTGAGAGACTTAATTAAGCTTTTGGAAGCTGATTGTTAGTTAACCTAATTCTCTTTGTAAACTAACCATCCTTTGCTCTCTTGATCACATCCCCCAAAGTTTTCATAAATTGGTCCCCCTTTCCTAAAGCTAGAATCAAGATGATTCTTATTTTTCACTCATCCACTCCTATGTATTTTTAAATTATACTGTTATCACTTTCTCATAAACAGATCCAGGGTAGAAAAATTCTGATAAAGACAGAGCACCTCAGGGATGACCAAGATCCCGGAGGTGCTGGAGAGAGGACTTCCCCCTCCAGAAGGAAAGTGTTACCTTTGACCTTGAAGATGGAGAACCATCTTGGGCCCTCTGGTCCTTGTGGGAGCCTTAAGGAGAATTGTAGAGTAGGTTAAACTTGCTTATTTTGCACTGTGGTATCTTAGGAGGAGCAAGAACTTAACAGACATGGGTTCAAATTCAAGTTCACCTCTTACCTGAGCAACCTTGAACCCTTAACCTTGAAATCTCTTCTTCTGTAAAATGATGATAATGTTTGCAAAGCTCCCCTTTCTAGGCTTGTTGAAAAGCTGAAGTGAAGTGAAGCGATATGAGATTCTCCCTTCGCATTTCCTTGCAGAGAAGTGTGTACATCTGTCCGATTTCCACAACTAGATTATAATAAACCCTTTGAGAACAGAGATTGTGCGAGTATATTCAGCTTTTCTAACAGGGGTTCCACAAGAGAATCAAACTCCATGGAAAATCATGTGAGTGACTCTTTTCTCAATTCTCTGAAAAAACAAATGATATATAACTCATCCCATTTCAGAGGCACAGAAGAGAAGTTAATTCATTACCTACATTGGATGCGTTAAGGAATTAGGTTTTTTTTTTTTTTATTTTTTTGAGACGGAGTCTCCAGCTGTCACCCAGGCTGGAGTGCAGTGGCACAATCTCGGCTCACTGCAACCTCCACCTCCCAGGTTCAATCTATTCTCCTGCCTCAGCCTCCCGAGCAGCTGGGATTACAGGCATGCGCCAATACACTAGAGCCTGTAATTTTTGTATTTTTATAGAGACGGGATTTCACCATGTTGGTCAGGCTGTTCTCAAACTCCTGACCTCAGATGATCTGCCCTCCTCGGCTTCCCAAAGTGCTGGGATTACAGGCGTGAGCCACTGTGCCCAGACAGGGCATTAGGTCTTAATTTCTTTCTGCAATCTCGTTAAGACACCCAGGAAGGTAACACTAATCACTATGAAAGATAAACTCCAAACTTTCAGTAGTTTCATCTAATAGAAGTTTCTGTCTCATGGTGTGCCAAATTGACAGGAACAATCATTCTGAGGTTCCAAGGTTCCAAGGTCTCCACGATCATCTGCTTCAAGGGGAAAGAGCTGGGAGGAGCAAGGTTTTCAGTTCACATTCTGTTCGCTAAACTCAGGCCCAAGGAAAGTTGGGAAATGTAGTCCATCTGTGGAACTAGGAAAAAGAAGAAAAATGCAAGCAGGCTTTTGCCATAAATAAGCATGATCCATCCCCGTGGTGATATAGACTATCATGGAGTATCATCCTGTGAGCGATGGTGTTTAATAAATATTTATTAAATGGATGAATGAATGAGTGAATTATTCATTTATTCAGTCAATCGATCCTCATACACTGACTTTCTCTGTTTATCCTGTGTTCTATTTCCCTAAACCCTTTCTCCCAGCCAGCTGCCACAGTTAGTAAAGGCCTCATGTGTCGATCTTGAAACAGCCTTTGCAAAATTATGACAGTAAGAGAAATTAGCGCCGTCAACTCCATCTTACTTCTAACCTCCACACTGTCCTTGGTTATTGCCAGGCATAGGCCAAGCTAATGTGGGGAGGAATTTAGTTTATAGTTTAAACTTAAAGCAAGGATGGTAATATCCCTTCTCAAAACTAAACTACCTTTGTAAAACTAATGAAAGGCCACAAGGTTAGGATTATGAGAGGGGCCTGAATTCTGCTAAGAGTTAAATGATAACCAGCCATTGTTCCAGAGTTTACAAGATTTGTAACTTCCCCAATTACTCGAATAGATAGCATCATTATTGTAGAACCTAAAATTGGCCTTTTGAGATGTTTTTCAGACTTTTGTATTTTTGATAGCCAATTGACTTCACCAGGACCTGCGACTTGTGGGACCCGCAGCTTGTGACTCAGCCAGTCTTGTGGTCCCACCTAGAGGCTGACTTAGTGCATGAGATTTTCCACACCCCTATGATTTCATCCCCAACCAATCAACATTTGTCATTCCCTCTCCCCTGCCCACCAAACTATGCCTGAAAAATGCAAACCTCTGAGCCCTCCAGGGAGACTCATTGGACTGATAGCTCCAATTTTCCCACATGGCCAGCTTCACATTAATTAAACTCTTGCTTAACTGCAATACAACAGTCTCCATGAATTGGTTTTGTCTGTGCCGTGGGCAGGAAGAACCTGTTGGGCAATTCCAGTCTATAGAGTCAAATGGAGTGTTTGGAAAGAGCACTTGGCCTCAACTTACAGAGCCTTGGGTTTGAGCCCCAGCTGGTTCAGTTACTAGCCGGGTGCCCTGGGGCCAGTCGTTATAGGCATGCACTTCATACTCCTTTGTCTATAGTGAAAATAATGGTTCATGGCCATCTCTTGGTTTTTAGGAAGACTACAAGACTTAATATGAATTAAAGTACTTTGGAAACTACCATACAAATAGAACTGCTATTGATATTAATCCTTGTTAAATTATTGACGAAAAATACTCAAGGCATTTCTCCTCAATGGGCATCTGTATCATAAGAGAAAACCCTGAACAGATTTCTGTTGTGAAATATCAGGCACTTTCTGGCTAAGCTATGCTTTCTGCTCAATGCTCCTGTGTCCTAGTAGCTTCGTGTCAATAACGTCCATAAAGGCCATCACAGGGGACCAGAGTGCGGGGTTTCGTTTGAATCTGTAATGATGATAGGCTCCAGGATCAGAAGGAATATGCAAACATAGATTGGTTATGTCAATGAGATTCAAGTCAATTCAGAGATAGGGGCAGAATGAAAAGAGGGAGGGAGGGGCAGAGTCTGAGATGGGTAGCAGGGAGGAAGCAGGGATGGGCTACCACCCCACACCAGGTGTTGTGTGTCTCTGGCAACACAAGTGAACATCAACTAATCCAACTGGATTATTTGCTCCAAAAGGAAGGGTTATAGCGAACTGGGGGAAAATGAAAGGAAGGAAGTAATTCAAGGTTTGCAGATTCTTGTAAAGGGGAGCGGGGGCGTGCCTTTGTCATTTGCAGGGAATCTAGGTGAATTCTAAATTAAACTATTCACGCTTTGTGGAACAAGGGTTTGCAGGGTATCATGTTATCACAAACAGAACTCTTACCTCTTAGAAAGAGAAGCGATGTGGTAAAGAAAGGCACTGGTTGTAGAATCAAGTAGACCCAGGTTCAAATTTTTGCTCTGCCACTTCTTTCTAATATGACTTTGGGAAAACCTCTCTCAGCTTTTTTGGAGGTAATAATTCCTACATCAAAGGTTTGTTGTGAAGACTAGGTACAGCAACGTGCCTGTAGCCTGTACCTATAGACCCCTATAGACAAGGACGTGTCCACAGCCTGCCTAGCACATCATAGACATTCAGTAAGTGTAAGTTATTATCATTAAACAGACCAAAGCATTTATCTCCTGTAATGCTGTAGTGACTGACATGCCCATTTCTGGAAAACAAAGAAAGGTTGCAAATCTCAAAAACAACCTGATCAACTGCATCTGACTTCTCTAAAAACCTCATCCTGAACCATCAAGGTCATGTTCTTAAAAAGTGCGCTAAGAACCCAGATCTGCTGTTGTCCTGGCTTTTCACGTGGCTAACTCATTTCTTTAAGGTTGAAGTATAAGTAGTTATCACCAGCTCTTGGAAAAGGGGTATTTTTTTCCTGACCATCCAATTCAGAGTAGATCCCCTGATAACCTCATCATAAGGGGTGCATCTGCATACTTGGTTTTTGTCTCTTCAGTCATAATGTATGCCCTAGAGGGCGAAGAGCTTGTCTGTCTTGTGCATAGTGGTTGTGGTGTGTGATACAACATACATGATGTGTTCAGTAAATGGCTATTGGAAGGAAGGACATGGAAGGAAGTGAGGCTTCCTTAATGATTAGTATACAGTTTAACACTGGCAACCCTCACACCCCATGCGCAGGGCTGCATCCGGAAATGCAGATGGCCCTCCAGCGGCAGCAGTTGACTGAAATGCGTTCTGGCATGTAAGGGACCCCTAGGAGATCCCAGCAAGGGAAAGCGCCTCCGGAGAAAGTGAGCTAGGAAATGAGGGCCAGGAGAAGGCCTGTCTGGCTGTCCCCTGGGCACTTGGGTACAGGTGTGAGTGTGGAGTGGGAAGACGCTCTCCCCAGCCCAGCCGGCCCACACACAACCCAATCTGCAGGCATCATCTGCGTCCTTGGTGTAGTCTATCTTCTTTTCCATCAGTGGCTGTGGGGCAAGGGAGGAAATACCTTTCAAGACCACACGTTGAGTCTTGCAGTAAACGAACTGTACTCTGCCATGTTGGGTGGGGTTTAACCCTTCTTAATACCCAAAGGGCAGAGAGAAATGCTAAAGTGTGGTGCTGTAGAGCCTCTCTTCCGTGCGAGGCTGGGGAAACTCTAGCCAAGAGATAAACAACTAAAAAACATGAAAAGCATTTAAGAGCCCTTTTCTCCTAAGCAGCAGCACGTTAAGCCCATGTTGTTTGTTTGCCAAACCTCCTTCTCCATTCCCTTAATACCTCCTTCCCTCCCTCCCTCCCTCCTTTTGTCTCTCCCTGCTCCTTCTCTCCCTCCCATCTTCCTCCTTCTTTCTCCCTTTTTTCTCTGTCTCTATCTTTCTCTTCTCGGTCTCCTTCCTTCCTCCCTCCCCTCCTCCTTCCCTCCTCCCTCCTCTCCTCCTTCCCTCCTCCCTCCTCTCCTCCTTCCCTCCTCCCTCCTCTCCTCCTCCTTCCCTCCTCCCTCCCTCTCCTTCCCCTCCTCCCTCCTCTCCTTCCCTCCTCCCTCCTCCCTCCTCTCCTCCTTCCCTCCTCCCTCCTCTCCTCCTTCCCTCCTCCCTCCTCTCCTTCCCTCCTCCCTCCTCTCCTTCCCTCCTCCCCCTCCTCTCCTCCTTCCCTCCTCCCTCCTCTCCTCCTTCCCTCCTCCCTCCTCTCCTCCTTCCCTCCTCCTCCCCTTCCCTCCTCCCTCCTCTCCTTCCCTCCTCCCTCCTTTCCTCCTTCCCTCTTCTTCTCCTCCTTCTTCTTCCTCCCTCTCTCTGCACCTGCCTCCCCTTCTCTCTCTTTTTCAGCAGAAGCAGTGACAATCTAAGAGGAGCCACTCTGACACAAGAACATGGTGGAGGAGACATATGTTTCCTACCAGGTGGGGACTCAGGAAGAAAGGGACCCGAAATTTATGAAGCACCTGTTGTGTGCCCGGCACTGTGCCCAGGACACCTACATATGCATATATATATTCATTTCACTGCCCCAACAAGCCACACAGCTGTCATTATTCTCCCTCTACAGATTCAGTGTGGAACTCGACAGTGTACTTGCCTGAGATCACAGAGCTAACTAATCAGATATCTGTCAGATTCCACCACCCATACTATCACTATTTTAAATTTTACTCAACGTGAGGAGTATTTTCTTACAAATGTATATGCCATGTTCTTTCACCCATGAATGCCATTTCCTGTGGAAATAAAGATGTAAACAGAGGTTCAAAATGAGACTGTTGGTTACAGCTTTGTTTCTGATGGAGGAAAAAAAATTTTTACTTAAACGTCCAATAACAGCAGTTGATTAAATAAATTTTGGAATACCCGTGCAGTAGAATACTCGTAGACATTAAAAATGTTATGGTGGTTGTTTATTGCCATAAAAACATGTTGATGATTTATTATCAAGTGAGAAAAATAAATGGGTTTCAAGCAATATGTAAAATGTTATTTTGGCAAATAAAAACACAGGCGAATATATGCATATAAAAATTCAAGAGCATATAAAAGTATATCTTGGAAGAGTAGGATTGTAGGTAATTTTTAATCTTCTTTTGCTTCTCTGTATTTTTAAATATTTTTCTATAATGAGCCTCCATCTCTTGAGCACTTTGTTTTTGTTTTTTCTTTATAAGAGTAATTTTCAGAATGATTAGAAAGCCACTTTCTGGAACATTTTGCTTGAGGGCCCAGAATTTGGAAACGTCTCTATTCTTTTCTAGCCACAACTGAACAGAGAAATAAAAATGCTAGCCAAAAACTCACATTTGGCCGATATTGTTTCTTTTTATAATTACATTGTCAATCGCTGATTAAAATGTAAGTGCCTGAAAACAGAAAATGTGTCCTTTTTTTTCCCTCTTTAATCTATGTCGATATGTGGTACTCAACGAATACTCATGATTGATTTCTTTCCTCTACCCCTTTGGGTATTTTTTCTTGTCTTTTTCCCCCTATTTTATACCAGAAGCTTTTTATCTGAACTCTTTTTAGTTATAGTTTGTGAGAATTCGGAGAATTTAGACAATATTAAAACTTACTTTTTTTCTTCGAATAAAATTAGAGTTTGTGGAGTGAAATGTCCATGTAAGCAAGATGTGGTGGGAGGGGTATGTTTAACCTACTTGGGAAAATACTTTTGAACTCTGTACAACATCCTTTTGTGCCCAGTTAATTAATGGACTGGTTAGAAATAATTATAATTCATTGACTTGATTTGGCAGAATTTCTTTCTGGCAGCATTCTGTTTTCTATTAGTTTGTGTTATTCTCAGTATTGAAAGTAACATATCTTTTCCTTACAAATAACACAAAAGCCAGGCATGGTGGCACATGCCTGCAGCTACTCAGGAGGCTAAGGTGGAAGGATCGCTTGAGCCCACAAGTTCAAGGCTGCAGTAAGCCACGATTGTGCCACTGTACGACTCCAGCCTGGGCAACAGAGACCCAGTCTCTCAAAAAACAGCAACAATAAAACTTTAAAATTAACCTTTAAAAAAAGCCACAAATATTTATTGACTCAGAACTTCTTCAATAATTTGAGTGGATCTTTCATACTCTTATTTCTAATTTTCAGATTTTTACTGTGTTTTGTAACCCACTATACCCCTCTTTAAAATAAAAGCATGCTTTTAAAAATGCAAAAGGTTTTTCCTTCACTAAAATATACAGCTGTAAAATACAGGACATACATTGAGAAATTAATTATTCTTTCTGAGTTAAAAAAATAACATAAACTTGACCAAAGTGTGTAAAAGTAAAAAGTGGAAGTCGGCACCCCAGCCCGCCGCGCCTGTCTCCACGCGCAGGCGCAGATGACTTCTGCTCGTGTACAGCATTCCAAGAGCCCTGTCTACAGGGCTGGGGCTGGGCTTCCTTTCTGATTGAGTTGATGATGGCTGAATGCGTTCTGACCTCTAATAACCCAGCTTCAGAGTCTTCATGGCCACTTGGTACCAAAATGCCAGTTTGATAGAGTTGGCGATTTTCCAGTTTTGCAAAGTGCTTTCGGTTTTCTGTTTTGTTTTGTTTGCCAAAAAGCAAAGTCTTCAATATTCCGTAACAGTATGCTTATCAGGTATTTTCTCCCCTTCACTTAATAAAACAAGTATAGCATGGAAGTAACAATTGATATACGAGTACATGAAATCTAAAACAGTCCTGCCAAAGCTGTGTTGTCTAGTAAAGCAGCCAGTAACACATGAGGCTATTTAAATTTAAATAATATTTAAAGTCCAGTTCCTCCATTGCACTAACCACATTTCAAGGGCTCAATAACCACATGCAGCCAGTGGGTACCAGATGGAGAATGCAGATGGAGACCGTTTCTGTTACTGCAGAAAGTTCTATGGGACAGTGCTGCTCTAGAGCCTAATATGAGAAAACCATTAGTATAACAACTCCTTTCCAATATAGATATAGATTTCAAGCTTGGGCTACAGACATCTTACACTTCGTGCATTAGCTATAGTGCAGAAACATAGAGTATCACTGGAAGAAGGACAAAAATATACCCCAGGCAATATGCAAATCAAAACCACAATGAGATATCATCTTACCCCAGTTAGAATGGCTATTATCAAAAAGACAAAAATAACAAATGCTGGCAAGGATACAGAGGAAGGGAAACTCTTATACAATGTTTGTGAGAATATAAATTAATGCAGCCATTTGGAAAACAGTATGGAGGTCTCTCCAAAAACTAAAGATAAGAATACCATCCAATCTAGAAATTTCACTCCTGGGTATTTTTCCAAAGGAAAGGAAATCAGTGTATCCAGGGGATACCTGCACCCCCATGCTTACTGCAGCACTAATCTCAATAGCCAACATGTGGAATCAACCTAAGTGTCCATCAATAGATGAATGGATTAAAAATGTGGTGTATATATATGCAATGTAATACTATTCAGCCATACAAAAGAATAAAATTCTGTCATTTACAGCAATATGGATGGAGCCGGAGGTAATTATGTTAAGTGAAATCAGTCAGGCACAGAAAGACAAATGTCACATGTTTTCACTCATGTGGGGGCTAAAAAAGTGAATCACTTGGAGGTAGAGTACAATGTAGTTACTAGAGGCTGGAAAGGGTGTGTGGGTGGGAGATGAGGAGGAAGAGAGGTTGACTAGTAGGTATAAACACACAGTTAGGTAGAATGAATAAGTTCTAGTGTTTGAGAGCACAGTAGGGTGACTACAATTAACAATAATATATTGTTTATTTCAAAATATCTAGAAGAGAAAATTTGAAATAGTCCCAGTACAAAGAAATGATCAATGTTTAAGGTGATGGATATCCTAAATACTAAATACACTGGTTTGATCATTACACGTTGTTTGTATCAAAACATCACATGTACCCCATTGATATGTACGAATATTATATATTAATAAAAATATTTAAATTTAAAAATATATATATTCTAGACACCTATTCTGGTTACTATTGTTATGAAACAAGTCACCCCAAAACTTAGTACCTTAAAGCAACAGCAATCATTTCATGATCTCTTCTGGTTCTGGGAGTGGACCTTGAGACAGTCTTATGATCTTATTATACTCCCCAGAACCAGGAGTCTTATTATCTCTCCTGGTTCTGGGGAGTAGACTTTGGGATAGTCTTAGGCTATGTCCCCACCTAAATTTCATCTTGAATTGCAGTTCTCATAATCCCCACACGTCATGGTAGGGATCCAGTGGAAGGTAACTGAATCAAGGGATTGGGTCTTTCCAATCCTGTTCTTATGATAGTGAATAAGTCTCACGAGATCTGATGGTTTCATAGAGGGAAGCTCCCCTGCGCATGCTCTCTCTTGCCTGCTGCCACGTAAGACATGCCTTTGCTCCTCCTTTGCCGTCTGCAACGATTGTGAAGCATCCCTAGCCATGGGAAGCTGTGAGTCCATTAAACCTCTTTTTCCTTATAAATTGCCCAGTCTTGGGTATTTCTTCATAGCAGTATGAAAATGGACTAATACACAGTCATCACCAAGGATCTCTGCAGTTGCAAGTTGCAGCTTGTGGCTGGGCTGAGGGTGGCAGGAAGGCTTCCCCCTTCTAGTGTCTGGCGGCTGATGTGGCTGTGACCTGGGACCTCAGCTGGGGCTTATCCTGGAGGAAGTGGTGACATCTCTCACGACCTGGCTTGGGAAGTTACATTCTGCATCACACACAGAAGTCCTGGGCCTCCCATATTCAAGAGGAGCAACACAAGCTCTCCACGGTGGAGAACCTGGGAACTACCGCTGCATGTTCTCAGGAACAAACTGCCCTCCTGGTCACTGACCCTTAGTGCAGACGGAGCCCCAGCTAGGAATCGATCACATTAAAGAAAAACTCTAATTGCACAGATTCTGCAGTGCTTTTTCCAGCCAAAGCAAGAATTCTAAGTATTTCATACTGTGAATCCCCTTGGCATTATCATGTAATAGAATCTATGGATTCCTCAGAATAATATTTTCAAGTGCATGAAATAAAAACATAGGATTACAAAGAAAACCAATTGTACAGAAACACAGTCATCAAACCACCTAGTTAAATTATAATTTAGTCAGCTCTAGCAGCAGGTCTCATAAATTGTGTAATTTCTTTTTTTTTTTTAGACGGAGTCTCACTCTGTCACCCAGTCTGGAGTGCAGTGGTGTGATCTTGACTCACTTCAACCTCCACCTCCCAGGTTCAAGCGATTCTCCTGCCTCAGCCTCTTGAGGAGCTGGGACTACAGATGTATGCTACCATATCCAACTAATTTTTTTATTTTTAGTAGAGATTTTCACCATGTTGGCCAGGCTGGTCTCAAACTGCTGACCTCAGGTGATAACGCCCCCCTCAGCCTCCCAAAGTGCTGGAATTACAGGCGTGAGCCACCGTGCCCAGCCAAATTCTGTAATTTCGAAGTTGTGATGAGCATAAATGATATTTCAAAAAATCTGTAACGATAATGATGCAATATGAAACGATTTGTGATTTCTAATGATGACAAGTTCGCAAATACTGCCAATACCACTGTGGTTTGTTGTCTGCATTCATATTTAAAGGAAATGCTGAATTTCAGCTGAAGGTCAATGAAACTAAAGATGTGATTTTTTTCCTCTCACCTAGGTATGCATTTCTCTGAATCTGCGCCGCTTAGGTGCCCCAGACCTAGAGGTGTAGGTGCTCTTTGGACAGCAGAGCAACCAGGAGTGTAAGATGAGGTCAGGCCTGGGTACGGGATGGGTAGAGGGCAGGAAGGCAGGAGCTCAACTATGCAGTGTGAGAAAGTAACAGGGATATGGATGAGGAGTAGAAGGTTCCAGAAGGACAGAAATCTGGACACCATGGTTAAAGGTGAGGCTCGAGGGGAAAATTCCCTAGTGAGAAAATTCCTTCTGGCTAGAACGGCCAAGGAAACTTCAGGCCCTGTTGAGATTCCTTATACTTGGTTTTGTCTCCCCAGCCAATGGCCTGAAATTACTTATGGCTGCCACACATGAGCCACTTCCCTTTTTCTGCCAGTCTAGACTCTTCCAGCAGGTACAAGCAGAGTTTCTGTTACAGCAACTTTCCTGAGCCAGTTGGTCCAGCCCCTTCTGTGGAGGCTTGAAGGAACTAATTAGCTATAGCTGTCTCCTCTGTGCCAAAAAGGGAGTACCAAGAATGAATTGGAGATGAATGTCCAAACATCCGCTTTATTGTTACTGAAATCTGGATTGAAAGGAACGGCTCAGAGGTGGGCTTCCAACTTCTCCCTGCCTCTCCTGCCACCTATGCACCCCATTCTAAAGCCAGGAACCTGCCGGGGAAAGTTCAAGTCTATGGAGCACACAGACTTACTCAGGACTGCGCCCTGGCACTGGCTCAGGGAAGGAGAGTGGAAGGGAAGAGGGCAGACAGAGGCAACACACACACATTTACCTTTAGGATTCTTGATAGGTTTGTTCCTTCCAATCTAGAAGCATGGATCGATGGCCATCACCCACCAAGCGGGTAACTCCCTCCACCTCCAAGGGAAGGAGTAAGAAGTGTAGCAGGAGGCCAGGAGCACTTTGGGAAAACTAATAGGGGGTCTCTCTCCAACACCCACATTCTGAACTCTCTTGCACAGGTATAAATAATCATCATTGTAATTACTATTGTTACAAAGAGGAGAATCAAGAGGGCTTTTTACCTTGTGATAGGGACTAGATTAAAATTTTAATACATAATCTCCTTTAATTTTCACAACAAACCCTCTATCGTAGGAGATTGAACCACATGAAACGGTAGATGCTGGACCATTTTGACTCACAAAAATGGTAATTTTATATCCTTCAACCTAATGATTCCCCTGTTTCACAGGTGAGGTCACTGAGACTTATAGAAGGTAAGCGACTTGCCAAGGACCTCATAGCCGATAAGTGATCCATCTGGAACTTGCACTGAGACCTGACTCCAAGACCTGTGCTTGGAACCGTGGCAGTAATTAGGATGGAGGTGCGCCACCGCCCAGAACACACCTGGAGGATTGTGGGGCTCATTTCACAGCACAACAAACACCCACCTTTTCTCTTTCAGTCCTGTGCCTGTGCCAGGGATTAAGAATAATGAGATAAATAATATACAGGATCTGCCTCCAGAGCCACCATGCACATAGTATAGTAGGTATTCAATAAATATATTTTTGACACATTAGTTACTGAGGCTCACATTCTAGGACACAAAGCACCAGGAAGGCCTGGTTGGTTGGGAGCTGGCTGCAACCTTGCAGTGTCCAGCCCTTTACCATTAACAAAGTTAATGCACACACATTCCCGGAGCTGGCCTGCTTCTTTGTTAAGCGCCTGATTAAGAACTGAAATCATTACTTAGCCCGCTTCCTGAGGGCGATGAATCTCCGCTGCTCAGAATCCTGCTGGCTTACAGTAGAAATCAGGGCCAGAGTGGAAGCCGCCTCGGGCCGAGTTGGAGAAATGCTAGAGATTCAGAGGCAGGAGCAATTTCTGATTCCTTTTTGCATTTTTCCTGAGTGTAAATCACCATGGGATTCTCACCCCTATCCCAAATCACTCCTGGGAAACAGATTTTACTTCAGGTACAACCTGACCCATGGCGGCAGTAGGACCCTCAGGCAGTGAAATCTTGCACCCCAGGCTGGGAAGGTGATCTGTTCAGCCTTTCGGCACTTCACTCCCCAATTCCCCAGTACTAGGGTCTGGCGAGAGGATCACCCCAGCCTGACAGTTCTGCCTCCTCAACACTCCTAATTGTTGCTGCCACGACCCAAGCTCAGGGAGAGTAATAATCTCTTTCCCAGATTATTGATCTTTTAAAACTCGGTGCTGGATGCGGTTGCTCAGGCCTGTAATCCCAGCACTTTGGGAGGCTGAGGCAGGCTGATCACTTGAGGCCAGGAGTTCGAGACCAACCTGGACAACATGGTGAAACCCCCGCCTCTACTAAAAATACAAAAATTCACCTGGTGTGATGGTGAGCACCTGTATTCCCAGCTGCTTGGGAGGCTGAGGCACAAGAGTTGCTTGAACCCGGGAGGCAGAGGTTGCAGTGAGCTGAGGTCGCACCACTGCACTCCAACCTGGGCAACAGTGAGACCCTGTCTCAAAAAAAAAGAAAAGAAAAGAAAACACAACTCTGATGACATGGCTTCAGACTCTTCAAAGCGGTGTCATGCTGACCTTAGAATAAAGTCCAGTCTCCCTCACTAGGCCTGTGAAGCTGTCTACCTCCTGGTCCCTACCTAACTCCCTTCCTCCTCTCCTTCTCACACACCCACGGCTCCAGCCACACCAGACTCTCGTTCCTCAAGTGTGTCATTCTCAGAGAGCTTCCACACACACTGTTCACCCCACCCACAGCATCCTCCCCGTCTCCACTCATCTTCGCCCTTATTTCCTGGGAGACTTTTCTCCGATCCTCCTCAAGCTCCTGCACGACCCTGCACTTCCTTTTTCCTAATACTTTTCCCACACCATTGTACTTCCTTTTTCAATTATCTGCCTCTCCCACTACATCTGGTTGAGTTGCAATCTGCTTTCAGTAAATACTTGTCAAATGCATAGATGAATAAATGAATAAATAAAAGAGGAAATCAAAGTTCCGTGCTCCAGAATATGCAGCCAGTTTTGGACCTGAGAGAACTTTAGTTCTGGAAGACAGACGTACAGACCCCAGGCACCAACTGGCACACATATATCTGGGCAGTTCCAAAACCCCATGGGAGTCTCAGCACCTGAGGCCACAGTGTGTCAGGGGTGGACTCTAGAAGTCCAATATAGGGCAGTGGCTGTGAATTAGGATTCATTCTTCATCCCACAGATTGAATCCCATTCAACAACACCAGGTCTAAGTCCAATAAAAGGTTCCATACAACTTCTGGATTTGCTTTTATTATTCATCTCAAATATGAAAAAAATAAGTTTTCCCCCAAACTTGAAATGGACCGAGGATTTCTTGATTTCTGGGCTGCTCAAATGAACACTGCATGGGAGCAGCCTTCCTTATGAACAGTTTTGTTTTAACAATGTCTTGCTGCTGTGTCCTCAAGGACAGGGGCCAGGGTTGCCTGCAAACCCCTGGCGTATTAGGCTTTTCTTGTATTGCTGTAAAGAAATACCTGAGGCTGGGTAATTTATAAAGAAAGGAGGTTGAATTGGCTCATAGTTCTGCAGGCTGTACAGGAAGCATGGTGTCAACATCGCTCAGCTTTTGGGGAGGCTCCAGGGAGCTTTTAGTCCTGGCAGAAGGCAAAGGGATCATGCAAGTCCCGTGGCAAAAGCAGGAACAAGAAAGAGTGGGGTTGGGGGGAGGTGCCACACACTTTTAAACCACCGGATCTTGTGTGAACTCAGAGCGAGTGTTCACTCATCACCAAGAGGATGCCCCAAGCCATTCATGAGGGATCTGCCCCCTTGACCCAAACACCTCCCACCAGGGTTTACCTCCAACATTGGGGATTACAATTCAGCATGAAATTTTGGTGAGGACACAGATCCAAACCATATCACCTGGTGTGGTGGACACTGCGATGTGCTACTTAAGATGGCTTTTGGCACAAAAGACTCTCCTTCAGCTGCTGAGAATGCCTCTGGCACGGAGCCGTCAGCCGTCCGCTCGCTTCAGGAGCCACCTGAGCAGAGGGGAGCTGTCTCAACTAGGGTGGCCCACATCTAACGACTGATCAATGTGAGAGTATGATGTAGTTTGGATCTGCGTCCCCCACCCAAATCTCATGTTGAATTATAAATCCCCAGTGTTGGAGGTGGGGCCTGGTGGGAGGTGATTGGATCGTAGGCGTGGTTTCTCACGGTTTAACACCATCTCCCTTGGTGGTGTTGCGGTGAGAGTGAGTTATCAGGAGATCTGGCTGTTTAAAGGTGTGTAGCAGCTCCTGCCTCTCTCTCTTCCTCCTGCACCCATCATGTGAAGTGCCTGCTCCCCCTTCACCTTCTGCCATGATTGTACATTTCCTGAGGCCTCCCAAGAAGTTGAGCAGATGCCAGCATCATGCTTTTTGTATAGCCTGAGGAACTGCGAGCCAGTTAAACCTCTTCTTTATAAATTACCCAGTCTCAGTGATTTCTTTCTTTCTTTTTTTTCTTTTCTTTTTCCTTTTTTTTTTTTTTTTTTAGACTGAGTTTCGCTTTATTCCCTAGACTAGAGTGCAGTGGCACAATCTCGGCTCACTGCAATCTCCACTTCCTGGGTTCAAGCAATTCTTCTGCCTCAGCCTCCCGAGTAGCTGGGATTACAGGCGCTGCCACCATGCCTGGCTAACTTTCATATTTAAATAGAATTGAGGTTTCACCATGTTGGCCAGGCTGGTGTCGAACTCGTGATCCACTCGCCTCGGCCTCCCAAAGTGCTAGGATTAAGGGCACGAGCCGCCACACCAGGCCATAGTTATTTCTTTACAGCAGTGCAAGAATGGCCTAATACAGGGCTAAATGCCCAGCTCCCTCATCTCAGTTTGTGATAATTTGGAGGAGATATTCTAGCTTCGGGACATGCCTCAGAATTGGCTGAGGTCTCCACTGAGGCTTCATCACAGCTCAACTTCTCCTTCTGGCCAATCTTGCTTCCTTCCCTTCCTTTTTACAGGCATTGATCCCAAGAGCTCTTCCTAATGAACCACAGGCACATTCTCTCCATCTCAGAGCAAACTTATAGGAGAAGAGAAGTTCCACCTGGTCAGCAGTTATAACTGCTATGCCTCCAGGAAGTCGCAGCAGAAGAGAAGAGGGAGGAAGGATGCTCTGGTGTCCTGGTGTTGGAGAGCCTGGGTGGTCCAGCTTACACAGCATTTCACTTCTTTCCCCTGTTGTCCTCCTGGCCAGGGGGTGCAGGATGGTTGGGCTCTCTCCCTCCTCTCTTATTATCAAAATCTAATCTTGGACTGTTTTCTTATGCTTAGAATGAGGGAAATGGACTCAATGGTTTGTAAGCGCTACAATTATGATGCTTTGAACATTTAAAAACATAGTCATGTGCTTCTAAATCTCAAACCCACATATTTCAGAGAGTCCCAATTTATGCAAACGCCAACTAAAGAACATTACAATATACTATTGACTTTTTCAATACACTCTATTTTAGTAAATAGATTTATGTCACATCATTGAAGAACATTCAATGAGTGCCCGCCAGATGCATCGTATAGCACTTGAAAAATCAGCAATTGTTGAGATGTTGACATGTTTAAATTTGGCTCATATTACATGAAGCAAATGGGAGTGCATAACTTAGATTAGGAATTACATTCATGCTACATGGCTGTTGTTTCTTCTCCCTCTTCATCTTTTTCTTCTTCTTTCAAGCTGCCAGATGGTGTGGATCAAATTATTCCAGAATGCAGAGAGCCTGGATTTCTGCAGATGAGCCTAACAGTCAGTGCCGGCTTGTGCTTCTATCACTGCTGCTCACGGTAGTGTAATCGGCTCCCACCCCAGGAGCCCCCAGCCAGCCGTACAGCGGAGGCATAAGCGTGGTTCCAGCAACAATCTTCAGTACGCTTTGAGAATTCCGAAATAAAACTTGTATCTCTTTCGCTTATTTTCTTAAACTCCTAAAATTTCAGTTTTATTTTTATTCTTAAAAAATGAACTGGCCGGGGCCGGGCATGGTGGCTCATGCCTGTAATCCCAGCACTTTGGGAGGCCGAGGTGGGAGGATCACCTGAGGTCAGGAGTTCGAGACCAGCCCAGTCAACGTAGCAAAACCCCGTCTCTACTAAAAATACAAAAAGTAGCCAGGTGTGGTGGTTCACATCTGTAATTCCAGCTACTTGGGAAGCTGAGGCATGAGAATCGCTTGAATCTGGGAGGCAGAGTTTGCAGTGAGCCAAGATTGGGCCCTTGCACTCCAGCATGGGCGACAGAGCGAGACACTATCTCAAAAAAAAAATAAAAATAAAAAATAAAAAAAAAATGAACTGGACTGCTGGGATACTGTAAAATACAGTGACTAAAACAGCTTCAAGAGTCAAATAGACAATGATTAGATAGCCATTTTTTTCCGAGCATTTTCTATCTATTAACTTATTTTACCTTCATAGCAATGTCTCCATTTTACAGAGGAGAAAATAGAAGCACTGAAGAGAAGAAGGGCATCTTGCCTAAGGTTACCCAACTCATAAGAGAAGCAGTCAGGATTTTAACCCTGGCAGTTTGGGTTAGGCTTTCAATAGTTTCCATCCGCTAAGTGGTCAATTAATATCTTTGTCATTCAGTAACCTTATTCCAATAGGAGAGTGGAGAAGTAAGGCAAGGAAGAAAAGGTAGTCAATTAAGGGAAAATATCAAGAGCGTTACCACTGAGGGCAACTGGACAGCAATCCTGCAGGGGGAAACCAGCCAACAGTGTAGAACTCCCTTTAGAGTTATCTCACCCAAGATAAGCTGGGGTATTTACCCACCAACTGTCCACCTGTCTTTGGTTGTGGGCTACTTCCAGGAGCATTACCTCTTTGGCAATTCCAGTTTGCCAAATGTGCTCCCAGGGCCAGAACAAAAACCCCTAGGCAGAAAAACTTGGATAGTCACAGAAAGCAGCCTTTGGTGTGTCGAGGTGAGCGATGAGAAGATATTAGGTGGGGCACTAACAGGCAGAGTATGTCTGGAAGGAGATGCACAAGGAGCTGGTAGTAGGGGTGGGGAAGAGGAAGGAGAGCTATTAATAACAGAGACAGCCATTTTCACTATGACCCCTATTGTTCTTTTGGGATGTTGCGATGTGCATATATCACCCATTCTCAAAGTAAACAAAATAATATGGAGAAATTAAATTGAGCCCCTGCACAGATGCATGAGCAGTGGGTGGCTAACAAGCATGGCCCCAGGGCACCCGGGCACTACTGACATTGTGGGAGAGATAATTCTGCCTTGTGCATTGTGGCATGTTTGGCAGCATCCCTGGCCTCTGCCCACTAAATGCCAGTAGCACTCCCTCCCCGAGTTGTGATCATCAAAAATGTTTCCAGATGTTGCCAAATGTTCCCTGAGATGGGTATGGCAGGGCAAAACCACTTCTCACCCTGTTGAGAATCTCTGCCCTAGGGAACCTGAGAAGGTTAGTTATATCCCTCCGGTAAACGGAGGCACGAGGTGGTCTAACGAAGCATATCCAGATCTCTGCATGAAGCCTGTGTACAGGAGGGACCACCCAGCCTATCCCATAAAAGGAGTGGAGAAGCTGTTGGTGGCTCTCTCCCCTGCCCTTCGCTATGGGCTCCCCCTCCATGTACATACCACCCCTCGCCTCCCATGCACACAATCAACGCAACCAACAGGACACTTGGAGGCAGCAGGTCTTGCTCACATAGACACCATGCAAGTATTTCAAGACACTGTGGCATAATCTGCTGCTCAGCAGCTTTTGGGGAAGCTTTGCATCTGACCTTGGACACAGCTGAATCAAATATGGCCCCTGCCTGAAGTAGCTCCCAGCTTCAGGGAGAAGCCAAGCGTGGAAGGTGAGCCTTCACGGCAAAGGGCCAGTCAGGCACTGAGAGGCTGGGCCCCTTCTCCTCCACCCTCCTTCCCTTTCTTTGCTCCCCTCTCCATTCTGTCTGCCCTTGGGAGCACTTCTCACTCTCCCAAATTATGCCTTTCATTTTATTTACTTGTGGGTTATTTGCCTGTCTCTACTAGAAGTAGCTCAGATGGAAATGGGGATGGGTTCAGTCCTGTTCTCGCTGTTTCCACAGCAGCGAGAAGAGCAGTTGGCACAAAGGGGGTGGCCAATAAATGCCTATTCATTGAATGGATGAATGAATATTCTGGAATGTTGGAAAAGGAGGAGTGGAAACATAAATGAGGATGAGAGAAAAGAGAAAGAACAAGGCAGGAACCAGGACAGGAGACACCTGGAAGTCTCCAGGCATAGCTTCTACTGCTGAGAACTGGAATGAGATGAAAGCTCCTCCCCAACAAGGAGAGGGGCTACCTTCCCACCGTCTCTTCCTCACGTCCTGCCAGTTGCCTTCCAGAAGCTAGAGCTGGACCACCATTTCCAGGGTGTAACACCATCAGAAGATGGTGGTATCTCTGAAATGAACTGACTTCAGATGGTTTTGGATGGCTTTGTGCCCCACTTACCAGGTCCTTGCACCATCTGCCATTTTTGCAAACAAGCAGTGGGGAAAAAAGGAGTCTTTGTTTCATCGGAATGAAAGCCAGCTTTTCCTGAGGCTGTGTAGAATAGTTGTGATTGTTTGGATCACTGTTGAGCAATGCTCACGCTCCCTTCTTGTGTGGCCAAGTATATGTCCCTGCTCCACAGATGTTGGGCTCAGCATCATAGCTTCTTTTGACCAGTGGAATGCTAGCAGACACAATATGACTAGAGACCTTAAATGCACTTACCGATTAGGACTTGGTTCTTACATCTGGTATTCTTCCAAGGGAAGAGCATACCCTGTGCAGCTACTGCCCTTTCAGAGTGAGGACACATGGAGTGGACTTGAACCCAACTCCCAGCCTAGACCCTATCCCACAGGAATCACAGCTTGAAGCAGAGGCATGCAACTGAGCCCAACTTGGATCACCCAAACCGCTGTCATCCTACAGAACCATAAGCATGAGAGTAAATTCTGGTTGTAAGCCACTGAGTTTTGACGTGGATTGTCAGGCAGCATTATGTGGCAATAGAGGATTGACTCCATAGTAATTAGCAATGCCTGCTCGAAAGTCAGGCATGAGCTGTAATAATGGCTCTTTCTCTACAGTTACACAGCTTTGGGCAAGTTAGCTAAACTTTTCAGCCTCAGTTTCTTAAACTATATATAAAAAAGTAATAATAGCATGACTTTCAGCACTGTTGTCAGGATTAAATGTGATCATCTATATAAAATGCTTAGCATAGCATCTGGCCCAGAGTAAACATTCTATAAATCAGAGATCACAAATTGGAAGTGTGTCTTCAAAAAATTCAATTAATTGTCTCTATCGGGATCAGTTACCAACTGCCAACTGGGAATTTTTGTATTTTAAAAAATCCAGATTTATATCTTCTCTTGAAAACTCGGAAAATCTTGTGACACTGAGCCAGCATTCCTATACAGCAACAATGGATAGAGCTGGGGGTAGGATATCACTGTGTATAGAGTAGAAAACCTGACCACAGGGGCTAAAATAAGTAAGGGGTTAATTTTTTCATGCAGCTGGATGTCCAGGGCTGGCAGTGAGACTGAGCAATGCCAGCAGGGACCTAGGCTCCTCAGCCTTGCTGCTCTGCTGTCTTTAAGCATGAAGTGTTTGGTCCTCATGACCTCAAGATGGCTCCTGCACAGCAAGCTATGGCATCTGTGTTTCAGGCAGGAAAAGAAGGAGGGAATGGTAAAGGAGCAAAGGACAAGATCTCTCCTATTAAGACTTTGCTTTTTTTATACAAGAAAGGAAGACTTTCCAGGGACTTCCACTTACATCTTACAGGTTAGAAGTGAGGCAGCTGGGCAACATGGTGAAACCCCTTCTCTACAAAAAATTCAAAAATTAGCCTAGACGAGTGACATCCTCCTGTGGTCTCAGGAGGCTGAGGTGGAAGGATCGCTTGAGCTCGGGAGGCAGAGTTTGCAGTGAGCTGAGGTCGCACCACTGCACTCCAGCCTGGGAAACATAGCGAGACCTGGACACACACACACACACACACACACACACACACACACACACACACGCAAGAAAGAAGGGCTGGGGGAGGGAAAGCATCGGGAAAAAATAGCTAATGCCTACTGGGCTTAGTACTTAGGTGATGGGTGGATAGGTGCAGCAAACCACCGTGGCACACGTTTACCTATGCAACAAACCTGCACATCCTGCACATGTGCCCCAGAATGCAATAAAATAAAATAAAATAAAATAAAATAAAATAAAATAAAATAAAATAAAACAAAATAAAATAAGGAAAGAAAACACAGAGGAACGAAAAAGAAAGAAGGAGTTAGAAAGATGTTGAATAACTCAAGCTAGCGTCTCTAAGTTTAGCAGACTCTCCCCAGCCGTTTACCTTCCCTCCATGGCCCCTGAGTTTACCTGTGTTTGCAGCCCATGCCATATGTGGTATCTGTTTTGATTACTCTCAGCTGAATTGGGCACAGTTTTGGAGTGCACTCTTCAGTCTCTCCCTTCTAAGCTCATGACAGAACTGAACGCCCGAGGGCCCCCACACCCCAGCTACTTTGCCACATTCTTTGCCTTTAGCCTCTCATCTAGGGCAGGGGCAATAGACAATGTGCTCAAAGGAGAAATGGGAAGTTTCTGGGCCACCTCTTAAAGATACCTTTGACCGTACTAGCCATATTCTTGATGCAGCCTTGGCTAAAACTCAGAAAATACTTTTCCCCTCCACTCTCTTTGTCCTATTTTTTTTTTTTTTTTCCTTTTGATGGACATCGATAGTTTCATGCCATTTTTCAAGGCAGGCAACTGAAGTTCCAGGAGGTGACCTCTATTTACTACAATAAAATTAGTGATTTATAGAAAGTCAGAATTCTGCAATCCCCCAAACTCCCCTTTTATCCCTAACTACTGTGTCAACAAAGCACCCAGCGTCCAGCCTGGTTCAAAGGTCTGAATTGTGTAGCAAAATAAATCATTTTAAAAATCCCAATAGTAATGTATGGTGTGAGCATTCTTAACTTGAATTGAGTAAGGAGGAAGAGAGCAGATGCAGCCAACCTTGGCTGTGGTTTATTACTCAAGTTGATGTGGGGCAGAGAAGATTGGATATTTAATGTCAATGATACCGTGAGAGGGGGTGAAAAATTCCAAGTTCCAGTAGAAAATAAGAAGGTAAAATTTAGGTCCCATAAGCCCTAGCCTATTTTTTCTTTCCTCCCCCTACCCGACTGTCACTCTCCCTGTTTTTTTACCTTCCTCCTTTCCTCTCTCCCTCCCTGCCCGCTGGTTTATTTCTGAGTCCACTGTTAAAGGCCTAGCAAATTTTTTAGTAGGGCCCTAACTTAAGTTCCACATTGACATTCTGATATATGCAGAATGCCAATCCCAAACTCACTTATTCAAATGCACTGGATGTTGTGCTTTATATCACAACGTTCAAACCTAAATCTCTGGAGTGCACAGAGCTGCCCAGGGTCTGTGCGGGGGCTGGGGGGGGGGGGGCGGTGGTTTGCCTTGTTTTGACAAATTTGCACATTCAAGGTGGTTGCTGCTCCAGAGAACAGCAACCTGTTATCAGGACTCCTGGAGAGGAAAGTCCTGTCCATGAGACAGGGGAGTAAGCTTGACGACTCTGGCTGTTCGGTTACATCAGCTCACTGCAGTTCAGCAAATTAGTTTCCAGCTCCTATTACATCTAGGCGCAGTGCTTGGTGATGGAGATACAAAGACTCAAAAGATATCATCCTCCCCTCAAGAACTCACCACCTAGAGGAGGGGATGGACCCCAAAATAAATGATTTGCCCTTCCAGAAGAGCTCTACGTCTCCTAAGACCTGTGCTCCTTGAACTTGAATGTGCACACAAATTCCCTGCAGCTCTGGTGAAATGTCCCTTTGGATTCATTAGGTGTGGGTTCTGACATTCTGCAGGTCTGATGAGCTCCTGGGTGAAGCCCAGGCTACTGGCTAGGGGCCACACTTTGCCCATTCTAAGGTTGGGGTCCGCTGTGAAGAGGCAGCTTAGAGGGCTGCTGAGTAAGAAAAGCCCCAGGGGCCGGGCATGGTGGCTCACACCTGTAATCCCAGCACTTTGGGAGGCCAAGGCGGGTGGATCACTTGAAGCCAGGAGTTTGAGACCAGTCTGGCCAACATGGTGGAACCCTGTCTCTACTAAAAATACAAAAATCAGCCGGGCGTGATGGCACACGCCTGTAATCTCAGCTGCTCAGGAGGCCGAGGCAGGATTCAATCACTTGAAACCGGGAGGCGAAGGCTGCAGTGAGCTGAGATTGCTGCACTCCAGCCTGGGTGACAGAGCCAGAAAAAAAAGCCCCAGGGAGCAAGTAGTGGCTGCATCTTCAAAAGCCTGTGCACTTAAGAAGTGTGTGGCTCCACTCAGGGTAAGGAGTACAGACTCCTTTTCCAGGCTTTACCCATCTTAGTAAGGCCACCTGTCTCAGTGTCTGTGGCGTGTGAACCAGAGCAACTCCATCTTGAACAGGAGCTGGGTAGAATGAAGCTGAGACTTACTGGGCTGCATTCCCAGGTGGTTAAGGCATTCTAAGTCACAGGATGAAATAGGAGATACAAGATACGGGTCATAAAGACCTTGGCAATAAAACAAGTTGCAGTAAGAAGCCACCCAAAACCCATCAAAACCAAGATAGCCATGAGAGTGACCGCTGGTCATCCTCACTACTACACTTCCACCAGCGCCATGACAGTTTACCGATGCCATGGCCACATCAGGAACTTACCCTATACAGTCTACAAAGGGGAGGCATGAATAATCCACTCCTTGTTTAGCATATGATGAAAAAATAAGCATAAAAATAGGCAACCAGCAGCCCTCAGGGTGTTCTGTCTATAAAGCAGCCATTCTTTTATTCCTTTATTTTCTTAAAAAACTTGCTTTCACTTTTTTGTTTGGACTCACCCTAAATTCTTTCTTGTGTGAGATCCAAGAACCCTCTTTTGGGGCCTGGATCAGAACCCCTTTCCTGTAACAATGGCATTGCCATAAACCAAAGGAGCATTTTTCAACCGTAGGCTGAATGATGTGACTATTTCCAGAGGCAAGTATTTGAAAATGAAACAGCCAACCAGTGCCTAGGGTTAGGGGAGAGTCAGTGCATTCTAATTCTTAGGTCACCCTTCATTTCTCTTTTCTGTCTTCATTAGAAAAGGAAAAAGCCAGGTGCAGTGGCTCACGCCTATAATCTCACCACTTTGGGAGACCAAGGTTGGAAGATCCCTTGAGCCCAGGAATTTGAAACCAACCTGGACAGCACAGTGAGACCTTGTTTTACTTCAGAGAGAGAGAGAGAAAGAGAGAGAGAGGAAAAAGGAGTTTTTTTTTTTAGTGTCCCATAAATTCTGGAAGTCTCTATGGAGGCTGTTTTGTCCCTTGTTCCTTGTCTCTTAAAGGTTACTGCAGACACTAGAGCCTGTTTTGTCCTTCTGAATCTCTATTTAGAAAACTTTTCCTTCTCGTTTCTTGTAAAGGATCATGTCAGGGACCCACCACGTGGAAAATCTCAATAAGTTCCCAGTCCCTAAAGCTCCAAGTGTGTGCTATTGTATCAGCTATCTATTGCCATAGCTGATGCTGGGTAACAAACAAGGCTTCATAAGCAATATACTTATTGTTCATGCATCTGGTGGTGGTCAGCTTGCAAGTTCTGCTGGTTTCATTCACATATCTGAAGGTCATCCAGTTGTCAGAAGATCTAGGCTGGTCCTGGCTAGTCAACTGGAGAGACTGGGTGTCTACTCTGGGTACTGTCTTCCAGCAGGTTCTCCCAGGCATGTTTTCATAGCAGTGGTGGAGGCTCAGGAGTGCAAGCAGACACGTAATGCTTTTTTCCAAGCTTACACTTGCATTATGTCTGCTAAAATCCCATTTGCCAAAGAAAGTCACGTGGCTGGGCAGAGTCGGAGTGGGAGTGTACTGCAAAGTTACATCAGTAAAGGGCATGGATATGGGGAGGAGAGAAAAACTAGAGCCATAAATGCAATCCATCTACCACATCTTTCACATGCAACAGTGTAACTTTACACTCCTAGTTAAGCTGATCCAAGCAATATCTTTCCATACAGCAAACAGCTACCCTTCTCTGCTCCCAGAAAGACAACAGCTGCAGAAAGTCAAGAGCAAACAAAGGCATCTGAGAGGAGGGAGAGCAACAGTATTTACTGACAATGCTCTATTCATAATCCACATTTAATTCAAACTCAAAAGGATGCATTTATAATCTGCCAGGTTTTAATATCCCCACCCTTTAAGTGGCATCTATGCAGCAGTAGAAATAGCAAGCTTTCTGCCTCCTTCAAAAGCAAGGACCTGAGCTCACAAGGTAAACAAAGGGTAATGAAACAGCAAATGGCAGAGTGTCAAGTTGTTGGAAGGTGTCTAGTGGAATGCCATGGGGACACGGTTTCATTCTGGTCTCATTTAACATCTTCATTAATGATCTGGAAGAGGGAGTAAACAACACATTAATTATAATCACAAGTGATGCTAAACTAGGATTTGTTGCCTGCATCGAAAGAAGGGACTCTGAAAGGACCAAGTGGGAGATGGAATTCCAGTTTAAGAAAGGGAACTAGCACCAACGAAAAATATCACAGCATGGCTGGGCGCAGTGGCTCACACCTGTAATCCCAGCACTTTGGGAGGCCGAAGCAGGTGGATCAGTTGAGGTCAGGAGTTTGAGACCAGAATGACCAACACAGTGAAAACCTGTCTCTACCAAAAAATACAAAAATTAGCTGCACATAGTGGTGCATGCCTGTAGTCCCAGCTACTTGGGAGGCTGAGGTGGGAGGATCACTTTAGCTTGGGAGGTGGAGGTTGCAGTGAACTGAGATTGTGCTCCACTGCACTCCAGCCTGGGTGACAGAATGAGACCCTGAAAAGAGAGACAGGGAAAGGAAAGGAAAGGAGAGGAGAGGAGAGGGGAGGGGAAGGGAGGGGAGGGGAGGGGAGGGGAGGGGGAGGGGAGGGGGGGGAGGGGATCACAGCACCTGCAGCAAAGGAAAAAGTCACTTGTAAGCAATGAGGCCAAAGGGCAAGGAAGCTGTCTGAAATTCTTTCTGGGAAAACCCAGGGTATTTGAAAACAAACCAAACCAAGGGAAAAGTTTACAGCAAGCAGGTGGTATCAAGAAGTTACAGATAGATAGTCAGCCAACTGTTCGGGGCAACAAACTTTCCATCTCAGAACAATAGCCCAATTTGTCTGTAACCTTGCAGAAAAGGCCCGGGTGCTGGTGAACGCTACTGTGACTATCCAAAGCTTGGATTGGCCACATTTTGGTACTATGCTAAGGTTGAGCTGGTTCCTCCCACCCCTGCTGAGATCCCTAGAGCTAGTCAGAGCCTGAAAACAATAGTCAATAGTGCTCAGATTGATAGCTTCAAACAGCTCACAGTTAAGGAAGCTGTGCTGAAAGGTTTGGTGGTCCCTGAGGTGTGAATGTGGTTTTGTGTCTAGCCAAGTGAGGCATCAGTGGCTGTAATGTTTAAAGACCAATTTTTTTTTTCTTTTTATTGAGACAGAATCTCGCTCTGTCGCCCAGGCTGGAGTGCAGTGGCATGATCTCGACTCATTGCAATCTTCGCCTCCCGGGTTCAAGCGATTCTCCTGCCTCAGCCTCCCGAGCAGCTGTGACTACAGGTGTGCGCTACCATGCCCAGCTTGTTTTTGTATTTTTAGTGGAGACGGGGTTTCACCATATTGGCCAGGCTGGTCTTGAACTCCTGACCTTGTGATCCACTCACCTCAGCCTCTCAAAGTGCTGGGATTACAGGTGTGAGCCACAGCACCTGGCCGAAAACCAATCTTTAACATCTGATTATATATGATTTATTATTTGAGTGTTCTTCGACCATGTGTGATCAGACTGCTATCTGAACAATATAAGATTTGTCCCAAAAAAAAAAAAAAGTAATAAGGCCGGGCGCAGTGGCTCACGCCTGTAATCCCAGCACTTTGGGAGGCCAAGGTGGGCGGATCATGAGGTCAGGAGATTGAGACCATCCTAGCTAACACGGTGAAACCCCGTCTGTACTCCAAATATAAAAAAATTAGCCAGGCATGGTGGCGGGAGCTTATAGTCCCAGCTACTCGGGAGGCTGAGGCAGGAAAATGGCATGAACCCGAAGGCAGAGCTTGCAGTGAGCGGAGATCGCGCCACTGCACTCCAGCCTGGGCGAGAGACTGAAACTTTGTCTCAAAAAAAAAAAAAAAAAAAAAAAAAAAGTGATAAATAAGTATAAGCTGCAGCAGGAGAGGGGGAGAAACACAACGTAATTTGAAGTATAAGCTGGGGAGCAGGAGACGCTTGTCATTTTTTCCTTCATATTTCCCTTCTCCCATGGGGACGTAAGACCATGAGGGTGGGGATTTGTGTTGATTTGTTTTCTGCTACATCTGAAGCACCTTGAATCATGCCTGGCCCATAGGAGTTACTTAATAAATATTTGTTGAATGAGTGATAATGGAGTGTGACTTCTGAAGAAGGAATCAAAAGCAGCTTTCTAGCCAGGTATAGAGGTGTGAGCCTGTGGTCCCAGCTACTCAGGAGACTGAGGTGGGAAGATTGCCTTGAGCCCAGGAGTTCGAGTCCAGCCTGGTCCACATAGTAACACCCCGTCTCAAAACAAAACAAACAAAAACAAGATATTTCTCTTCATAAGGTGCAAACCAGTCAGAAGATTGACTAAAAACCAAAGAAACAAAACAAAAACCGGGGGGTGAGGAGAAAATACACAAAATGAAAACCAGGCTGGGCGCGGTGGCTCACCCCTGTAATCCCAGTACATTGGGAGGCTGAGGCGGGTGGATCACCTGAGGCCAGGAGTTCAAGACCAGTCTGGCCAACATTGGGAAATCCCATCCCTACTAAAAATACAAAAATTAGCCGGGCGGGGCCGGGTGCGGTGGCTCAAGCCTGTAATCCTAGCACTTTGGGAGGCCGAGATGGGCGGATCACGAGGTCAGGAGATCGAGACCATCCTGGCTGACACGATGAAACCCCGTCTCTACTAAAAAATACAAAAAACTAGCCGGGCGAGGTGGCGGGCGCCTGTAGTCCCAGCTACTCAGGAGGCTGAGGCAGGAGAATGGCGTAAACCCGGGAGGCGGAGCTTGCAGTGAGCTGAGATCTGGCCACTGCACTCCAGCCTGGACAACAGAGCGAGACTCTGTCTCAAAAAAAAAAAAAAAAAAAATTAGCCGGGCGTGGTGGTGCATGTCGGTAGTCCCAGCTACTCGGGAGGCTGATGCAGGAGGATTGCTTGAACCTAGGAGAAGGAGATTGCAGTGAGATGAGATTGCTGCACTCCAGCCTGGGCAACAGAACGAGACTCCATCTCAAAAAAGAAAGAAAGAAAGGAAAGAAAGGAAAGAAAGGAAAGAAAGAAAGAAAGGAAGGAAGGAAGGAAGGAAGGAAGGAAGGAAGGAAGGAAGGAAGGAAGGAAGGAAGGAAAGAAAGAAAGAAAGAAAGAAAGAAAGAAAGAAAGAAAGAAAGAAAGAAAGAAAGAAAGAAAGAAAGAAAGAAAGAAAAGAAGAAAACCAATAAAATAAAACTCCCCAGAGAGCAGAGGCCCTATTGGTTTTATTATTGTGCAAACAGTTGTAGTAGTCATGGTGCTTAAAGATGCCTGGCACTGTTCTACATATGTTGCTTGTATTATTCTACTTCATCATCACAATAAAACTATGAGGTATGTTCTATCATTGCTCTCATTTTATATTTGAGGTACAGAAAGGTTAAGTCAGTTTTTCCAAGATTCCATAGTGAGAGAGCTGGAATTTAGAGAATTGAGACGAAATCAACAAACACAGTCAAAATAGCCCAGGCAACTCCTCCTACCCTTCCCTTCAGTGAGACACAGTGAGCCTCAGTCAGAACAGGAGACTGAAGAATTAATACCACCCTTCTCCCTAACTGTGGCTAGGAGAAACCATCTGCAGTCTTCCTTTATTTTCTTCTTTATTCTTTCATCCCCCTTTTTTTTTTCTTTTCTTTTCTTTTCTTTTTTTTTATTTTTGGAGACAGAATCTCGCTCTGTCGCTCAGGCTGGAGTGCAGTGGCGTGATCTTGGCTCACTGCAACCTCTACCTCCCGGGTTCAAGAGATTCTCTTGCCTCAGCCCCCCCGAATAGTTGGGATTACAGGCACGTGCCACCACATTCAGCTAATTTCTGTATTTTTTATTAGATACAGGGTTTCACCATGTTGGCCAGTCCGGTCTCAAACTCCTGGCCTCAGGTGATCCATCCGCCTTGGCCTCCCAAAGTGCTGGGATTACAGGCGAGAGCCACCACGCCTGGCCTCACCTCTTTTTTACGTAAGTAAAAATCTGGAAATGTATGTTTTGCATGTGCATCCTTCATTACCTTCTGCGCATTACTGCAAACCTCTGTCATTTGAATGCTTTCAGAGTTCAATACATCAAACCACATACATTGTACTTTACAAGTGATTTAAGGAACTTTCAAGGAAAACGTTTGTTTTATCCCATACTTAGAACAAAAATTTCATTGTCCTGTTTCCTCCTCCCACGAAACCACTCTCTGTTGCTTAGCATTTTGCTCGTAATTATAATTTTAAAATAATCGTTTGTTTTGTCTGATGCTTATTATGTGAATACGTGAAGGTCGTGAACTTTGACTTCTGTAATCACCTGTGTGCATGAAGGTAGCGTTGTCCTTGGTGGGAGAGACCGAAGCTAAAGTGGAGAAAAGCTGTGGAGAGAAAATTCTGGAAGCGTCAGGGCACTCTGCTTCCTGAAGCTGGTCCCTCATTCTGTTTCTTCCCCATGTGACTAGCTTTTTTTTTTTTTTTTTTGCCTGTTAAGGTTGAACTTCTGTCTTTAAAAAAAAAACACACACACACACCAAACTTTAATAATGCAATCAGCTTAGGGTCTATTTAATTTTAAACAATCTATGCTTCGGTTTTGGGATTCTAATGCTAATATTAGTGGGGGATTAATTTAGAAGTGTTCTGGGGACAACAGGAAACCATTGTTTCACCAACATGGCGAAACCCCATCTCTACCAAAAATACAAAAAAAAATGAGCCAGGCGTGGTGGCATGCGCCTGTGATCCCAGCTACTCAGGAGGCTGAGGCAGGAGAATCACTTGAACCCAGGAGATAGATGTTGCAGTGGGCCAAGGTAATGACACTGCACTGCAGCCTGGGTGACAGAGCAAGACTGCATCTCAAAAAAAAAAAAAAAAGTTGCTCTCTAGAAATCCAGATAACAACAGAAAAGCATTTTCCAAAGTGTGCTCCCATTAGAATAAGGTGACCATAAGCCAGGCATGGTGGCTCACGCCTGTAATCCCAGCACTTTGGGAGGCTGAGGCAGGCGGATCACCTGAGGTCAGGAGTTCGAGACCTGCCTGTCTAACATGGTGAAACCCTGTCTTTACTAAAAATACAAAAAAATTAGCCAGGTTTAGTAGTGGGTACCTATAATCCCAGCTACTTGAGAGGCTGAGGCAGGAGAATCGCATGAACCCAGGAGGCAGAGGTTGCAGTGAGCCAAGATTGTGCCATTGCATTCCAGCCTGGGCAACACAGCGAGACTCTGTCTCTCAAAAAAAAAAAAAAAAAAAAAAGAATAAGATGACCATAAAATTTATTCTTCAAACTGACATACTTTGGGGAACAAAGGAGAATGCCTTTAGCAATTATGCAAGGACAAAGGACAAAACTGGACTAGTAGTCCTATGTAAAACGTGCCTCAGCAAAGGGGATCCTTGGCCCAATAATTTGGGAAGTCTACACATTATTCTTCCTTCTCTGAGCGTCACAACACCCATTCTATTATAGGCCCTGAGTCCTACAGTAAAAAACTCTGCTAAATGTCATCCAAACCAGCATTTCCCTAATGGATTTTATTATGAAATCTTTATTTTCAATAACAATGACTAGCATCCAGGGACTCCCTGCTTCTAAGAACATACTTCAGAAAATGTTGGCCTTGCCATAGACACTGGAGAATACTAGATGGGAGAGGAAGGGACGGAGGGAAAGGGGTAAGAATTGAAAACCTAACTGTTGCGTTTACCTGTGTAACAAACCTGCACATCCTGCACATGTACCCTGGAACTGAAAATAATTTTTTTAGAAAAGGCAAAACAAACAAAAAGAACACCTAATTGTTGGGTATTGTACTCAGTACTTGGATGATGAGACCATTTGTACCCCAAACCTTAGCATCACACAATATACTCAGTTAGTAAACCTGCACATGTACCCCGTGAATCCAACATAAGAGTTGAAAAAAAAAAAAGCAAATGTTAATCTTGAACCTGACTTACTCAGATACAGCATAACTTGCTACCTGCATTAATGACTTGAATGGAAGGCCGCCACAACAAGAAAAAAATTTCCCACCAACTCCTACTTGACTGAAAGTGCTACCACTATTTCCTCCTTTAGAGACCTTTGAAAGAATGTGCACAGTATAATGGGGTTAGGCACTATGTCACCTGGAAGGAATAACTCATTAGCTAAGTAAACATTAGCAATAATTAGTTTATCTAAATAGCCACTTACCACCCAAGGTGTGGTGGACAACAGGTGCCCCAGGAATTGCCTTCATAAGAAGAGCAGAGGCTGGGCGCGGTGGCTCATGCCTGTAATCGCAGCACTTTAGGAGGCCGAGGTGGGCGGATCACTTGAGGTCAGGAGTTCCAGACCAGCCTAGTCCAACATGGCGACACCCCGTCTCTACTAAAAATACAAAAATTAGCCAGGCGTGGTGGTGGGTGCCTGTAATCCCAGATACTTGGGAGGCTGAGGCAGGAGAATCGCTTGAACCTGGGAGACAGAGGTTGCAGTGAGCCCAGATTGTGCCCCTGCACTCCAGCCTGGGCAACAGAGTGAGACTCCGTCTCAAAAAAACTAACTAACTAAATAAATAAAAATAAGAGTGGGGAAAAAAAAGAGTATGGAGTATGGGCCACCGGCCTGGCTTGTGCAGTATTTTAGTGGTGGGTTCTAGATTAATATGGTTCCCACACTTTACTTCTTTGAAGGTCACTTCTCTCTGCCTGCTGCCTCATATCTCTACTTCTAAAAGATGTTGCCTCCAAATAAACTAAACTTACTCACTAGAAGCTTTTGTGGCCTGTCATCTATTTTCTGGCCTGCCCTTTACCCTTCTCATTCTGAGAATATTTCTTACCAACTCCAAACATGAGGCCTTCTAACATTCAACTTTTGGACGCAGCGATTAGTCTAGGGATGCATCGCTGGATGAAGTTGGACCAATCAGAGACATTCCCTGACATTTTTGACATTTGGATAAGGGTGAGAGAGTCTCAGTCCCCTTTAGGTCACCAAAGCCATTAGATCTGGGCCTGAGAGCTGCCAGCAGCTACGTTTCCAGGAGAAAGCTGGCTGCTAAAGTTTGTATGTATCCCCCAAAGTTCATGTGTTGGAACTTGGTCCCCAGTGTGGGGTATTAAGAGGTAGGACCTCTAAGAGGTGATTAGGTAGAGCCCTCATGAATAATTAATGCTGTTGTAGAAGGAATGGGTTCTGCATAATAGTACAAATTTGGCCCCCTTTTTTCTCCCTCTCTGGCCCTCTCTTGCCCTTCTACTGTGTGATGCCTTCTAGCGTGAGAAAATACAAGAAGGCCCTCACCAGATGCAGCCCCTCCATCTTGGACTTAGCCTACAGAACTATGAGCCAAATAAATTTCTTTTTCTTTTCCTTTCTTTCTGTTTTTGAGACTGAGTCTTGCTCTGTCACCCAGGCTGGAGTGCAGTGGCATGATCTCAGCTCACTGCAACCTCTGCCTCCTGGGTTCAAGTGATTCCTCTGTCTCAGCCTCCCGAGTAGCTGGGACTATGGGTGCCCGCCACCACGCCAGGCTTCTTTTTGTATTTTTGGTAGAGAGGGGATTTCACCATGTTGGTCAGGCTGGTCCTGAACTGCTGCCTCAGGTGATCTGCCTGCCTCAGTCTCCCAAAGTGCTGAGATTACAGGCATGAGCCACCGTGCCCAGCCATATGAGCCAAATAAATTTATGTTCATTGTAAATTACCCAGTTTGTGGTATTCTGTTGTAGCAGCAAAGAACAAACTAAAACACTGGTCTTAGAGCAGGCTTTCTCAACTACTATTGACATTTTTAATGAGATAATTCTTTGTTTTGGGAGGCTGTTCTATACATTGTGGGATACTTAGCAGCAGTGTTGGCCTCTACCCACTGAATGTCAGGAGCACCTTTCCCCAAGTTGTGACAATCAAAAATGTCCCCCAGATATTGCCAAATGTCCCCTGGGAGGTAAAATAGCTCTCCATCTTTGATTAAGAATTGCTGGCCTGCAGCATGGAGCCCACACTCGGAGAAGAGCACAGGTGAGACACGGAGAATAACAGAATGCCCTGGTGACATTTAGGGCCCTGGCTTCAGCTGTCCCTGAGACTCAGCACACCCCACTTATTTCTGTAGATTGCTTTCATGAGCCAATTAACTCCAATTTTCCCCCTAAATTTCTCTAGTTGCACACAAGAGTGTTAATCTATATTTTCTATTAGGATTTTTGACAAACTGAAAATAGCTCACTTCCTTGTTCTCCTCCTGTGCCCATCCCCTCCAAGTCCATGATTATATTCAAAGACCTTATGAGTCAGAGTTCTCTACCCCTGTACTAGACAGAGAAGTTGGAGGCGTGAGTGAGGGCAGAAGGAGTGAAAACGAGCCCACCATCCCCACCTCCACCAAGGCATACAATGAAAACAGTTCCTCTCCTTTCCCCAGGAAGTAGCAGAAATGAGTTTGCCTAAAGATAAGGTGTTTTGGTTGTTTTGTGTGTGTGTGGTTGGGGGGAGACATGGAAGCAGTAGAAATGGGGGAAAGTATTTTTTTCTTTAATAGGAGTAATAGGCTAAGAAAAAAAAAAAAAAAAAAGAATAGGAAGTTTGTGTCTCAATGTCAGAAGAAGCCTTTTCCTAGAGAAAGAGATCTATATGAGGGAATTTCCTGGGTGTCAAAGCCAGTGACTACACCTCTGTGTCTGAGGAGAGGCTGTAACCGGTCCTGACAGCCCAGCTCAGAGCTGCACAGACGTTACCTTCTTGGGCCACCAGGCCTTGGACCATTCTCTACAACCTCCATGCCTGCGCCAGGATTGAGCTCAGTGACCTGCCCCCATCAAAGCATCCAGGCCCCATGCAAAGAGAGCTTCCCTAGGCCCAACTTCAGCACACAATTGGAGATTAGAGCTAGGTGCCTGGAATTGGGTAGGGCTGGCCCTCAGGCGAGAAAGCACCAGGAATGCTGGAATACTTCTACACTGCTGGGTGAGCGGATGCTATCCTGAGCCCACTGGGTGTGCCTGTGCAAACTTAGCCCCTCCTTTGGAACCCCCGGAGGGCCTGATGATCTAGGAATTAAAGGGTTAATGCTGCACAATGGGCAGCCCCAGAGCCCCATGGATTGATTTCATGGGCAAGCCTGTTTCTTTTCTGGTTAGTCAGTACTGGTGCCTTCCTGGTTGTTAAATATTTTGAATTACACACCTGAAAAGGAAAAACAGACCTGGGGAAAAGGGATGAGAGGGTGGCAAAGACTGCACTTATTTTTAGACTGCACTCATTTTTACAACACCGCTTTCGAATGATCCTGGATTGCCATTTATTCTTTATGGATGCATTTTTTCTGAAAGCATTTTGGACTTGCCCCCAGTGATGGAGTAGCCTTGGCTCCCGTCAAAGATGAGGGCACTCACAGTCCAGCAGGGGCGAGAAGACATATGTGTGAGAGCTACGGGTGACGGAGAAGGTGCTCTGGCTCGAAGGCTGGGACTCAGCTGATGGATACCTTCATTTCCCGTGGAGGTCACGCTGCATCTCTGCAGTTTTCCAGAGACTTTGGATAAATTGGCAGTGTGCATCCATGCTCTCTTTCGGTCCCTCCTGACGGGCACACATCGCTAAGTCGGCTGGTATGAATTCCGCTTTTTCCTACCACAGACAAAATGCACCCGCCACCCTGGCCACATCCAGGCTTTGCTGCGACCCACTGAGCCACCAAAAGCCACGTGTGTACCACGACACTGATGTGATTAAATGGGAGCTAAATTTAGAGCAGAGAAGGGTTCTGTCGCAATTTCCTTAGATTACTTTTAGTCTTTCTAATTTAGGCAAAGCAGAGATGCTCCAGCATTCCTCCTTAATTCAACTTGTACTCAGGTCAAAGGGCATTTAAAGCCAACTATTTAAAAATGACTGCTGTTGAGAAAGCAAACGAAACAGCTGTGGATAATGGTGAGCAAAGTTCATTCTGGTCAAAATAGAAGAAAGACCCCAAAATGACCCCTTTCATAAATACCCGCTCTCCTTCTTCCTGAATCTATTTGTCCTTCCACAGCACGGTCCCATCCCTCTGCCATTCTGTGCCCCATTAGAGCAGGATCTTAATGCTCCTGCGACAGTCAACTATTAGCTGATAAGGCTTAACAACTCCCAGTAGGGATTTGCATTTTAATAGAGAATTATTGAAGACCAAAAAGCTTTCAGGGTCCAAAAGAACAAAGCACAGAATTAGAGGCTGTGAGGTGGATATTCTAGGGAGCAGAAAATTGTCCAGATTATTCTCAAGTTGCACCACATTTATTTTGTCCCCTCCGCAAGGGCCACTAAGTCTCTGAACCCTCTTCTGATGTTCTCCCCTCCCTCCCCTTCCCACCCCCTTCTCCACAAACACATTAGCTGGCAGTGGCTTGTTTTGTGGGGGTCCCTGAGGGAGAGAACAGCCCTTTGTTTAGTGAAAATTCGAATGAGCCATTCTGGTCATGGAAAATGAGCCTACAGGTGTGGAAAGCCTGTCTGGGTGGAAGGCAATAGAGAGAGAAGTGAATTGCTTGGCTTAGGAAAATATTATGAAGAGAGGGTGGTTGGGTTGGGAACTGCCAGCTAAAATTGTGACATTTCAGAAGAGACGAGAGAAAAAAAAGGACAAGAATATGGAGAATATGGGGGATAGATTATGGTTTTATATGGAAGACTGGCCAGTAAGAAGCTCCTGGTACTGGAAAAGCCAACAGAGTTTTAGAATAGGGATGTTTAATGTTTAATGTTAAATTGGGACATCTGTGCTATGCTTAGTTAGTAACAACGCCCCATACCCTCAAAATTGCAGTAATTAGGCCAGGCACAGTGGCTCATGCCTGTAATCCCAGCACTTTAAGGGACTGAGGCAGGTGGATCACTTGAGGTCAGGAGTTCAAGACCAGCTGGGCCAATATGGTGAAACCCTGTCTCTACTAAAAATACAAAAGTTAGGATGTGGTGGCAGGCTCCTGTAATCCCAGCTACTTGAGAGGCTGAGGCAGGAGAATCGCTTGAACCCAGGAGGTGGAGGTTGCAGTGAGCCAAGATGGTGCCACTGTACCCCAGCCTGGGTGACAGAGTGAGACTCTGTCTAAAAAAAAAAGAAAAAAGAAAATTCAATAATTAAAAACTTCTTCAGTTAATAAGAAGAGAGAGATCTGCTGGGCAAATCCTTACTGTTAAAGGTTAGGTTTCAGTGACTAAAGGCCTGTGAAATGTTTAAACTCTATAACCACTAACTCTATTTCTGGGAGTCAATCTTAAAAGGGATCATCTGACATTAAAATAAAATGTTATTATGCAAATATAGTATCATTTGCACAAAGAAAATTTAGAAACAATGTCAAAAAGTGTTCAAAAGAGCTTTTACCTAGAACACTCACCAGCCTACTTCTATCTGTCAATATCTTAGCCATCCTTCAAGGTTTCTTAGTTTGATTTCCTATAAAAGCAGACCCTGAATCAAGGGCGTGGGTGTAGGTGGCTTATTTGAAGGAAGAAGACAATAAAGTGTGTATTAATTAGCAGGTTACCACCCAGAGTAATCTGGGGTCAATCCCTATGGGGATCCTCCAAGGAACTTTGTAAAATGTGTCACCGAATTACTCCACTGTGGAATGGGGGAGCTGGGGTACTGATTTACCAGCTCCTATTCCCCTTAAGTTGGGGGTTACCATTGGACACTTTAAGTCTGACACTTGCAGACTGCCCTGCGAGGAGACTGGGCAAACCTCGATGACACTGGAAAAAGCCTCAGGCAGAGGAGCAAAGAGTCCCTTGAAATGAGCAGCAGTCAGGCTAGGCATGGTGGCTCACGCCTGTAATCCCAGCACTTTGGGAGGCCAAGATCGGTGGATCATCTGAGGTCAGAAGTTCGAGACCAGCCTGGCCAACATGCTGAAACCTGGTCTCTACTAAAAATACAAAAATTATCCAGGCATGGTTGCGGGCGCCTGTAATCCCAGCTACTCAGTAGGCTGAGGCAGGAGAATCACTTGAACCCAGGAGGCGGGAGTTTGCAGTGAGCTGAGATCACGCCACTGCACTCTAGCCTGGGTGACAGAGGGAGACTCCATCTCATAAATAAATGAATAATAAAATGAGATGAGCAGCGTGCAGCATGTGGGAACCACCCACTACAGCTACTAGTGACCTCAGAGGTGGTCCTGGCGTGATGCAGGACATCAACAGCATCTCTAGAGTGCTAAGGTTCAAATTCGTCCCCGCTCTTCTTCCACACGAGGTAGTCTTTTATAAAAGCACCAGTGTCTCCCTTTGCCAACAATTCTATAGTCTTTTGTCTATTAATATACGTTGCCATTACTTTCTACGTGAGCTTAGGTATCTCTTTATGCTTCAGTTTCCTCATCTGTGAAATGGGAGCGATAATAGTACCCGTGGTGGATTGCAAAAAATGGCTGCAATTCTTCATCCTTCTGGTATCCAGGCCCTTTACAACATAATTTTGCAGCTCCTCTCATCAAAAAGCAAAGTGTACTGCCCCATTCCCTGAATCTGGGTTACCCTTTTAAATGTGCTTAGGCCAAATACAAACGTTCGGCAGAAATGGCTGCGTGCCCATTTTGAGTCTCGGCCTCCAGAGGCTTGTGTACTTTGTGCCCTCAGGGATCCTGCCTCTGCCAAAAGAATAAGCCAGAGCTAGCCTGCTGGAGGAGGAGACATCTCCTATAACAGAGGCAAATTGTTTCATCTGAGACCCTCCTAGCACCAGCAAACCCCCAGCTGCCTAGATGCGCAAGAGAATCCAGCCAAGGTGCCTCAGCCCACAGCCAGCTACCCGAGAAGCAGAAGCTGCCAGCCAGCGCATAGACTTGTGAGCAAAAATAAATGTTGTGGGCCACTGAAGTTTTATGGTAGTTACACAGCATTATTATGATACTAGATAACTGCTACAGCCTCAATTTCACTGGGAATTAAAGAAGCATAGAAACATGTTCAGGACTTGGCATAGTACCAGAACTGTGATACATTTTCCTTAAATGGTAACTATTACCGTTATAGTCATTACGGCACTATCATAGTGTGCCATGTATTCAGATTATTTATATATATGTCGGTTTCTCCTACTAAACTAGGGGCTCCTGGATGATAGAAAACCAGATCCAATTCATCCTTAATGACACATTTCCCTATATTCTGGAGCCCATAATTTATGAAGGAGACAGACATGTACATAAAGTCTGCCGTGAGCACGGGAGATAGCAAACGTCCAAAAGTGCTGAACACAGAACTAGCACACAGAAGATGCCCAATCATGATAAAACAAATAAAACCAACGCACCCTGCATGTCAGGGCATTTGCATGGGAGGTAAGATTGATAAGGGCAAGGCTGGCCTTCACGTTTGCCACACGGAGCACAGTCAAGGAAATGAATGACGGGCTTATTTGGCAGTTTTATAACCATAGCTGTTGCTCATGTTTCCAGGCTCCCTCTCCCTCCAGAGACCAACAACCGTCGCATGATGAAAAAACTAATTAGAGCAAGCATGGTGCCCGGAATAAGCAGCCTATTAAGGAAATTTGAGTCAAATGAATGCAAAAGGACATCTATTGTAAATATACCCTTAACCAGTATTTATTTTTTGTTCTCTCCCAACTTCCCTAAAGGGAGTTTATTGTTTGAGAAAAGTCATAGTAAAAATCAGAAGGTTTTTACCATACACCTCCTGGTCCCCGGAGAGGTCCTCTCTGGGGCCAGCAGGCTGCATGGAGCAAGCTCCCGGCAGAAACACTCAGGCAGCATGTGCTAAGCCTGGCAGCAAGGTTAACAGAGACTCAGACAAATTCATCTTCATTTCATGTTTTCGACAGCCTCTCAACTTAGGTCAACTCCAAGGCAAACCAAGTGATTTTATTAGAGGCTGGGAGAGGTGATGGAGAGCACGTGGACTAACTTGAATTCCATTCCCAACTCCGCGACCCACCGGCTGGAGGACCTTGACCTACTGACTTAATTTCTCTGAGTCTCAATTCCCTCATCTGTAAAATAGGGATAATAAGAAGTCACCTTGTCAGGCTAGGATGAAGAGAAAAAAGAAATGCCGAGTGTCTGGCTTACAATGGCCTGAGTTTTTTATTCCAACTTTGCCCCTTGCTGTCTATACATAACCTCCCTGTCCCTGAAATTCTGTAAAATCTGTGAAGTAGGAAAAATCACTAGCCTTAAGGCTGTTGTGGGTATTAAATGAGCCAGCATATTTAAAGTCCTTAGAACAGTATCTGGTACACAGCAGGCACTTCGTAAGTGTTGCTATTGCAGTTATTCAAACAGAATTAATAGAAATCTCTGATGACCAGAGACCTCCTAATCATCTCACTTTAGTCCAGATATCAGCTGCAATACATCAGCTCATATGCAGAAATGGTAAGAGTGGATTTAAGCAAATCGTAATTCAGTGAGTCATGATTCCAGTTTATAAGCAGAGAAGCACAATTCAAATTTATAGGCAGCTGGGCTGCTAATTAAGAAGAAGCCCTTAATTACAGCACCTGATGTAGAAGCCCTGTCTCATGCTTACTGGCCTTGTTTTGTCTCACTTCTCCCTCAGTCTATCACCCATCTATTTACCTGCTTCTTATTTGTTTCTCTATCTCCATAGAGGGTATATATGTCTGTTGTCCAGAAACCTAAAAAGTGAAGCTGCTTCTTGGCACCAGAACTCACACGTCTCTGCTGGAAGTAAAAACAGTACTCAGTTCCCCAGGGTGGTGATTTCTGAGGACAATGGAGGAGCCATAGGACTTCGGGTGCGGGCCAAGAAGATGGGCCATAGAATTTACCCCCAGGAAATGAAAGGCTATGTTCATACAGAAATCTGTATGCAGATATTTATTATAGTGACTTTATTCATAATCACCAAAAACTTGAAACAACCCAAATGCCCTTCAACTGGTGAATGGATAAACAAACCGTGGTACATTCATACAATGAAATACTATTCAGCAATTTTAAAAAAACAACTACTAGTACCAGTACACCATCAATACATCTATATTATTCCGTTCTTGCATTGCTATAAAGAACTACCTGAAGGCCGGGTGCGGTGGCTCACGCCGGTAATCCCAGCACTTTGGGAGGCCGAGGTGGGTGGATCACCTGAGGTCAGGAGTTCGAGACCAGCCTGACCAATATGGTGAAACCCCACCTCTACTAAAAATACAAAAATTAGCTGGGCGTGGTGGTGGGCGCCTGTAGTCTCAGCTACTCGGAAGGCTGAGTCAGGAGGATTGCTTGAACCTGGGAGGCAGAGATTGCAGTGAGCCAAGATCATGCCACTGCACTCTAGCTGGGGCGACAGAATGAGACTCCGTCTCAAAAACAAAAACAAAAACAAAAAAGGTTTCATTGGCTCACAGTTATACAAGAAGGCTATATAGGAAGCATCGCTGGGGAGGACTCAGGAAACTTACGATCATGGTGGAAGGCGAAAGGGAACCAAGTACGTACATCTTCACATGGTGGAGCAGGAGAGAGAGAGAGAGAAAAGGGTGAGGTGCTACAAACTTTTAAACAACCAGATCTCGGGAGAATTCACTCAGTATCATGAGAACAGCAAGGGGGAAATCCGCCCCCATAATCCAATCACCTCCCCGAGGGACCCTTCCCCAGCACTGGGGATTACAATTTGACATGATATTTGTGCAGAGACACAAATCCAAACCATATCAACATCTCAAAAGCGTTAGTTAAGTAAAAAAAAAGCCAGACTCAAAATATTGTCTGACTACATATTGTATGATTCCTATTAGTATGACTTCCCAGAAAAAGGCAAAGCTATAGGCACAGAAAAACAGATCAGTGGTTGCCAGGGCCTGTTGTTGGGAGAAGGGGGCTGGCTACAAAAAGCCTTAGGGAATTTGGAGAAGCAATGGAAATGTTTCATCTCCTCACTGTGGTGGTGGTTACACAATACATGTGTTTGGAAACACTCGTAAATTCTACACTAAAATAAATGAATTTTGTAGTGTGTGAATTATACCTCAGTAAACCTAACTTTAAAATAAAATGATCCATAGGAACCATGGAGCAGCAATAAAAGAACTTTGGCACTTCCCAAAGTCAAACAAATAACCTCTATTTTTTTCTGACTTTTATTTTTACTTTATGTATTTATTGAGATCCTTGTTAGCCATTAAAATATGCGTATTTTAAAGTAGAGGGCAATTAATCTCATCAAATATAGTAGCACTAGCATAGGAAAATATTTCTTTTTTCCAACTAAAATCACTCTTGCAGAGAGAATCAGATATGAATTCCATTGGGCAAAACACATTAGCAGCCTTTATCCATGTCAGATGATGCATAGGAAGGAATGCATTGTTTCAGACTCTGGAGAAGGGGAGATAAGGGCTGTTGCCCAGCCTATTCATGACTGACCTCAATGCACAATGACCTCAACACATAGGAAAGCTGGTCCTACATAACTAAGGCAAAATTGAATAGAGACAAATGCCAGGTGGGTGCTCTCAGAAGAGTAACTTTGGCCAAGTGAAATAAGCCCAGCATGGATCACAGTCCAAGAATTTACATTCAGAATACTCTCCGACTTCTTTAGCTTTGCAGAAAGAGACCTGGTTTTCATAGTTCATCATAGATGTAGAAGAGTGTGCACTGATCGTTGTGAGCATTTTCCACCATTAAAACAAGTTTTCCTACTGAAAACACACTTCACTAATGAGTCATTAGTGTCAGCTCTTCAAAGAATGCGAGCTCCAAAACGTGTCGGTTGATAAATAAGTAACCCAAGGCTGGGTGCATGCAGAGAAGGAGACCAGTGATGTGGCTAGTGAGTATTGAGTATTTGCTGAGCCCAGATGTGTACGACATCACCTCATCCCGCCACAACCTATGAGGAAGATGTTGCTATCACCACTTTACAGACAGGAGATGAAAGCTTAGAAAGATGAGACCACTTGCTCTTAACCATCTTATATTTTCAAATGCAAATGTTCTATGTTTCTACGGCAAGTGGAAATAGTGATTCTGAATTAAATTTAGACAGAGGGTGGGGGAGGCAAGAGGAGCGAAAATAAAATCATAAAGACATGAACAGTGGTGTGTTGGTAAGTGCTTAACATCTGGCTCTGGGACAGGGGTGCTAATTTATGCCATAAATATTCTACTATGACCAAGTTCAAGCTATCCTCACGAAGTCAACCAGCTTGCAAACTTCCTGACAATTTAACAACTGGCTCTCCTGAGAGTTGTTTGTAGGGAAGTTTTTGATAAAAAACACAATTCAAAGAAAGGCTTACAGGAACCCTGAGTGAAGTAGAAGGCACACCATCCACACTACAACAAAACTTTGGGACCTTGAACTTTGGTTTCATAATCTCACAACTGAGAAGAGTCCCTCCACACTCTTGGAGCTAGCTACGCACCCACTGGAATCTTTAAGGTAAAATGAACCAGGGAAATTTCTCCCAAGAAGAGAATGGCATCCTTGATGTGAGCAGCTTTTCCCAAGTTCACAGATTAGACCTCTACTATCATGAAACTCTTATCTTTGAATATTTTTCCTTGCTTATGCCTCTGTGAACAATAGAAGCGGAAAAGGGGTCTGTTGTGGGCACTAATGGAGTAGACTTTTATTTGTAAAGGAGTTTGTAGCCAGCCTTATACATGGATAACCTTCTACTTTGACAAATAAAAGATGAAGGCCCAATGTAGGTGAGAAAATTTAATGGTACATGTGTTGCCTCATAATCAGTCAAAAACAAAATGTTGGTTCGTTCCTTTTAACCCACATCATGGGTTAAAGAGAACATTGCCAGAAGGTCTTCACTCTTCTGAAAGGGCACCATTTGTTAGGTCCTTTTTCCATGGTTTAAAGTAAAAGAAGCAATGATTAGAAATCTATGCCTCATGATAGGCTCTATAGCAAATTCTAGGATAAAGGCTACAGTTACACAACAGACTTTAAATTCTCTTGTGAAAGTTATGCTAAACAATAGAATTGGCTAAACAGAAATGTACCTGCGCAGCTGCTGGCACTTGTGAACTATGGGGAAATACATCAAATGAAGATTATATAAATTCAGTGGTAGGGGATTGACAAAGAAATTGCTTAGTCAAGTGAGTAAACTCTTTATCTAGCTCATTCTTTGATCTATTTGATTTTAGGAAGTTTGATTTATGGAGACCTTGGGTAAGGAACATACTCCAAACTCTTGGTATTATCCTCCCAATAGTCTTAATAATAGTCTCCCTGGCACGCTGTATTCTCTCAAAGGTTTCAAATGCTTGCATGCAGCCATCTCTAGAATGTCATATGGTCTCTCTTCAACTGGAATAAGAGGTGCTGAATGAGACGTGCAACCATGAGGACATCACAACCTATAAATGATGTGCTGAGACTGGAAACCCAAAAACATGGTAATGGAGAGTGGCGCTAAGGCCGTAAGTTTTGGTTACACTCTCACCTAAGTGAGAACCTGACCAAAACGGGGGAATTTTTTAAAACAAAATTATGAGAGGCCATTGTTTTGAACTGAGCTCATGCGCTAATCCCCAACAAATCAAACCAAACCAAACCAAAGTGGAGGTGCTCACGCTAAGACTTTAAGGAAACACATAGATTCTAGAACAGACTAGGTTTTGACTTTCTCTTGCAAATCTCTATAACGAACGTTTCTGACAGCATAGGTATCCACCCTCTGAAGTTCCCATTAAGTCTTTTAACCAAATTCATTTCTTCTCACTTAGACCATCAAGCTTTAGATGATCAGGCAACAAAGGTTCCAGCCAGTTCCAGGTGAAGACACCAGCCCTGGCCATCAAGAAGCTACCTTGCCTCCACTAGACAGAACAGGGCGAGAGTTCCGTGATCCCCAAGAGGTAGGGACTCCGCCCCAAGCCAGCATGAAGCAGTTACAGAAAAAAAGAAAAACAAAAAACCATCTGTCTCTCTACTTCCCATAAAGATTTATGGGGATCACATCTCTGAGGGGGAGATAAGGCAGGAAAATAGAGTCTGGAGGCAGGGAACATAAGGCCGATTCACACTTCAGCTATAACAGGAAATATCCTCTCCACGGGGCGTACGCCATAAATGGCTTTGTAACTTTACTTCATCTTCTCCGTTTACATAAGGCGAACCTGAAGTAACCAGTGGAATCCTCTAGGGGGTATTTAAACTCCCAAAAATTCTGTAACAGGGCCTTTTGAGTTCCTATGCTCGGGCCCACTCCCACACTGTGGAGTGTACACTATCTTTTTCTATAAAAGCCTTCATTCCTTCCTTGCTTTGTGCGTTTTGTCCAATTCTTTGTTTAAGATGCCAAGAACCTGGACACCCTCCACCGGTAACAGGTACAGCAGAATGACTGAAAGAGGGAAGAGAGCTGAAGGGTATGGAGGGATAACGGAGGAAGACAGAATGCAGGTGACGGATTTGAGACCTGCTGGTGAAAATGGAGGCTCCATTGGGAGTTCAAAAAAACCAAAGAACCCCAGGTCACCCCCTGTGCCTCATGGCCCCCTGAAATTTAAGGCTATGGGTGGGTCTGGGGACGGAACAGAAGCCTCTACTTACGGGAAGGCCAATAACCCAATCATCACTGGTCAGGGTTTAGAAAAGTGATCCCTGGAACAGGAAACAGACTGAGTCACTGAGAAGGGGAAACGGTGATTTCTGGTGACCACACTGTCAAACCTACTCTGATGTCCAAGCATAAAGAAGCAACTGTCTAGCCATCTGAGCCCCTCCAATAGTAAATAGCACCCCCCGTGTCCTCCATATTAGCTTGGACCCCCACCACTGGCGAAGGGAAGCCTCCAGTGTCACGTGCTGCTCATAGATCTTACTTCTGAGTGCCTGATGCCAGCATTTTCTCCTGTCACGTAGTTTTTGACGCTTGCTGCTTAGCTTCTGACCTTATTTCTCATTCTCCTATTTGCAGCCTCATCATCAAGCCTGAAGGGCACACAGTCCTTCCTCTATAAATTTGGCTTTCCTTTGAATTCTCCCCACTCCCACACTCATGGCAGTTTTTAAACAAAGCCGCAAATTCCTTGACATTCCTTCCTTCTAGAGGTGCCACTGTGCAATTCTGAGATTGGGTCATAAATGGCCATTCAGCCCTGTGCTGCTATGTTAGGAAACTAACTACCCTGAGGCCACCGTGATGGAAAAGCCACACGTAGGCTCTCGGGGTGGTTGTGGGGGGGGGGGAAGTTCCAGCTGATCCGAGCTTTTCATTCAACTTGCCAAGATACCACGTATGAGTAAAGCAATCTTGAACCCTCCTAGACAGCCCAGCCTCCATCTGAACACAGCAAATGACTTTAGTAGATGCTATACGGAGCTTTTCCACTGACCTCTGCCTTAAATCTTTACACACAAAGTCCTGAGATATAATAAAATGGTTGCTGATTAAAGTCAGTAAGTTTGGGGGTAGTTTGTTATACAGCAGTGGATAACACCGCACCCCACTCACAGGCTGCTCTTTTGAAAAGCCTGGGGGCTGACAGTGGATCTAGTCCTAACTCCAAAACTGCTAAAATCCTTTGATCAGCACAATGAAACATTGGTTTATTTAATCCCATTGTATGAACCAAGAACAATTTTACTAGCCTATACACTACAAGTGTGCAATAAAGAATCACAACCTTCAACACACATTTTCTTAAAATATCCGTTTCTGAGGCCGGGCGCGGTGGCTCAAGCCTGTAATCCCAGCACTTTGGGAGGCTGAGACGGGCGGATCACGAGGTCAGCAGATGGAGACCATCCTGGCTAACATGGTGAAACTCCGTCTCTATTAAAAATACAAAAAACTAGCCGGGCGAGGTGGCAGGCACCTGTAGTCCCACCTACTCGGGAGGCTGAGGCAGGAGAAGGGCGTGAACCCGGGAGGTGGAGCTTGCAGTGAGCTGAGATCCGGCCACTGCACTCCAGCCTGGGTGACAGAACGAGACTCCGTCTCAAAAAGAAAAAAAAATCAGTTTCTGGACCTAATGAACATCAGCTGTTTCTAAGATGTCCTGTTAATATTTGTTTGCTACTTGTTCATTCCCTTGTTTATGAACTACTCCCTATCACAGAAGTAGAAGCAGGTTCCCAAGATTCATAGACAATTTAAATGAGAAGATTTTATTCATTTATGTATAAGTGTTCCTGCTTGCATTTGAGAGAAACATTCTTCCAGCTGAGCAGCAAAACACCTCCATCACAATTCACAGAACAAGGAAGAATAAATTGGGAACTATCCCTTCAAACCTGTCATTCCAACTGAATTACACGAACATGTATTGTCAGTTACCTGTCTAACTTATAGCTTACCTTTACTCATTCATGCCACTTTATTTACTGAGCATGTAAATATATCCAGTGCCATACTGGATTCTAGAACCACAGAGATGAGTGAGAAACAATAGTGGAACTGAGGAGTTTATAGTCTTGCAAAGGAAACAAACACATAGCAAGTATGTTAATTTTGTGATTGTAAATGCAAACATTCGTTAAGTCTTGATATTTCTGGGATTGGAGTGTGTCTTCTCAATGTCAAATCTTACTTTCATACCAGCTGCATAAAAATACAGCTGCACTGAAATACATCATACAGCCCCATTTTCTCACCTCAGCAAATTATTCGCATTGGTAACAGTATTTTAACTAAACTTTGGATCTCTAATTTGTTGCTTAAAATGTCTTTCAGAAGATTGTGTTATGATGAAACATTAAAAACAAAAACATACGTACATACAGAAAAAAGTACCTCTCTTCAATAGACAATGCAATTAAAGGGGGTCTCTCAGGAATAGCCAATAGAGCTTTCAAACCAGGGAGAGACAGGTGGAACCAATGCACGCGCCATGAAGGGTTATCACTCAGGCTCTAAAAGTCTCTCTGTTCAAAGCTTCCTGTTCCTTAAACAGCAGCCATTTAACTTTTAGCAATATGTCATTTGCTACTCTTGTATGATCCTATACTGGTGGATACATGTCATTACAGAGTTTTTCAAACCCATAAAATGTAGAACACCACGAGTGAACTCTAATGTAAACTATGGGTGGACCTGGCGCAGTGGCTCATGGCCTGTAATCGCAGCACTTTAAGGGGCCAAGGCGGGCAGATCATGAGGTCGAGCGATCGAGACCATCCTGGCCAACGTGGTGAAACCCCATCTCTACTAAAAATACCAAAATTAGCTGGGCATGGTGGTGCACACCTATAGTCCCGGCTACTCCGGAGGCTGAGGCGGGAGAATCGCTTGAACCCGGGAGGCGGAGGTTGCAGTGAGCCGAGATGGTGCCACTGCACTCCAGCCTGGCAACAGAGGGAGACTCCGTCTCAAAGCAACAAACAAACAAACAAACAAACAAACGGAACTATGGGTGGTAATGATGTGTCAATGTAGGTTCATCAGTTGTAACACGTACACCAGCGATCCCCAACCTTAGTGGTTTTGGGATGAAACTGTTCCACCTCAGATCCTCAGGCTTAAGTTAGAGTCTCATAAGGAGAGCGCAACCTAGATCCCTCGCATGCGCAGTTCATCATGGAGTTGGTGCTCCTATGAGAGTCTACTGCTGCTGCCCATCTGACAGGAGACGGGGCTCCGGCAGTAATGCTCGCTTGCCGCTCACGTCCTGTTGCGCAGCCCAGCTCCTAACAGGCCACAGCCAGGTATGGGTCCATGGCCAGGGGACTGGGGACCTCTGATGGATACCACTGGTGAGGGATGCTGATAATGGGGGAGGCTATGCATGTATGAGGGCAAAGAGAATATGGGGTATCTCTGCACCTTCCTCTCAATTTTGCTGTGAAAATAAAAGTACTGTAACAAATTAAGGTCTTAAAAATATTACATATTATTTATCTTTATTACTGATGTCTTTGATAACCCTTTAAATTTTGTAACCAAGGCCAATGCCTCAGCAACTGCATCCCAGTCCCAGCCCGTGTGGCTCATCATGTGCTGCCAAATCATCAAAGGGTTTTGCTTCCAGTGACTCTTACATAAATACAAACATCATTTTACAAGATTTTTTAATTTAATTACAAAAATACTGCATACTCATAAAAACGAAAAAGCAGAAAACAGCAGATGGGATGCAGTAGCTCACACCTGTAATCCTAGTACTTTGGGAGACCAAGGTGGGCAGATTTCTTGAGGTCAGGAGTTCGAGTCCAGCCTGGCCAACATGGCCATCTCTACTGAAAATACAAAAATTGGCCGAGCGTGGTAGCATGCGCCTGTAATCCCAGCTACTCAGGAGGTTGAGGCAGGAGAATCATTTGAACCCGGGACGCAGAAGTTGTCGTGAGCCGAGATTGCACTACCGCATCCCAGCCTGGGTGACAGAGTGAGACTCCATCTCAAAAAAACTAAAAAATAAAAAAAAGGGAAAGTAGCATAAAGTAAAAAGTCTCTTATATTGTGCTCCTCTCAATCCCATTTCCAGAATAAATTGTGTATTTATTCTGTTAACAAATTATGTATCCATCCAGGTAGTTTTTAGTATAAATACATGCAAAGTATGCATGTGATACATGTCCTTTAAAAAACAAATGGGATAATTTATACCACTGTTCTGAACCTGATGGGTTGTTTTTTTTTTTTTTTTCATTTAAGGACGTAATAGATACTTTTCCATATCCTTCTGTTCTAGCTTGTTCTGTTTGAGCTGCTGCATAGAAATCCATTGTACTGTGTCTTAGTTCATTCAGGCTGCTATAATACCATAAACTGGCAAACAATAGAATTGCGTATCCTACAGTTCTGGAGGCTAGGAACGCCAAGATCAAGGTGCTGGCAGTTGTGGTATCTGGTAAAGGGCCACTTCCTGGTTCATAGATGACGCTTTCTAACTGTGTCCTCACATCATGAAAGGATCTAATTAGCTCCCTTTAGCCTCTTTTATTAGGACACTAATCCCACTTCTAAGAATTCTTTCCTCGTGACTTACTCATTTCCCAAAAGGCCCCACCTCCCAATACCATTGCCTTAGGAGTTTCAGTTTCAATATATGAATTTTGGGGGTACAGCAATATTCAGACCAGAGCATACAGCCATGTCATAATTTAATCCATTCTCTATTGATAGACATCCAGGTTGTTTCTAGAATTTGTTGTTTCAAACAATGTTACAACAACAAAATCCCCAATCATAGTTTTGCTTGTTTGTTCTAATTTAAATTTTTGATTAATATTGCCAAATTGCTTTTCTAAATATTTTATGTATTTTTTTCACCGTCCATCAACACTTTAGTGAGTATCTATTTCCTCTCTCCATGACAAAGGCTGTACGTCATTAAATTTTAAGTGCTAATCTGATAGGTAATTCTATTGTTTTATTTTGATTTTTAAATTATCTTTTCATAGATTCATTAGCCACTCACTGCTCTGCTGTGAATTTTGTGTTCATATCCTTTGTCCATATTTCTATTAGGTCACTGATCTTTTCCATGCAGATTGGTATGAATTGTTTTCATATTAAAGAGATAGTCCTTTTTGTGTCACATATTGCAAACAATTTTCTTGCTAAAGGTTTTTTTTGCCTGTTTTTTTGTGAATTTTTTTTGTTTTTTGTTTTTTTGTTTTGTTGTTTTGTTTCGTTTTAGGTTTTTTTTTTGTTTGTTTGTTTGTTTGTTTTTTGCTGCATGGAAGTTTCAGGTTTTTTTGTTTTTTGTTTTTGAGATGAAGTTTTACTCTTGTTGCCCAGGCTTGAGTGCAATGGCACGATCTCAGCTCACTGCAACCTCTGCCTCCCAGGTTCAAGCAATTCTCCTGCTTCAGCCTCCTAAGTAGCTGGGATTACAGGCATGTGCCACCATATCCAGCTATTTTTTTGTGTTTTTAGTAGAGACAGGGTTTCACCATGTTGGCCAGGCTGGTTTCGAACTCCTGACCTCAGGTAATCCACCCACCTCTGCCTACCAAAATGCTGGGATTACACGTGTGAGCCACCATGCCCAGCCACAGTTTCAGAGTTTAAAAAAATATATTTAAATAATCAGCATTATCATTCGTAGTGTCTTAATTTCATGTCATTATTTAGTATGCCCTTCCCCATTCAAATTTTCAAAAAATCCAATTCTAGGATTGTTGTTGCTGTTATGTCATTTATTTGAGAGGTCGAGCCATTGAATTGCCTTTGGTTGAAAGAAGTGATGTAGAGATCCAGGTGACCTTTCAAATGGCTTTCTATTTTCGCAACGTACTTTACTGATGAAGTATGAAAAAGGGTGAAGAAGGCCATCTTACCACCATTTGAGAAGCCAGCTTTATCTTAAAATAATGTTCATATGTACTTTTGTTTATTTCTGAATTTTCCATTCAGTTTATTTAATAGAATCTTTCTGTCTCCATACTGGCCTATAGCATGTTAATTACTGTAATATAATGATACATTTAAACATTTGATATATTTCCTCTCATAGTTGCTTTTTATCTGAAGATTTTTTATTTCCTGGCTATTCATCCATGTTTGCTTTTCTATATGTACCTTAGAACAATTTCATCAAGTTTTTAAAAGCCCTGTATTCTGACTGGCCTTATATTGAATTCATAAGTTAATTTCAGGATAATTTATATTGTTAAATCTTTAAAATAATACTTATAACTTTTTAATTCATAGAAAAAGGAACACATGTCTGTCGATGGTACTAAAGTCTTCTTGAGCAAAATAATATTGCATCACGTGGCATATCTTTGAAAGTTTAAGGAAGGAGATCTTATCCATATTCTGTAATTACTATTTACATTTGTTTTAACATAAACTCATTCATTCTATAAGCAGTGTTGGAGCATCTACTGCATGTAGTCGGCATCATATTAGACCATGAAAAACAGAAGTGACTGCATGGTCCCTAATCTGCCACCTCCTGATACAGATGATTATTTCTAGTAGGGAAGACAGTCATAAAAAATTTCAGTGTAATGTAATGACTGCTATAACAGGAACAGTACAGTATGGGATTGTAGAATCATACAGATTGGAATTCCTTGTAGAATTATGGAATATAGAATGATGGAGTTTGAAGAGGAGCTTATTTTCCTAAGGATTTGTCCAGTGCTTTCAAGACATGACATGTCCACTAGATTTTGAGGTAAAGTGGACATTGGCCAATAAGAGTATTGTCCATTCATGTATGTTCTAGAGTCATGATGTTACTTAAAAAAAGTGTTTTATTTTATTTATTTATTTTTCCTAGACGGACTCTTGCTCTGTTACCCAGGCTGGAGTGGAATGGCGTGATCTCAGCTCACTGCAACCTCCGCCTCCCAGGTTCAAGCAATTCTCCTGCCTCCTGAGAAGATGGGATTACAGGCACCCGCCACCACACCCAGGTAATTTTTGTATTTTTAGTAGAGATAGGGTTTCACCATGTTGGTCAGGCTGATCTCAAACTCCTGACCTCGTGATCCGCCTGCCTCGGCCTCCCAAAGTGCTGGGATTATAGGCGTGAGCCACAGCACCTGGCCAAAAAATTGTTTTAATTGAAAATAACATCTTATGAGCTGGCACGGTGGCTCATGCCTGTAGTCCCAGCTACTCAGGTGGCTGAGGTGAAGGATCACTTGAGCCCGGAGGTTCTAGTCTCCAGTGAGCTATGATCATGCCACTAGCCTGGCCCACAGCACAAGACCCCTCTAAAAAAATAAATAACATCTTATTGCAAAAGTACTCATTAATAATTGAATATTATATACAGGCAACTTTTCATATATATGAGTGAATTTTTTAGATAGTATAGATACGAATTTTTTCTTTTTCTTTTTTTTTTTCTTTTGAGACAGAGTCTTGCTCTGTCACCCAGGCTGGAGTGCAGTGGCATGATCTCAGCTCACTGCAACCTCTGCCTCCCAGGTTCAAACGATTCTACTGCCTCAGCCTCCCTAGTAGCTGGGATTACAGGCACCCACTACTATGCCTGGCTAATTTTTGCATTTTTAGTAGAGACGGGGTTTCACCATGCTAGTCAGGCTGCTCTCAAACTCCTGAGCTCAGGTGATCCGCCTGCCTCAGCCTCCCAGTGTGCTAGGATTACAGGCGTGAGCCACTGCACCCAGCCAGATATGAATTTTTAACTGTTATACATGATGCAAATACTTTCCCAGCCAACTTTACTGATTTCCATGGTACGAAAGTTCAAAAATGTTAGACAGTTAAATCCGTCACTTCCAGTTTAATTTCTCTTATTGTTTCAATCTTTCAAATGCCACCATCTCTACAAAGACCTAGTAAATGGGGTCCCATTTTGGCCACCACATTTCAGTTGTCACATGGAACATCTGAATAGGATCCAAAAATGATGAGAAATGAAAAGTAAGTTCCCATTTTTTCACAAGTAAAAGTTAAAATAGAACAGACCAAAGACAGAACTTATGTATTATCCCCAAGAATAATACAGAGGATAATGAGCAATGATTTTCCATGTTCAATAATTTTGATTAAGAGAAAATGTGTTTACAGCAAAGTTGAAGAGTTTAGAGGAACATAAGGAAAAACTTATTTGCTATCAGGGTGTTAGAACAATGAGATAAGGCTGGGCGCAGTGGCTCTTGCCTGTAATCCCAGCACTTTGGGAGGCTGAGGCAGGGGGATCATGAGGTCAGGAGATCAAGACCACCCTGGCTAACATGGTGAAATCCCGTCTCTACTAAAAATACCAAAAAAAATAAAAAATAAAAAATAACCAGGTGTGGTGGCAGGCGCCTGTAGTCCCAGCTACTCGGGAGGTTGAGGCAGGAGAATGGCGTGAACCCGGGAGGCAGAGCTTGCAGTGAACAGAGATCACGCCACTGCACTCCAGCCTAGGCTACAGAGCGAGACTCTGTCTCAAAAAAAAAAAAAAAACAATGAGAGAAACTCCAAAATAAGATAAGAATCTCCTGCCCCATAGGTTTTCCAAAGATAATAGAAACAATTTCTCCTTAATGGTTTATACCAATAGTTTACAAACTAGAGTTCTTATTTGGAGTAACTTGTGGAAGGTGAGAGAAAGGGATAGGACTGTTAGCAGCAGACTAGGGCTAGGGGCTATTGGTGAAACCTTAGATCTGGAAAATCTGGTTTATCCTGTCCTCTCTTGACAGGTGAGTGCTGACTCATATGATAACTCAAGGTTTCTTCTCAACAGTGCTTGATAGTAGTCAAAGTGCAAGTCACATTCTTAGAAATAATAATAGTAGTCACAGCTCTGTATAAATTCATGTTTGACTGTGGAAAATGGGCTCACAGTGAACACTTTTTCCTCCAATTCAACATAGGCACAAAATTACTTTATAGTAAAGAACCAAAAGCATTGATTCTTTAAGCATATAATTTTTTTTTTTAAGGAAGGAAAAAGAAAGCGTGTTTTTCTGTGGCTTAGAAATGCTATGCTGGGGCTGGGAGCAGTGGCTCCCTCTTATAATCCCAGCATTTTAGGAGGCCAAGGTGGGCAGATCACTTGAGGCCAGGAGTTTGAGACCAGCCTGGCCAAGATGGCAAAACCCCGTCTCTACTGAAAATACAAAAATTAGCTGGTCACGATGGAGCGCACATGTAATCCCAGTTACTCGGGAGGTTGAGGCACAAGAATCACTTGAGCCTGTAGGCAGAGGTTGCAGTGAGCTGAGATCACACCATGGCACTCCAGCCTGGGCAACAGAGTGAGACTGTCTCAAGAAAAAAAAAAAAAAAAAGAAGAAAGAAAGAAAAAGAAATGCTATGCTGGTAGGAAAGTTAGATAAAAATAGTTTAGCACACTCCCAAATTAACCAAATTTCTTTCTGTAGGGCAGGCATATTCAGCATATACATCAATGGTCAAAATCTGGTCTTTAGTGACTTTGAAAACAGACATAAAAATGCATATTTTACATTTTGAAAAGTCTTTAATTGACTACTAGAGCCATGGTAAAAAGATTAGAAATTTTTTCAGCTGCATAAGATTTTCAATGAGTTCCCTAAGGATGTGGGTGGATATCTTTGATTTTAAGATTGAGTCGATTAGTAGGAAGGAAATGTCGTGTCAGGCATTAGAACCTCATTTTTATTATCTAGCATTTATGCAATTCATTTCCTCTCTGAATTGAAAAATACTTTATAATATCATGGTTAATGTAGGCAGTGTTATTCTCAAGGGGCTGGGGCTGGAGGTATTAGAGAAGTGCAGCTGGTGCCCAAGCCAGGATTCGTAAGTTCATCAGATTTACCCAGACTCAGAGAGACTGACTCACACCAACAAACTCAGTTCTCTGAGGTCAAGGTTGCATGATAATAGTCGAGTGAGACACGCATCTGCCTTTCCTTCCTCACCCAATCCTATGAAATCATGGAATTATTATTATTTTTTTTTTTGGTGGAGAGGTATAGTCATTTATTGTTATTTATTTCATTCTATTCTATTAATTGACAAATAATAGTTGTATATATTCATGGAGTACATGGTAATGTTTCAATATATATATAATGTATGGTGATCACATCAGGGTAGTTAACATATCCATCACCTCAAACATGTGTCATTTCTTCGTGTTGAGAACGTTCAATATCCTCTTTCTAGCTCTTTGAAACTATATACCATATTATTGTTAACTATAGTCATCGCACAGTATTATAGAACACTAGAACTTGTTCCTCTTACTTAGCTGTAATGTTGTACCTTTTAACAAATTTTTAAAAAAATCTATAGCACTGTGAGGAAATAATCAAAAGCCCCACTAATGAACAAGAAACTTGGAATTATTCCTAAAGCGAGAAAGCAACAGAGATCATATGTAAGAGAAAAAACAATTCTAAAGAACGTCACAGCTTAAAACAAACATAAGAGAGGAATTGTAGGGGAGTGGGGGAACTCGTTTGGGGAAGCATCACGCTCAGAGCCAATGCAATGCACAAATTCGTTCTTTTATTCAACAAATATTTACTAAGCATCTTTTATGTGCCAGGCACCATTCTAGGCATTCAGGTAACATCAGTGAACAAAACAAGATTCTTGCCCTCTTGGAGCTGATGTCCTAATGAGATAAGACAGAAAACAGAAGATAAAGTTAATATAATAAACACCTCTGTATGCCAGAAAGGGATGTGATGCCATGGAAAACGGTAAAGTGGGTCAGGGCAAGGAGATTTGTTGTATCAGGGAAGGAGGGAGGATATTGAACAAGGTAGTCAGGATAGGCCTTGTTGAGAAGGAGAGAGTTAGCCACACAGATTATAAGAGAAAGGGTATTCTAAGCAGAAAGAACAGTGAGTGTGAAAGCACCAGGATGGGAGGGAGTATGCCCGGCATGTTCAAGGGACTTCAGGGAAGCCAGAATGGTAGTGGGAGAGTAAGTTAGAAGAAGAGTGGAAGGAGATGAGGTGGAGTGCAATGATTCGATCTCGGCCCACTGCAACCTCTGCCTCCTGGGTGCAAGCGATTCTCCTGTGTCAGCCTCCCAAGCAGCTGGGATTAAGGCATGTGCCACCAAATACAGCTAATTGTGTGTTTTTAGTAGAGATGGGGTTTCTCCATATTGGTCAGGCTGGTCTTGAACTCCGACCTCAGGTGATCCGCCTGCCTCGACCTCTCAAAGTGTTGTGATTACAGGCATGAGCCATTACACCTGGACTAGGACGCTGGTTTTCACTCTAAATAAAATGGGGCAGTGGCAGGAGAGGTGTGTAGGGAGAAGCAGGGAAGTGCAGGGCTTTGAGCAAAGGAGGGATATGATCTAATATATCTATGAAAGGGCTTGATTCTTGGTGCCTTGTTGAGAATGACTTTAGGAAGGGTGAGAATAGAGCCAGGGAGATCAGTAGTCTAGCCAAGAGAGGACAGATGGTGACCATGATGGAAGCAGTCGAGATGATTAAAGCTGTCCATTCTGAATGTATTTTGAAGGTAGAAGGAGCAGGATTTCCCTGATGCATAGAGTATAGGGTGTGAGAGGAAGAAAGTCACAGATGATCCATGTTTTCTGGCCTGAGCAACTAGTTGGATTAAGTGCCCTTAACTAAGATAGGGCAGCTGCAGATTCCTGCATAAGCTTTTCCCCCAAGGTCATATAAGGTTTGGTGGGATTTGGGATGGAGGAACGTGGTCAAGAGTTCCGTTTTGGACCTGTTGAGTCCAAGATGTCAATTAGACATTCAAGCAGAGATGGCAGTAGCCAGTTACCCAGAGTCTGGAGTTGGGAAGAGAGGTCTGGGCTGGAGATACGTGTTTGGGAATTGTTGGTGTATGTATCTTGTTCAAAGCCATGAGACGAGGTGAGATTGTCACATGGGAGAATATAGATAACAAAGAGAAAAGTCACATTAATTGATTAAAAGAGAAAAATCAGACGATCATCTCAACAGATGTCAAAAAAGATGTGATAAACCTCAAACACTGATACCTGATGAAGAAACAACAACAGGCCAGGCACAGTGGCTCACACTTGTAATCCCAGCACTTTGGGAGGCCAAGGTGGGCGGATCACGAGGTCAGGAGATCGAGACCATCCTGGCCAACACAGTGAAACCCCGTCTCTACTAAAAATACAAAAAATTAGCCAGGCATGGTGGCACATGCCTGTAGTCCCAGCAACTAGTGAGACTGAGGCAGGAGAATCACTTGAACCCGGGAGGCAGAGGTTGCAGTGAGCCGAAATCGAACCATTGCACTCCAGCCTGGGTGACAGAGCAAGACTCCATATCAAAAAAAAAAAAAGAAAAGAAAAGAAAGAAAGAAACGACAACAAAAAGAAAGATAAAGAAACTTTTAAGGAAAAAAGGAAGACCTGAATACATATTGAAAGGTATCACATCCTTAAATGGAATGTGTGTATTTTTTTCCTTTTTTTTCCTCAAATTACAAACCAATATAGGCTTATTGAAGAAGTAAAATGGTACAATGATGTGCAAAGAAAAAGTCAATCACCATTTCATCCTCAACTCAATCCCCTTTGAGTTAACACATGTTAACATCCTGGCATTTATTCCTTCACACCTTTTTTCATAGGTCATTCAATATTACAAGCATTTATGGAGACCACAACTATAGAAGTTTGTTTGTATGTGTTTGCTTTGACAAAATAGAATCATACTTACCCATTACCAGCTCTTTAACATTTATCACCATATCATATGCATCTCTACAAATATGTAGATATGGATTCAACTCTAGCTTTTCTCCTCTCATATATATTGTAGCATATATATACACACACATTATACGTGTGTATTATATTTTAGGTATATATGCATATAATGTATTCATATACATATTAATATGTATCAATATTAACAGAATATCATTGTGGTAGCTAAAGAAATTAGATCCACTTTCTCTTCTACTCTTCTCCTTTCAGATTCTACCCAAATCTCACACCCTCACACCCAACTCGACAAAATTCCTGTTAACAACCCAATGTAGAGCTTTGGTTCCAAACTTTTTTCCCAAACTCATGTAATTATAAACAAATAGAAGTTTGTGCACAAATATATATGTTTACACACACACACACACACTCATCCATACACAGTCATGTGCTGCATAACCACATTTTGGTCAATGACAAACCACATATACCACAGTGGCCCCAAAGAAACAAATAATTATAATACCATATTTTGCTGTATGTTTTGTATGTTTAGGCACGCAACTGTGTTACAATTGTCTACAGTTTTCAGTACAACAACATGTTATACAAGTTTGAAGCCTAGGAGCACCAGACCATACCATATAGTCTAAGTGTGCAGTAGGAGCCTCTACCACCTATGTTTATGTAAGTACACTCTATGATATTCATGCAACAACAAAACTGCTTAACAATGCATTTCGAGAAAGCATCCCCATCTTTCTCACTCGACACCTTGTAGCGATCCTTCTAACTCACATGCAGTAACTCTAATTCCTTCTTCTTAGTAACTGCATAGTACTTTTTTTTTCTTTTTTTTCTTTCTTTTTTTTTTTTTTTTTTTTTTTTTTTTTTTTTTGAGACAGGGTCTTACTCAGTTACCCAGGCTGGAGTGCAGTGATATGTTCATGGCTCTCTGCAGCCGCAACCTCCTGGGCTCAAGTGATCCTCCCACCTCAGCCTCCCAAGTAGCTAGAACCATAGGTGTGCACCACCATGCCTAGCTAATTTTTGTATTTTTGGTAGAGACAAGGTCTTGCTATGTTGCCCAGGCTGGTTTTGAACTCCTGGGCTCAAATGATCCACCTGTCTCAGCCTTCCAAAGAGCTGGATTTCCAAGCATGAGCCACCATGCCCGGCAACTGCATAGTATTTTATGATACAAATACACACACACTTTTTATTCAGCCATTCCCTTATGGATGTATATTCACTTTGTTTTTAGGTTTTTGTTACTATAATTCTGCAGTAAACAACTTTATGTATAGCTCTCCATATTGATTATTTTATTTTTACTAGTAGAATCTCAGGAGTGCAATCATTGGGTTAAAGGGTATGAGGATTCTTTATTTTAATGGATTCTGCTTGGCTTTTGTTTTTCTCAAAATGTGACAATTTGCATTTTCACATGTAATGCATGAGATTGCAATAGATAATATCATTCTTTTTAACTTCTGCCAATCTGTTGCATATAGAGTAATGTCTCATTATTATTTTAATTTGCAATTCCCTGGCTATCACTGAGTTGGGTACCTTTTCATATGTTTGCCAGCCATTTGGATTTGCTATTTGGTTTATTTCCTTTTTCATACTTATTGCCCTTTATAAAAATTGAAATGGTTTATCTTTTTTTTATCAATTTGTAAGAATTCATTATATATAAGAAATATTAACCCAATATCTGTTATCTACATTGTACATATTTTTCTAATGCATTTTGACTCTTGACTTTGTTTGGGTACCTTTCACCATATAAAGGTTTGAAATTTTTATGTAATAAAATATGTCTATCTTTTATACTTCAGGTTTCTGGTTTTAGTTTAAAAGATGTTCTCTGTCCCCTAGATTTGCATGCAGTCACCTAACTGTTTTTTTTTAAACTTGTTGTTTACATTTATGTTTTTAATCCATTTGGAATTTACTTTTGGATTTGTTGTGAAATTGAGATACAAGTTCATTTTGTTCCAGATGAATAGGCAGTTATGCCGGCAATACTTATTAAGTAAGCCATTCTTTCCCACAGAATTGAAATACTACCTTTGTCACATATTAAATTATGATATATACTGAGATCTATTTTTGGATCCACTCTTCTGTTCCACTGATTTGTCTACTCTTATGCCAATACCATGTTGATTGTATTGCAGTGATTTTTATTACAGTGGCTTTCAGTTGAAGGCAAGTCTCTCATTATTTATCTTCTGCATACTTTCTTTGTTATTCAGGCACTTACATTTCCATGTGGCTTTTAAAATAGGTTTATCCAACTCATTCTACCCCCCAAAAAGAGAACTATTAGGATAATACATGGAATTTTGCTCTATTTATTTAGGGGAATATTATTAGTTTTTTAATTTGTAAAAGTTTTAGTCTTTCTTTCTTTACCATTTATTATATCTTAAAAATTAGCAATAATTTCTTGATATGATTAAATATCTAGTCACTGCTTAAATTTCTCCAATTGTCTCAGGATTGTTTAATTTATTTTTTAGACTTAGGATCTAAATAGGCCATAAATTGCAGTTGATAGTGATAGGTGTTTAAATCTTTTTAAATCTGTTGACATCTCCTTTGTTATATGTTTTCTTGCAATTTACCAAAGAAAACAGGCTGTCCAGCAGCATTTTCCTAACCCGAATTTTGATAAGCGTACCTCTATGGTGTCATTTAATGTATTCTTCTCTCTCCTGTAGTTCCTGAATGTTGGTGGTCAGATCTAGTGCTTTGATCAGACTCAGGTTCAATTTTCGGGCCAATATTTGTCATAGAAGGTGACACGGGAAGTCTGATCGTCTCTCTTTGTTATTTAGCACACCTATATCCACTGATTTGTTAGGACTTGCACAGTGGTGATATTTTGACTCCATCATTCCTTCTCATTGTTAACTGAAGCAGCTTTAGAAGTTTCTTCTACAATGGCGCAATGTCCTCTTCAACCATCTGGTACCTAGAGGTGCAGGTTATGCAGGGAAATAAGATAAGGAACTCATTTCAGATGAATTGGTTTCCCAGAATCCTGTAACAGGGACTACTGTGTTTTATTTTGTTGGTGTGTTTCATTATAAACTAGTGGATATCAACATACGTATTTGTTTTTTGTCTATGATAGCTATTATTTTTTGTTTCATTGGCCTATGGGAGAGAACTTCTTCAGATTGGATCTTGGACTCTTTGGACACATCCCTGGGAACCTTTGGGGTCAAACCAAAGAAAAGAAAGCTCAGGTACTTAGGGTAGGCTGTGTGTTTCCTGCCCTAGACCTGTCAGGGCTGTAATGCAAGGGACCCTGCTGTCTTCCAGGGAAAATGGTATTTGGGAACACCATTGATGCATTTGGCATTATGGGCTTAGTTATTGTTTCTGAGCTTTTTCAGTAGACAGAGTAGAAAATGACATTTGTTTATAAGATTACGTATGTCGTGACTTTATACTAATAGTTGCAGGTCCACTACAGGGTTTTTGTCTAACCCATCGATATCTTTTCTCCCACACTGAAAACTTGCAGAATGACTTGTTGACTTTAAACCTCTCTGTATACACTACAGTCTCAAAATAATGATTTTCATACTAGTTCTGAAACATGAGATTTCTGAGCAGCTTAAGATATTTTTTGCAATTCTTTTTGCCCTGAGGGAGTATCCCACTAGGGATGAGCTATCAAATTACTGTGCTTTCAAGTTGCTCTAAATAGGTTCTCTCTGTGTGACTGTGCCACCAACCTAATTCCAGTTGCGTTGGGTTCATTTGCTTTATTTTACTTTCCATTTTAAGGGATTGCTTTTTTAAAATTTAACTTTACTGGCCAGGCACAGTGGCTCTGTAATCCCAGCACTTTGGGAGGCTGAGGCAGGAGGATCACTTGAGCTCAAGAGTTTGAGACTAGCCTAGGCAACATGGCGAGACTCTGTCTCTACAAAGTAATAATAATAATAATTTTGTTATATGATTTTGTAATATATATATAGTTTTAAAGGGTAATCTATAAGCAAGATATATCCAGAAAAGTCCAGCTTCTGTCTCTGTTACTTCCCAATAAAGTCATTCAAAGCTGCTTCTATAGTTACTTTCCATTTTTATTTATTTATTTATTTTGAGATGGAATCTCCCTCTGTTGCCCAGGCTAGAGTGCAGTGGCACCATCTCAGCCCACCACAACCTCCGCCTCCAGGGTTCAAGTGATTCTCCTGCCTCAGCCTCCTGAGTAGCTGGGACTACAGGCACATGCCACCATGCCCGGCTAATTTTTGTTTTTTAGTAGAGATGAGGTTTAACTATGTTGGCCAGGCTGGTCTCAAATTCCTGACCTCATGATCCACCCGCCTTGGCCTCCCAAAGTGCTAGAATTGCAGGCGTGAGCCACCGTGCCAGGAGTTCCATTTTTAAATATAAGTAGATACAGATTTATGCACATGTATATACATACGTAGTATGTATTTGTATGTGTATCTCTTCTTTCTTAATTAAATGGTAGGAAACAGTATATGCTCCTCTCCTTCTCATATTCTCATTTAACAAACTATCCCAGAGACCACTCTCCCTCCTTGCTCTTTTGAATTTTAATGTTTTCATCCAGTGGAGTTGCCCTCTCATTCAGCTCCTTCTCAGTCTTCAATTAGCCAGCATGTCCTGAGTTGGCTCTTCAGTTTCATTTTATTTTATTTATTTTATTTTATTTTTTGAGACCAAGTCTCACTCTTTTGCCTAGGCTAGAGTGCAGTGGCATCATCTCTGCTTACTGCAACCTCCACCTGCCTCCCAGGTTCAAGTGATTCTCCTGCCTCGGCCTCCCGAGTAGCTGGGATTATAGGTGCCCGCCACCACGTCTGGTATTATTAGTAGAAATGGGGTTTCACCATGTTGGCCAGGCTGGTCTCGAACACCTGACCTCAGGCTATCCGCCCTTCTTGACCTTTGGTTTTTTTTTTTATGTAACTTCTCTCATCCAAGGACAAGGTATATGAAAATATAAGACTATCAGTTATGTTTCATGTTAGTATATAATTTAATTCAATTTCTTTTTCTTTTTTTTTTTTTTTTTTTTGAGATGGAGTCTCATGCTGTTGCCCAGGCTGGAGTGCAGTGGCGCGATCTCGGCTCACTGCAAGCTCCGCCTCCCAGGTTCCCGCCATTCTCCTGCCTCAGCCTCCTGAGTAGCTGGGACTACAGGTGCCCGCCACCGCGCCTGGCTAATTTTTTGTATTTTTAGTAGAGACGGAGTTTCACTGTGGTCTCGATCTCCTGACCTTGTGATCCGCCCGCCTCGGCCTCCCAAAGTGCTGGGATTACAGGCTTGAGCCACCGCGCCCGGCCTTAATTCAATTTCAATCCAAATCCTAACAGGACTTTTTAAGGAAATTTAGTAAGCTGGCTAGACAATCATGGAAAAGAGAAATGGACTCAGGTGGCCAAGAAAATGTTGAAATAATAAGAAAAATGAGGGAAGACTTTCCCTACCAGATATTGAAGCACATCCTGAGAGTCTATAATGTAGACAAACTTTACTAACATGTTATAAGACATCCGCTCCTGGCTATGAGGAAGCAACAGAGCCCAGATTCAGCCTCCTCCCTAAACAACCATATTACTAGACAAAATATACAAAATAACAATTTTCAGGCATTGGACAATGGGCAACATAGAGAAGGAAAATAAAATAAGGGGAACTCTAATGTTGCCAGCTTACTGCCAGAAGAGAATTTCTCAGCTGTAGCTCATGGAAGGAGCACCCAGAGTACAGAGTCTGAAGAGGTCAAAGGAGCTAGGATTTGTGGGGCAGGGCCAAAGAGTAATGAGCCACATCAGGAGGACCCTGAAGATCTGCAGAGGGCTCCCCTTGAGAGTTTAGCTTAGTATCAATCAGTTTATGTGTGCCTTAGTCAGCTTGGCCTGCTGTAATATACACTGGGAAGCTTAAACAACAAACACTTATTTCCCACAATTCTGGAGGCTGGCAGTTTGAGATCAGGGTGCTGGCATGGTCAGGATCTTGATGAGGGCCCTCTTCCTGGTTATGTCCTCACATGACCTTCCTTGTTACTTGCATATAGAGAGGCAGAAGTAACAATTCCTCCTCTTTTTATAAGGGCATTAATTTCATGATGAGGGCCCCATTCTCACGAACTAATCTAACCCTAATTACTTCCCAAAGGCCTTATCAATGAATACCATTACATTAAGGTTTAGGTTTTCACTGTATGAACTTTGAGGGGGACACAAGCATTCAGTCCATAGCAATATCTATGGGAAAATTACATGAAGTGTGGGGAAGACCACCAGAATGGATCAGGTAAAGCAACAGCCAGAACTAGTCCTAGGCTAAAGATTGTTCTGGATCCAACTAACAAAGCATAAAGGCAAGCTTTGAAAGGATTGAATTCATTCAACATGCCAGGATAGGGGCTTTCTGCCATCATCTTCACACAGAAGCATTGATTTTGACAACTACCCCTAGATGACAGTACATTTGTGGGAGTCTGAGAGTCCAGCAGAGAAGTTCTAGTACACTGTGGAGCAAAAAGTCTGATAATAGATGCATTGAAGAGGGTAAGAAGAACAATTTCACTTAAACTGTGTCACCTTTCCCCCAAGGCAGCACAGTTTAGTGCCAAGAGAGACTCCTTCAGCCTGCAATTTCTCCTATAGGGGAAAGTGAATGCATAGCAAGCAAGTACCTGGCTTATCCAGTCATGAAGAGTGCTACTCGAGAGGTCCACCTCTTTCTTACCTCACACAGAATACTGAGGTGACTGGCCCAGCCAAAAAGTTCAGAAAGTTGGGAGCAAGGAAGAGAGCTGGGGATTCGCATTAACCAGGGCTCAGAACTCAATAAAGGGCCATGGATCTTACTAGCTCCCTTGCTTGGCAGATTCCATCAGGAAGCCCTCCTATGGGTTACTGGAAATGCTTTGGTTACAGAATCCCTCAGCTTGCTCACAGGCACCCTAAACGCTTTGCATGTCCCACTCTTCTCCACCCCATGGTCCTTATGCATCTCACCACAAATACAAGTACAAACCTCGGCAGATGGCCCATGACCATGTGCAGAAAGCCATCCTAACTCTGTGAGATGGGACAAGGCACATAAACTTGACCATTTCAGAGAACAGCCTTAAAAAAAAAGATCAAGAGAAGGCATACAATCTTAGGAATCTCCGCCTCCACAAGTGGTAACAAGAAGTGTGAACCAGACCCATTAATAGGAAAGGACTGAGAAAACCTCAGAATCCCTATTCAGGCCTAATAGTGCAGGTATTTCTCTCCCAAAGTTAGCAGAGACTGGAGAGGATGATTGCGTCTTCAAATGAAAAGCAAAAACAAAGCAAAACAAACAAACAAAAACAACAATGCAAGATCCTAACGTAATTGAAAAATCAAGGGCTGGGTGCAGTGGTTCACACCTGTAATCCCAGCACTTTGGGAGGCCGAGGTGGGCAGATCACAAGGTCAGGGGATCGAGACTATCCTGGCTAACACGGTGAAACCCTGTCTCTACTGAAAATACAATAAATTAGTCAGGCATGGTGGTGGGTGCCTGCAGTCCCAGCTACTCAAGAGGCTGAGGCAGGAGAATGGCGTGAACCCGGGAGGTGGAGCTTGCAGTGAGCCGAGATTGCACCACTGCACTCCAGCCTGGGCGACAGAGCAAGACTCTGTCTCAAAAAAAAAAAAAAAAAAAAAAAAAGAAAAGAAAAATCAAGGAAACATGATACTAACGGAGGAGACCACCCCTCATATTGTCTTATCCCCAATTTCTACATCCAAAAAAAGAAGAAGTAAAAACTAAAAGGCAGAAATGAAATCCACAGGCAGACAGCCCAGCACTGCTGGTGCCACGCCCTAGGCCTGGTAGTTAAAGATCAACCCCTGACCTAACCGGTTATGTTATCTGTAGATTCCAGACATTGTATGGAAAAGCATTGTGAAAATCCCTGTCCTGTTCTGTTCCGTTCCAATTACGAATGCATGCAGCCCCCAGTCACATACCCGCTGCTTGCTCAATTGATCACAGCCCTCTCACGTGGAACCCCTTAGAGTTTAAGCCCTTAAAAGGGACAGGAATTTCTCACTTGGGGAGCTCAGCTTTTGAGACACAAGTCTGCTGAAATTCCCGGCTGAACAAAGCTCCTTCCTAATTTAACCCAGCGTCTGAGTTTTGTCTATGGCTCATCCTGCTACATTTCTTGGTTCCCCGACTGGGAAGCGAGGTGATTGGTGGACGGTAGAGGCAGCCGCTTAGGCAACTTAGGCCTGCCCTATGGAGCATACCTGCAGGGGACTCCAACCAGCCTGAGTGATGTGGATCCAAAGAGTGCTCCCAGGTAGGCAATTGCCCAGGTAGGACACCTCGCCAGAGCAGTATATGGCAGGCCCCTGTGAGGATCAACACAGTTGCTGAACACCGGGAAGGAGTTGACACTTGGAGTCCGGACATCTGAAACTTGGTAAGTCTGGCCTTTGGAACTTGCTCACTCCATTTAAATGGAAGTGTGGCCTGATCACCCACGGTGTGCCTATACCAGCACTTTGGTTTTTGTTTTTGACTTGACTTGGATTGCTTGATACTTTGGTTTTGGTGTTGACCTGGTTTGGATTTCTTGATACTCTGATTTTGGTTTTGATTCTGGCTTGGTGTAAACTGTAAAAGTGTGTGTGTGCCCTTTTTACCCGTTCTTTGTTTTGTGGTGTGTGTGTGGTGTTAGTGTGGTGTTTTGTCTCGAGGAAGCATGGGTCAGTCACAAAGTAAGCCCACACCACTAGGAACTATGTCGAAAATTTCAAGAAAGGATTTAAGGGAGATTACAGTGTTACTATGACACCAGGAAAACTTAGAACTTTGTGTGAAATAGGCTGGCCAGCATTAGAGGTGGGTTGGCCATCAGAAGGAAGCCTGGACAGGTATCTTGTTTCAAAGGTATGGCACAAGGTAACCTGTAAGCCAGGGCACGCAGACCAGTTTCCGTACATAGATACTTGGTTACAGCTGGTTTTAGATCCCCCCCCCAACCCCTGCTTGAGAGAACAGCAGCATACGTGGCTGGCAGAGACAAGGAAGGACCAGCAGAGACAGAGAGGAAAGAGACAGGAAAAGAGGCAAAGAGAGAAAAGAAGAGACAGAGAGACTGAAAGGGAATCAAGGAGAGAGAAAGAGAGAGAGAAGCCAGGTGTGGTGACTCACATCTGTAATCCTAGCACTTTGGGAGGCTGAGGCGGGCAGATCACCTGAGGTCAGGAGTTTGAGACCAGCCTGGCCTACATGACAAAACCCTGTCTCTATTAAAAATACAAAAATTAGCTGTGCGTGGTGGCAAGCGCCTATAATCCCAGCTCCTTGGGAGGCTGAGGTGGGAGAATTGCTTGAACCTGGAAGGTGGTGGTTGCAGTGAGCCGAGATCATGCCACTGCACTCCAGCCTGGGCAACAGAGCAAGACTCTGCCTCACAAAAAAAAAAAAAAAAAGAGAGAGAGAGAGAGAGAAAAGAGAGAGGCAGTGAGAGAAGAGACAGAGTCAAAAGGAAATTCAAAAAAGAGAGAGAGACTGAAAGTCAAAGAGAGAAAGAAAGAAAGCAGGAGAGAGATATACAAGTAGTTAAGGAAAAAAAACAGTGTACTCTATTCCTTTGAAAGCCAAGGTAAATTTAAAACCCATAATTGATAACTAAAGGTATTCTCTGTAACCCTGTAACACCCTAATACCACTTTGTTGTCAGTGTAAACAATGGCGTATCCCAAAAGCACTGAGGCCACTGATAACCAATAGCCTTCCTATCAAAAATCCTTAACCCAGTAACCCATGGATGGCCCAAATGCATTCAATCTATAGCAGCAACTGCTTTGCTAACAGAAGAAAGTAGAAAAATAACTTTTAGAGGAAACCTCATTGTGAACACACCTCACAAGTTCAAAAGCATCCTAAGTAAAAAACAAAGACAAACAAATGAACAAAAAAGGCAAAAAGGTAGCTTACTAACCTAAAAATCTTAAAATATAGGGTTATTCTGTTAAAAAAAAAAAAAAAAGATGATTTAACATTAACTACTGAAAATTCCCTTAACCCAGCAGGTTTCTTAACAGGGGATCTAAATCTTAATTACCATACAAAGGTCTGACCAGACCTAAGAGAAACTCCCTTCAGGACAGGACAATAGATGGTTCCTCCTGGGTAACTGAAAGGGGGGGGAAGCCATCTATACCAATTCTAAGTTAATTTGAACTAAACAAGGTCTTATTAATAGCAAAGGATAATTGAAATCCCAAACTTACAAGGTTTTTAACAAAAGTAAAGTTTTGCTAAAGTTAACAGTGTAACATGTATTATAGTAACTTCTAATCTTGTGGCCTTAGACAGTCTAGTCCACAGACGTAAAGGAAGTTTGCTTTGGAAAAGAATGATTATCGTCTTCAAAAAAAGGAAAAAAAGGTGGGGGCAGAATTTATGTAAAAAGAATGTTATATGGTAAATTCTTGTTCTGAAATAAATTAACTGGTTGTTTAAAGAAAGAAATGTTTGTAATAAGGAAGTTGAGGCATGTCGAGGAATTGTCTGCGAAAGTCGTGAAAAAAACTTATAAAAAAAGAATTTATGCAAGAAATGTTGTATGATTTAAAAGTAATTAGGTCTCCTGAATGTAAAACTATTGAAGAAACAGCTTATGTGCAAGGTGTATAAGGAAAGTAAAACATACCTCTGGTAAAAGGATTATAAGGTGGCATAACAATGTGGATTTTTACCTACATTAAAATGTAAAAAAAAAAATTTTTTTGTTTTGAAGGTTTAAGCAAGTTTTGTTTTGTTTTGTTTCTTTTAAGGAGTCTTGCTCTGTCACCCAGGCTAGAATGCAGTGGTGGGATCTTGGCTCACTGCAAGCTCTGTGTCCTGGGTTCACGCCATTCTCCTGCCTCAGCCTCCTGAGTAGCTGGGACTACAGGCACCCGCCACCATGCCTGGCTAATTTTTTTTTTTTTTTTTTTGTATTTTTAGTAGAGATGGGGTTTCACCGTGTTAGCCAGGATGGAGTTTAAGCAAGTTTTAAAACATTAATTGTAAAGAAAATTCTGTGTGTAAACATATTAGCTAAAGTTAAATGGGTATCATCCAGTTTTTCTGTGAACTGAACATTAAAATAAAAACAATGGGTTTTTCTTAAAGCACTAACCTGCTCTTTAACAAAAATTATAAAAGGTTAAAAAGAGTCTATAAAAATCTTACCTTATGGTCCGACATTAAAAATTGAATAAATATGTCTATAAGATTTTATTAAAACTAAGTTTAACATTAATAACACACTAATATAAAGGTGAAATTTAGCTTATCTGGTATAAAAATCATACAGAAAGCACTGTAAAGTATAAAATGGTGTTTGGATTTCTTTGGTCTAAAAACTAATAAAAATAGGTGCTAAAGGAAATTACTCAGTAAAAAGGCATCAATGACTATAAAGTCCACTGCTGATGTCCCCACATTTAAAACAAAAGGTCAATTTCTTAAAAATTATGAACTTGGCTTAGCACATGTACCACCCCTAGAATTTCCGGTAAACCAGCACCAGCTGGTTTAAAGACTGGCAATAAGATTGAAGACTGGGAACTTCTGGATTCTGAAAAACCTCAATTATTAGGCAATATCATATAGCAAGGGTGAGGAAAGACTTCACTGTTCCTGTGGGAAGACTCAGCTGCCTTGGGCAAAAACTGTGTAACAGTACTACAAAACAGCCACCTGGTGAAGTTCAAACCACACTAAAAGAAATCCATTTAGTAAATTTCCAAAGTTGCAAACCATGTGGACCCACCTGGAGTCCCATTGGGACTGGACAGCCCCCACTGGATTATGCCACATATGTGGGCAGAAAGCCTATGCCAAGTTACCTGACCAATGGGCAGGTAGTTGTGTTATTGGCACCATTAAACCATCTTTTTTCCTACTGCCCATAAAAACAGGTGAGCTCCTAGGCTTCCCTGTCTATGCTTCCTGAGAAAAGAGAAGCATAGCTATAGGTGACTGGAAAGATGACGAGTGGCCCCCTAAAAAAATCATACAGTACTATGGGCCTGCCATTTCGGCACAAGATGACTCATGGGGATACCGAGCCCCCATTTATATGCTCAACTGAATCATACAGTTACAAGTTCTCTTAGAAATAATCACTAATAAAACTGGCAGAGCTTTAACTGTTTTAGCCCAAACAGAAACCCAGATTAGAAATGCTATCTATAAAAATAGACTAGCCCGGCCGGGCGCGGTGGCTCAAGCCTGTAATCCCAGCACTTTGGGAGGCCGAGACGGGCGGATCACGAGGTCAGGAGATCGAGACCATCCTGGCTAATATGGTGAAACCCCGTCTCTACTAACAATACAAAAAACTAGCCGGGCGAGGTGGCGGGCGCCTGTGGTCCCAGCTACTCGGGAGGCTGAGGCAGGAGAATGGCGGGAACCCGGGAGGCGGAGCTTGCAGTGAGCTGAGGTCCGGCCACTGCACTCCAACCCGGGCGACAGAGCGAGACTCCGTCTCAAAAAAAAAAAAAAAAAAATAGACTAGCCCTACACTACTTGCTAGCAGCTGAAGGAGGGGTCTGTAAAAAATTTAACCTGACCAATTGCTGTCTGCACATAGATGACCAAGGGCAAGTAGTTGAAGATATAAAGATACAACAAAGCTGCCACATGTGCCTGTGTAGGTGTGGCATGGGTTTAATCCTAGGTCCACGTTTCAAAAATGGTTTCCAGCACTAGGAGAATTTAAAACTCCTATAATAGGAATTATAATAGTAATATTAACCTGCTCGTTGCTTCCATGTGTGCTGCCTTTGCGCCTTCAAGTAATGAAAAGTTACCACCTTAGCACAAGTGTACTATATGAATCACTATCGATCAGTCTTGCAGGAAGACATGGGTAGTAAGGATGAAAGTAAGAACTCCCACTAATGAGTGAGGTTCTCAAAGAGGGGAATAAGGGAGGAGACCACCCCTCATATTGACTTATGACCAATTTCTGCCTCCAAAGAAAGAAGAAGCAAAAACTAAAAGACAGAAATGGAATCCACAGGCAGATATCCTGGTGCCATCCCCTGGGCCTGGTAGTTAAAGATCGACCACTGACCTAACTGGTTATGTTATCTATAGATTCCAGACATTGTGTGGAAAAGCACTGTGAAAATCCCTGTCCTGTTCTGTTCTGTTTACTGGTGCATGCAGCCCCCAGTCATGTACCCCCTGCTTGCTCAATTGATCACAACCCTCTCATATGGACTCCCTTAGAGTTGTAAGCCCTTAAAGGGGATAGGGATTGCTCACTCAAGGAGCTCAGCTTTTGAGACACAAGTCTGAGAAGTTTCTGGCTGAATAAGCAGCTTCCTTCTTTAACCCAGTGTCTGAGTTTTGTCTGTGGCTCGTCCTGCTACAATACTACGAAATGAATATAATAATTTTCCAGTAACTAACTCAAAGAAATAGAGATCTATGAATTACCTGATAAAGAATTCAAAACAACTGTTTGAAGGAAATTCAGCTAGCTACAAAGAAAACAGACACAACTCAACAAAATTGGAAAACAATACATGAACAAAACAGGAAGTTCAACAAAGAGATGAAAATCAAAAGAGTACCAAACAGAAATTCTGGAGCAGAAGAATGTAATGAATAAAGTGACAAATACAATAAATAATGTCAATGACAGTCCTAAGCAAAAGAAATAATCTGTGAACTCGCGAACAGATTGCTTGAAATTTTCCAGTTAGAGGAAAAGAATTGAAAAAGAATGAAAAGGAATGAAGAAAGAATTTATAGAACACAATCAAGAAAGCTAACATATGTATTATGAGAGTTCTAGAAGAAGAAAGAAAGGAGCAGAAAGATTATTTAAAGAAATAATAGCAGAACACTTCCCAAATCTGGAGAGAGATATGATCATCCCGGTAAATGAAGCTCAAAGAAACACAGTGAAATCAAACTGACAAAAAGTGAAGACAAAGAGAATTTTAAAAGCAGCAAGAGAAAAGAGACTCAGTACATACAAAGAACCTGACCCTATAAAACTGACAGATAATTTCTCACCAGAAATCTTGCAGGCCAAGAGACAGTGAAATAATGTATTCAAGGTGCTGAAAGAAAAAAAAACTGTCAAAGAAGAATGCTTTGCCCAGCAAAGATATCCCTCAGGAATGAAAGGGAGGTAAAAACTTTCTTAGACAATAAAAGCTGAGGGAGTTTATCATCACCAGACCTGTCTTACAAGAAATGCTAAGGGGAGTTCTTCAAGTTGAGTTGAAAGGATGCTGATTAGCAACTCAAAAACATCTGAAAGTATAAAACTCACTAGTAAAGGTAAGTATATAGTCAAATTGGAATATTCTAATATTATTATGGCAGTGTATAAATCACTTGTAACTCTAGTATGAAAGTTAAAAGACCACAATATTAAAAATGAGTATAGCTTTAATAAATTTTTAATAGGTAAACAATATAAAAACATGTAAGTTGTGACATTAAAAATAAAGTGGAAGGGGAATCAAAACTGTAGAGTTTTTATATGTTATTATAGTTGTTTCTATCAGCTTAAAATATACTGTTATAAGACTTGTGATGTCAGTTTCATGGTAACCACAAAGCAGAAATCTATAGTAGATACACAAAAAGATAAACAGAAAGGAATCAAAGCATACCACTACAGAAAATTATCAAATCACAAAGAAAGATAGCAAGAGAGGAAGAAAGGTACAAAGAAACTACAAAACAGCAAGAAAATAATTAATGAATGGTAATAGTAAGTCTTTACCTATGAATAAGTACTCGAAGTGTAAATAAATTTTATTTCTCAACCAAAAAACATAGAATGGCTGAATGGATAAAAATACAACACTCAACTACATGCTGCTCACAAGAGGCTCATCATAACTTTAAGGACATACATACGCTGAAACTGTAAAGGAAGGTAAAAAGAAAATTCCATGCAAATGGCAACCAAAAGAGAGCAGGGATAATATTATACTTGTATCAGACAAAATAGACTTTTAGTCAAAAACTGATAAATAACTCAGTAAAGTTGCAGGATACAAAATCAACATACAAAAATCAGTAGCATATTCATATACTGACAATAAAGAATCAAAAAAGAGATACAGATAATGTCCTTAAAATGTCCTGTTAGAAAAAGAGATATTAATCCCAGCACTTTGGGAGGCCGAGGCAGGCGGATCACGAGGTCAGGAGATCGAGACCATCCTGGCTAACACGGTGAAACCCCGTCTCTACTAAAAATACAAAAAGAAATTAGCCGGGCGTGGTGGCGGGCGCCTGTAGTCCCAGCTACTCCGGAGGCTGAGGCAGGAGAATGGCGTGAACCCGGGAGGCGGAGCTTGCAGTGAGCCGAGATTGCGCCACTGCACTCCAGTCTGGGCGACAGAGCGAGACTCCGTCTCAAAAAAAAAAAAAGAAAAAAGAAAAAAGAAAAAGAGATATTAAAAACAATCCCACTTATAATAGTAACAAAAAGGACAAAATAATTAAGTATAAATTTAACCAAGGAAGTGAACTATATATACTATTGAACTATTTATGAAAACTTTAAAACATTAGTGAAAGAAATTGAAGACAAATAAATGAAAATATATCCCATATCAATGAATTGGAAGAATTAATATTATTAAAATACCCATATTACCCAAAGCAATTATATTAGTCATTTTCTCAGTTCTGTAAAGAACTACCTCAGATTGGATAATTTATAAAGAAAAGAGATTTAATTGACCCACAGCTTTGCATGACTGAGGAGGCCTCAGGAAACTTAAAATCATGGTGGAAGGCAAAAGGGAAGCAAGGCACGTCTTACATGGTAGCAGGAGAGAGACTGAGCAAGGGCAGAAGTGCCACACTTTTAAACCATCACATCTTATGAGAACTCACTATTATAAGAACAGCATGGGGGAAACTGCCCCCATGATCTAATCACCAACCACCAGGTCCCTCCCTAACACATGGGGAATACAATTCGAAATGAGATTTGGGTGGGGACACAGAGTCAAATCATATCATCAATCTACAGATTCAGTGCAATTCCTATCAAAATTCCAAAGGTACTTTTCACAGAAAAAGAAAAAATGATCCTAAAATTAATATGGAATGGCAAAAGATCCTGAGTAGCTCGAGCAATCTTGAGCAAGAACAGAGCTGGAGGCATCACACTCCTTGATTTCAAAGCTATCTTAATCAAAACAATATGATCCTGGCATAAAATCATATATCAATAGAACAGAGAGCCCAAAAATAAACCCACACATATACAGTCAACTGTTTGACAAAGGTGCTGAGAATATGCAATGAAGAAAGGATAGTCTCTTCAATAAACAGTGTTGAGAAACTGGATATCCACATGCAGAAAAATGAAATTGGCCCCTTATCTAACACAAAAATGCAGTAAAAATATATTAAAGACTTAAACCTGACACCTGAAGCTGTAAAACTCCTGGAAGAAAACACAGGAAAAAGTTCCATGATGCTTATCTTGGCAATTTTTGTTGAATATCAGGATACCAAAAGCACAGGCAACAAAAGCAAAAACGGAAATAAGTAAGTGAAACTACATCAAACTAAAAAGTTTCTGTATAAGTTTCTGCAAATGAAATAATCAAAAAATGAAAAGACAACCTCCAAAATGAGAGAAAATATCTGCAAACCATATATACTAGGGATCTCCAACCCCCTAGTACAGGTCTGTGGCCTGTTAAGAACCAGGCCACACAGCAGGAGGTGAGTGGCAGGTGAATGAGCTTTACTGCCTGAGCTCCCCCTCCTGTCAGATCAGTAGTGGCATTAGATTCTCATGGGGTGCAAACCCTATTGTGAACTGTGTACATGCAAGGGATCTAAGTTACATGCTCCTTATGAGAATCTAATGCCTAATTATCTGAGGTGGAACAGTTTCATCCTGAAAAAATTCGAGAAAAAGTTTTCATAGCCCAGTTCATGAAAAAATGGTCTTCCACAAAACTGGTCCCTGGTGCCAAAAAGGTTGGAGACTGCTGATATATATGATAAAGGATTAATACCCAAAAAATATGAGGAACTCATACAACTCAGTAGCAAAAACCAAAAACAAACCCAAATAATTCAATTTTAAAATGAATAAAACATCTTAAGAGATATTTTTCCAAAGAAGACACATAAATGGCCAACAGGTATTTATGAAAAGGTATTCAACATAATATTCAATAATCAGGAAAACCCAAATATAAAAACACAAGCTGTTACCTCACACCTGTTAGTATGGTTATTACCAAAAAGACAAAATAACAAGTGTTGGTGAGGATATGGGCAAAAGGGAACCTTTGTAGACTGATGGTAGAAACGTGAGTTAGTAGAGCCATTATGGAAAACAATGTGGTGTTTTCTCAAACAATTAAAAATAGAACTACCATAGGATGTAGCAATCTCCTTTCTGGGTATACATCCAAGGAAATAAAATACTCCATTGTTAGCTGCAGCACTATTTATAATAGCCAAGATACAGAATCAACCTAAGTGTCCATCAACAGTTGAATGGATTAAAAAAATGTGGTGCACGCATATACAGTGGAACATCATTCAACCTTAAAAAAGAAAGAACTCCTGTCACTTGCAACAAAATGGATGATACTGAGGGACATTATGTTAACTGAGATAAGCCAGGCACAGAAAAACAAATACTGCATCATCTTACTTATACACGGAATCTAAAAAAGTCAAACTCATAGAAGCAGACTGTAGAATGGTGGTTGCCAGGAGCTGTGGGTGGGGGAAATGTGGGAGATGTTGGTCAAGGGGTGCAATCTTAAGTTATAAGATGAATAAATTCTGGAGGCCTAATGTACAATATGGTGACTATAGTTAATAATAATGTATTATATACTTGAAATTTGCTAAGAGAGTAGATCTCAAGTCTTCTAACCACACACAAAACTATCTGAAGTGATTTATATATTAATTAGCTTGTGGTAATCCTTGTACCATATATACATATATCAAAACGTTCTGTTGTGCACTTTAAATACATACAATTTTTATTTATATATCTTATCTCCACAAAACTGGAAAATAAAATTGCCAGGCATGAAAGATGCAGAATAATGTAACTCATAATGAGGATTTAAATAATCAACCTGTAAATGGACCTGGAGGACCTGGAAATGACATAGATGATTAAATTAGTAGGCAGTGATATTAAATGATTATAGCAATCACAGATATGTCCAGGAAGTTAGGAAGAAAGCATGAACATCTTACGGAGAGACATAGAAGTTGTAGAAAAGACTCAAATCAGACTTCTAAGGACTTGGAGACTGGGCCATTCAGTGCATCAACTTTGGTGAATTGGTGTTTTAGAAACTGGCTTTTAGAGAACTCATCAAGAACTATAGCTTGGGCTGGGTGCAGTGCTTCACACCTGTAATCCTAGCACTTTGGGAGGCAGAGGGGGCAGATCACTTGAGGTCAAGAGTTCAAGACCACCCTGGCCAACATGGCAAAATGCCATCTCTACTAAAAACACAAAAAATTAGCCAGGCATGGTGGCACACACCTGTAATCCCAGTTACTCAGGAGGCAGGCAGGAAAACTGCTTGAACCGGGGAGGTGGAGGTTGCAGTGAGCTGAAATCATGCCACTACACTCTAGCATGGGTGACAAACTGAGGCCCTGTCTTAAAAACAAACAAACAAACAAAACAAAAAACTGCATCTTGGACCTGAGACTGATAGTGGGGCTAACATTTCTTCCCTCTTGTGGGAACAGGAGGTGGGAATAAGTGCTCTACTTTGGCAAGCTTACCCTGACAAGTAGGAAAAAGACAATGGACTCCATTTGTGGCTGTGCAGATCCAATAGAACAAGAGCCAGAAGACCAGGCCACAGAGATACTCATTAATCACATCCAACTGAGAAACATGGACCAATGAATGTCAGGCTCTCACTGAGTTTACAGAAATAGTGATATCTTCCTTCCTGGTACTTCTCGCAAGAGGAAGGTGTGTCTGCAAAGTACATAAAGCTGGGAATGGAAAGTGAAGCTGTCCCATACACTTAACAAGGCATTTTATTGAGAATTCAAACGTGGGTATCATACGGTCCCTCTTCTGTCTCTCACAGTCTAATGGGTTTGCCTTCCTCATTTTCTATTCCTTTCTGTTTTCTTTATAGATTTCCATTCTTCTTACTTGTCTCCCAGTTAACGTAGCACCTGTATGGCACTGGTAACAAGACGCTTCCCTGAGTTTCCTACTGCACACTATACACAACTATCATCAGAGGGGAAGAAACTGACACATACTACCAGAACCTGGAGCAGGACCTCCCTTAGACCCAGGTGACCAGGGCTCCTGCCATGAGATCTGGGCTATAGGGCTCCACTGTAGCTCTCCTCAGGCCTGAAGCTCTACTCACTCACATGGCAAGGTGTCTTTAGGGCCAAGGAAATGTGGCCACTTGGAGTCTCTGCCTGTAGGATCCTAGACCACAACCATTACAATTATGCTTGTGTATCCATACAGGGAAGTATGCACAGGCCTTGAGCATTCATTTATGTCCTTTCCCCAGATCCCTCATATATTAGCAGTAGACCTGTCTGGCAATCCCCAGGTAGCCTAAGAGTGCTCCATATTTATACACATCCCTTCTTGCTATGGGAACCCAATCTTATTTTTCACCAACGTGAAACACTTTCTCTAGGGCCTGGACTGTGTATCAGAACCCATGGTTTAAACTGTTGCTCTGTGTCATGTCTCTGCCTCCCTTGAAATAATTGTCTATGTGTACAGATGTGCACCTCATAACATTTTGCTAAACAATGGATGGCATATACAAGGGAGGTCTTGTAAGATTATACTATCATAATTTGAATGTACCTTTTCTGTGTTTAGATTTGTTTATACACACAAATCCTTACCATTGTGTTACAATTGCCTACATCATTCAGTACGCAATATGCTGTATAGGTTCGTCACCTAGAAGCAATAAGCCCTACCATTTAGGTTTGTGTAAGTACATTCAATGACAGTCATACAAGGAAATCACCCAACAATACATTTCTTAGAAAGTATCCTCATTGTTAAGTGACACAACTATTTTTGTTTCTAATTTACTCAACCCACTTCATTTGAGTTTTCATTGCCATCGCTCTTCTGAAACAACTCATATAAAGATCACCCATGGCCTCCATTATTCCAAATCCATGGTCTGTCCCATCTTATTTCTGTATTAGTTTTGTATTGTTGCTATAACATATTGCTATACATTAGCAGCTTAAAACAATAAACAATTAAATATCTTACAGTTCTGTGAGGCAGACGTCTGACAGGGGACTCACCAGGCTCAAACCAAGGTGTCTGCGGAGCTATGTTGCTTTCTGGAAATTCCAGGGAAGAATCTTGTTTTTTTGCTCATTCAGATTGTTGACAAAATTTGGTTTCTTGTGGTTGTAGGATTGTTTCATTGTTGGCTATCAGCTAAAGGTCATTCCCAGTTTCTAGAGGTCGTGCTCATTTCTTTGCTCATGGCTCCTTCCTTGATCTTCAAAGCCAGCAATGCTGGGTTGGGTCCATCTCTTGCTTCGAATCTTTCCTACCTCCTCATCAATCACATCTCCCTGACTGACTATTCCGCCTTCTTCCATTTTTCTAGGTCCATGTGATTACATGTGCCCACCAGCATAATCTGGGAAAACCTCTCTATCTCAGAGTTTGTGACATGTGACATCAATTCCTTTTTTTTTTTTTTTTTTCGAGATGAAGTCTCACTCTGTTGCCCAGGCTGGAGCATGGTGATGCAATCTTAGCTCACTGCAACCTCTGTCTCCTAGGCTCAAGTGATCCTCCCACCTCAGCCTTCTGAGTAGCTGGGACTACAGGCATGCACCACCATGCCCAATTTTTTTTTTTAATTTTTATTTTTTGTAGAGACAGGGTTTCATCATGTTGCCCAGGCTGGTCTCTAGCTCCTGGACTCAAGTGATTCTCCCACTTCAGCCTCCCAAAGTACTGAGATTACAGGCATGAGCCACTGTGCCCGGCCCTGTGACATCAATTTCATCTGCAATTATAACATAGTATTACAGGTAAAACCCTAGGGGATGAAGATCATGGGCCACAATCTTGCCTAACACACCTGGCTTCTTAGAAACATTTAAGATTTTTTTTTCTTGAGACGTTGATTTTTCTTGACTTAAAGGACGTGGTTTGGATGGTTGGTTCTTCTGTCATTTTTGCTGGTTTTGGTGGTTAATACTTCTCAGCTGTCTGTACTGGCAAATGAAAGAATACAAGAACACCAGGGTTGGTTCTCACTCTACTTCTCTATGTGGATAAAGTCATCTCACCTACTTGCATTTTTTAAATATATCTTTATGCTGATGACTTCCAAATTTACATCTCCAACCCTAAGATTAAACACAGCTGAGTCCTTGATATCTACTTTTGGATGTCTAATAAGCATCTCAAATTTAGTATGGCCAAAGTAGAGTCATGATTCATTCACCTCAACCCCACTCACCACAATCCTCCCCATCTCAGTAAATAGTTACGTGATCCACCCAGTTGATCAGACATCCTATATTTTTCTCCTTTCCTTCTATTCTCAAACCTTCTGCCGAGACAATACATTGCCATGTCCTATTGTCTCTTCCTCTAAAGTATATCCCAAGTGCAACTACATCTTACCTGTTTAATTGCCACCATCTTAGGTTTAGTCACTGATTTAGTCTACTCAGGCTGCTATAACAAAATATCATAGACTGAATAGCTTGTAAACAACAGAAATTTATTTCTCACAGTTCTGGAGGCTGAAAAGTCTAAGATTAAGGCATTGGCAGATTCAATATCTGGTGAGAGCTTGCTTTCTGGTTTACGCATGATGCCTTCTTCCCATGGTAGAAAAGGTGATGAATCTCTCAGGCTTTTCTATAAGGGCATTCATGCAGGCTCCATCTGCATGATCTAATGACCTCCCAAAGGCCCCACCTCCTAACACCGACATGTTGGGGATTAGGTTTCATCAAAGGAATTTTGGGGGCACAAAAACATTCAGACCGTAGCTATCACCATCATTTCTCATTTGGATACTTTAATAGCTTCCACTTTTTCATTCTTTCCTCATAGTTGACTCTCCAATGGCAGCTGAAGTGACTTATGGAAAAATAAAACAGATAATATTGCTCCCTTATTTTAAATCCTCCAATGGATTCCAACTGAAATTAGAACAAATCTGAAATCCTTACAATGACCCATTAAATCCAATACTATCTGGCTCCTGCCTCCCTCACTGACCTCCTCTCAGTTTACTTCATCTTGTTCACTACCTCCATTCATTACAACCTTTTTCATGTATTTCATGGGTAGAGATGGGGTTTTGCCATGTTGTCCAGGCTGGTCTTGAACTCCTGGCCTCAAGTGATCCTCCCATCTTGGTCTCCCAAAGTGCTGGAATTACAGGAATAAGCCACTGTATGCCACCTATATTTTACACACTCACACTCCTTTTCCTCTTTATGCTTGCTTTTTTGTCTGCCTGGAGTTTCTTCCCCAGTTTTTTAAAAAACCTGATTTCATTTTGTCTTAGCTCAATGCCATCTTCTAAGAGAATCCCTCCCTAAAACCACTTTCAATGCAGTCCTTCACACCACCAGCACCTCCAATTACTTTCTATCATACTGCCCTATATTATTTTTATAGCATTCATTAATATATTAAATTATCCTGTTTGTTTATTTACTTGCTTATTGTTTGTTACCCTCTACTAGAATTTAAATGCCATGAGCCCAGGAATCTTCTTTATCTTTTTCATCATTATAGCCTTAGCACCTGGAACTGTGCTTAATATATAATAGGTGCAAAGTAAGTATTTCTTGAATGAATGACTGAAAACATAAGCCTTTCTTTTTTTTTTACTTTTTTATTTTTGAAACAGAGTGTCACTCTGTCACCCAGGTTGGAGTACGGTGGCACGATTTCGGCTCACTGCAACCTCTGCCTCTGAGGTTCAAGCGATTCTCCTGCCTCAGCCTGCGGAGTAGCTGGGATTACAGGCATGCACTACCATGCCCGGCTACATTTTGTATTTTCAGTAGAGACGGTTTTGCCATGTTGGCCAGGCTGGTCTCAAACTCCAGACCTCAGGTGATCTGTCTACCTCGGCCTCCTAAAATGCTGGGATTACAGGCGTGAGCCACTGTGACTGGCCAATGCAGTTATTTTTAAAAAGCCTAAGCTGATTCCAAAGGGAACTTTAAAGCTGGGATAGCCCTCTCAATTTGGCCCAGATTATGAAGGGAGGGGCCCGGGCATATATTCCCATAATGATCAGTCATTAGACACAGGCTATCCTGGGGAGGGGATGTGTCCTAGAATGAGGTAGCTCTCTCCAGATCAGGAAATTCTTGGAGAGGCTGACAACTGAGGGCTGTCTGCTGACAGCACTCCTTGCAAATGCTGAGGAAATCAGTCCTTCATTCTTGAAGGAGGTCTGGTTGGCACATTCCAGGATCTATTACAGTCCAATCTTTGCATTACCTAGAGCCACTTCTTCTTGCTTCTTCTTCTTCGTTTTATTTTTTGAGATGGAGTTTCACTCTTGATGCTCAGACTGGGCTGGGGTGCAATGGCTCCATCTCAACTCACTGCAACCTCCACCCCTCAGGTTCGAGCAATGTCTCAGCCTCCTGAGTAGCTGGGATTATAGGCACGCACCACCATGGCCAACTAATTTTGTATTTTTAGTAGAGACGGGGTTTCACCGTGTTGGTCAGGCTGGTCTGGAACTCCTGACCTCAGGTGATCCACCCGCCTTGGCCTCCTAAAGTGCTAGGATTACAGGTGTGAGCCACCGTACCCGGCCTAGAGCCACTTCTTTGTATAAGTTTTAGGAACAGCTTCTCCAGAATTCTGGAGCACCTTTTCCCTGGGGAAAGCTAAGAGGATGAAGGTGAGTGAGATCATCCACAGATAGCACCGCTATAGTAGATTTCAGTGCTACAGTTAATACTCATTGTCTTCCTGTACTACTAGCCGTCTATTTGATCCTTAAGCCTGACTAGCACCTCTGCTGGTCCTGGTGGTTTATATGTAAGTATGACCCAGACCATCAACTCCTAAGGATCTGAGTCCCTGGTCAACTATGTCTTTGTCAGGCTGTCGCTGCTACACTTGTCTGCTTACTATCAACATTGCTCAACAGAATACCAAGGTACTCAAATGGATCACCTGGGGGGAAACATGTTTTTCCTTCTCATCCTTATTGTGTATCAGCAGCTTTACCTCCTTCTGGTGATGGGGGCCATTTGCTTCTGCCAGAATGGTAATTCTTCTTCTTGTCCTGGCCTTTTGGTGTGAGAAACTTCAAGAACTCAGGTCACAATCTCTGTGGACGTATTCCTTAAGAACTCGGACTCTTAATTGTTAAAAAACTCAGAGTTTTGGCCAGGCGCAGTGGCGCATGCCTGTAATCCCAGGACATTGGGAGGCTGAGGCGGGTGGATCACAAGGTCAAGAGACAGAGACCATCCTGGCCAACATGGTGAAATCCCATTTCTACTAAAAATACAGAAATTAGCTGGGCATAGTGCCATGTGCCTGTAGTCCCAACTACTCAGGAGGCTGAGGCAGGAGAATCACTTGAACCCAGGAGGTGGAGGTTGCAGTAAGCCAAGATTGCACCATTGCTCTCCAACCTGGCAACAGAGAGGGACTGCGTCTCAAACAAACAAACAAACAAACAAAACAAAAAAACAAAAAACAAACAAAAAAACAAACTTGGAGTTTCAAGAATGGAAAGCACAAATTCCTGAAATGAACCATTGGGAGTGAAGGAAAATAAGTGTACTCTCACTTTTACTCCTTGATTCCTAGACCTATGTATTCTACCTACAGGGGAAATAGCACCATGTAAAGGTCATTCCTTTAGAAAGTGCACTGCATTCTGAGGGATGGTGAGCCATCTCATAAGGCACTGTCTCTGATCTGGTGCTTCTCTCAGGACCAGCTTCTTGCTACGTGATATGAACATTGAATCTCATGATCATGTTCCTGTTTCTGTGCCTCCTTTAATACTAAATGAGTCACTTTGTCTGACACAATAGCATATGGAATCTCATATTGATGATGGAGGCTGGCTGCTACCAGTAAAATGACATGTAGTTTTTTTGGTTTGATTTTATTTTATTTTATTTTATTTTATTTTATTTTTTATTTTTTTTTTTTTGAGACGGAGTTTTGCTCTGTTGCCCAGGCTGCAGTGCAGTGGCCGGATCTCAGCTCACTGCAAGCTCCGCCTCCTGGGTTCACGCCATTCTCCTGCCTCAGCCTCCCAAGTAGCTGGGACTACAGGCGCCCGCCACCTCGCCCGGCTAATTTTTTGTATTTTTTTAGTAGAGATGGGGTTTCACCGTGTTAGCCAGCATGGTCTCGATCTCCTGACCTCGTGATCCGCCCATCTCGGCCTCCCAAAGTGCTGGGATTACAGGCTTGAGCCACCGCGCCCGGCCGGTTTGATTTTATTTATTTATTTTTTTCTAGTGCCTCTTATGTCATGGATGCTCTGATGGGCACTGACATCTGAATAAATATCTTTACACTTTGTGCTCACTTCCATAAGTTCATTTACTTCCATATGTTCATAGCCCTTGTTGCCCACCAATCTTCCAAGTGTTCACCTTCCAAGACTTTCCAAGACCCTGGCTGAGCTGTATCACACTGCCCATGAGTCCCTGAGTGTCTATTTAACTGCAGGGCCACTTCTCTTTCCACACAAAATGGCTGACCAAGTGGACTTCCTGGAATACTACTTATTGGGAGGATTTCCCCTTGCCACTACCTTTCAGGACTATCCTGAGTGGGGCTGTTGTACAGCCATCATCTATTTCTAGCTTGTACCAATATACCAAGTTGAGCCATTTGTGAATCAAGCTCTTACATCAACTCGTCATTTTAGATCCCCATGTAGTCATGGATGTGAGCTGAGCAGTGATGTGGTGGTAAATATTTAGCAAGTAGCCTTCTGAAAAGGAGAAAAAAAGATCCAATTTGTAGTATTAACTACTTTCCATTCTGTAAGTACTTATGGTGAATTTCAACCTACCAACGTGGCATCAACAGGCTTGCAAGATTCCTGAAAATTTAACAAGAAACTCTTATGAACTGGTACAAACCTGCTCCCGCATATTCTTAGAGCTGGGGAAGACGGGCTGTGTAACAGTGGTGGATGACATGAGCTACCTGCATGCTACCTGCTCACTTGGCTTGCTTGTGCCCTCTGGTTTTATTGATGTTGAATACTAGATGTTCCTCTTCCATCTAGACCCATCCTAATTTATCGCTTGGTGGGTGTGATAGAGCCTAGCTCATGAGAGATAGTTTTGGTGTCTCCATAGTGAGGCACTTGTCTCTATTAGGGCCTAGTTGTATTCCAACATTTATTTTTTGGAAGGTGTATAATTCTCTGTTGCCATGGTATGGCTTTTATGCAGGATCTATGTTGTGATTCTTCCATTAGGGCTTGTCATAAAATCCACATGTCATCTTTTCACAATACTGATATTCCTCATAGCATAGGGTCTGCTGGATTATGTAGTCCAAGAGGCCAGCTGCTTGCCCTGAAGCTTGGACTTGATGTGGAATCCTTTCCTGCCATGGGCTCCATCGAAAAATAGCAACCATTGTGTCATCCAGTATGTGAGCTGGAAGTGCACTTCTGGGAATACATTGCCTACAGAATCTGAAGAGGCCTACCTAGCACACAATGTGCTTCCATTCTTGTGATGGGAACTACAAGATACAGTAATTTCTCCTTTACTTTGTAGGGGATGTCCTAGCATACCCCAGACAGTCAGACTTTTCAAAATTTACCTATGCAGTGTGCTTCTGAATCTTTAAGGTTTATTTCCGTCAAGAGTGCCTGTGAATTATCAAGACCTTCAACCTCCTAGCCACTCTTGTTTATTTGGTCCAACTAACATGATGTCATCAATTTCCTGGACCAGTGTGCTATTTATTCTGCAGCACCTCCAGCTGGTCCATGTCTCTTCAGATTATGTTATGACAGAGGACAGCAGAGTTAACATAGCTCTGGGACAAAGCTGTAAATGAACATTGTTGTGCATTCCAAAGAAACATGAATCATTTCTGATTCTATGTTTTATAGGAATAGAGAAAGAATGGATTTGCCAAATCATTGGCCACATATCATGTACCTGACTCCGTGCTTATTTGTTCTAACACAGATAGATCTAGAACAGAAACTGTAACTGGAGATACTGTTAAAATAATAGGTCAGGTCTGTGATAATCCACTGCCATTTTCCATGATCTGTCTGAATTTTGCAGAGGCCAAATGGTTAATCTAAATGGAGATATAATGGCAACCACAGACTATTTGTCTTTTAGGTCTTTAAGGAGGCAACCATTTTAATATTTTTTCCCAAGATGCTTTATCATGGTAAAATATACACAAATAATAAAATTACCATTTTAACCATTTTTAAATGTACAATTCAGTGGCATCAAGTACATTCACATTGTTGTGTAACTGTCACCACCATCCATCTCCAGAACTTTTTCACTCTTCCCTAACTGAAAATCTGTGCCCATTAAAACGATGCCCCATTCCCCCTTTCTCCTCAGCCCCCGGCAACTACCATTCTACTTTCCGCCTATGAATCTGACTACTTTAGGTAGTTTAAAGAAGTGAACTCATATAATATTTGTTCTTTTGTGTGTAGTTTATTTCACTTAGCATAATGTTTTCAGGATTCATATATGTTGTAGCACAAGCTTGATCAACCTGTACTCCGTGGCCCACATGAGGCCCAGGACAGCTTTGAATGCGGCCCAATACAAATTCGTAAACTTTCTGAAAACATTATGAGATTTGTACATGAACCTTTTTTTTTTTTCCAGCTCACCAGCTATTGTTAGCGTTAGTGCATTTTATGTGTGGCCCAGGGCAATTCTTCTTCTTCCAATGTGGCCCAGGAAAGCCAAAAGATTGGACACCCCTGTTGTAGCATGTGTCAGAATTTCATTCCTTTCTAAGGCTAAATAATACTCCATTTATACCTATATGACATTTTGTTTATTCATTCCACTGCCAGTGGACACTTTGATTGTTTCTACCTTTTGGCTGCTGTAAATAATGCTGCTATAAACATTCTTGTGCAAATATCTGTTTTTTGAGTCCTTGCTCTCAATTATCTTGCATATATACCCAAATATAGAATTTCTGGATCACATGGTGCTATGGTTTGAATGCCCCCTCCAAAACTCATGTTGAAATTTAGTTGCCATTGTAACAGTATTTGGAGGTGGGGCCTTTAAGAGGTGTTTAGGTCACGAGGGCATTACCCTCATGAATAAACTAATGCTGTTAGTGCCAAAGTGAGTTACTGTGGGAGTTCAGCCCCTTTTTCTTTCTGTCTCATGCCCTTGCTTCTGCCTTTAGTCTTCCAACGTGGGATGACCCTTGCCAGATGATGATGCCATGTTCTTCAGCTTTCCAGCCTCTAAAACTGTAAGTCAAATAAACTTCTGTTCTTTCTAAATTACCCAATCTGTGATATTCTGTTCTAGCAGCAGAAAATGGACTAAGACATAAGGTAATTCTATTTTTAATATTTGAGGAATCTCTATACTCTACATATTTCCACAGTGGTCAGACCAATTTACATTGCCCCCCAGCAATGCACAGGTTTCCAATTTCTCCACACCCCTTACAACAGTTGTTGATTTCTTTCTTAAAAGAATAATAGGCATCCAATGGGTGTGAAGTGGTTTCTCATTGTGGTTTTGATTTGCATTTCCCTACTGATTAGTGATGTTGAGCATCTTTTTATGTATTTATGGGCCATTTGGATATCTTCTCTGCAGAAATGTTTGTTCAAGTCCTTTGTCCATTTCCAAATCAGGTTTTTTGTTATTTTGTTGCTGAATTGTAGGGGTTCCCCATATATTCTGGATATTAATCCCCTATCAGAGCTATGATTTGTGAATATTTACTCCCATTCTGTAGGTTGCCTTTTTAATCTGTTGATAATGTCTTTTGATGAAGAGACTTTCATGAAGTACAGTTTGGGAAGTTTACAGATTTTATTCCTTGAAATATTCTCTCTTCCCTTTTCTTTCTCTCTTCTCCTTCTGGAACTCCCATAATGTGTATATTGGTCCACTCGATGGTGTAGCAGGCAGACCAGGTTTCCATTAGCAACAAGAACAGTAAGTTGCCACTAACCCTTTACTAGAGTTTTGATGAATGCTGAAGTTAAACATTAAAGAACTAGAGAAACTGGCGCCTCAGTATGAGGCTGGAATGAGAAAACAAACCCATTAAGACCCTGCCTGGGTTTTCTGAGACCCTAAAGAATAATAATAGCATTCTTACACATACACCTCGCACTAGGACCCACTTAAGATTAAGAAACTTTCCAAGACTCTAGAGAAAGCTTTCCAGACCTGCGACCGTAGTTAAAGATTAGATATAGATTGAATGAAGCACTTCTGTTTGTAGTTGCAATTCCACACATAGTATGGAGGAAGTTAATATTAAGATAAGTTCATGTTTAACTTGTGCACTCATCAAAATTATAGTAAAGGTTGCTAATGGAAACCTAGCTCACCACAATCCCCACTGTCAATTTTTACATGATTTCTATCATGTTAGTTAATTTCCCAAGCACTGATTTGTTTTTTGGTTTTTTTTGTTTTTGTTTTTGTTTTTGAGACGGAGTCTGGCTCTGTTGCCCAGGCTGGAGTGCAGTGGCCGGATCTCAGCTCACTGCAAGCCCCGCCTCCCGGGTTCACGCTATTCTCCTGCCTCAGCCTCCCGAGTAGCTGGGAATACAGGTGCCCGCCACCTTGCCCGGCTAATTTTTTTTTGTATTTTAGTAGAGACGGGGTTTCACCATGTTAGCCAGGATGGTCTCGATCTCCTGAACTCGTGATCCGCCCGTCTCAGCCTCCCAAAGTGCTGGGATTACAGGCTTGAGCCACCGCGCCCGGCCCCCAAGCACTGATTTGTTAAAAGATTAGTACAAGAGTGCAAACTATGATGTGACAAACTAAGAGAAAGTGAGCAATGTATTCTCTCTGGCTACTTCCTGCTGGACAGGGTCATTGCCAGGGGCACTGGAATAGAAGATATTTATTTGGCATCAGTAATGTTCTCAGCTTCGGGGACTCAAAGGCAGTGCTTGTTGAAACATGATCTTAGGAGCTCAAGGAATGCTTTGGAACAGCATACAATAACAATATAGTCCACAATGGCCAGGCACAGTGGCTCACGCCTGTAATCCCAGTACTTTTGGAGGCCAAGGCGGGCGAATCACCAGGTCAGGAGAGCGAGACCATCCTGGCTAACATGGTGAAACCCCATCTCTACTAAAAATACAAAAAATTAGCCAGGTGTGGTGGCAGGTGCCTGTAGTCCCAGTTACTCAGGAGGCTGAGTCAGGAAAATGGTGTGAACCCAGGAGGCGGAGCTTGCAGTGAGCCGAGATCATGCCACTGTACTCCAGCCTGGGCAACAGAGCGAGACTCCATCTCAAAAACAAACAAACAAACAAACAAAAAATATAGTCCACAACATAATGTTATACTTATGCCCAGGAGGAGGACACCTAAGACAACAAGAATCTTCTGCCACAGGAAGGTCCCCCATCAAACCAAGATGCTATCAGTTCATTGAGAGACAGTGCAGGACTAGAGATTGCCTTGATCTGTTGGTGCATATCCTTAAAAGCTAAAACAGTGTTTCCTGAGTTATCAGGAATCGGTTTTAACTGCAGCTCAAGGAGGAACCTGTGATCATTTGAAGTTTTCTTTATAGGCCATTCTGAAATATTTTTTCTAGTTACCCCAGTCACCTGCAACCTGTTCATTGTTTAAGATCTATAAAGAAACCTAATCTTTTCATTGTATGGGGGAGACCCACCAAAGCAGTGCCTTGGTGCTAGAGAGGGGTAATAGACCACAGACCCAGCATGAGTCTTGCTGTAACCTATTTGCATAGTCTTATGCCCGTTTGATATGGTTTGGCTCAGTGTCCTCACCCAAATCTCATCTCCAATTGAAATCACCATGTGTCAAGAGAGGGACCTGATGGGAGGTGATTAGATCGTGGGGGTGATTTTCTCCATGCTGTTCTCATGATGGTGAGTGAGTTCTCACAAGAGCCGATGGTTTTAAAGTGTGGGAATTGCTCTCTCTCTTTCTCCTGCCACCTTGTGAAGAACATGCTTGCTTCCCCTTCACCTTCCGCCGTGATTGTAAGTTTCCCGAGGCCTCCCCAGCCATACAGAACTGTGAGTCAGTTAAACATCTTTCCTTTATAAATTACCTAGTCTCAGGTAGTATCTTTATAGCAGTGTGAGTCCGAACTAATACACCATTGTAGGAATAGGTTAGGAGTACAGAAAGAAACAACAAAAGATGAAGTAAGAAAAAATACTATAAAGAAAAATCCTATCATTTTTTGAACAGAAATCTTAGGCCTTCAAGGGGTTCTGCCTCCCATTTGGCTATCTTGGGGTCCTCTGTTGCGAACGTTTCTTTTGGCAGGAACTTCTTTACCGTGTGTAGTGGACCCATGGCTTGATGCCCGCCAGTTTCAGTGCTGAACTGGCGGTTAGCAGCACCAGTAGGGCCCTTTCCTTTTCTCCTGTAGCTGCCGGGTTGGGCCCGTTCCCATCTGTTCTTTAGCAGTACTTGATCACAGGACTGGAATGAGTGGTGTGGCTCTGCTGAGTTCATAATGCTGTTGTTGAAAGCAAGCTTATGCAAAACGTTAAGAATGTGTCCCAGGTGAGTAACACAATGTTTAATGGTTGACTTTTTATTAAGGGGCACCCTAGTAACCCAAGATGGATTAGCAGTAAAGGGTCTCTCCTATATCATTTCATAGGACTTAACCTAATCCCACATCTGGGGAGGTCATTCTTACCCAGAGCAATGCAATGCCGAGTACCTGAATTCATTTTGGTTGAGTTTCCTGGCACGGTTTGGCAATAACTGTTTTTAGTGTTGGATTTTCCTTTCAGTCTGTCCAGAAGACTGTGGTCTCCAGGCTGAGTTGCCAATTTATTCCAAGTGCCTTGTTTACTTGGAACAAGTGTAGGGCTGTCATAAGGGCAATCAATTCTGCCTTCTGTGCAGAGGTTCCTAGTGGTAAAGTCCTGGCTTCTGTGACCTCTGAAAATGTTACCATGACATATATAGCATTTCTTTTTCTGTTGGTTACCAGGCTGCTCCCATCTATGAACAATGTCCAGTGTGCATATGGCAGGGCTGTGTCCTTTAAATTAGGGTGACTGGAAAACACCTTAGTCAATAATGTGTAAACATTTTGCATAAGTTCTTTTGGCTCTTCGGTAGAGGGAAGTAAAGTAGCTGGGTTCAAGGCTCTGGTAATCTGCAATTTTACTGTGGGTTCAGCTAGGAGTGTGGCCTGGTATTTGCTCAATCTGCCCACTATCAGCCAGTAGCCTCCCTTTTGTTCTAGTAACACTGGTACTTGGTGAGGTACATAGACAGTGACAGGCTATCCCCAAAGTCAACTTTTCAGCCTCCTTTAATAGTAGGCAGGTGGCAGTGACCCCCCTTGAACAGGGCCAGTCTTTGGCTACATTATTCAGTTGTTTAGGAAACTGAGCCTACTGATTGCAATATTTCTCCTAATTTCTGTGTAAGGATCCTAAGTGCTAGACCCAGTCTCTCATGCATGTACAATTGAAAGGGCTTATGAGGATTTGGGATCCCCAGGAATAGGGTAGAGGTTAACTTACATTTCAGTTGTCCAAATGGGTGCTGGTGTTTCGCTCCCAGTCAAAGGCATCATTGTTAGCTCCCTTAACAGACTGTATAGTGGCTTCATTGGTAGTTCATAGTTAGGAATCCAGATCTAACAAAACCCGGCCATGCCTAGAAATTCTTTCAGCTACCTTCTGGTAGTGGGTGCTGCAATGGAAGCAACTGCATTTTACCTTTCCACTGTTAGAGCTCTGGTTCCCTTCTGTAAGAGAAAACCTAAGTATGCCACAGTTTGTTGGCATATTTGAGCCTTTTTGCTTGAAACCTTATACCCACAGGTTGCTAGGTGGTTCAGAGTTTTAATGGTATTATTCTGACATTCCCATTCAGGGAGGCTAGGTATTAGTAAATCACCCACCTATTGTAACAACACACCATTTTCCAATTTTAAGTTCTTTAAATTTCAAGCCAAGGCTTCCCCAAATATATTTGGAGAGTTTTTAAATCCCGGTGGGAGCACAGTCCAATGATACTGAAACCACGTTGCGACTTCAAGATCTGCCCATTCAAAGGCAAACTACAGTTGACTTTCTGTGTCTATGGGTATGCAAAAGAAAGCATCTTTTAAATCCAGCACTGTAAACCATTTATAATCTCCAGGAAGAGAAATGAACGTAGTATATGGGTTAGCTACAGTGGGATGTATGTCCTCTACAATATCCCCGTTAGGGTCCTTGTGGGGAATTGCCCCATCAGGATCTGTGTTGTCTGAATTTTCATCATGAAGTCATTGCGCCTCTTCCTTCGCTTTATTTAAAACCAGCTGCCGCTCATCTGCAGCGAGCATAATGTTTAGGAGAGCCTGCACATCTGCCCAGGTGGGCACTGGGTAGCAAATACAGTGGTATTACAGGTCCAATAATGTTGGCTGGAGCTCCTTGCTGATTGACTCCTACTGAATATTATTATAGTGGGAACTGCCCTGCTCCAGACTCAGTGACTTCCTGGCCAAAATTAGTACCTTGCCTAGTCTTAGAGGGAGACAGTAGCCCTGCTGCCTTCCTGTACTCTAGGGGCAGCATTCCCTCTCTTTCCTGAGCTGCGGCAGTAACCACTGTGGGGTTTGGGTATTCATTAACTATTCACTAAGTTGGGTTTCAGAGGTTTTTCTCTTCCTCCCCTTGTGAGTCAGGACAGACTTAGCAGTGCATTGCACCATTAGCTTTTTTCCCTTTTCTATAGCATCACTAATGCCTGGAAATAAGGTATTTCACCTCATTTGCCTGACCTCTGGCAGAACAATTCTAATTGATAAATGGTATGAAAATTTTAAAGATCCAAAAACTGGCTACCATTTCTCAGACCCCAAAACATACATTGGCCAAGATGTGTTAAAACAGAAGATTAACTCTTCTTGTCACTGGTGGATAACCAATGTGCTTCCAATGGGACAAAACCCTTCCGGGAGGACTATTTGTAAGGATAGACGCAGTGTTGCCCATACTGAGTACTCGAAACTTCATATCAGACCAACAGAACGAATGAATTTCCACGAACAAATGCAAATAGGTCCTCTAACTTTGTAAAGTAGGTGTATTAATTAGGGTTCTCTAGAGGGACAGAACTCATGGAATATATATGTGTGTGTGTGTGTGTGTGTATATATATATATATATATAAAGGGGAGTTTATTAAGTATTAACTCACACGATCACAAGATCCCACAACAGGCTATCTGCAGGCTGAGGAGCAAGGAGAGCCAGTCTGAGTTCCAAAACTGAAGAACTTGAAGTCCGATGTTCACAGGAAAGAAGCATCCAGCACAGGAGAAAGATGTACACTGGGAGGCTAGGCCAGTTTTCTCTTTTCACATTTTCCTGCCTGCTTGTATTCTAGCCTCGCTGGCAGCTGATTAGATTGTGCCCACCCAGATTAAGGGTGGGTCTGCTTTTCCCAGCCCACTGACTCAAATGCTAATCTCCTTTGGCAATACCCTCATAGACACACACAGAATCAACACTCTGTATCCTTCAATCCAATCAAGTTGACACTCAGTATTAACCATGACCGGTATACAAAGGAGTCCTATTGTTTCCTCAACAGTACTGAAAAAAATGGCTACATGAGCTCAAATAGAGAAAACAATAGACTCCCGGCTTTCGATCAGGTTTTACTTAACCCTTTGAGCAGCTCCACTCCCAGCCTCTGTTGTTCCCCAGTAATAGAGAGACAGGGGGTCTTTGCATCCCGGAAGGTCCTTGGGAGACTCCCCAGGACAAACCTTACCTGGCAGCTGTTGGGAGTCTCCCGAAGACTGTTGACTTACAAGCCACCGGCCACTGAGCACAGATCCATCCCTGTGGAGTTGCCAGATTTGTTCCTGGACAGAACAAGTTCTGGCTGCTCATTTCTATGATCCAATAACAAGATGCAGACAGGCTGAGAAAGAAGGGAGTTTATTTCTGCAACTAGTTACAGGGAGAAGGTCAGAGTAACTCACCAGACCGACTCAAAGTTACAAGTTTTTTTCTACTGCTGATACATATTTTAAGCTCCATGCTACATGTGGAATCGTATCTACAAGCAGAAGTGTTTCATTCACTCTGTATCTAATCTTTAACTAGGGTCTAGGGTCTGGGAAGCTTTCTCGGAAGTCTTGGAAAGTTTCTTAATCTGTTTTTTTTGTTTGTTTGTTTGAGATGGAGTTACGCTCTTGTCTCTCAGGCTAGAGTGCAATGGTGCACTCAGCTCACTGTAACCTCTGCCTCCTGGGTTCAAGCGATTCTCCTGCCTCAGCCTCCCGAGTAGCTGGGATTACAGGCACGTGCCACCACACCCGGCTAATTTTTGTATTTTTAGTAGAGATGGGTTTCACCATGTTGGCAGGGCTGGTCTTGAATTCCTGATCTCAAGTGATCCGCCTGCCTTGGCCTCCCAAAGTGCTAGGACCACGGGCGTGAGCCACCGCGCCCAGCTGAAAGTTTCTTAATCTTAAGTGGGCCCTGGTACAAGGTGTATGTGTAAGAATGCTTTTATTATTCAACCAGACTTTAGGGTCTGAGAAAACCCAGGCTGGATCTTAATGGGTTTGTTTTCTTACTTCAGCCCTAATACTCAGGCCCCAGTTTCTCCAGTTCTTTAATGTTTAACTTATGACTTCATCATAATTATAGTAAACAGTTAGTGGAAACTGTTCTGGTTGCTAATGGAAACCTGGCCTGCCACAATGGTGTCCCATAAGTCTCTTAGGATCTGTTTACTTTTCTTAAGTTGTTTTTCTTTCTATTTCTCAGATTCAATAATTTTCATTATTTAATCTTCAAATTTGCTAATTCATTCTTCTACTTGTTCAAATCTCCCTTTGAGTACTTCCAGTGAAGTTTTCATTTTAGTTACTGGGTTTTTCAGCTCCAGACTCTCTTTTAGGTTTCTTTTTAGCTCTTCTACCTTTTTATTGGTATTTCCATTTTGTTCATACACTACTTTTGACTTTCTTCATCTTTTCTTTTAGGCTTTTTTTTTTTTTTTGGCATGTTTAAGACAATTTAGTAGATCCGCCATCAAGTCTGTTTCAAGTCTGTTTCTGTTTACCGTTTTTCCTTTGACTAGGCCATATTTTCCTGTTTCCTTATATGCTTCATGTTTTTTTTTTTTTTGGTCGTTGAAAACCAAACATTTGAATTCAATAATGTGATAACTCTGGAAATCAGATTCTCCTTGTTCCCAGGGTTTGCTGGTTTTTCTTATTGTTTTTGTTTATTTATTTTTAATTATTGTAGTTTGTCTCTGGGCCAAGAGTCAACCTGAGGTGTAAACTTAAGGTCTTCTCAGCTCTTTTCTGGGCCTTACCCTGGGCATGTTTAGTCACTTTCTATTTTTTCTTATATGTGTTGTTTTTAATGTCATTGTTTTTTTATCTCTGGGTCCAGAAGAGAGAAAAAGAAAAAAATGAAGTAGGGAGGGAAAGGTGCTGTCTTTTTAAATTCCCCAGAGTCACTTGAGCTGGAGGAGTTTGCAACAAATGGGGGTAGGTGCAACAATAATGGCCACTCACCTCTTTGTAGCTCTCTGAACTTTTGTGTTCAGAAGTGACATTCAGGGCCAGGCCTGGTGGCTGACGCCTGTAATCCTGGCACTTTCTAGATGGATCACTTGAGGCCAGCAGTTCAAGACCAGCCTGGGCCAACATGGTGAAACTCCATCTCTACTAAAAATACAAAAATTAGTCAGGTGTGGTGGCAGGCGCCTGTAATCCCAGCTACTCCGGAGGCTAAGGCAGGAGAATCACTTGAACCTAGGAGGCGGAGGCTGCAGTGAGCTGAGATCGCACCAATGCACTCCAGCCTGGATGACAGAGGGAGACTCTGTCAAAAAAACCCCAGAAAACGAAAAACAAAAAAACATTGACATTCAGCGATCGAGCACAGAGTACTGATATTTGAAGGACTAATTCCTTTTTGCTCAACCCCCCAAACTGTAAGCTATTTCAGGAACCTATGCACTGCTGCCTGCCTTGCAGATGTGCAGCGAGGGATAGATAGTTGCTACTGTGCTAAGTGCTGAAATTGACAGAAATTAACCACAACTTACATTCCAAACCTTCCTCTAGAAGTTTCAAGCCTTCAATAGACTCCAGGAAGTAGTTAGTAAGACAGATCCTGCCAGTGCAATTGTTGCCTGCATGGACAGACAGATTACTCGTGCTTCCTGCTCCACCATCTTCCCCAACCTGACCTCCTAGAGTTTTCAATATACATTTTAACCTACTCTTCCTCCATCCTCAAATAACATTATACTGCTCCACGTGTAGTGGAGGTAACTTACAACAACAGAACAACTCCACTTCCTCCCATCCCTCATTACATTGGTGCCATTCATTTCACTTGTCTCTATGCTCTAATCTCCCAAGACATTGTTACTCTTACTTTAAACAAACTGTTATCTGTCAGATCAATTAAGAATGAAAAAATAAAAGATTTTATTTTACCTTCATTTATTCCTTCTCCAATGCTCTCCCTTTATGTAGGTCTAAGTTTCTGACTTATGTCATTTCTTTTTCCTTGAAGAACTTCTTTTAATATTCTTTGCATGCAGTTCTGCTTGCAATGAATTCTCTCATTTTTTGTTGACTAAAAAATTTCTCTTTCACTTTTGAAGGATAATTTTTCTGTACCTAAAATTATAGCTTGGTGCATTTTAAATGCACCAAGAAAAGAGACTACATTCTTTTCTTGCTTGGTTGGTTTCTTTCTTTTCTTTTCTTTCTTTTTTTTTTCCATGTAGAGATGGGGTCTCGCTATGTTGCCCAAGCTGCTCTTGAACTACCATGGAGGGCTCAAGTGGTCCCCAACCCTCAGCCTCCCAAAGTGCTGGAATTATAGGCGTGAGTCACTACGCCTGGCAGGTTTCTGATGAGAAGTCCACTGTGATTATTATCCTTGTTCCTACATAGGTAAAAATTTTTTTCTCTCACTTCTTTAAATATTTTCTCTTTGTCTTTGCTTTGTTGCAGTTTGAGTATGATATGCCTAGTCATATGCGTTTTGGTATTTATCCTGTTTGATCTATCTTCAGCTTCCTGGATTGTGGTTGTATGTCTGTCATTAATTTTGAAAATTTTTTTACCATTATTATTTCAAATATTTCTTCTGCTCTGTTTTGTCTTTCTTCTTCTTCTGGTACCAATTACACATAGTTACACTTTTGAAATGTCCCAAAGTTCTTGTATGTTCTATTCTGGTTTCAATTATTTCTTCTCTTTGCATATCAGTTTGGGAAGTTTCTGTTGAACTATTTTCAAGCTCATGGGTTCTTTCCTTGGCCATGTCCAATCTATTAATGAGCCCATCAAAGGCAATCTTCATTTATATTATAATATTTTTTATTCCTAGCATTTCTTTATTATTCTTTCATCTATCTTATATTGCCCATTTGCTCTTGCATGTCGTCTACTTTTTTCATCAGAGTCCTTAACACATTAATCATAGTTATTTTAAATTTCCTGTCTGATAACTCCAAAATCTATGTCGTATCTCAGTCTGATTCCAATGCTTGCTTTGTCTCTTCAGACTATGTTTCCTCTTGTCTTTTAGTATGCCTTGCAATTTTTTATTGAAATCTGGTGTGATGCATTGGGTAATACAAACTGAAGTAAATAGACATTTAATGTTAAGTTTTATGTTAATCTGGCTAGAAGTTGGACTGTGTTTAATGTTTGCTATAGCTAGAGGGGCTAGAGGTTTCAAATTCCGTTAGTGTTCTCTAGTCTCCCCTGTTGATTTTGGGATTCTCTGAGAACCCTTCCTCAGTTAGAGTCTGTGTCTTGGAGCTTTTCCAGCTGCAATCCACTGCTATTATACTAGAGTTATGTTGGTGTGGTAGAAAGGAGTGGGAAGGGAAAGTGTTTTGTAATTTTTTTTTTTTTTTTGAGACAGGGTCTCACTGTCACCCAGGCTGGAGTGCTGCGGTGCAATCTCGGCTGACTGCATCCTCTGCCTCCTGGGCTTAAGCAATTCTCCTGCCTCAGTGCTCACACCCACCCCTGCTTCTCTGCTGAGTAGCTGGAACTACAGGCGCCTGCCACCATGCCGGCTAATTTTTGTATTTTTTGTAGCGATGGGGTTTCACCGTGTTGCCCAGGCTGCTCTTGAACTCCTTGGCTCAAGTGATGTGCTCATCTTGGCTTTCCAAAGTGCTGGAATTATAGGTGTGAGGCATTGTGCCTGGGCTGTTTTGTAATCCTGTAATTAAATCTTAGTCTTTTAATAGGCCTATGTCCCTGAGCTGTGACCTTCACAAATGTTTGTTAGCTTTTTAAAATTTCCTTAGGTAGACAAAAAGGCTAGTGGGCTGGGTGTAGGTGAAACGCCTGTTTCCAAGTTGGGATAAGGCTCCCATAAAGTCTTTTCCCTGGAAAGTAGGACTTCTATTCTATGTGGACAATGTTCTGGGCATGCTTCACAATGGTTACTCTTCCTCTTTCTCTGCCCGAGCCACGGGGGCATCTTTCTTGGCTTTTCATTGTGCAAACTGAGTGGGTTTCTGGAGGAAAACCCATTAAAGTCTGGGGGTCTCTCTAACATTAAAATACCCAGGAGTTTCTCATCATCTAGACAGTTCATACTCGGCCTCTAGAAATTTGTCAAAGTAACCACTTAAGTGTTTCTACCAATTTATGGTTCTGGTTGCTCCTGCTCAAAGTAAGCAGATCGGCCGGGCGCGGTGGCTCAAGCCTGTAATCCCAGCACTTTGGGAGGCCCAGACGGGCGGATCACGAGGTCGGGAGATCGAGACCATCCTGGCTAACACGGTGAAACCCCGGCTCTACTAAAAAAATACAAAAAACTAGCCGGGCGAGGTGGCGGGCGCCTGTAGTCCCAGCTACGCGGGAGGCTGAGACAGGAGAATGGCGTGAACCCGGGAGGCGGAGCTTCAGTGAGCTGAGATCCGGCCACTGCACTCCAGCCTGGGCGACAGAGCGAGACTCCGTCTCAAAAAAAAAAAAAAAAAAAAACAAAGTAAGCAGATCTCTGCTGTGACTCTTTGAACTTGCATGTCTCTTCAGATGTCAGCATGGTAATTTACCCTGCAACCTGGTTCTCTAATGGCTCTAAGAAAAGCCATTGGTTTTCAGTTTGTTCAGCTTTTCTTCTTGTAAGAATGGGAGCAGTAACTTCCAAGCTCTTTACATGCCAGAGCTGAAACTGGTAATTCCATCCTGGGCTGTTTTTTATTTAGTATCTTGGCTGAGTTTTCAGGGGATGGGAAGTGTGTGCAATTTCCTAAACTTCCACTTGGAATTCCCCAATATGATAGCTCTTACCCCTTACAGATCCAGAATTTAATATCGGGGTTGCACAAACTACTAAGGATGTATATTCTATGTGTATGTTTGTATACTTGGGGCATGGCAAGTAGTTTGAGAACGCTGTAGATTTACCTGGGCCAGACATCCAGTCTCGACTTCCATATATCTCCATGCTAAGAAAGGGCCAATAATGAAACTCTGAGTTTCTTGGTATCAATGTCATTTTACACACTGTGTCCATGATGTCCTTGAAATATTTGGATATTCCCTTTTCCCCAGTGTATGGCTATCTAAGTAAATGGCTATGGATCACCTGAGGGAAGGACTTGGGGAATTATTACTGTGTACACTTGTTCTGATGCTGCAGAGTTCTTTCTTCTACAGACAGTCCCTCTCCCTCCAGTTAAATATATTCTAGGTCCAAACACTGGTTCAAGTCCAGAAACTGGGCTTGTGATCATGACTTTGTATCACAACATCAGCCTTTAACCTCTTGATCATCCATTCTTGGTTTAATTTGGTTGTTCAGATTGAAGACTTTCTTTGATGGTTGCCCATTTATTTTGCTCCAGATGGCTTATTTGTCATCTCCAAAACATCTGTGGGTAAAGCCCCTTGAACTGCCACTCTTGCCTTGCAGTGTCCATTTGGCTTTTGAAGTTTGAATGCCATCATGTCACTTCAATGTCACAAGGTTCTATCATCTCTGCTGCTCTCAGTGAACCCAGTTTTGAAATGGTTTCTTCTGCCTTCACCCTGGACTACAGAGAGAACCCCTGCTGAGTCTTAGAGTGATGCTGCTTCCTCTCTAACCAGATCATTCCTTACTGATTTGGTAAGCGGTATATTCTCTAAAGTTTCCTTTGAAATATATTGATCTGTTGGGTTTTCCATTTTTAAATAAGTATATTCACTCTAGCATGCTCACTTCTTTGAGCCATTTAGTCCCTCCTTACAATGTAAACCAAAGCAGTTTTGGTATCTCTATGTAACCTGGTGTACTGTGAGCCATTGATTTCTCTGTGCTTCTAGATGACATGCTAAGTGTGTTCACACTATCACCCAGGATTCTTCCATGAGTGTTAAATCTTGCATGCTAGGAGAGTATTACCAACTTGATAAATTCTCCCTTATGTAACTGTATGCTCCCCTTCCCCACCCTGCCATTCATAACCTTCAGAATTCGGTCGTTGGCCAGACGTGGTAGCTCTCGCCTGTAATCTCAGCACTTTGGGAGGCTGAGGCAGGCAGATCACCTGAGGTTGGGAGTTCAAGACCAGCCTGACCAACATGGAGAAATCCTGTCTCTACTAAAAATACAAAATTAACTGGGCATGGTGACGCATGCCTGTAATCCCAGCTACTCAGGAGGCTGAGGCAGGAGAAACGCTTGAACCCAGGAGGTGGACGTTGCAGTGATCCAAGATCACACCATTGCACTCCAGACGGGGCAACAAGAGTGAAGCTCCGTCTCAAAAAAAAAAAAAAAAAAAAAAAAAAAAGAATTTGGTCCTGTGCCTACTCTCCTAGTTCCTGCTGGTACCTGTTGGCTGGGCCCTACAGCTTCTTTGAGTAGGATTACATGCCAATATTATGAGTCCTCTGATGTTGTATTAGTCTGTTCCCACGCTGCTAATAAAGACATTCCTAAGACTGAGTAATTTTTAAAGGAAAGAGGTTTAATGGACTCACAATTCCACATGGCTGGGGGTGCCTCACAATCATGGCAGAAGGCAAAGGAGGAGCAAAGGGCACATCTTACATGGTGGCAGGCAAGAGAGCATATGCAGGGGAACTCCCCTTTATAAAACCATCAGCTCTTCTGAGACTTATTCACTATCACTAGAACAGAATGGGAAAGACTCACCCCCATGATTCAGTTGCCCCCCCACCAGGTTTATCCCATGATACATGGAAATTATGGGAGCATCAATTCAAGATGAGATTTGGGTTAGGACACAGCCACACCATATCAGATGTCCTTGGAATATCATATGTAGTGATATGACTTTGTATCATGTGATACTTATATCATATACTTTTTTTCTGCCTTCCCCCTGTAAGAAATGGCAGTCAAAGGAGCTTTACTCACAGAGGTTTTGGAGACAATAAATTAAATAAGGCATCTGGAAGAAAATAAATGGGCAACCGTCAAAGGAGGTTCTCAATCTGAACAACCAAATTAAGCCAAAGATGGATGCTTATCATACACTTTTATTATATGTAGTGATGTCCCTGGAATATCATATGCAGTGACTCCCTGGTTTATGTATCCTGAAAAGGGCTGTAGATGTTATTCTGTACAGAGGAAACCTCTGCATCATTTTATAAGAGAGGAACATCAGCTTTTAATATGGAAAGGTAGGGTACTTTGGCAGACTCAGTGGGTTGAGGGGAATCTAGGGATTCAAAATTTTTCAAGTACATCTACCCAAATGTCCCCACCCATGTGTCAGAGTCCCACTCTTTCCCATCCAGGGTCATAACCTTGGTATATCACAATTGCCTAAGTGGAGAGTTTAATCTTCTTTGGAAGTTTCCACTTAATTTTCTGCTACTATTATGTTTGAGTCCTGGAACTGCTTTTCAGTTTTCTCTGCCTTCCTACTGCCAGAAATGAAAACTTTTTTAGATGCTCCCTCATAGGATTTCTGGTTTTCATGCTTAGTTTTGAATTGCAGACAAATCGCTTCCAGCCTTTCATTATCTCTCCCCAAAATATTAATTCTACTTAGCAAGTGGCCATCAAATTCTAGGGAGCTTATAGTTATTAGTTCTCCCATATGTGAGAGCTGCATGCCTTTTGCAGTACACCACATGGTGAAAGTTTTAACAACTGCCCTGCTTCCTTGTGCCCTACCTCCACCACAGATTCATTGCCAACCAGCAATGGGTGACCAACTCCAAAATCCAATCATAATGTCTGCTTTCCTTCCGGCACCACTTCTGGCACCAAATCTTTTAGGTCAGCTTCCATGAAAACCAGACTCTGAGGCAAAGATTAGCATTTAGGAAGTTTATTAAGAAGTACACTTGGGATCAATATCAGTGGAAAGAAAAGATAAAAGTAGAATCAGATAAGGAAAAGTTGACTGTGATGCTGTTGCATAACAATGAATTTGACTGGCCTTTATCCCTGATTCATGGGATTGGTTCATTTTAAGTCCTTGGGGCCTCCTAAGTCGTAAGAGTATCTTTGTTGCTCTCTTTAGGGAATATGCAGTGACTTCCTGGTTTATGTATCCCGGTTTTTGTACTCCCTTTATTCTCTTTATGTATTCTCTTTATTCTCTTTAGGTTTAAGTATTCCCTTTATTCCCTAAAAAGAGTTACTCTCTTTATGCTGGGCCCTTGGACCACATCTGAATTAGTGCTAAGGAGATAACTCAGGATGGGGACTGGTCATCCCAGAAAGAGCAACCAAGTGATTAAAGGGCTGAAGCTTTGAGCCACATGTCATCAGCCCAATCTCTTGACCTTTAAGCAGGGAAAGGAGGCTGGAAATTGAGTTGAATCATGAAGCCAATGATTCAGTCAATCAATCATGGCTACATAATGAAACCCCAGTGAAAACTGCAGACACTGAAGCTCAGTGGAACACCCTGGTTTGTGAGGACATGGATGTGAGGGAGGGTCACATGTTCTAATTCCATGGGGAGAGGACACAAAAGCTCTGATTTGTTTCCTTTATAATAAAACAGCAACCATAAGTATAGTGCTTTCCTGAGTTTTGTAAGTTATTCTAGTAAATTATCAAATATGATGGAGTTGTGAGAAACTCTGAATTTGTAGTCAGTCGGGCAGAAGTGCTGGTGGCCTGCAGACCCCTGAACTTATGAATGGTGTCTGGAGTGGGGACATCTTCAGTCTTGTTTGGGACTGTGTCCTTAACTTATGGGATTGGAGGTAACTCTGGATTGTTACTGGCCAAATTGCTTTGGGGTACATCAGATGCCATTATAACAAAGGCTTCAGCTGATCCCACAGAGGGTTCAGATGCTCTGAAGCTCACAGTTGTCCTGAGTTCGTAGACAGGCCAGGCCTTTATACCTGTAGAATGTATTCAGGCTGCCCCTGGGCATGGCAGGTTTCTTTAGCCACAGAAGTTCCGGAAGAGGGCTGACATGAGGATTGTGTGCAAGTGGCAAGCACTCCCAGAGCTGAGGGATGTCTCATTATGGAAGTGAGACTGTGATGGCAAGCCATAGTGCCACTATCGTTTGTAACTATTTCTGTCTCTTACATACTAAAGAGAGGATAAGGTGATTAAAAATAGTACTGAAAATTCTTTCAAATTTGTAAGCATTTTGTCGCTAAAGAGGATTCAAAGAGGGAGACTGGTGGATTGATCCTGGCAAATCCTCATGAGTGATCATATTGTTTTCCCACTTAAATCTCATTTCTGTTTTCCTCTTGTTTTAGGAAGGATAAAGCCTTACCTCCTCAGCAGGACTCCTCAGATGGGGCATGATTTGCCCTGTTCTTGCATCTGCAGGATCACAGATGACAACTTCCTCATCTCAACACATTCATGTCGTTTTCTCTGTCTGTGGGTCGCACCTGACTTTTTAAAGCTTCAGGGCCTTTGCACAGGCTGTTTCCTCTGCTTGGAATGCTTTCTGCTCTCTCTGCCTGGACAATTTGCATTTTTTTTTTTTTTTGAGATGGAGTTTCGCTCCTGTTGCCCAGACTGGAGTGCAAGGGCACAATCTTGGCTCACCACAACCTCCGCCTCCTGGGTTCAAGCCATTCTCCCGCCTTAGCCTCCCGAGTAGCTGGGATTACAGGTATGCGCCACCACGCCCAGCTAATTCTGTATTTTCAGGGGAGACGGGGTTTCTCCATATTGGTTAGGCTGGTCTTGAACTCCCGACCTCAGGTAATCTGCCTGCCTTGGCCTCCCAAAGTGCTGGGATTGCATTCATTTTTAAGGTTTTTGTCTAAATGTTTCTTTCTCAGAGAGGCATTCCCTAACCCTCAATCTAGATCAAGGCCACTTGTTTTATGCTCTCACAACGCCTGCCCTCTGTAGCTGGCCTTTTCAGCACTTATCATAGTGATAACAACATAGTTATTTATGTGTTTAGCTGGTCAGTGCCTGTCTTTCTCCCTCTGCCAAGTTTTATGAAGGCAAGAACAATGGCTATTTTCTTCTTTCCTCTTTCCCCAGCACTTAACTCAATGCCTGACATGGCGAGCTTAATACATATTTGTTGAGCGAATAAATAAATGGTAATAGTGATACTGTACAATGGTCAGTAGTGCAGCTCTGGAGTTGGACTGGGTTCAAATCATCCAAATCCCCACTTGTCCACTGAGAGTTCTGTAAACTAGTTCTCTACATGGACAATGCAGAAATTTTATCAGTTCATGTTCATCTTGTCAGACTGGGAGAACTTATCCTCAGTAACCACACCTTAGACAGATAAAGTAGAATGAGAATATCTATTTATCAGCCGCAGCAGAACATAGCAATTAAGCACACACACTGTCTGGGCTGACTCTCAGAACTGTCATCTTGGCCAAAATACTTGCCTCTTTGAGTAACAGTTTCCTCAGCTGTTGGACTAAACTTGAAGTTGCTGTCTCAATTAGGCTCAAATGTGTGAGGAACAGCATCTGGCTCATAGTGCTTTGTATGCGTTTGCTATTAGCAATTATTTTTTATTGATTTATGTTATTACGTCATTTTGTCCAGGTGAGAAAGTCCATGCCATAGACCAGAGGGTTGTCTGGTAGAGAAAGAGGAAGAGTAAGGGAAATAGGATATTCTCTGGAAATATTTCCAGCCAAGTTGTGGAGGGTCTGGTTGGTGCCCTTTCTCTACTCTAGGGATAATGATGTCTGAAAATCCAGTGTGGATCATTTAGAATTCTGCCCTTCTTCCCAAGGAGTGTGCACAACCCGGCAGCTTCTGGCCACTTGTTCCCCTTACTCTAGATTCCACAGAGGCCACTATCCTTTGATAAGTAGGGCCTTTCTCTTTCCTTCTTTTCCTTCTTGATAAGTAGGGCTTTTCTCTTTCCTTCTTTCCTTCCTTTCTTCCCTTCCTTCCTTCCCTTCCTTTTCTTCCTCTCTTTCTCTCTCTCTCTCTCGCATTCTCTTTCTCTCTTTCTCCATCTTTCCGATGGAGTCTTGCTCTGTTGCCCAGACTGGAGTGCAATGGCACAATCTTGGCTCACTGCAAACCTCCACCTCCCAGGTTCGAGCGATTCTCCTGCCTTCAGCCTCCTGAGTTGCTGGGATTACAGGCATGTGCCACCACGCCTGGCTAATTTTTGTATTTTTAGTAGAGACGGGGTTTCACCATGTTGGTCAGGCTGGTCCCGAATTCCTGACCTTCTGATCTGCCTGTCTCGGCCTCCCAAAGTACTGGAATTACAGGTGTGAACCACTGCACCTGCCCAGGGCCTTTCTTTAATCGTTCAGGTCACAACACAACTGATGAGGTTATGGGTTTTTTTTTAGCTATACCCTAGGCCCAAGGGAAAAGTCTTATCACCTTGATTTCAGTTCCTCTTTTACCATTTATGAGAGGCTGACATCTCTTAGAGTGGAGCACTTCTGCAGGTGGAATTCTAACTTTTTTCTCTGATTATTTCTCCAAAATTTTAGAGCACTTTATGGTAGTCATCAAACTGGAAACCTGAAGACTGGGATTTTAATACTTGAAGTGAAATCTGTATTTTATTCTGACTTCAATACCAACTGCTTGTGTGAACTTTGATAAGACCTAGGGGTTCAGGTTCCCTCATTTGTAAAATTAAGCAAAAAGAGAAAAATCCGACGGAAATTCTTGCAGGTTTACAATCCAGTGATTATACATCATGATCTGAAAAAAGTCAATATAATCATCCCTCAGTATCCATTGGGGATTGGTTCCAGGAGAAACTGCCAAGACTAAAGTCCATGGATGTTCAAGTGTCTGATATAAAATAGCACAGTATTTGCATATAACCTACGCACATTCTTCTGTATACTTAATCATCACTAGATCACTTATAATACCTAATACAATGTAATTGCCATGGAAATAGCTGTTATACTGTATTGTTTAAGAGAAAAGAGCAAGAAAAAGTCTGTACATGTTCAGTACAGATGCAATCATCCATTTTTAAAGAAAAATATATTTTTGATTTGCAGTTGATTGAATCCAGGGATAAGGAACCCACAGATAATAGGCCAACTCATAATTTTCAGATTTTTCCTATACATAATTATGATAAAGTGTAACTTATAAATTAGGCACATTAAGATATTAAAAACTAAAAATAAAACATTTATAACAATATACAGACAGTCCTGACTTACAATTGTTTGACAAGATTTTTTGACTTTACGATGGGTTTATCGGTATATTAACTGCATGTTCAACTTACAATGTTTTCAATTTACGATGGGTTTACGATGGACATCACCCCATCATAAGTCAAGGAGCATCTATACTGTAATAAAAGCAATGTGAATGTGGTCTCTCTCTCAGGATATCTTACTGTACTGTGAAAGCAAAACCAGGGACAAAGTGGGGACTACTGTACATTTACGATAGAAAGTTGTACTGAATATTTTACAAGTGAAAAAGATACTCATTTTTCTTTGTGTTGACTTTGCCATGTGGATTTGGTACAAACAAATAAAAACCCTCCTTATCAGTTGCTGGCTGGGCGCAGTGTCTCACGCCTGTAATCCCAGCACTTTGGGAGGCCGAGGTGGGCAGATCACTTGAGGTCTGGAGTTTGAGACCAGCCTGGCCAACATGGCGACACCTCCTGTCTACTAAAAATACCAAAATTAGCCGGGCGCCTAGCCGGGCGGGGTGGCGGGAGCTTGTAATCCCAGCTACGAGGGAGGCTGAGGCAGGAGAATGGCTTAAACCTGGGGGGCGGAGGTTGCAGTGAGCTGAGATCGTGCCACTGTCCCCCAGCCTGGACGACAGAGTAAGACTCTGTCTCAAAACAAACACACAAACCCCTCATCATTTGCAATATTTAAGTTGTGTTTAATCCTAGCAATTGCAGTCCTGAGACTTTGATAAGAACCAGAGTATGATCTTCCAGGGCAGCCAAACCAAGTCATTCCATGAACAACAGAGATCACCCTGCTGCAGATAGTCCACAGATCTTTTCTTGTGCATTTCTTCTGGGAACGAATGCAACTGAGGAAGCAGAGATATTCTAGGGGGAGAGATCTACAAAATTCCTTAGAGTCATCTTGCCCCACCTCCTTGTTACGGCTTTAGGTACAGCCCTTATGGCCGTGAGATTTAACCTTCCGCAGCCTTTGCGTCCACGTCTACAAAATAACAACTACCTTGCAGGGTGTTATTTAACACTGTGAAAGTGCATTAATAGGCACAGAAAGAAAAACAAAAAAACAAACATAAAAGCAAATTGTGCCCTCACTGCGAATTCTCTGTATTCCAGCTAAAAACATCTATAGCTTGAGTGCATGGGTGTCTGTGCTGGGCAAGAAAAGGGCAAACTAGATCATGACAAGCCTTAAGATTTTCTCACTTTAGTTTCCTCACTGCAATTGATTTTTTTTTTTTTTTCCCCCAAGTCGGAGTCTTGTTCTGTCGCCTAGGCTGGAGTGCACTGGCGTGATCTCATCGCAATCTCTGCCTCCCAGGTTCAAGCGATTCTCCTGCCTCAGCCTACCGAGTAGCTCGGATTACAGGCGTGCGCCACCACGCCCGGCTCATTTTTGTATTTTTAGTAGAGACGGGGTTTCACTATGTTGGCCAGGCTGGTCTCGAACTCCTGACCTCGTGATCCGCCTGCCTCGATCTCCCAAAGTGTTGGGATTACAGGCGTGAACCACCGCGCGCGGTCCCTCACTGCAACTGAGAGTAGCGGGGTGGCCTCAAGTTCCAGATCTGGAGTTACTAAATAGCTGGGTTCCAATCCCGGCTCTGCCACTTATTAGTTGTACGATCTTCGTTTCTCAACCTCTCTGGGTCTGAGATTCCCTTAAAGCCGGGGTAATAGAGATGAATAGGATTTCCTAACTAGGACTAGACTTCCTCAATTTCTCGACTCAGAGGGGCAAGGATAGACTGAAATGGAAAGTGAAGGCCTTCAGGCTTTTCCTAACAGCCGCTCCTAGGAGGGGAAAGCTACGGGAAGAGGGAGGAGACCCAAGAAAGGTCGGACCAATGAGGCAGCGGGCGGGACAGGAGTTCCCGCCTTTGGGCGGCGTGCGCGCGCACCTCGCTCACACGCACACTCGCACGCACGCACGCTGCGGAAGCGCGCGCGCGCGCAGGCCCAGCCCTCGTCGCCGCCGCCATTTTAGCTCCTGGTTCCGGCCGCACCGTGTGGGCTGTAGTAGCGGGAGGGGTGGGGGTCCTCCAGAGTTAAGTGGCTGTCCTCCACTGTGCCCATACAGCAGCTAGCTTTCTTCCTTAATAACCGCCCGTTCGAAGAGTGCGAGGATGTCCAAGCGGCACCGGTTGGACTTAGGGGAGGATTACCCCTCTGGCAAGAAGCGTGCGGGGACCGATGGGTAAGCCAGGCCGGGGGCGCGAGGCAGCAGCTCGGGCTTTGTTGGGGTCCTGGCAGGGAGCGGGCTGGGACTGGCCTGGCCGAGCGGGTCCTGGAGCCCGAGCCTTTGTTTCCTTCTGGGCTGGGTTCACCAGCGGCGGGTCGGAGAAGCGCGGCGCCCGTTCGGCCCGGCAAGGGCGCGGGGAGTTGCGTGCGGCGGGGCCGGTGCCCAACCCAGTCCGGAGGGTGGAGAGGCCTGCAGTGGCCATGAGGGCGCCTCCTCCCCCAGGCCGAACCGAGCAGGAGTCACTTTCGAGGGCGTGGGGCGGGAGTGAACCGCGGACCTCGTGGCCTCGGTTCCCGAGGAAGGCCTGGATCCGGGGGAGAGAGTGGGGGAGGGCGCGGCGGGAGTATTCGCTTCCAAGGGCACCAGGCACTTCCCAGGCAGAGGGGCCATGGGGAGGGCCTGAGTGGGGGCGCGGCCAGGCACTCCAGACGGGAAAGGCGGAGGGCGGAAAGTGAGAGCAGCGCGTGGATCCTAATGTAGGCTGGGGTGGGGGTGGCGGGAGTTGAGAGAAGCCAGCAAATGGGGAGTTCTCTGGGGAAGTGGGAGTAGAGGACTTGCCGGGAGAAAGGAAGGGTGGAGTAAAATACCTGGTGGGCTGGAAGGCTGGTGTTTTGGGGCGACTGAGTTTATAGTTTGGCGGGAGAGAGCGTGTCTCGGTCCATTCAAACACTTCAAAGTAGATACTAGCAAACTTCCGCCCTCTGCCTACGCTCCCGCCATCTCCTCTATTTCCTGCTTTGGTTAAAACTGGTTACCGAACATCATCCCATGGGGAGGGATTAGAAGGCATTCTTTTTTTTTTTTTTTCATCATTTATTTTCTGTGCATGTCCCACTTTTCTTCATAAGTAGCTTTTGAAATACAGGGATCATGTTCAAAACGTGTTTTTAGTATTTATGGCGAAACACCGCCCATGTGGAGGTTGAGAGTTGAAATACACAAACTCATGGTGTTCCAGATTCCTTTCCTTAAAAATACAGAGGAATTTAACAGTTAACTTAAGCAGTTTTATGAAAATCTGTTTCTTTCCCGTGTGTGTTTTCATTGCTGAAGTACAAAGACCTATTTGGATAATTCAGGCAAAACCCACAAAAGCCCGAATATCCAAATACTTTGCATAATTTTATCATTTTATTGTGTACTTGTGATACGGAATCACTGTGTCAAGTCCCCTTGTCTAGCTTTTTTGAAATTTTCAGCTGAAGTTCTTCATTGAAATTGATTTCTAGGGATATGTTTAGTGTCATTGTAGAGTATAAGCCAGGATAGGATGTACTTTCTGAGACCTTCCCATATGTTGAATTATTCAATACAAAGCAAAAGCATGTCACAGTTTTGTGAGTTGTTTAGTTGGCGATATTAGGCATTGTAAAAAGACAATGACACTGTAAGACAGACTCTCTTTAGGCTATCACTGTCCCCCACCGTTACCCCCCACAAAACGTTAAATGCCTCTGAGCTGTATGTCACAGACTCTCAGAGCTGGGAGCAACTTAAAAAAGACTCTACAGCTCCACTCAAGGAATGAGAAATGGAGAACAGTTAAGGTGGCTTGGGCAAGTTTACAGCAGGATCTGGAACCCTGCCTTTATCATTTTCACTCAGCAGCACACAGTTCAGTACTGTAGTTAAGACTCATTACAGCCTATTTTAATGACATTTATAATGGGTTGGTAAAGTAGGGAACACTTCGTTCTTGATTTCTCTGAAGCAAAAATAAATTGCTGTCATCTGGAACTGATGTCTCTAACAGGAGGTCAGATTGGAACAAAATATTCTGGGAGGGAATGAATGAATTCATTTGTATTTGTGCATATGTGCACCATTTAAAATGCTTCCCTTGGGATTAGTGATCCCACCATATGTATGTGCAATTGTTTACTATCTCTTGCAAAAACAGATACCCTTAGTAAACATGTCGACTTTCGGGGTCTAATGGTAGCTTTATGATTCCCTTGTATATTATTTAGAATTTGCCTGTGGATAAAGGCGAGTTCATCTTTGGAATAATGCTCAAGTTATAAGAAATTGTAGAGGGAAGTTTTAATACTAATTTCTATGTCATTTGAGTGCCATTTATCATAGAACTGGCTTTATTTAACAGTGGACTTACAGTGTTTATCAGCATCAGGATTTTTTTTCATACTCCATAATTTTAAGTCACTTGTTGACTGCCATGCAATCCTGCAGATTTTTTTTTTTACCCTGATAGTCAGCAAGTGGTTTTATCTGAGAGCATAAGCTTGTCAGTCTTACAAACTCCACTGCCAGATAGGATGTCTCCAATACTGAGAAGAGAAGGTAATTCAGTGGGAGATTTCACTTACATTAATGTTCCCAACTATATAAGTCTTTATTTTATTCTTGACATATTTTAACTTTGAAATCAGGTGAAATTATAGGTTTCTGTTGCGTATTCTGGCCTCATTTCTTCTTTTTGTCAACCCACAGAGTCTTCACTATACAGTTATTACCAAGAGACAACTTACTGTTGAAGTATGGAAAAAAGTTTTCCATGTTAGGGACGTTTTTCATTTTGATGTTGGTTTTTGATATTACCACCTGATAAGACTTTTTCCTGTTACTTATGGGAAAGTAATGCTAATATGTTAATACTGTGATAACATTTGTAGAGCACACACATTTTCACTACAATCCTGTATGGTAGATGAGGTTAAATGAACTTACCACGGGAACATAGGAAATGTTTATACTCAAAGGTTTAAAAAAGGCATTCCCTAATATCTTCATCTCCGTCTTTGGAGAACATGTTTTAGTGAACATTTTTTAAGATCTCTGCGTATTGACTTAAAAATATGAGCTATAAAATTTGATATCAGTGGGATCAACACGTGTCATTTTGTACTTTGATTTTTTTTTCCACTCAGAAATGTCATTAACTGTAGGTATATATTATGCTTTTAAATTGGCTGCCATAGGCCGGGCGTGGTGGATCACGCCTGTAATCCCAGCACTTTGGGAAGCCAGGGCGGGTGGATCACGAGGTCAGGAGATCAAGACCATCCTGGCTAACACGGTGAAACCCTGACTCTACTAAAAATACAAAAAATTAGCCGGGTGTGGTGGTGGATGCTTGTAGTCCCAGCTACTTGGGAGGCTGAGGCAGGAGAATGGCGTGAACCCGTGAGGCGGAGCTTGCAGTGAGCCAAGATTGCGCCACTGTCTTCCAGCCTGGACAACAGAGCGAGACTCGTCTCAAAAAAAATAAAACATAAAAAAAATTGGCTGCCATAGTACTCTAGTTGTAAAGGTATGACATCACTTACTTAACCAATATTCTATTCATTGATGTTTAGGAAGTTTTCCACTTGTTGCTATTTTATAAATGAGAAGCATGATGAACATCCTTATACATACATATTTGCACACATCCTTGAGAAGTTCCTGGAAATAAGATTGACAGATAAAAAGCAATGCTTATTGCCAGGTGCGGTGGCTAAGTGCCTGTAATCCCAGCACTTTGGGAGGCCTAGGTGAATGGATCACCTGAGGTCAGGATTTCAAGACCAGCCCGGCCAGCATGGTAAAACGTATTTTTGTCTCTACTGAAAATAGAAAAATTAACTGGGCGTGGTGGCGCACCCCTGTAATCCCAGCTACTTTGGAGGGTGAGGCAGGAGAATTGCTTGAACCTGGGAGGGAGAAGTTGCAGTGAGTCAAGATTGTGCCACTGCACTCCAGCCTGGGTAACAGAGTGAGATTCTTTTTTTTTTTAAAAAAAAAAAAAAAAAAAAAGCAATGTTTATTTAAAATATCATGATTTTGATGACCATTTTACATCTTCATTAGCAGTACTTCAGTGCCTGTTGTTATTCCATGTAGAATTTTTGTTTTTTCATTTTTTAGATATAGGGTCTTCCTCTGTTTCCCAGGCTGGAGTGCTCTGGTGTGATCATGACTCGCTGCAATCTCAAACTCCTGGGCTCAAGTGATCTTTCCACCTCAGCCTCCCAGGTAGCTGGGACTACAGCTATGCCACCACACCTGGCTAATTTTAAAGTTTTTTGTAGAGATGGGGTCTCAATATATTGCACAGTCTGGTCTCAAACTTTTGGCCTCCAGTGATCCTCCCACTTTGGCCTCCCAAAGCACTGGGATTACATGCGTGAGTCACCAGGTCTTGCCTTCCATGTGGGATTATAACATGATATTAGAACTTTAAAAAGATCTTTAATAATAGCCAGTATTGGCTGGACATGGTGGCTCACGCCTGTAATCCCAGCACTTTGGGAGGCCGAGGCAGTCAGATCATGAGGTCAAGAGATTGAAACCATCGTGGCCAACATGGTGAAACCCCGCCTCTACTAAAAATACAAAAATGAGTGGGGTGTGGTGGCACGTACCTGTAGTTCCAGCTACTCTGGAGACAGGCAGGAGCATCGCTTGAAACAGGGAGGCAGAGGTTGCAGTGAGCTGAGATTGCATCACTGCACTCCAGCCTGGTAACAGAGCAAGATTCTATCTCAAAATAATAATAATAATAACAACCACCACCGCCACCAATGTTGGGCATTTGCAGTGTGCCAGACAACACTTTAAGCACATCACATACATTAACTCATTTAATCCTTTTGATACTCTACAAGACATATTAATAGCCACATCTTATAGATGAGGGAAGAAATAACTGTGATCCTATAGTTGCCTTAAGTCTTGAGCCAGGATTGAACTGAGACACAGTACAGAACAGTATGTTAAACAACTGTGTCATATCACCTCTCTCCCTGCTAGTGTTGTGGCTGTGTCTGAAACACTGACTTGATACCAGTTTTTAAAAACCCTTATACCTCAACTAGTAAACTTTTAAGAACAAAACTCCTTTATCATAAAAAATACCTGTTTAAAAAAACATTGCACAATAGTTGATAAATATTTATGAAGTGGAGGGTTTGATTTCCCCCCTTTACTGACTTTTCATTTGTATCCTACCTCTCTCGTTGAAGGTAGGTAGTTTGAGCCATAAGCAACATTTCTAGGTGGCTGAATTTGCCTCCTGCATCCTCCCTGTTTTCTTACTTTAATCTGAGACTAAAAGTATCTGAAAATGCTTATCATTTTGCAGGTCAGTAAATTGAGGTGGTGTCTTACAACTGTGATTCCAGCATTCCTTTTAATACCACAGCTGTCCCCATTGCTTGATCAGCAGCTAACCTTTTTATCTTTAGAATATATTTTATACATCCTATGTTTTGGTAATGAAGCTTCTGATGAAGTGGGCCCCTGAAAAAATCTTTGTTAGTATAGGTATTACTTTAACAAAGTAAGGCAATATGTAATACATGATTTACTTTGTCACTGCTCTTCCCCCAAATTTTGTAACTCTTGAAAGGTTAGGTCCATGTCTTAATTGCCTAGTACTATGCTAGAAGTATAGAAATCATTAAATTTCTATACTTTAATGATTAATATAGAAATCATTAAATTTCTAGGCTGGGCATGGTAGCTCACATCTGTAATCCCAGCACTTTGGGAGGCTGAAGCAAAAGATTGCTTGATCCCAGGAGTTCAGAACCATCCTGGGCAACATGGTGAGACCCTCATCTCTACAAAAATAAAAAATTAGCCAGGCATGGTGGTACGTGCCTGTCTGTAGTCCCAGTTGCTCGGGAGGCTCAGGTAAGAGGACCACTGGAACCCGGAAGTTTGAGATTGCGGAGAGCCATGATCCAGTGAGCCACTGCACTCCAACCTGGGTGACGAGCGAGATCTTATCTCAAAAAAAAGAAAATTGTTTCAATTATTTTTTGTGATCTCCTCCTTCCCCCATGGTTGAGTGAATACTAGAAACGTGAATCCTTTTTGTATAGACCAGATGTGCTTTGAGAGTTCTTTTCTAGCTGTATGTTCCATGATCTTTAAGATGTCTAGTATTTGAACCATATGTGAGTACAGTGCTTCTCACTTTACTGGGTACATTTCTGTATACTCTTATTGTAAACTGCATCTCATTGGCATTTTGGAGCAATGTAAACACTTATTTAATTAACAATCACCTTAGGCCAGAAACAGGAGAAGCAAAGATGGTTGATGGCATATTTCGGAAGGTAGGCCCAGACTCTCAAGTATTGAATTGTGAGACTTCATTTTATGTTTTTTAAGTTATCCGTTGACTTTTCTTTCCCATTGATTTTCTTTCTGTTTATGCCAGGTGAGATGAGAGGCTTCATACTGTTCTGGCTTGTATGCTCTGTGAGTTTTGTAGGTGAACATTGGGATAGAAGAGGGGAAAATCACTTTTCATGTTTACATATGCATATATCTGGCTTTTCTTCTCTTTGAGTAAATTTGTACATGGCACACAACTGTACTTGGAGCACAGGGAATTTGTACTTTTGTGTGTTGTGGGTAAGGAACAATGATATGTTTAGGGGCTTGTGTCATAGCTCCATCATGCCTGATTATTTCAAGTCTGGGTTTAAACGTCTTGAGGCAAGTTTCTCTGCTGGAGTAGTTGGTCTGTAGTAAACTGGACTAGTAGAATGAACAAGCATAGATTATTTTATTTCCACCACCAGTCTCCCAGAGGCTGCTTTCAGCCACAACGCATATGAGCAACATGCAGCCCTTCTGCTTGTGAAGTTCTTAGCATAGATACTTTTAAAATGACTTATTAAGGTCAATCTCTAATAACTGGAAGTAGATACCAGAATTGACTACTTAAAATTGACCCAAGTTTAATAGAGTGGCTACCTGCATAATTTTAACATGTTAAACAACTTAATAGTGTTCATTGAAGCTTATTTTTAATTTGACTATGTTTCATTTTATGGTAGACCAAGGTACATAGATTTATAGAGTGCTTTCAGTTTTTTACTGTTGCTGTTAAGGTTAAAATGCAAGAGTAAACAAGGAAGAAGGAATAAAAGTTTTAATTTTAGTTTTTCTTATAGTATACATTTACTGAACAAAATTGGGAAAGTGCTGGAAAGTATAACTAAAAAAACAAATTCTGCAGTCCTGTAATTCATATTTGTATTAGTTGAGATATTGATATGTATAACATTGTACTGTGCTCTTTTCACTTTGCATTACAACCAATCATTGTCCTATGGCAAAGAAAGGAATATTAAAACAATTTATTAAATGTGGATTATAAAAGTATTGAGCAAAACCCACCACTGTTGACTGTAGTAATGTGAGGTAGAGTTGTCTTTATGTCCAGTAACAGTGTTTGTGCTAACTTCTGAATATACTTTTAGTGCAAAAAATACTTCTTCACAAATTGAAGGAGAATTTGAGAAAGATTGAGATGCCATCTTCTTTTGCTCAATCTTCATCCTACTCTCAGTATCTGATTTCTGTTGTCTAAGTAGGAGGGGTTTTACTTGCAGCAGACTGAGTTCTTGTAACCTTACGTTGAAAGTTAAGGAAGGTGAGGCATCAGCAAGGAAGGGAAAGATGTTTGTGGTGGAGAATGAGAAGCCCTTAATTGTAGGGTATTTTTTATTATTTCTGATAGTTACATAATCCATTGGATTTTTTACTCACTTGAATGTTGGACATTTACTCTCTTTGTGATTATAACACTAACATGAACATTCTGCTTAAAATTCAGAATCTGAATTCTAAATTTTTGTTTTTAGGAAGGATCGAGATCGAGACCGGGATCGTGAAGATCGGTCTAAAGATCGAGACCGAGAACGCGATAGAGGAGATAGAGAGCGGGAGAGGGAGAAAGAAAAGGAGAAGGAGTTGCGAGCTTCAACGAATGCTATGCTTATCAGTGCTGGATTACCACCTTTAAAAGCTTCCCATTCAGCTCATTCAACCCACTCAGCGCATTCAACGCATTCGACACATTCTGCTCATTCAGCGCACGCCGGACATGCAGGTCACACGTCACTTCCACAGTGCATTAATCCGTTCACCAACTTACCCCATACTCCTCGATACTATGATATTCTAAAGAAACGGCTTCAGCTCCCTGTTTGGGAATACAAGGATAGGTTTACAGATATTCTGGTTAGACATCAGTCCTTTGTACTGGTTGGTGAGACTGGGTCTGGTAAAACAACACAGGTGAGTTACTGTATACCATGGTACATATTTCATTTATGTTTAAGTTTAGCAAATGTTGCATATTTGATTCTGGTGGTCATTTCCCTTGTCTGTCCTATGGAACATCTTGAAGAATAGCTGCTTTGATGTTTAATTGGCACTCTGAATTTCAGAGTGGAAATCCTATGGAGAGTACCTCTCTCCCCTGAGTCTAGGGGAAAATAGTGGTGCTCGCTTTTCAAATTTTGTTACCTTAAGTATGGCAGAGTGATGCTCTCCCACCCATTTTGACTCTAGGACAGTACAGATTTAGGGACACACAGTTTATTTGCTGGTGCTTGGGTGGAGAAATCAACCACTGGGGTAGATTTTTGTCGTTTGTATTTAATATAGTATCTTGAGCCATGCAAATATCTATTTTTTGAAAAAATGAAGTGCTAAAAGGATATAAAGTCTATACTCGTGACTTTTGTCCATCTAGTCATCCCCCCCATAGAACTAAACACTGTTACTAGTGTCTTATTTGTAATATATCTAGGATATTTTTTAAACACGGATGGGCTATTATTAACTAGACCCCTATTGATAGACATTTAGGCTGTTTCCCATGGTGGTTTTGCATGGGCAAGTGTTTCTGTAGGAATCAAATTGCTGGGTCAGAAGATCATTTGTAATTGTGATACAGAAAGCTGGATAGCCTTCCAGAGGGAGTGTATTAATTTACCTTTCCATGAGCATGTATGAGAACATATGTGGGAAACTATTAAAACGTATCATTGAACTTGAATTTTTACAAATCCAATAGGTGAAAAATTGCATTCTAGTGTACTTTTTAATTTGCATTTTCTTGCTGTGGGTGAGAAGTAACTCTTTATACATTTAAGCCTGAACCATTAATTAAAAATTTCTTTCGGTTTCAAAAGTAGTGGTCCCTGATCATTGTAGAAAATTTGAAAAAATCAGAAAAGTATTAAAGCTAATTTAATAATTACCTGCCTTACCATGCAGAGATTGAACATACTGCATACACAATTTATCTTTTTCTAAAGTTACATGTGCATAGACATTTTGAAGGTACTGTAGCAACAAAAATAGGAAGCTTTTATTACAGACTGAGCCTTCGTACCATTTTTCTTTTCTCTTCTCTTCTCTTCTCTTCTCTTCTCTTCTCTTTTCTTTTCTTTTGTATTGTTGTTGTTGAGACAGAGTCTCTTTCACCCATGCTGGAGTGCAGTGGTATGAACGCAGCCTCAACCTCCTGGGCTGAAGGGATCCTCCTGCCTCAGCTTCCCAAGTAGCTGAGATCACAGGCATATGCCACCAGTGCCTGGCTAAGTTTTAAATAAAATTTTTGTAGAGTTGAGGTTTTGAACTCCTAAGCTCAAGCAATCCTCCTGCCTTAGCCTTCCCAATTTTTCTTTTTTAATGAAAGAAAACTTAGAATTGATGTTAGGGTGTTCAAAAATCACCTTACGGAAATGTAAAGAATTTTCAAATTACATGGAAGACTGTAACTCTGAACTTACTATTTAATTGACATTTGGGTAAAGCCAGACACTGTATACTTTACATGTATTAGCTTATTTACATTTTTCTATAATCCTGCAGGGAAGATATTCATCACCACTTTACAGATGAGCAAAATGAGGTTTAGGTTTATGAGAAACTTAGGTTTAGCGAATTGTCCTGGGTTGGGTTGTGGATTTTGGTGGGCTCAACGTTTAAAACTTTGTACCTTTGTCTTTATATCTAAAGTTATATTTCATACCTGCTATTCTGTGGTCTGATATAGGTAGCCTCATTTCAGAGATGAGTTTATTAATGGTTAGTGTAGAAGGAGGTCAGGTCAATTCAAGATGAGGTTTGTGATTATTTGGATTAATATTTGACTTTTAGAGGGGTAAAGATACTTGAATACTTAGGATTGCAGCACATCAGGGGGATTTGAAGGGAAACCAAACAGTTTAAGGAATGAATTTCATTCATATGTTTCCTAGCATACTCTTATTAAACTTTGACTCAAACCATTAAAACCAGTCTTTTTTTTAGTGATTTGTTCTTGTCAGAAAAATTCTCTAAACAAAATCTAAAGTAATGACTTTAACTTTTTTTTTTTATTATTTTGAGACAAAGTGTCGCTCTGTTACCCAAGCTAAAGTGCAGTGATGTAATCTTGGCTTCCTGCAACTTCTTCCTCCTGGGTTCAAGTGATTCTCCTGCCTCAGCCTCCTGAGTAGCTGGGACTACAAGTGTGCGCCACCATGCCTGGCTAATTGTTTTTGTATTTTTAATAGAAACGGCATTTCACCATGTTGGCCAGGCTGTTCTCTAAATTCTGACCTCAAGTGATTGGCCTGTCTCGGCCTCCCATGTGCTGGGATTACAGGCCTGAGCCACTGCACCGGACCATGACTTTAACTTTTGACAGACCTACAGTAAAGACGTTTCACATTGCTGCTTAGTAGACACATAACTGCACATGAGTAAGGAATTGAAGCTAGGTCAGCCAAAGGGACAGTGTGAGCAAGGACACATGTTGAGCTAAGGGAATGCAGATATGCTCCGGCCAGAATACAGAGGGTTTGGGAAGGTGGAGGTGGGGCAGGTGAGACTGCAGCTGTCAGTTGAGCCTTAATATATCTTATATAGATTGGAAGCCATCAGAGCTATTGAACTGAAGAGGAATGATGAGGATTTTTTTTAAAAAAAATGTCCTGTCTAGTGAACATACTGATGATAGACCATGTAAGAGGTCATAACAAAAGTTTTTATTCTGCGAAGGGCCATGGGAATAGAAAATAAAGAATGGATTGGAGTCAGGATATTAGGAATTAACAAGTATTTTGGAGGAAGGTGAGAAATAGTTTTGCTTTTGAACGTGTGAATTTGAGATACTAACTAGGTGGAAATGACCATTAGCTCTAAGATGGAAGCTAGAGTTAGGATTGGCATTGATGAATTACAGGTAATACTGGAAGTTAGAACATATAAAACTTCACAGGATATTGTGTAAAACAAGAAGACTAGAACACCGAGGATCAGTTTGTAAGATGACCTCAAATGGAGGAAGAGAAGAAGCTGAAAAGGAGGAATGGCTTTAAAATAACTTAGTCCTGGCTGGGTGCAGTGGCCCATGCCTGTAATCCTGGCAGTTTGGAAGGCTGAGGCGGGCGGATCACCTGAGGTCAGGGATTTGAGACCAGCTTGGCCAATATGGTAAGACCCTGTCTCTACTAAAAATACAAAAATTAGCTGGGCGTGGTGGCGCACACCTGTAACCCCAGCTATTTGGGAGGCTGAGGCAGGAGAATCACTTGAACCCTGGAGGTGGAGGTTGCAGTAAGCCCAGATTGCGCCCCTGCATTCCAGCCTGGGCAACAGAGTGAGACTCCATCTTAAAAAAAATAGAACTGATCCCTGGCTTGAATACACCAGTAGCCTACATATTTCAGGACCTCGTTCTCTTCTTAATGCTATGTTCCTTAGAAATGTGAACAGATGCATTAACTGACTGGTTCTCCAGCTATTGCCTGGGAGTTCTTAAAAGTCCTTGAAACGATTTCAGGGGTCCTAGAATTTGTAAAAATATAAGGAAATGCACTCTTGTAGCTAAGTTTTTTTTGTTTGCAAAGTAGTCATTTTTATAGAAAGTGTTATTTTGTATTAAAACAGAATGAGGTTTTATTGTTAGCAATTAATAAATATTTTAGCAATTTTTAGTTTTAATTTCTCAACACAGTAAATTTATTAGTAGTTTGGCTTCCTTGGTTATTTTCAGAGTGAGTGTACAGGGGTCCTGAGAGCTGCTAGTTAACTTGTTGGTCTTGTTTTTCAAGTGGAGATAAGCTGTCGATTTTAGCGGAGTGAATTAAAAAATCTGAAAATTCTTGGCCAGGCATGGTGGCTCATGCCTATAATCCCAGCACTTTGGAAGGCCGAGGCGGGTGCATCATCTGAGGTCAGGAGTTCGAGACCAGCCTGCCCAATATGGTGAAACCCCATCTCTACTAAAAATACAAAAAATTAGCCAGGCGTGGTGGCATGCGCCTGTAGTCGCAGCTGCTTGGGAGGCTGAGACAGGAGAATCGCTTGAACCTGGGAGGCGGTGGTTGCAGTGAGCCGAGATTGTGCCACTGCACTCCAGCCTGGGCAACAAGAGCAAGACTGCATCTCAAAAAACAAAAAAAAAGATCTGAACATTCTTGCCTTGAGAATTTTGAATTAATTTTAAATATCTTTAGTTCACCAGTGAGTGGTTTTTGAATTTTCACTTTCTAGATCTTTGAAAGTACATTTTGCCCTTGTGAAAGGGTTGCCGAATTGAGGATATATGTAGGTCTGTGGATTTACAGAACCCGATAGATACCACTTCTTTAGTTATTTTTGTTCATTTAAAGTGTTTTAAAGATATATGTGATGTTTTTAGAGAATCAACATAATTAACCCTCCCTTTCAGATACTTGTCAGTGACAGGTTACCCCCAGATTGCAGAAGCAACCCAACTAAAATGTAATAATAGTGCAGCTACCAATATTCTTCATCAGTTTTACTGTACTGATACTGTGCAGAAAACTCCATGTTTCCTGTAGCATTAGAGTCTGATAGGCTTCTGGAAGCTTTGATGTAAAACAATTATGCTCTTCCAGCAGTGCATTTCCATTTAATGTGGTGAGCACTTACATTTTCCCCATGATTCTTTTCCAGTTAAGTGACTGGAAAACTGTAAAACTGGGGAATCCATTAGCTTATGTTGATAATGGAACTGGGGGGAAATGTACTGCCATCAAGGCACCCAGCTTAACTTGTGCTTGGGGGTCCCCCGCCCCTTTGGCCACCCTTAACGAAGTGGTACTACTCTAGGTCCTGTTAAATTTGAGACTGGCAGTTCTTAAAATTGACTTTAAGATGGTACCTAAGGTGCTGCCATTGTGCATACTGCTCCTGAGAGGAAAAGGATAGGATTACCAAAGAGTGGGGTGCTAAGAGTTAGGTTCTGCTGGCTTATCAACCAAATTTGAATTGAATTAAATACAACTTCAGAGTTACAAGGGGATATGATTTCTACTTGATTTTGCAACTCAAATTATATAAGAATTTAAAAGTTACACTTTCTTAGAAACGTTATAAAGTAGAATTTGTAGTAAGTTGGAGTTTTTAAAATTGCATAGGGAAATACTTCATGATGGGATAGTTCACGCTGTCGAGTGCATCTCTGACTGTGTATACCCAGCTCAGGGGTATGTGTTATATCAGTATTATACATGACTGTTCCTTGGTTTAGAGAGCTTGTGTTGTTACAAGTTTTGAGTCACAAATCTTTTTGTCATTTGCCTAATTGAATTTGTTTTTAAATCATTGGAATGAGATAAAGTGTTTTATGTTACATATGCTTGATATGCAGGCAGAATAGAATTAATTTAAATGTGAAATTATTTGATAGATTCCGCAGTGGTGTGTGGAGTACATGCGATCATTACCAGGACCCAAGAGAGGAGTTGCCTGTACCCAGCCCAGGAGAGTGGCTGCAATGAGTGTGGCTCAGAGAGTTGCTGATGAAATGGATGTGATGTTGGGCCAGGAAGTTGGTTACTCCATTCGATTTGAAGACTGCAGTAGTGCGAAAACCATTCTTAAGTAAGTACTATATCTTTAAAGATGCTTTTCTTTCTCTGCTTGCCATTTTCTGCCATTAGGTAGAAGACTTTGCTAGTGCAGGCTTATGTCATCCAAATTTAGAATTGTCCAAAGTAGGCCTTCTTAGACTTACCACATGACCTTATTTTAATTATAGATTATTGGTAATATATAGCTATTTGGTAGAAATTGAAGTTCAAAGGTCACATTTTAGTTACTTGGTTCTGCATTTTAGGTGAAATGTTACTGATACTGTAAAATGTGTGATTTTAGTAGACACAATGGCGTATGACTTAATTGTGAAAGAAAAGGAAAGTGGCGTGTCTTAGTAAAAGATAACTACTTTTAGAAAGAAGAATGTATAGGATGGGATATGATTTATTTAGGGGAGAGGGGACTTTTAATGTTAATTATGCAGTTATTACCGTGCATCTGTTATAAGCTAAAGAGGAGTCTTTTGTTCTGTAATACACTCTTAGAGCTGCCTCTAGGACCTCGTTCCTCTGTAGCTGTGGTGCAGATGATTGACTACCATATTGAGCTTTCTAATGTTTTAACTCTACCAACTTTTTATTGCCTTACACTTGCATTCTGCATAAGTTGAGATACATGCTACCTGATAATGATTCTTTCTCAAGTCTTATTTCCCTCTGGTTGCTTCTGCTTATTCTGTATTTATGTGACATTTAAGTCCTTTTAAACGTGACTTGTTTGAGTGGGGCTCAGTGGCATATGCCTGTTTATTCCTAGCCACTTGGTAGGCTGAAGCAGGAGGATTGCTTGAGGCCAAGAGTTCAAGGCTACAGTGCACTCTGATCATGCCTGTGATAGCTACTGCATTTGAACCTGATCAACATAGCAAGACCACATTTCTTTAAAAAGAAAAAAATAAAAAATCATATCTATGTAATCTTCTCCCTGAGGTTTTTAAAAACCATTTTGGAGCATTGTGTAGGCAGTGATATGAGTCTTTGTTGTCAGAGCGATATAGTGTTAATGGAATAAATGAAACAAGAGTCTCTTTTTTTTTTTTTTTTTTTTTTTTTTTGAGATGGAGTCTCAGTCTGTTGCCCAGGCTGGAGTGCAGTGGCACCATCTTGGCTCACTGCAATCTCCGCCTCCCAGGTTCAAGCAATTCTCCGGCCTCAGCCTCTTGGGTAGCTGGGACGTAGGCGTGTGCCACCACACCTGGCTAACTTTTTGTATTTTTATTAGGGATGGGGTTTCACTATGTTGGCCAGGCTGGTCTCGAACTCCTGACCTCGTGATCCGCCCGCCTCAGCCTCCCACAGTGCTGGGATTACAGGCGTGAGCCACCACACCCAGCCACAGAAATTGAATGGAATAATAAACTGCATGTGTTTATCACCGATTTTTAACTATTTCAATCTTAATTCATATCCCCAAACCCTTTGCCTGTCCCATGTTACTTTGAAGTAATCCTAAATACCAAATAATTATATATATAAATATTTCAGTGTGTATCTCTGAGATAGTTTCTTAAAACAGAGCTATCATAACTTAAAGCAATTTATTTGATCAAAATATCCAGTCTTCATTCAATAGTTGTGTCAGTTTTTTCTAATTCTTTGGTTTATCTAATTTTATTAGAACTTTTTATTCAATGTAATATTTAATAGCAGTTGAACTTTAAAATACTTAAATAAGCTTATCCTTATGTTTGACTTAAACCTTAATCTTCACTGAATAAATTATTGTAGTTTGGTGATACCATGTTATTGATCACTGGTAATTATAGTATAATTAACAATTACATAAGCAAAATCATAGTTCATTATATTACTTTAAAACGCAGATAATGTCAAGGACTTGAGGATAATAAGGGGGAGATTTTACTCATCTTTAGGAGGAATATCATTATTCTGACTTGATTCACATTGCATTGAATTTTTCTTGGTAAGCCACAGTTGAGTTGAGAACAGAATTTGGAAATTGGGATGCAAGAAAGTTATGCAATATTGGTGCTGTGTGTATGTGTAGTAGGAAGTGGATGGAGGATAGGCTTTCAAAAGATGAGTACTTCTGAAAGATTTTGGTTCACTTCATAGGGAATGACAAGTAACAGATTTTATAGTTCAAATGAAGTATTTTTGGCATTGTAATTTTTTTTATGGAGCAGTTTCTAGAGGTTATAACTACTTTTAAAAGCTTTCTTAAGACAGGGTAAGCTTATTGGGGTTTTTTTAAGGAGCTCACCTGGTGTTGCCTTTAAGTAATGTAAGTAAAGGAGTGTATTACAGTAAGTTAGCTTAAAATTTAAAAATTTCAAATGTAACTCTTTGCTGTTTAATAGGAAGAATTTAACTAATGGAAATGTTTCATTAAATGTAGTTCTTTTCATGTATAGATATAAAATGCTTATATATCCATTGTGTAGCCAGGGCGAACTTTAATTTTCATTCTAGGATGGTAAAGAGGCTAACTTAGGCAGATTCTGCTTGAGGAGCACAGAATTTAACCATAGTTTGAGAGCATTTTAGCTAAATAATACATCTTTAAATTGTCCCCATATAGATTAAGGGTCCATAAGATAGTTTCTTTCGTGTTTGGGATACCTGTTCATCAATTTTAGGGTGTAGATCTGATTCTGTGCTCTTTTCAGAAGATTGGATCTAGTATAACTTAGTGCACACTCTGTTAGTCTAGCCTTAAGTGGCTACCCCATCCCAGTGGACAAGTAAGTTTACAGAACTGCCACTCCTAAATGGTTTTTGTATTTCCTTTTTTATGTGTTTGCTTGTCCCCATCCTTTTCTTCTGAAACATTCTTTTTGCAAAATACTTTCCTGTTGTCTTGGAGTGGAAATTATGAAGAAAAAACCCAATGAGATACCTAAAGAGCTGACCAATCAGGGAACAATATATTGCCGTATTTGTGACTAGTCAGTGTAAAATAACCTGATTCATTTTGATATAAGGAAGGAGAGGTTGTTGGCTTCTGGTGTAGCCCTTTTGCAGTGGATTTTAAGAAGCACTTTTCTGTGGTTGTAACTTTTTTTTTTTTTTTTTTTGAGAGGGAGTCTTGCTCTGTCGCCCAGGCTGGAGTGCAGTGGCCCAATCTCAGCTCACTGCAACCTCCGCCTCCCGGGTTCAAGCGATTCTCCTGCCTCAGCCTCCCAAGCTGAGATTACAGGCGCCCGCCACCACGCCCAACTAATTTTTGTATTTTTAGTAGAGATGGGATTTCACCATATTGGCCAGGCTGGTCTCAAACTTGTGACCTTGTGATTGCCTGCCTCGGCCTCCCCAAGTGCGGGGATTACAGGCACCCAACCAGATGCAGCCTGGTTGTAACATACTTTAATTCAGGAAATCACCTTCTGTTTTTTGAAGGAGCTGGTAATTTTTTAGGGAAGAAAACAATGTAATAATCTTGTATGTGTAGAAAAACACAATGATTGAAGTTGTTAATTTGGTAGGTAATTTTACTGTTATTTTAGGTGATACGCTACCTTTTATTTTTTCCTACGCTATAAAATTAGAGATTTTTATGTTGAAGGAATCTAATAATTTATACATGTAATGATTCGTCAGTCAGCTAATAATTAAGTACCTTTTATATGTTGGGCAGTTCTAGGTATAATAATGAAAAGTACATCTAGTCCCTGTCCTTGTTAAAGCAAATAAAAATGTAATAAAAAGTTTGACATTGTAATTAACCTTCTGAAGCAGAATATGGGTGTTTATATGAAAGAATGATTTGAGAATAAGTTTAGGTGGGAAGACGTTGGATTTATTTATTTATTTTTGAGACAGAGTCTCATCTCATCTGTCACCCAGGCTGGAGTGCAGTGGTGCCATCTCGGCTCACTGCAATCTCCGCCTGCCAGATTCAAGCGATTCTCGTGCCTCACCCTTCTGAGTAGCTGGGATTACAGGCGCGTGCCACCATGCCTGGCTACTTTTTGTATTTTTAATAGAGATGGGGTTTCACCATGTTGGCCAGGCTGGTCTCAAACTCCTGACCTCAAGTGATCCACCCACCTCAGCCTCCCAAAGTGCTGGGATTACAGGCGTGAGCCACTGCTCCCAGCCAAGAAGTTGGAATTTAAGTCAAGGGTTGAATTTAAAGTGATGGTTAGCCACAACAGGGGTTGTGGGATAGGGAATTACAGGGCATTGCCATAGCAGATTCTTTGGTGTGCCTGGAAACAGCTGACTGAAGCACTAACTGTATAAAGACTACTTATGCAGAGTCCAGAGTTTCCAACAAGACAGCTTCGTTTAAAAATACCTTGAGGCCAGGAGCAGTGGCCCACACCTGTTGTCCCAACACTTTGGGAGGCTGAGGCAGGAGGATCACTTGAGTCCAGGATGGGTAACATAGTGAGACCCTGGCTCTACAAAAAGATTTATATGTAAATAAATTAGTCAGGTGTGGTGGTATGTACCTGTAGTCCCAGCTACTTGGGTAAGGTAAGTGGATCACTTGGACCCAAGAGTTTGAGACTGAGGTGAGCTAGGATTGTGTCACTGCACTCCAGCCTGAGTGACAGAGCAAGACTCCATCTCTCTTTAAGAAAAAAAAAAAAGGTGGCTTGTGAAGAGAACCAAAAGGAAATAGATCCTAGAGCATAGCCTCTAGGGTCAGTGTCTGAGTTGTCCTAGCTCTGCCCACTTATTAGCTGTGACATTAACTATATGTTAAGTAGCCCTCATGTGCTTATTTCTTTTTCAGAAGATGGAACTGGTACTAACTACCTGATACAGTTGTTCTGAGATCAGATGTAGTAGTCCGCGTACAACTCTTTGTCATTTATGACACTCTGTTTAGGGGTGCGTCAGTCAGCATTGCTGATTCTTGCTGCTGTTGGTGATGATGGTAGATTTCCAGTTGGAGAAATTACTGGATCTTTTTGACCAGTTAACCCAGTTAGAGAGGGACTTAGAAAACCAATTTAATAAAGTTCCTTTTAGCACAATAATTGAATTACAATTGGGGATGTAAACTTAAACCTTGACATGTCACTGGAATGAATCAATTCAAGTATGCTCTTAGGGCTGGAGGTAAAGTTGAAACAGATGTGGCACTTTAAGGACCATTAATTATACAAACAATTATAAACTAATTTATTGAACATCTATTATGTGGCAGTCTTGGTTCTAATTCATGTGTAGCACGTAAGTTAGGTAAGGGTAATTTTATTGGACTCTTAAAAAGAGGTGGGAATAAAGGATAAATGTGGTTATTTAACATTTAGGCAGTTTCTACAAGAGGACTAAAAAGTTACTGTGGTCACCCTAGAAGTAGAATTCTCTTGGCTTTTGCTGATTCCTAGAAAGCTAACTTGGTTTACAGAGGCTCTACATGTTTTGTTAAATTTGACCTTTGTACTTAGGATTAGATAGAGAAGGCTCTCTTTGTTTATACAGTGCCAATATCTTACAAAATATTAAGTAGAACCTACCCATTCATTCTAGCTTTCTGTGAGTTCTGTTGAGGATGAAAGAATATTCCCTTTTGTGAAAATTTGAGGAATAGGCAGTGTATTTTTATTTAGTTGTCTTTATTTTCCATTGTTAACTTAGGCATTTTTTCTTGATTAGGTATCTAACTCGGAAACACATACCAAATGTATTTTAGCTGTTTACACTAACAAAGCTGTATGTTTTGATTGTGGTCTCAAACATTTCAGCTCTTTTTTAAGAATCCAGGGTTTGATGTTTCCTTTTTGCCCTGTTGGATGTATTGAACATTGAAACACTGTAGATTCTAAGTTATTCAAAATATGTTCCCTTTCCTTGTGAACTTTTACATCTAGTAGTTTGTTGTCATTGTAACCAGTATTTTGCTATATGTAGTGCTGTTGGGATTACAGTAAGTTAGTGTTGCTCATATTGTGTAATATGGTTGCTAAGAACATAACAGATTGAAATAGAGCCTGTCTTTGTTTATTCCTTCACCAATAAAAGAAACATTATTTAAGGACTCTGCTCATATCACTGGCTCTTCACTGACTTGGTTGGGAAGGGGTAAGCTGTCAAGCCAATAAGAAGGTAATTTGAATGTATAGAGATTTCACAGAGGAGGAGGTATTTCATCTGAGTTGAGAAGGATGGAGAGACTTTGATAGGCAGATGGACTAGCCAGTAGCAAATAGTATCAATCATTTCCTGATACTCTAGGTAGATGAGCTGGTTTCCAGTAAGGTTGAAGTTCCCACAGTCTTAATTGACAGCACATTTAATGTCTCAATAATTTTGTCATAGTACTCCAGGCCTGAAGAACTATTTCAGAATTCCATTTACAAAGTAGTTGGGTCCTAATAACCTAAGTATTTATGTTTCTTTTAAAAAATAATACACATACGTTGAAAGAAAAGTTATTTCATTCTTAAATAACCACCATTACTTACTAAGTGTGTTAATGCTATTTGATCGCTCACAGTTTCTCAAACCTTGATAACAGATTGAACACTACCTCTTTATTTCCTGTTCTATACTGATGTTTGCCTCATACTTTTTAAAACAGCAACTATCAAAAGTCTAGCTTCACAAATATGACATCAAAAGGATTTATGGTCTACTTTTGAAACTCTGAACTACCAAAAACTTGTAGTTCCTGGGATGTCCTACATGTTGAACATGGAAAATAGTAAAACATGTTTTAAATCATTAAAATGAGAACATATATATTCTAGGTGATCATTTAATGCATTTAACAGATGGAATCAACAGCTTACTCTACCATTTGAGTGACCTGTTTTTACCCAAAAAAGTAGTTTAATCTTCTTTTGGTTGCATAGACATTAAGGTTGTAAACAAGTCCAGGTGCTCATACAAAGTACAGGCTCATGCCTGTAATCCCAATACTCTGGGAGGCTGAGGCAGGAGGATTGCATGAGTCCAAGAGTTCTGGGATGTAGTGTGCTAGTTTGGCATCCATATGGTAACTCCTTTGAGAGTGGGGACTACCAGGTTGCCCCAGGAAGTGTGAACCAGCCCAGGTTGGAAAATGAGCAGGTCAAAGCTGATAAGTAGTGGGATTGTATCTGTGAGTAGCCACTGCTTTCCAGCCTGGGCAACATAGCAAGGCCTTGTCTCTTTAAAATATATACCTACATATGTACATATGTTTCTTTATATATAGATTATATTTCTTTATATATATAAAGAAATTACTACACATAAACCTATTTAGGCATATTAATGCTGGTAAGCTTTTTTTTAAAATAGAGGCACTCATTTGGGTTGACTAGATTTCAGTGAGTTAATCTAAAAGATCAGTTGTAAATAGAAAAATTATACCTGGACATTTAAACAGAAGACCTATAGATTCATTTATTGTTAACATTAACCAACGCCATTTTGTTGAGTATGGGTCATTTGGAATTCCATTTAATTCTAAAGCTGGAATTTAAACTCAAACATTTAGAAAATACACAAGTTTTTCTGGAATTTAAGATAATTCAGTCTTTTGGAAGGCTTGATTTTTAGGCTCTTTTAAGTCTTTCAGAGTTGTCTCACAGATTTGATAGTTTTGTGTGTGTATGAGATTCATCTTGTTCTAAACTTCTGAAACATACGACTTAGTGTTCATCTATATGACTCTCTTTTCTATGCTTGGGGTTTATCATTTCATGTCAGCTATAATTCCCTTGACTCAAGTGATGGAGACAGGGTTATGTATATATTCATTATGTTTCATAAAGTATATGGTTATTCCAAGGATTTATGAATTACATGGAGGCTAGTTTATAAGAGTGTGGTATGGAACTCTGTTTATTGAATACTTCCCAAGTGCCCGGCAGTTAGTGTCCTGAGGACTTTATATATGTACATTGTTTTGTTTATTTTAAACAAGTTTTACCCTGTTCACATTTTTACAAAGGGAACATTACAGAAGAAATTGTCCAAGATCAGACAATAATAGGAAAACAGGGACTTAAACCCAGTTTTGTCTTGCAACAAGTATGTATTCTTAACCTCTGTGTGTTTTATTTCCTTCATCATTGTTCCTCATCGCTCCATGTAATTCTCTGAGTGTATTGTAAAGCTTTCCTAGGTAATATGGAAAACAGTAAACCTAATTACTTGGATTAAAAAGTGCCATTCATTTATAATAGATGCCTTTTTCAAGTTGCTTTATTTATGCTTTTTTAACTTTTATGTTCAGGGGTATGTGTGCAGGTTTGCTGTATAGGTAAATTGTTATAGGAGTTTGGTGTACAGATTTTTTTTTCCTTTTTTTTTGAGACAGTGTCTCACTCTGTTCCAGGCTGGAGTGCATTGACGCAATCTCAGCTCACTGTAACCTGTGCCTCCTGGGTTCAAGCGATTCGATTCTCTTGCCTCAGCCTCCCGAGTAGCTGGGGCTACAGGTGCACGCCACCACACCTTGCTAATTTTTTTGTTTTTTGATAGAGATGGGATTTCCCCATGTTGGCAGACTGGTCTTGAACTTTGACCTCAAGCGATTCACCTGCTTTGGCCTCCCAAAGTGCTGAGATTACAGGCTGGTGTACAGATTACTTTGTCACTCAGGTAATAAGCAGTTACCTGACAGGCAGTTTTTCTGATCCTCTTTCTCTTCCCACCCTCCACCCTCTGGTAGGCTCCAGTGTTTGTTGTTCCCTTTGTGTCTTTTTCCTCAAAGTTGAGCTCCCACTTAGAACTGAGAACATGAGGTATTTGGTTTTCTGTTCTTGTGTTAGTTTGCTTAGGATAATGACCTTCAGCTTCATATAGGTTGCCACAAGAACATGATCTCATGTTTTTATGGCTGCATAGTATTCCATTGTGTATATGTGCTACTTTTGAAAACGAATTCTACTTTTGATGGACATTTAAGTTGATTCTTTGTCTTTGCTATTGTGAATAGTACTGCAGTGAATATACACATGCCCGTGCCATTATGGTAGAAGGGTTTATATTCTGTATACCCAGTAATAGGGTTGCTGGGTCAACTGGTAATTCTATTTTAAATCTTTGAGAAGTTGCCAAACTGCTTTCCACAATGGCTGAACTAATACATTCCCATCAGCAGTGGATGAGCATTCCCTTTTCTCTACAACCTTGTTATTTTTTGACTTTTTAGTAGCCATGCTGACTACTAAAGTAGTCAGTGGTATCTCATTGTGGTTTTAAGTTGCTTTATTTTTAATGGCTGCATAGCATTTACGATTGTACCTTATTTAACAAATTCTATTGATGGAAACTCTTATTTGCAGTTTTTGCTATTAGAAACATTTGCTGTCCTCAGTATCCTCTTACAAACTTGCACACACGTTTTTTCACACACGCACTTCTGTGAAATAAATTCCTTACAAGGGAAATTGTTTGGGTCATAGAGTATATTTGAATTTTATCAGCTTTTGGCAGATTGCCCTCCATAGAGATTTTTATACTCCTACCAGTAAGGAATGAGCAAATGAGCATCTGTTTCTTTACCCTTGCCAACTCAGCATTATAAAACTTTTTATCTTTGTCAATCTTGTAAGTGAAAAATGGGATCTCTTTATGGTTTTAATTTGCATTTATTTTCTGTGAAATTGAACATCTTTGTATATTAGCCATTTGTATTTCTTTTTGGAATCGGAGACTGGTGCTTTTTTCATCTCAGGATTTCTACGTAGTTGACAGCTGTTTTTAAGGTGCTATTTTAAAATGCATCTCAGTTTCAGAGAATTTAAATTTGACCAAATGTGCAGTATTATAAAATTGATAGAATTAGATGTCTCCTCATGCTTTGCTCATCTTTCTGTAGTGGGTTGGCCTTTTTCTTATTGATTTGTAGGAGCTTATAACGGAGTTAGCACTTTGGATATAAGTTGCAATTTTTGCCCAGTTTGTCATCTATTTCTTTGCTTTATAACACTTCATAAAACACAGAGACTTAGTTTGTACACGTATTGAATTAACCGTCTTTATGATGTCCAGGTTTTGCATCATACCCTGCCCAATATTGTTTTAAATAATTTAATCCATGTATTTTACTATTGTGTTTTTGTTTTAAACATTTAACCAAGCTGGAATTTTACTGGGAGGGATCATAAGGTTTGAGGTAGGGATTTCTGGTTTTCATTTTAGAAAAATGATTTCTTGCCTTTCTGAGGCTTAGTTTATAATTTTTTGCAATGTTTCATAAAATATATATACACACACACATATATACACATACATATATAAATACAAAAATATAAATAAGTAATATATTTGCAGGATGTAATGTTTTACCATGGTTTGTTCAAATCAGAATTAGTGATGTGTTAGGTGTCGTCATCTTGCCAAGATCATAGTTGGCAGTTGGCTTGTAGTTATACTACGCTATCTACATGTATCTGTTGCAAAAAAGTACTTAAGCTGGGTTGATACTGTACAGTACTTTGGGTTTTTGGTATATTTTATTAGGCAGTCACAGTTGAAAAGCTGAACTGTTACATACTCCAAGGATGTTTTTGCTGCTTTAGGCATCTACTTTAGGTAATCTGCTTCTTTGATTTAGACTAGTGTTTCTTAAACTTTAGCAATCATCAGAATCACTTGAAAACTTGTTAGAACACAGATTGCTATGCCCCACCTTCAAATTTGCTGATTAAGTAGATCTGAGATGAGACTCAGGTTTTGTAGTTCTTACTAGTTCCCAGGTGATGCTAGTAACTTTTTAAGGGAGTCTCTGCCCTAAAACAGTCGGAAAACACTGTAGATGGTAAGGCACCCAGTAAAGTGTAGAGTTTGACTATCCTGTGGCATTTTTGTTTATTAATTCGTTATTGAAACTTCAAACTTAAAATTTTACTCTTGTGACTCACTCCTTAGCCTGGATAAATATTTCATTGCTACTAAGAAAGGTAGTAAAACTTGACTCTTACATAAAGGAAAATGGACTATAGTTTTTATCTCCAGTACCTGGTTCTGCCTTCCCTGAGTTCTGTGTCAAGCTAGTTTTTTGTTGTTAAGCAGAGGGTTTCATGCATTTAACAGTATAGCAAATCATCAGGTACTGTTTCTATTTGTTTTTTTTAAGTGGCTTAAAATTAACATTCACTCACAATTCTGAAGGTCAGAAGTTCAAAAACAGCATGTTGGCAGGCTAGTTCCAACTGGAGACTCTAAGGGGCAACAGTCTTTCATGATTCTCTCCTAGCTTTTGGCGGTGGCTAACGGTCTTTGGCGTTCCTTGGCTTGTAGCTTTATAACCACAGTCTCTGTCTTCATCTTCACATGGCTTTCCCTTTGTATTCAAATCTCGCTCTCTTTACATTTTATAAGGATACTGATCATTGGATTTAGGGCCCACTCTAAATTCAGGGTGATCTTTTCTGAAATTCATAACTTAATTACTTCTACAAAGACCCTATTTCTGAATAATGTCACATTGGTAGGTAACAGAGGTTAGGACCTGGGCATATCTTTCAAATACCTTTTTTTGCTATTAAATTTGTATATACAGTGTATTCCTTTATCTGGGACTTTGTGGAGAGTGTGTTAATGTAGTAGAGACTTAGGACTGAGAATCAGTACAGTGATACCTAGTCTTAGTAACTGGTTTTGGGAATCTGTAAAAGTTAACTATGGTTTTTTCGTTTTCTTCACTGGGAAAGAAGTAAGTTTGACTGTATTCTTGAGACCTTCCAAATTTTAAAATTTTATTTTTCTTGAAATTCTTCATTGCACAAACAGCAATATCCCATATTAACTGGTGATGCAAGAAGTAATTAAGTGCAGCACCTCATGGAATGGGATCACTGGGTGATGGTCAGTGGTGAAGAACCATTAAAAATTGTCTGTGGATGACAGAAGTTTTGGCCATTTAACTTAGTACTTGCAATATGCATAGTTAATAAAGCACAATAAAATATTTCCATTAATCTAACTTAAGTATTTATAGTCTGCCATCTGTAACATTTCTTCCCTTAGAAAAATAAAAAGGAATGTCTGTTGGTTAGCTCTGCTCCATATTGTTGTGATTGGTTAAAGCTTGAGGAATGTGAGGAGAAAAAGGATCAAAATAAAGAAGGTGACTTTTAAAACCACTTTTAAGAAGTTTTCAACTTAAAGTCATATTTTGTCATTTCTGTGACTTTGTTCTCAAGTTTTTATTGTCTGAAGTTACAATGTATCTTACAATCTACTGAGGTCTTGTAGTTGGTGGCAGTTTGGTAATTATTGCCTGTGAATGCTTGAACTTGATCTAGCTGTACATATTTTCACCTCAAAGAATGTGAATTGTTGGGTCTGTATATACTGAGAGGATTTGCTAATTTAAATGCCTTCAAAAATATTAAATATCACACTCTGATTCCATGTTGAAATGACTACTGAGTATCAAGAGACTGGGAAATGGAGCAATAGGGTGTGAATACGCTAGTATTTGAGCAAATGTTGGAAGAGTAACCTATCCATTTTTTTTTGCCCTGCAAATCAACAGACAGCTCTATTGAAGCTAAGAGAGTTAACTCAAAATAGAGGAAGCTGTAATGTTCTGTTACTAAGATCATGTACAAGAGTATTGCCTATCTCATGTCTGTGATATATCGAAAGACAGGAAAAATTACCAAATGTCCTCAGATCAAAGAAATTTCAAAGCAGCTACAGGCTATAGTGTTGCTGATTCATACACTATACTTTACTGTCTTTAAGGCACTGAGTCATAGTTTAATTGGCAGTTTTTTCTTTCCTGGTCTTACGTAAAATAACCTTATAGTTAATGCTGTTTGTTCCTCCCAGAAATGTGGTAGTTTATTTTTAAAAATATGACCAAGGACAAGAAGCATAAAGCATATAAATGAGTTAAGATGGATTTGTTTGCCAAAAGCTTATTAAATTTAGAATTAAGTTTAGGTGAAATAAAGAGAATTCACTTCTTTTTGTGGTATACTATCAGTTTGCTGAACTTAATGCTCCAACAGATGGCATGAGCTAAAAATATCCAGTTGGTCCATGAAAGAGTCGGTTAGACTAATCATAAAAAGAGCCAAAATGGTGAAATCATAAATGATGGCTTCAGATTTTTAATACCATTTTTAAATCTGTAAATAAAATAATGGGTTTTTAATCTAACTGAATGAGCTGTGACTTAAGCATCTAAAGGCATACTGTGTTTTGTCCAGGTGCCAAAAGGAAAATAGTTTTTTTTCATAGTGACAGCAGTAACCAGAGTGGAATGGACAGGAGATAGCTGACCCCTACAAAGTTATACAACCTTGACCCTTGATCTCATTGCCTTCATTCTTACGTGGCACCTCTCTTGTGATAACTGGAGTCCATATTAGCTGCCTTCACTTGAGCCATCCCTAACTAAGCCTGGTTTCCCTTTTTGGTTCATTGATCATTCTGACATCATTTGTTATTTGTCTTCCATTTATGTGTCAGCATTTCTTTAGTGTAGATGCTGCCCCTCAGTCCCACTTCTTTTATTAATAAATTCCTTTTGTGCATTAAGATTATTTTTTTGGGGTGGGAGGAGGATGGCAGACTCAAGCGCTGTCAGCCCTTTTGAACCAAGAGCCTGGTGTTAGCTTATTAAGTATAAGTAAGGAATTGTTAAGGCTTAACAAAAAATGTTTATTTGCATGTGGTAACATTTTAGTAGTGTGACATGAAGCAACTTAAAATGGTTTATTAGTTTGTTTTGTATGTTGAGTATTTGTATGTTTTTAAACGGTTTAAGAAATTGAAAATGATGAATTTTGCCTTGGCATTTGTGTGAAACCGTGTGATCGTTATGTTCCATAATCGGTCATAAAGTCTTCCCAGTACATTTCAGTATTATATTTTTCAAGAATTGATAATGCATATTGTGTTTGGTTGTATACTCTTAAAAAAGATTTTCTTGAAACAATTTTGCAATTGATCGTGAAACATTAGCACATTTGTTTGGGGCAGAAGTTTAGTTTTAATTTACCTAATGTCTTTGCATTTCATTTTTGTCACGAAGTTTGGTTTTAAAATGACCTAAAGGAACCTTTAACCAACATGTTCTTTGGAATATAGGTATATGACTGATGGGATGTTACTTCGTGAAGCTATGAATGATCCCCTCCTGGAGCGTTATGGTGTAATAATTCTTGATGAGGCTCATGAGAGGACACTGGCTACAGATATTCTAATGGGTGTTCTGAAGGAAGTTGTAAGACAGAGATCAGATTTAAAGGTGAAGTAATTTCTTCTCTCCATTTAATTATATATGTGTGTATATGGGCATAAAAATGGGGAATACATACTGATCAATAACCAACTGTAAGAAATCACCTGTAAAAGAAGGAACTAGTAAGTACCTTCTTGTTTTGTTTCTGCTTTGCTGTGTCTTCATTTTAGACTTTAAGTATATTTCTCCCCCTTTTTAGTAATGCATTTTTAAGCCAAATCTTCTCAATTTCTTACCCACCTAGTTCTTTTATAATCTAATAACATATATGTGTAACTGCGCTACTCACTCTACCCTTCATTAAGTACAGAGGCCCCCTTTACTTAAGGATCAAATCTTTGTCCCTCAGATCCATGTCCTTGTCTCATCATAAACACCCATTGTAACTTAATAGTGTTGGAGAGTGGAAATAACTATACATAGGACAGGCAGCTCCTTAGAAATGTAGTCGCTTACCCTAGTGTATTACTTCTTTTCTCCATACCGCATGTACCTTGGCCACTGTTACTATGTTGATTAAGGGCCTAAAACTATTTTTTACATTTTTGTCCCCCAAAGTCTATGAAGTTCACCTTTTTGCTGTGTTGTGTGTGTATACTATTCATTAGAATGTAGACTCATCCCTTGTTGATATGTGTGTTATAGAAGGGTTCATAGCCTGGCAACAGAGCGAGACTCTATCTCAGAAACAAACAAACAAGGGTTCAGCACTGGCAAGAAAGATTCTGGGTCTTTAGAAAAAAAATTGAGACCTGAGCATGTTTTTGTTTATAAAAATTAGGTCAATGCTTTAAAAAATATATTTAAAGAATAATGTGAGTACTGTCATTATTTATTAAACTTGCTGTGCTACCAAGGTTTTAGTGAGAACCTGAAAGTAGAAATTAAGAACTCTAGTGAAACATTTTATGGAGGAACCTTCTTTTTATATCTGGTCCACTAATTTTTGTTTGTTTGCATTTTCTTTCTGTTTTTCCCTATTTGCAAAGTTTTGTTTTAATAATGGTAGCAGTAATTATCCTACGTATTAATGTTTTCTTTTACCAATCTGAATTACATACAATTTTATAAAATCTGATTTTTAAGGTATTTTATGAAGAAATACTGTAGTTCATGCATTTATTTTTTTTCTAGATTTTTAAAAATGTAAATAACTTTTACTATAGTTCAGCCATTATGTATTTGATTTTTCATTTACACTTTAAAAAAAGGTTTTCATGGGCTTTTTAATAGCTGATATATACATAGAATAGTGAATATTGCTATACTTTAAGACCGCATAAGAACCCTTGAAGACAGCTTCAAGTAATTTACTGTTTTCTTTCAGGTTATAGTTATGAGCGCTACTCTAGATGCAGGAAAATTCCAGATTTACTTTGATAACTGCCCTCTCTTAACTATTCCTGGGCGTACACATCCTGTTGAGATCTTTTATACTCCAGAACCAGAGAGAGATTATCTTGAAGCAGCAATTCGAACAGTTATCCAGATTCATATGTGTGAAGAGGAAGAGGGAGATCTTCTTCTTTTCTTAACTGGTCAAGAGGTATTGTTTTAATTTTCTTCATTATTTAGCTTTTGACATACTGTTTCTAATATGCAGCAACTTTAATCATAAGAACATGGCATGTTAATCATTTTATTTCAATGTTCTTCAACCTGATTATATTAATATGTAAAATATATAACCCCCTTTATCTGTATACTATAGGAATACTTTTATATACCACTAGAGTTTGTGTTATAGTTAATTATTTTAAGAGTGTTAAATGCTTTTGGAATTTTAAGATTTTGCAATTGCAGTTTAGGAGATCCGTGGGATACAATTGGTATTATGCTGAGGCATGAATTTGCATCATAGCTGCTTTGAAATCAGGTTATCCTCATACAGTTATTTAGCTTGTGAGTGAACTTGGGTGCCTATTCATCGTCAAAACACTTCAGTTTGGTTTTGTCTTCCCATATGCTCATGAAGGTTGGAAAGGATTACTAAAAGTTCTTAGTTAGAATTTACTTCATTTAAAATTGTATTCTCAGATGTAGCATTTCTAAGCTTATTTTCAATAGGGTGTTTATAGGTGTGCTTTGGAATTCTTGAATGGCTAAATAAATTCAGAAGCTATTTGGATAATACAAAGTTTTAAAAAGGCTTTTACGAAAGGGTTTTTCTTTTTCTTTTTTGGGGTGGAGAGGGAGGACAGAGTCTCTCTCTGTCACCCAGGCTGGGGTGCAGTGGCATGATTATCGGCTCGCTGCAACCTCTGCCTCCCAGGTTCAAGTGATTCTCTTGCCTCAGCCTCCCAAGTAACTGGGCTCACAGGTGCCCACCATCACGCCTGGCTAGTTTTTTTATTTTTAATAGAGACAGGGTTTCACTATGTTGGCCAGGCTAGTCTCGAACCCTGGACCTCAGGTGATCTGCCCTTCTCAGGCTCCCAAAGTGCTGGGATCATAGGTGCAAGCCACCACACCCAGCCCCAAAATGCTTTTCTGATGGCATATGAACAGCAATGGTGGTATTGAGACTGTTGGGATAATCATTTTGTCCTCCTGTGTCTGGTCTCTCTAGTTTCTCACTTCCTCCAAAGTGCATAGTGTATTTTTATTTTTATTATTTTTGAGATGGAGTTTTGCTCTTGTTGTCCAGGCTGGAGTGCAGTGACGCGATCTCGGTTCACCACAACCACTGCCTCCCGGGTTTAAGTGATTCTCCTGCCTCAGCCTTCTCAGTAGCTGGGATTACAGACATGCACCACCATGCCCGGCTAATTTTGTATTTTTAGTAGAGATGGGGTTTCTCCATGTTGGTCTCGAACTCCCGACCTCAGGTAATCCACCTGCCTCGGCCTCCCAAAGTGCTGGTATTACAGGCGTGAACCACTGCGCCCAGCCATATTTTTATTTTTTAAATCAGTATTTAAAGTTGTCATCATATTCAGATAACGTAAGCTTATTGAGATTCTATCAGAAATTTATCAAATGGCCTCATGGTTAAGGACCTGAAAGGTTTTTCTCTGAGACAGCTTTGTGCACTATTTTTTAACTGTGAATCCCACAGCTGGGGAAAGGAAGGGAGTAAGCCGAAGGGTTTTCAGATGTGTGCTAGAGTGTAAGTCTTTCATGAAATAAAATGCCACTCTAGTTGTCAACTGTTTATATGCATACCATTGCTTCTTTAAATTATCTTTAGGTTCCCAGTCTTGAATTTGTAGAGTTTTGGGGAGAAGGTAGCAGAAAACCTAATGTTTTGTTTATATTTCATTCGTTGTATTTAGTAGTAGAGCTGGTCTAAAGTAAGTATTACCTTCTCATTTTTGTGAACCTTCGTTATTTTTACTTGGTAAGTTAAATGGTACTGTGAAATCAGTACTCCTTTCTTCATAAATTTGAATAGCCTCCATGAAATTGAGTAATCTTATAAAATTTTAAAACTGGTTTTTAAGAACATATTCTGACCACCTAAATAAAACTGCTTCTATAGTCACCTAAGTTAATTTGGGAGGGAGAGAGAACAGTGTTGCCTAGATAGGAATTAGATAAGAGTGATTGTAATTAAATAATTTTTTATTTTTAATTTTGCTTAGTAAAATTCTTTTTCAACATGCAGTGAGTTAATTGGTAAGGTCCAGATTAATTTACTAACATATTGCTGCTTTTGGAGTTAAAAATCTTTCCTCAAATAAAGAACTCCTGAACTGTCTTTATTTTTAGTATTGCTGATGACTAAGCAGATGGCTGCTGTTGGGACAGTGAAACTTCCTTTTCCTCCTCTACCTGTTTGTGTTTATATTCTGATGAATGCAGATAAGTTTTGTGGCATTCTCAGCTGATAGAGTTGACTTTTTGGAAGTTTGGCAAACCTCAGGGAAAATTTTTATTGCAAGTTTTAAAACTGTTTAGGACTTTATCTAAAAACATAAGTGTTACGGGATTTCTTCCACATTTTAGAGATGCCTTTATATCCTACATAGTCAACATTTTGTTTTAGCTCCATGCATTCTTAGCAGATTGGGTAATCTAATCTCCAGCAAAGTTGGAATTGTCATTTTAAAATACTGGAATCACAAAGCAAACGTCTAATTAAAGCACGTAATTTTTAATGTGTGAAATCTGGATATTTTGTGATTTCTGACCATTTATTTTTCATATATATACAGTAAAATTAAAATTGCAGATACTCTTAAGTGTTGGAGGCCTAGTTTTATATTATGTTCAAATATTTTTGAAGTTGGAGAGCTCTTAATTTTTTATTTGCATGCCAGCAGGGGGCATTCTAATCTAGATACAACGTTTGAAAGCAGTATTTTCAGAAAATATTTATTCACTTTGTTATGTTTTTTATTTAGATGAATAGCATCTACTTTCATTAGAAACTTGAGATTTCAAAGGGGGATCTGTTAACATTGAATCTTTAATAGTAATTTTCTGTGTTGATTTTTGAGACAGATAACCTTTAAGAAAACTCGTGTGTTTGAAATAAGTGAAAGTAATTTATTTGTTCTTACTATGTTAAGGAACTTTGTGTTTTTTGATACAGAAACATAGTTGGACATTAAAAAAAATACAAAGTAAACGTCCTAAAATTCTTCCTTACTCATTAGTATCGTTGTCCTTTGGGGGAAAAACGCGATTTGTTGACAAGGGTAGCTTCTGATTGGGTCATTTATTGGACAGGCTGCCTAGTATATAGTAAGCGTTTTACATACTTCTAGGTTTAATTGAATTAATACTCCAATAAAATTTGGAATACATTTGTCTGCAGTGCTGCCTTCCATTTTTAAGTTCCTTTGCCTCTCCCAGAGCTGTCATACATAATCTGTCTCTTTTTTCTTCTGTCTTGATATTCATTATGTCTCCTCTTGAATGCAAATGCCTTAGAATATAGTCACGTGTGACATAACAACATTTTGGTCAAGACAAACTTCTCAGATAGCCATGGTGCTGGTCCCATAAGATTATAATGGAGCTGAACATAACCTTGCAACATCATAGCACAACACATTACTCACTGCTTTGTGGTGATGCTAGTTCAAACAAACCTACTTTGCTACCAGTTGTTTAAAAGTACTATATAGCATGTACAATTATGTACAGTACATAATGATAATAGGACATTGTTAGTGGTTTATGTATTTACTACATGTTTTATCATTATTTTAGAGTGTTCTCCTTCGACTTAAAAATGTTAACTGTAAAACAGGCTTAGGCAGGTCCTTCAGGAGATATTCTAGGAGAAGACATTGTTATCACAGGAGATGACAGCTCTATGTGTGTTACTGGCCTTTGAAGACCTTCCAGTGGGCTGATATGTAAAGTTGGAAGATAGTGATATTGATGATCCTGACTCTGGGGGGGTCTAGGTTAAGTGGGTGTTTGGGTCTTTTAACCAAAATGTTTAACAAGTTGAAAAAGTAAAAAATTTTAAATTAGAATAAAGCTTATAGAGTAAGGATATAAAGAGAAAATACTTTTGCACAGCTGTACAGCGTGTTTGTGTTTTAAGCTAAGTGTTACTACAAAACAGTTAAAAAAATTAAAGTTCATAAAGTTAAAAAGTTGCAGTAAGCTAAGGTTAATTTGTTGAAGAAAAAAAAATACATCAAAAGAAAATACATTTTAAATAAATTTTGTGTAGTCAAAATGTACAGCGTTTATAAAGTCTACAGTTGTGTACAGAATGTCCTAGGCCATCACATTCACTGAGTACTCACTCACAGCAGCTTTCAGTCCTGCAGACTTCATTCATGGCAGATACCCTATACGGGTGTACTGATTTTTACCTTTTTTTTTTGAGACGGAGTTTCGCTCTTGTTGCCCAGGATGGAGTGCAATGGCGCAATCTCGCCTCACCCGCAACCTCTGCCTACCTGGTTCAAGCGATTCTCCCGCCTCAGCCTCCCAAGTAGCTGGGATTACAGGCATGTGCCACCACACCCAACTAATTGTGTGTTTTTAATAGACATGGGGTTTCTCCATGTTGGTCAGGCTGGTCTCAAACTCTCAACCTCAGGTGATCCGCCTGCCTCGGCCTCCTAAAGTGCTGGGATTACAGGCGTGAGCCACCATGGCTGGCAGTTTTTATCTTTTATACCATATTTTTACCATGCCTTTTCTTTGTTTAGATGAACAAACACTTCCCATTGTGTTACAATTGCCTACTGCATTCACTTAAGTAACATGCTCCTCAGGTTTGTAGCCTAGGAGCAATAGGCTATACCATCTAGGTTCATGAATACACTAGAATGTTTACACAACAACAGAGTCACCTAACAGATTTCTCAGAACATATTCCTGTCATTAAGCAACGTGTGACTGTAGTTTTCTGAGAAAAAAAATTGTAGCTGCTCTAAGACATTTGGGTTAGCCTAGTTCTTAAATATCTGTGTTGATACTGTAAAGGTGTTTGTTCTCATTAGGCACAATGAAGCAAATCTTCCATATAATTGCATTAGTGATACGTGATATTAAAGCCTAATTGGCTTATTTAAAATGTCTAGCACATCAATTTCTTTTAGATTGTGAAAATTGAAAAGGTCATAAGTGCATTTAAATATTCCTGGGTGAGAAATTTCAATTTTAGTACAATTTGTTGAGAATTAATTAGGAAATCTGACTCTAAGAAAAGGGTGGGACCCCCCCCCCCCCCCCCCCCCCCCCCCCCCCCCCCCCCCCCCCCCCCCCCCCCCCCCCCCCCCCCCCCCCCCCCCCCCCCCCCCCCCCCCCCCCCCCCCCCCCCCCCTGGAATTCAAATAAGGCAGTTATATATTCATTTGAATACAAAAATGAAAGTTTCTTGGATTGTTTTGGAAATCTCGTTGAAATTTGCTAAATTAGTTTGGTTACTAAATTGAAAATAGGGTATCTATGAAGTGAAAGAGGATGGCATACATAAAATAGACTGCATAGAACTGTGATTATAGTAAATAAAAATGTTTCAGTATTCGTTTTTAGACTCACTTTTATTTTGTAGGAAATTGATGAAGCCTGTAAGAGAATAAAGCGTGAGGTTGATGATTTGGGCCCTGAAGTTGGTGACATTAAAATCATTCCATTGTATTCTACACTTCCACCTCAGCAGCAGCAACGCATTTTTGAGCCTCCACCTCCCAAAAAACAGAATGGAGCAATTGGAAGAAAGGTAACATTAGAAATGTTCTTTATAAACATTTCACTAATAATGAAAGAATTATTTATGATATACAAACTTCATTCAGTTATAAAGGACTAAGTTGTGGGTGATTATGATCTAGGTTTGTACAACAAAATAATATCCATTTGTAGGGTTCTGCATCTCTCTTGACCCTAAAGTAAGAATGGGTACTGCTTCTCCTAGGTAGTCCCTCCTTAGCAAATGGAAGATTCGTTAGAATGGGTTAAGAAAAGAGGATGTTGGCCAAGTACTGTCTTTTCTTCTATTAAATCACTTGGTATAAAGTAAGCACTTTTTCTTTGGTACCTTGGCCTTCTGCCCATAATTTTCTTTAAGGCTTCACCAAGTAATAATGTCTACAGGTGGGAAATGTTGACTCTGTGCAGACCTCTAATAACAGTAGCACTGTTCTGGCCGGGCGTGGCGGCTCATGCTTGTAATCCCAGCACTTTTGGGAGACCGAGGCGGGCAGATCACGAGGTCAGGAGTTTGAGACCAGCCTGACCAACATGGTGAAGCTCTGTCTGTGTTGAAAATAAAAAAAAATTAGCCGGTCATGGTAGCGCATACCTGTAATCCCAGCTACTCAGAAGGCAGAGGCAGGAGAATCACTTGAACCTGGGAGACGGAGGTTGCAGTGAGCTGAGACCGTACCCCTCACTCCAGCCTGGGCAACAGAATGTGACTCCATCTCAGGAAAAAAAAAAAATAGGGTAGCACTGATCACACTGCATAACTACGTGAGTTCCTTAAAGGCAGAAGCTTCATCTAGATCCTGTCACACAGACAGGAACAAGGTTATTTCAGCCCTATTTCTGAGATACTTTGTTGAGGGGTTGGGAAGACATCCTGGTTCCAGTTTGAAACAGCAGCTGGGCTTTTATTTATTTTTTAAGATTTGGGAGTCCTAATAGAGTCTTTGAAAATAAGATTGCACAGTTTTATTAAAAGGTTTAAATCACTTGAACAGTGGAGTCAACTAGACTTTTAAACCTAGCCATGTATTAGGTTACATAATAGCTGCATGTGAATTTTGGTAAGATTTTCTTAATTTGTGATCCTAGTTTTTTCATTTTTTAAAGCTGTTACTTTGATCCCTTAGGGGGACGATTGTCAAGGATTAAGTTTGACGTATACAAGATACTTATGTACAAGGCTTTTGTGGCAGCTGCTATAAGTTTCTTCGGTTTATTTATATTGAAAAAAGTCTTACCTGAACTTTTTACTCACCTCATTTACTTGTTAGTCAAAATCGAAATTTGTTGCTTTCTTACTTCTGTATTGAGGACTAACACACCCACAACTTCTTTTGTGATTTTTTTTCCCAGTATCTTTGCTAATTTTTTGATGATTACTGAAAAATTACAAATCATAAACACAACTGATTATTTTTTACATGGCCATATAAAACTTAAATGAACAAAATATGTTTCTCAAATTGAAAGAATTCACTGAGTGGATGTGCAGTAGCAGCCTAGTGTAATATAAATAGGGATTGATAGAAATATTTAAAAAAAAACAAAACAGCTTTTGAGTTTTTCATAGATCATCAAGTGTAATAAATTTGACTTTTAGAAAATAGTCTAATCATAGCTTCATAATGTTGAACTTTTAATTATTTTTTGCCTGTCTCTAGAACATGTTAAAATATTTTTTTCATGTTACCTTACGTGTATTCTGAACTTTGGGGAAAACTTGTCATTTTAAGTGATAGTTTTAATATATAATTTTGAAGCTGATTTGTGGACTAGAAAGTGCTTTATTCTCTGTGGGCCTAATTTTAGCTTGATTCCTCATCAGCAGAAATATATATCTATATATATAGAGAGAGGGAGAGAGAGAGAGAGAGAAATATGTCTTAAATATTTATATAATAAACAGAAGTTAATGCACCCTTCAGGCAGAGCCTTTATTATTATTATTATTTTTAAAACAGCATGGGGTCTCACTATGTTGCCAGGGCTGGTCTTAAACTCCTGGGTTCAATCAGTCCCCACTCCTGGGCCTCCCAAAGTGCTGGGACTATAGGCGTGAGCCACCAGGCCCGGCCCTCAGCCTGCCTGTTTTTCATTTGTCTTGAAATCATGTGTACTTTGTATATCTGTATTTGTTTTATTTTTAAAATGTTGTGTTTGTTTGCCATTGAGTGAAATTGGTGTACAACAAAGATGTCCCGTTTGTGCATCCTTTTGTGTACTTCTCATTTCATTGAGTTCTACTTTGAGAAATACGGGCCCATATTTACTACAATTACACATCTGAGCTCTTGCTGTCTTAAGCCTATGAAGTAAATTAAGGTTTTTGTTTCTGTTTTGCTTTTTGTGTTTTAAATCCTTAGGATGCTGAGGAGAATTTTGTCTTATTGAAAAGAGTGACTCAGCAATGGCTGGATATGTGATGATGGCCACAGTTGGTGATGGGCTCACTCTGAGGACTGATCATGAGCTTGTATTTCAAAACTAAGAGCTATAATGCCACTTTGCCATCCAGTGATGGTGTTTCAGCCAAAGCTGTAGGACCTCTTGCTGGGAAATCATGTTATCCTTACCTTGAGTCAATTTCATCTTAGAGATTGAGACGAGCACTGATGTAGCTTCCCTGGACGGTCCTAGGGAGAGTAAAGGAAGACTTCCTTGGCAGTTGCTGCATCATTTTCATTATGAGGAAGAACATTCTGAGGTGCAGCATGTTAAGCACAAATTTAAAGTTTTCATACAAGGCTAACTTATAGAGGAGGGATCTATACAAGTTTTACTGTTCATATGTAATTTTAAACTTACTGTTTGCATCTAATTGTGAAAAACAAAATATTTGATTTTTTTTGTTACACTGTTGATTCTAATATAAGGATAGTAGCTAGCATAAAGCAAATATATAAAAGTATTGAAAGTTTTTGAACAAATAAAATATTTAATATGATATTTTAATTTCCATCAAATTGTGAGTCTGTATAACTTTATATTTGAGTACCTTTTATAAGGCAGTGCCATTTCTTATTTCTCTTAGTTTATGCAAAATAGATTTTATAACTTGATTGTGATACTAATAAAACAGTAACCTTTTAAACATGTTACAGTACTAATGGTGAACGATTTCAAGTTTTTAGCAATCAAGAAAGGTTGAGAATGCAACATATATTAATACGAAAGTAGATATTTTTACCTCTTGGTAATTTTTGAAGTTTATTGAAGTATTTGACTAAGTTAAAAGTTATAGTAATTCTTTACATGCATTCAAGTTTACTCTTCAGTGGATAACTTCTCTGCATTTCTTGACTGAGACATACAATTGTTATTTTATGGATTTGGTTGTTACTAAAATACCACTATAATTATTTTTTAAATATTTAGTTTTCACAAATTTTGTTCATACAAATAGCTGACTTTTCTATAGTTTATCCTGCATTTTGCTAATTAATACGATTCAGAGCATCAGTTGCTCAGTAAAAAAGAGAAATGGCCCTTATGGAGATGGTTCTATAGTTTTAAAGAGAGACTTGATGATCCAGGGTCTGAAGATAGCTTACTGTGGTGCTGCTGGGACGTTTATAAGCAAATAAGTTGATGTCCTTGTATTGGAGACCCCCACAGAGTTCCCTGGGAACTAAAAATCCAAATTAGTTTAAACTAAATGCATTATTGTGTCCAGACAGTATTCAGGTAGGGCAAATGAAGTACTGCGAGTTCTGCTCTGAAGTGGAGTTATTGGGGGTGGGGTGGGGGGTGGGAAAGTGGTTGGTTCTATTAGAAAAAAAGTAAGTTCTATTAGAAGGCAGGTTATTGAGGGGGAAAATTGACTCTTAGCATGTCCTGACAGTGATGCCAAGCTTTTCACCATAGGGTCTGTTCCATATTAGTAAATGAAATTTGAACACTTTTTAAGGCTCTTTGAACACTTACTGCAGTGTTGCAGTCTAGAAAGCATGTAACAATTATATTGATTCTTACTGGTCATAATGTAAATCCCTTGACAAATTCAAGGTCATTTTGTCTCCTGATGGGTTCCTGATTGTATGGTGTGCCATTTACAATTAGAACATGCTTAGGGCTTACCTCACTCAATTGCTGAGGTTCCAAAGAAGCTTTTATCTTGTCATTTATTAGTTTGCTTTTGCATTGTGTGTGTGTGTGTGTGTGTGTGTGTGTGTGTGTGTGTGTGTGTGTATGTATGTATATTTAGCCTTAGCTATTTTTAGTCCTTGAGAAAGGCCTAAAACTTGTGCTTTTTTGTAAGGACTCAATTTAACACTTGTATTTTAGGGTTTGACTTTTGGCTGGCAATAGGCTCTTATTAATACCAATAATGACATGGGTTTGCCAAGTTGGCATAAATCATTTGATTCTTAAACACATGCAGAATCATGCATCCATGTCTTGTTAACTATTACAGAATTTAATACACACAGACCCAGACAAAAGACATACAGGATGAAATTATTTTGTGGAGAAAAATTAAGTGTTTTTTTATAATAGTAACTCTTTAAAGAATTGGTCACATCAGAAATTTTTATCACATTGTATTCTGTTCTAGAAGAAATATGTGACATGTATTTTTTGCCAGAATAACTTTTTAAAAAGTGATTTTCTTCATAAATATATTCAGAACCATGGTTTTCACCCCAGAATTCCAGAAAGCCAGAAGACGTCTTCTGTATTTACAGGCATGTAGTTGGTTCTGTATAGATTTGAGATAGGGTCTTAGTCTGTTGCCTAGGGTGGAGTTCTGTGCCATGATCGTAGCTTACTGCAGATTCAATCTCCTGGACTCAACCAGTCCTCCCATCTTAGCCTCCTAGGTAGCTGGGACTACAAGCATGTGCCACCTTGCCTGGCTAATTTCTTTTAATTTTTTATAGAGGTGGAGTTTTACTATGTTGTTCAGGCTTGTCTCAAACTCCTGGACTCAAATAATCCTCCTTGGCCTTTTTAAGTGCTGGGATTACAGATGTGAGCCACCATGCCTGGTCCATTCTGTATAGTTTATAGAGTATTTCCACATCCTTACATAATTTATTCCCTACAACCCTGTGTTACGTAGACTAAGTAATATGCAAGTTATAAAAGGAGTACAAGCTTGGGGGTGTTAAAACCTTTCCACAGTTACTTAGCCACTCAGGTTGGATTGCTGTGTCTGCCAGTTATCTCTGAGTTCATCACTTCTTTAACTACAACAAACGGACTTTCTAGAAGAATATTAAATGCAGGTTATGCTTATTCAAGTTTCACCTGTTAACCTTATGTGTGGGGGTGTTTGCTTCAGTTCTAGCTGCTGATTATTTATCTAAATGTCCTGAAGAATGTATTTCAGCAACATCATCAAACCACTTGTCGTTCCTTATTCCTTTGCTAGTTGTCAGTCTTTTCAGCTGACAAATAAAAGGAAACATTTTGGTTTATTACTTGTAAATTATTCTGAAATACACTGATGGTAGATTGCTATTATGTTTTTAAATCCCTGAGGTTTCCTGCTAGTATTTTGGGAAGTCTACTACTTAGTAAATATGAAATCAGAAAATGAAACTTAATATTATTTTAAGTAAAATAGTGAATGCAGCAAAAGCGTATGATTTTTTAAAGCTATTGATTTATAAAATTAAGTGTTTTTAAAATAAAATAGGGATAAATATAAATCTTTTCATTTTTTGTATGTGTCCGTAGGCATTCCTGCCCACATGTGTTTTTTAAGATGGAACTTTAAGTGCCGTTTCCTTCTCTAATGAGTAGGTCTTAACCTTACCTTCAAGGACTATCCTAAATGCTGTTATTCTTCAGTAAAGCTTTTCTTGTCTTTGCTATGGAAGTAAACCTTTTTAAATTTCACAGTGTATCTTTGGTGCCACTCACACTTTCTATCCATGTCTAATCTTCCCTTACAAATGGTAAAAGCAGACTCTATTTGATTCATCTTCTGTATCAATTGCTTGCGTATACAGACATCTTCAACTTAATATCAGCAACCTGTTCCTGAAAATCAGATGTACTAAGTTAAAATGCTAATGAGGAATCCCCATTTCCCATTGTTTTAAAAGGAAAAAATTATATGTAACATCTTTCCCAAGTCCTTAACTAATTTTCTAAAACATATGTAATTTATAGTAAAACATGCACATACACAAAACAAGCTATCATATTAGTATGTAAATGCTTTAAATGTTTTGTCAATAAAAAAAATTATGGTTCTTAACAGTTGCTTTGTATTATTTAATAGCATATTACATGTCATCCCTTTGAGATCATGCACTTACCAAAATATTTACATTTGATTCTGCTGATCTGTCAGTTCTTACTGGATTATAACTTGAGGTTTTTTCTATGTGGCATTTTGTTTAAAATGTTGAGTTGAATTTTGGTGATATAAATAACGAAGTTTTCATTTTGAAAGATACACTTGTGGAAATTTGAATACTAATTATAAGGGCTGTTTTATCAGACATTTTGTCAGGCATGTTATATTGCTTTATCAGTGTTTTTCTTTTTATGCTGTCAGTTAATTTGATTAAGCAAAATGTAGCGCGGTTGAGTGATAACCTGAAGTAATTAATAGCTTTGTTGAGAAAGAAGTTGCTGTTGTGACGTAAACAAAATTTTGGTTTCTTAAATTTTAATTTACCTTTTTAAAGCATTGGCCATTGAAAATCAAATCATATTTCTAGTTTATTTGCTGGTTTGAAATTCCTTGTGTTAGTGAAAGTTAGTGGCTGATCTTTACCAGTCTGTTAATTTTATTCGATGTGTCATATAATTTATATACTGTATTTCTTAACAGGTAGTTGTGTCAACTAACATAGCAGAGACATCTTTGACAATAGATGGTGTGGTGTTTGTGATTGATCCTGGATTTGCGAAACAGAAGGTACATACTTAGTGGATACTTCATAAATTAGAGTTGGGTTAACAGTACTTACTACCCATTCATTTAATGGCTAAAATTTACCTTTCGGAATTATTTTCTTTTGTTTGATTTTCAGATTTCTGCTGTATGTTCTGGGTGGCTCTCAAAAATTAAGACACTGTTTAATATGTAATTCTAGGCTTTTTTTCCTTTTAGAATTGCTTTGATTTCTTTGTTTCAGTGTAGTGATGGTGGGTGTTTTGGCTTGTATATTCATTTAACAGTATGGGTTTAGTAATAAAGTACAGGATTTCCATCCCTGCGGTTCAGTCACTTATCCAACATTAGAGTTACTGCTGTCAACTAGGCACACTATTTGAAAACAGTACTATGTTACTCCTCTAGTTTAACAGTGCTGTGTACTAAATGAAGTGAAGTGCAAGTGAACTGGCTATTTAATAAATACATGTTTTATTTTTCAAGTATCTTTTGGATAAATTAATTACATTTTGTAGGCATATCATGTTATTGCTGGAAATTTTTTTCATTAAACAGTATCAGAGTAATAGTACCCAGAACATTGAGTTTTGAAAGTGAAGGTTTCTTTTTGGGCAGAATCCTTGACTACCCAGCATATAAAAAGCAAGGAAAAAGGTCAGCCTGATAGAACTGAAATTATCTGAAATTAGGAGGAGTAAGGATTATATAAGCTGTCTGTGTGTTTGACAAGAAGTTTTTCATGTTAGTTTGAGTCTTTCAGATGATCGAATTAGAATGTCTAAAAGAACTTTAAGGTTCAGGATGATGGGTTTTCTATTGTAGCAGCATGATTTATGGCTATCAATATTTCTTTGTTTATTTTGGAATTAACTGTGGGCTTTGGATACTTCCGTTGGATCACAAGTTTGTGTTTGACTGAAGAAAGACTCTTGTGGTATTTCAATTCCAATAGGTCTACAATCCTCGAATCAGAGTTGAGTCCCTTTTGGTGACAGCTATTAGTAAAGCGTCAGCTCAACAAAGGGCTGGTCGAGCTGGACGTACCAGACCTGGAAAATGCTTCAGACTTTACACAGAGAAAGCTTATAAAACAGAAATGCAGGTATGGGGTATTGTTGTTTCCTGCCTATATGTTTAAAATGTTAAGTTGAATTTCTTACCAGAAGAAAATTGCCTTATTTACTTAATCTTGCCCTTTAGGATTAAAAGCTCCTTAGCTTTTCCAGGAGTGAAATGTATAGTAATTAACTTAGGTAGTTGCACACCCCCTTATTCAAGGCTGATACATTCCAAGACCCCCCACCACCACCACCATGCCTGAAAACTAGAATATGCTGAACCTTACTTATATATACTATGTATAAATATCTTTCTTTACAATTTCACTGATAGAAGATACATTCTTACTTTAGATGTGTTTGTTTTTTTTTTTTTTTCTTTCCTTACTAGGTTTCAACTTCTTTTCTTTCCTTACTTTCAACTTTTCACCTAAAGGAAGCACTTCAGGGCGTATCCAAATTGCCAGCATCACTATTCTTGGCGCTTTGGGGCCATTATTAAGTAAAAGGTTACTTGAGCACAAGCACTGTGATACTGCAAAAGTTGATCTCATGACAGATGGTTGTTAAGTGACAAATGGGCATATAGTGTATATAGCATACTACTAAGAATGGTGCACAATTTAAAATTGATGAATTGTTTGTTTCTGGAATCTTTAAAATTTTTTCTGGTGACAGTGGTTAACTGAAACCATGGAAATTGAAAACACAGATGAGTGAAGACTACTATACAGATTTCTTTCTGCAGTTTCTAGTTTTATGGACAGTAGCAAACACTTCGAATACCATAAAGATAGTTGGAGAAAAATGGTTTCTCTCTAGTGTAGTCTACAAGTATTTATCTCTCCTGAGACAGTAGTGTAGAAGTAATGCCAAAACAAATAGCTCGGGAGGCAGTGAACAGCTTTTTGTTTTCTTGAACAAAGAGACTGATGCATGTTTAACATAACAAATACATGTTTCTGTTTTTTGCTAGGATAACACCTATCCTGAGATTTTGCGTTCTAATTTAGGATCAGTTGTGTTACAATTGAAGAAACTTGGTATTGATGATTTGGTACATTTTGATTTTATGGATCCACCAGGTATGACTTATCAAAACACATTTTTATCAGATCTTTTAACCAAAATTGACTCTTAGTGTTTTTCTGCATCCTATTTAATATATATATTAAATACATTTTGCCTTTTCCATCCAGTGTGCATCAAGATTAAGTCTTACGTGATAGCATTAAAACTAAAAAAGGTGACAGTTATATGAGCACATTCTTTTTTTTCTTCAAAAGTTATTATTGGGGGGGGTTAGGTAAATTGAATTATCCTCTGGGCATGAAAATGTGAGAATTCCTAATTTTTCTTTGGGGAAAAAACAGTCTGATAAACACATTGATGAATTAGCAGTTATTTAATGTATTTCGGAAGAAGACAGTTTTGCCTACAGGAGAATTTTGCAATGTTTTTATGATTCATTGTTTGCTAGATCTGTATAATTGAATTGGATGACAGTTTGAGTTTGGTCCACTGCAGAATGAAAAATGAGATTGCTTATAATAGTTTGTACTTTGTCACATTTTTGCTTGCTTAAGGCACCGTGTCTAATAGATTGTCTTTTATCCCTAGCTCCTGAAACTCTGATGAGAGCCCTGGAACTTTTGAATTATCTGGCTGCTTTAAATGATGATGGAGATCTGACTGAATTGGGATCCATGATGGCAGAGTTTCCTCTAGATCCACAGCTCGCAAAAATGGTTATTGCAAGTTGTGACTACAACTGTTCTAATGAGGTCCTATCTATTACTGCTATGTTGTCAGGTAATAGAGGGAAAGGAACAAAAAAAAGCCCAGCTCTTCAAAGTTTGGGTGGACTTCACTTTTGTTTTTGTTTTTTAATTTTTAGTATGATAGTGGATTTTATAGATGATTTTAAGGAATTAATCTTGTTTCCTAAATACCTTGTAAATAGCTTCGTAATGACATAGTACTTACAAAAGTAAAGTAAGTCATTGTGCACAAAAGATAGTAAAACATTGGCTGTCTTGAGTGCTAATAAAAATTGCAGTTAGTTTGAGCACAGTTGTAACTGAATTCTTTGGTTAAAGGTCCATCACTGCTATCTTTGTGGGGTTTTTTTTTTTTTTTTTTTTTTACTGCAAGTACAAGAAGAACTTTGCTCTAGTACTTGGCTCTATTAAATGTGCCTGTGGCAAACTTAAAGCTATACATTAAGTTGAGCCTTTTCTATATATGTACTCCAATGGCACCCAAACAAACATGAATTTCAGACTTGATAACAAGTAAATAGAAATAGTGATGTATAATTTTAGGCTTAAAATCTAATCTGATAATGACATTCTTTTACAATGGTAGAAAAACTTGGTAAAAGAAACAGACCTAATATATAAAATTGCCAATTTTGTAAAATTGGACCATTAAGCTAAGGAAATAATGCTGTTTTTAGTAACAAAATGTAAACCACAAATGAATAGTAACTTGGAAATTAGATTTTTCCTAAAGGAAAAGAAATATTGTTAAGAAACAAATGAATGGCTATTCTTACAGCTAAAAATAGAAAATAAGTTCTTACAATCAAAATATTCTCTGCTACTAGTTTTAGCACTGGAGAGAACTGACTCCCTATTGCTGAGTGGTTTATTGATCTTAATGCTGCAAATATTTCAAAATATTCTGTGGAATTAAAGGATAAATTGAAAAAAATTTAAATATAAAATAATATGGCTTAGTTTAGATGTATGGTATATTCTAATGGTGTGAATTTTTTTATTTAAGAAGTAGCTAAAATGTTTTCTTGCAGAGTTATGACTGATCAGACTCAGAGCAGATGGGCAGGGCAGTATTGAGTCACTTTAATTAAATTGTAGCTTCATTTGCGGAGGTGGTGGTAGGTTGTTGTCTGCCTTTCTTATATGTTGTTTTATAGATTCTCCCAGTTGTACCTCTCCCAAGATTTTAGTTTTTAGAGAAAGTGTGGGGCAAGAACTAATGGATTGTGTACTTATTTGTCTGTCTACCTAGTTTTTATTTCTCTAGGTTCTCTTATCAGATATACTTACATGATTACCGTTGTTTGAGTTAAGAATATTAGCTCTTTAAAAAGTTTGTTGTTGTGATGCAGTTGTAATCTTCCAACTACATCTCAGTTTTATTTGTAATTTTAAAAAAACCTTATTTTTATTTATTACAAATAAAAACCTTTAGTTTATCAGGAGAATGAGCATTTATGTGCAGCAATGTAAATGGACTGTTTTTAAACGGTCCATTTGTAGGAAAAGTGTTCAAATAAGAGGCGAGGAAGAAGTCATGGAACAAAAAACAGTTTGCTAAGCTTGTAATGCTTTGTTTGACATTAAAATAGTTTTTGAAGTTTTAAGGTCCTGATATTAACAGTGCAAATCTAGAGGCCTTTCAGAGCACGACTTATTTATTCCCACTTAACTCTAGTGGCTAGTTCACATTAACATTCACAGCTGTGAGAAGTTTGTGTACTTTTATCATTACCTTGCTTCAGTTACATTAAGCAAGAGTTTTAATATTTATTATGATCATGTTTTGTTGTCACTATTTGGCTATTTTGACATCTTTTTAAAGGGGAAACTGTATGGGAAAGAGTAATATGATACTGTATTTTATCTTGTTGTTGATTATTCCCATTATCTTCTATCGGAACCGATAATTTATGAAGTTTTTCATTGACAAGGTTTTAAGAGCTTTTAAAATGTGTTGAAAAAGTCCCAAGCTGTTAAGTATTTTTATTTTCATATTGCTTTTATGACTATGGAATTGCTAAACTGAATTAAGGAAAGTTGTATTTCAAAAAATGTAGTACATGCTTTGTAACAATTTAAAGTTTTATGTGAATTAATATTGAGGCTCTAAACAAATAACTGTAGTTACATATTTTGATGACCCTTGATATGACTGTTTCAGACTAATTGTCAACTTTTGAAATATTGGACTTTGCTTTATATTGAGGTTTTGATACAAATAAGTTTGTTTTTTTCTTTTTTAAAATTGGGACTTTTATTTTCTAATCCTTTTGTTAAAATGCTGAAACACTAGGCTGAATATCCCAGCCTTTTTGAATTTTCTTAATTCAGAGGCGGTTTAACCTTCCACCACTACTGCTATCATCCAAACCTAAGAATTCTTGATATTTTTATGTTTACATATGCTTCTGCTCACCGGTGCTAATAGTGATACCCACCAGTTGGTAATAGCCACAGTATTAGGGAAAAAATTCTGATAGAAACATGGCAGTAGACTGGTTTCAAAGTTGTTGTTAGCTCTGCAGTGGGCAAGCGTAGCTTCCTAACTTTCATGGCCATTCAATAGATTTAGTGGATGTCCTTTTGAAAAATTACAGTTAGCTGAAAGGCAATTGACACCATTATTCTGGTTATTGGTAGAGCTATCAGCACTGGTTTTTTTAAATAAGTTGAGCTTTTTAGTATCCTGATGGCCTTCAGAATAGCTGTTTTGATGCCTACTTTTAGATCTAGTTAAAATAATCAGGTACTCTGTAGCTTTGAAATCCTCTTGTCTTACAGATGTGGTTAGGTGTTGATGTACCAAATCAAGGTAGTAAACAGTCCAAGATGCAGTTGGAGGCCATCCTGCCCTGCCCTATGCTCTGTGAACTGACCTAGCTAGGCCTTGTTCCTCTATCTGTGAATGCGTGACTCATCGATATGGGCGTTTGTGTTGGGCCCATACCAACCTTGTTTAGTCCCACAGTGTTTTGTTCGCCCCACGGAGGCCAAGAAAGCCGCAGATGAGGCCAAGATGAGATTTGCCCACATAGATGGAGATCATCTGACACTGCTGAACGTCTACCATGCTTTTAAACAAAGTAAGTGTAAATTTGATTGGAGACATTCTTTTGTCTAAATGTCACTTGCAGTGTATAAGATGTTTCTTTGTCCCACTTTCATTTATTATCTGTGACAACTTACATTAGAAACCCAGAGGTACTTTAGAAAAACTCCTGACTAGCATTTAAAATAGAAATTGCCAATCTTTCCCAAAGTTGTTTATGTTTATAATCAGGGGATAAAGCACCAGTTGTAGAAAACCTGAAAAATACGGTGATAAAAATGACAGACTTGCATGACATTTATCGCTAACATGCAAGTTTTTATATACTTTTATTTCTGTGCATTTTACATTTTAAGAATAGTTTTATATTGTTTATACAATTCATTACTCTAACATTTTTACTAATAAAGAACTTTTTACACCAAAATAAAGCTAATAGAAAAAAATGGACAAGTATGAATGATGGTTCTCAGGCTACCAGTGGTCTTGTAAACATGATATGGAAAAGTTCAACTGTACTGTTAGCCCAAGAAATGCATTATTATTTTGGCATTATTATTGATAATGAAAGGCACTACCATTTTCTCACCTATAAAATTTGCAGACATTGAAGAAAAATATTCCTTAGCTGTATGGGAGTGGGGTTATGTGGTCTTTATGTGATTTTATGTTACCAGGAACTTTAGCAACCTTACACTCTTTGACCCAGAAATAATTTAAAAAGTTATTTTTTGGTATTCTGTGTACACTGGTTTGATTAAAGAATTTCATCCCATCATTATTTATGGTGGTAAAATAAAATTGGCTACCCAAATGCCTACCAGTGGAAAAATTGTGAGTTATGCTGTAGACATATGAAGTAATTGTTCTAGCTTTAAATTATCTTATCAGAGAATAGTGACCTGAAAAACATTTGCCAATGACTTGTAAATGAGGAAACATAATAATAACGAAGTTATTGCTAGCTGCTGTTGTTGGAATGTACCATTTACAAAAATTGAGAGGAAACCTTAATAAATTCAAAGGAGAAAAAAAATACAGCAATTGAGTGCAACCGGATCTGACAGTTTTGGTTTTTTTTTTAACTGATTGCCCTACAACATCACCCCGTGCCAAAAATGTGGAATTCCGTCACTAAGTTTGTAGTTTCTTCTCATGAGAAATTGGTTTCCTAATTTATAAAGTTGACATTCCAATTTTGTATGTCTGGTTTTATTTGTAACTCATTTTTATTATCTCATAAAAATCTCATTTATACCCCTAAAATGGGGAGCCTGTTGACTTTGGCACATCTCTGTGGGGGTGATGGTGAATTTATTTGTCTTGGGGTCCAGAAGTGCTAGAGGGCCAGTGTGTGCACCAGACGTAGTACCTAACTTGCTTTACGTCTGTTGCTTACTCCAGAACCCTGATATGAGTTGAATAGAATTGATGACTAGCAGAGAGAAAGAATGGAGCCCTTCTCTGCCCAGGCCCAAAAAAACTTGGGCAGATATGAAAGTTAAGGGAAATGTGGTTATGAAACCAAAGGCTCAAGACCAGCACATGGTTTACCTTAGAATCTTTCTTGTATCCAAATACTGGTCTTACGAAGTGTTAAAGACTTACCCCTGATTAGACAGATATACTCAAAAAACCTACCGTATTCCTCTTGTATGCAAAACATGCAGGGTGACCAAGAGATACATAACCTATTAAAGCCTTGAGAAGGAACAGATTTACAGTCAGAGGGAATGTAGTAAGTTAGAATGGTCTTGTCCACTCACCAGATGTGTGATCTATTTCTGATAAATACATCAAAATACTACTTTTTACATCAAAATACAACTAATAAAATAGAAAAAACAGACAAGTATGAATGATGGTTCTCAGGCTACAAGTGGCCTGTAAACAAGAGTTGGAAAAGTTCAAGTCTCCTGTTTGCCCAAGAAATGAATTATTAGTGAGAGGTACTATGAGCTCTCACTGCCAGAGGGATGGTTAGTCATTGGTGGTTTTTAGGGGTTTGCAGTGTGTGATGACTTGACATTTATTAGAACCGTCCTTATTAGTTAAAGATGAGGATTTATCTTTTAATCACTGATTGCCACCTTTTCAAATAAGAGAAGCCCTTTAAAAAAAAAAGCAAAAAACTTTGCCAGATCCCCATGCGTTATTATTTCAATATAGGCATATATATGGATATGAAAATATTTGAAATATTTTCATGAAAGCTTTTTAAATGGTTGTATGTTATTAATTGAATCATTCAGTATATTTGAAACAAAGCGTGTTTCAGATACTGGTCAAGATGTTTTACATTACAGACAATAGTTGATTACATAGTGAAGCTAAAATGTCATGTCAATTAAAATGTTGTCTTAATACTATTTATGGAAATAACCCTTTGAAATCCAAAACTAGATTTAAGTTATTTTGCAGTACCTTAATCTGTCTGGGGAGGGGAGATTACTCTCTAAAAATTAGACAGTGATTTGGCTTTAGATCTTAGGGGTAGTTTACTGTATTGGTAAGAGAGAAACAGCTAAAGTTATATTAATAAAATGTTCCCAGTTTTAGATTTACTTTTCCCATTTACACAATTATTTCTCACAAGTTTAGAAATACAGTAGAACCATCAGATGTTAGTTATTAGTCATTTGTTCTTAACAAATAACTTAGAATTGCCATTTTTCCATCTGTAGTACATGAATTCTAAAAATTGAGAACCACACAAAAAAACTACATTTCAAGCCATAGTCTGCAAATCAACAACCCTTTCAAAAATTTGCCTTTTTATTGTCCAGCTTGGGCATTTTCCTGCCTTTCAGCTTGTTATAGAGCATCAGCGTAAGTAAAATTACCTCCACGGTGTGCTGTTTCAGCTCCCAAAGATATTCAGTGCTTTGGTTTAAATGTCAATAGCTTCAGATGGGTACCTTTTATTTCTTATTCCAGATGGATTACTTAATGGGTGTTCTAATATGTTACTGTATTCTTTAATTCAAAGATCTATTTCCTATCTCCACCCCCACCCACTCTTAATTTCTGAAATGGGGATGCATTTTGTAATGGATAAAAATGTACTTATGTATTTGTTATGACTCTAAAAAACATTAAGGCAAAGTTATGCACTATAACTAGAATCCTAGAACCAAAGAGAAAAGAATATGCTGAAGGTAAGCATACATCACAGTAGCAAGAGAAGGATCAACAGTTTTAATTTTTGTTTTCTCTCTCCCATTTCACAATAACCCTCTTATTTATCAAAGGTCCTCTGAAATAAATAATGCAGTTCTTTGCCATGACTGTCTTTGGTACATAAAAGATGTCACTGTAAAATTTTTTTCATGATGCTACAGGTTGAGCTCTTTAAATGAGCAACACTAGGCTAGTTGGAAGCTTATCAAGGATTCATCAGAGAAATATCCGTTTGATAATACATGCAGTAAAATTACTTGAAGTTCTTAGACTTAGGTTTTGTTTATTAAACGTGAATGGAGGTTTCAGGCATCCTTGTAAACTTCAGTTTCAGGACTTGCTGGTAAATTGCTTAGAGGCACATGTGTCGCTATAAAACTTTGACATCTTTAAGTCTGGGGTGCTCTAGCTCAGGCATAAAGAACAATACCGAACAGTTGTTTGCAGTTATCTTAATCTAAAGCTGTAGTTTCATTGAAAATGAACAGGCCGTGACTTTTACCTAATACACCCAGCCTTCCCTTATCTGATAGACTATCTTTTGGAAACAACCAGGTGGATGTTAATGGGTGAAATAATTCACTAAAAACAGTTAATTCAAAATCATTGTTTTGGCATCCAAATCCAAAAGCCTTGTTACTGTTTCTAATGTTGAATCACACTACAGATCTTTGAGAAAGTTGGTAACATTGCAGTTTTAAAGAAAATGTTGTGGGTAAATCTCCTTTCTGGTTTATTTAGCTTATTCTTTATAACAATTTTTTTAATTAGAGAATATTCCTGTGTGGATGATTCATGGTCCCCTCTTTTCTCCCCGCCTTCCACCTTTTTAGATCATGAATCGGTTCAGTGGTGTTATGACAACTTCATTAACTACAGGTCCCTGATGTCTGCAGACAATGTACGCCAGCAGCTATCTCGAATTATGGACAGATTTAATTTGCCTCGTCGAAGTACTGACTTTACAAGCAGGGACTATTATATTAATATAAGAAAAGCTTTGGTTACTGGGTATTTTATGCAGGTATGTAGATAATACGGGAATGAATAATTAAGTATTCACATGACACTGATTTAACAGTCCTTTGAATCCACTCGAAAGCAAAAGTGAGTTTACGCATGCCCTTAAAAATTAATCTTAAATGTTGTTACATCCAGTTTCTTTGAGTGAATTAATATACTAAGAAATCTTAAGTATTTAATGAGTAACAAATTAATGCACTAAATGGCTAAGGTAGTCTAGTTATGCAGGAATCAGTTTTAGAATTATTTTATTAAAAGAGTCTTTGTTGTACAAAATGGAAACTTTGGCTACTTTCAGATGTGATTAGGCACCCGTTTCTTCAGGAATGTGAATATTGATCAGTGCAAAGTTTCTCTGAATCTAGGTCTTAATTGGAAATATATTGTCATAGCAGAGTACTAAAAGGAAGCAATTGAGCAGATCCAAAAGTACATACAGTTGACTTTAGTCTTTATCTAAAAACTAAGCACCTCCAAATTCAAATATTCAAATACGTGGATTTCATTTACAGTCCTCTTACAGAGTGGATCATTGGTAATTATGTCCAAGACCCTTGCATACTGCAAAAGCCAAAATGTCTGTTGAGTAGCAATAAAGATGAAACATAATTTAAAAGATTTTATTTAGTTTAAGTGTGCTGTATTAATGGCTATACAAACAGAAGTAAAACTTGTCAAGTAAATATTGCGAAGTTATTTTAAGGTGTTTATAAAAGAAGAGAAACTTTGAGAAAAATGCAAGAAAATTTTGTGGTGATAAAATTGAAAACAAACCACTTGATTTGGGATAGGTCTCTTCTATCTGTTTCCTGTTTGTTCATTCTCTCTTTGACTGTGTCTCTTAAGCAAGATGATGTGGCTTACCCTTAAGGCCAGATGGGCTCAATAGCTAGAATATGAGCTTAAAGACAGTCTCAGAATGAAAAATCAAAGGAGATTGGGGAGATGTCTGTATTTGAATCTAAGTAACAGTAAGAATGTTTATTGTGGCATCTTATTATATAATATCTTAGGCTTATTAGAGTTTGGTGAATAATAGGTATGAGCATTCTTTCTCGAAACTCTTAACTATATTCTTAATATTTAATATGTACTAGCTTCTTTTTGACATGTTCTGTTCTTTTTTAGGGGAAAGGGGTGGGGTGAGGGAGGCAAGGTCTCACTCCCAGGCTGGAGTGCAGTGGTGCAATGACGGCTCACTGCAGCTTTTACCTTCTTGGGCTCTGGTGATCCTCCCACCTTAGAGTTACTGGGACTACAGGCACGCACCATGATGCCCAGCTAATTTTTGCCTTTGTGTGTGTGTAGAGACAGGGCCTCGCCATGTTGCCCAGGCTTGTCTTGAACTCCTGGCTTCAAATGATCCTCCTACCTTGACCTCCCAAAGTGCTGGGATTACAGACATGAGCCACCAGGCCTGGCTTGACATGTTCTTAAATTTGCTTTTTATATTCAAAAAAAATTGATGAAATTATATTCAAGCATTATACTTCTTAATTATGTAGATTAAAATTTGGTACAAACAGCTGGGCACCACAGAGTATGCTTGCTAGTAGTGCTTCTCTAGTAGTCCTCGCTACTAGAAAAGTTGAGTAGGGAGCAAGGAGCGTTGAAGCCAGCCCAGGCAACATAGCAAAACCCTAGCTCTTAAAAACAACAAAAAATTTATTAGAAACAACATGCATTGTAATACCTGACACCTAATAGGTGTTTAATAAATATTTTGAATGAAATTGAGTTTCTTTTCCATTATTCATGTTCATTCTTTATGCACAGAATATTAGAATTGGAAAGGGAGAACTTGTCAATTTTGATGAGTATCACCAGTCAAGGCGTTACCAAAAAAAAGAAATGAAAGAGAAGCACGTGCAGGCTCTTTTTTTTCATTTTTATTTTCCTGTCTTTGTAGGTTACCTTTTTCTTTTCCTATTTGCCCTCTTTAGTTTTCTACCTTATTTTTTATTTATTTATTTTCTTTTTTTGAGATGGAACCTCTCGCTCTGTCACCAGGGCTGGAGTGCAGTGATGTGATCTCAGCTCACTGCAACCTCCGCCTCCTGGGTTCAGGTGATTCTCCTGCCTCAGCTCCTGAGTAACTGGGATACAGGCACCCGCCACCACGCCTGGCTAATTTTTGTATTTTTAGTAGAGATGAGGTTTCACCATGTTGGCCAGGCTGGGCTAGAACTCCTGACCTCAGGTGATCCTCCTGTCTCGGCCTCCCAAAGTGCTGGGATTACAAGCATGAGCCACCACACCCGGCTTTAGTTTTCTACCTTAGACATGAATGTTCTGGTAATTGTTTGTCTACTCATAGTTGGCGCCCAGTGCTGAAGAGCCCGCTCTCGATGGTCTAAGGCAGGAAAGATCAGATAATAATGTTGGGCTCTGTGGACCCGTGAGATCCCTGTCAGAACTACCTAACGCTGCCTGCCCTTGGAGCATAATAGGTATAGACAAATGGGTATGACTGCGTTATAATAAAACTTCCCTTATGAACACTGAAGCTTGAATTTTACATGCTACTCATGCTTCATGGGATGTTTTTTGTATGATATTTTTTTCTTTCTAATTAAAGATGTATAAACCATTTTGGATTCACAGACCTTACAAATAGAGGCTGTGAGTTGGATTTGGCCCACAGGTGGCAGTTTGCTTATCTCTGCTTTTATAAGACAGTGATAAAAATGTATAGCCATAGAATGAAAAGTAAAAGGGAGGCCTGCCTTTTCCTAACTATATAGGTAGCTTTACAACTAGTATGTCAGAAGCATTGTGTTAATAATGTACTGGGTTTTTGTTTTAGGTGGCACATTTAGAACGAACAGGGCATTACTTAACTGTGAAAGATAACCAGGTGGTTCAGTTGCATCCCTCTACTGTTCTTGACCACAAACCTGAATGGGTGCTTTATAATGAGTTTGTTCTAACAACAAAGAATTACATCCGGACATGTACAGATATCAAGCCAGAATGGTAAGTACACCTTTTGTTCTAATAGTTTTTTGTTAATACTTCACTCAAAATGGAACCCGACTGTTGCTAGAGTCATGGCCTTGCATTCACTCATTGACGATTTATATTTCATTGTGTAGGTATGAGGGTATTGACTGGATGGTGTGGTTAATCTTTCACACCCTTCTTTTGATAAGTGGAAAGTGGGATTGTTGATATTTATGGGCAGGATTTGAAGCCAAATGTAAAGTTACATTTGAATAGCATGAAAAGTTTCTTTAGGGGCTGGGCATGGTGGCTCACACCTGTAATCCCAGGACTCTAGGAGGCCGGGGTGGGAGGATCACTTGAAACCAGGGGTTCAAGATCAGCCTGTGCAATATAGCCAGACCCCATCTCTACTAAAATATATATAGGTGTGTACAGAAATTTGCTGGGCATGGTGGTGCTGCACACCTGTAGTCCCAGCTACTGGGGAGGCTGAGGCAGGAGGATTGCTTGAGCCCAGGAGTTTGAGGTTGCAGTGAGCTGTGATCATGCCACTGTACTCCAGCCTGGGTGACAGACCCTGTCTCTCAAAAATACTTTTAAAAAGGGTTTAAAAAAATTTTTTTTTTTTTTTAAAGAGTTTCTTTGGAGCCATTCTTTTGCTGTTGTGATTAACTCAAGTCAGTACTGTTTCTTGCAGAAATTTTTTTTTTTTACATTTTATTTCTCCCATTACAATTAGCTCTCAACTATTTATTATTTATATATTGGTTTTTAGGAATTGTGCAGGCATAAAAATGATAACTCTTTGTGTTTTAACATACTAGCTTTTACAAAATGTAGAGTGAGAACTGATTGTTTTATTTTAAGCAAAATAACCCTCACCTTCATGGTTTTTTTTATTTATGCCAGAATCTGTTCTATAACCTATGATAGGAAATGTCAGCCAAAAGTAGTGGGACTGAAGGCATGTATTCTAGTTGCTGTCACCGCTTTATATTGTATGACTGCTTTCTTATACAGATTTGGGACTTCTGACACTTAAATTGTGTAGGACATTACCATTTTATCTGAAATGCTTTGTTGAGAAAAAAATTGTATAGCTAAACTTTATAAAATATTTCAGTCAGGTGTATTTTGGGGGTATAGAGTTACAGTTATTTAAAAAAAAATTGGAAATGAGAAGATCCAATCATTTGAATACCACGATGTTTCCTACACAGAACCTGTTACTATATCCTTGGAGCTGCAAGTTAATAGTGTGCCAGAGTAAAGAAATCAGTGACTTTATCTGTTATCCTTACATTAATGTATCTTGAGGGTTTTTTTTGTTTGTTTGTTTATGGTAAGTTCAACACCAGAAAATTTACATCTTACTAAATAAAATACTTAACACATTTCTAAAAGTGCCATTTGTAAGGATTAGTTATTTGTATTTTTATGAGACTTGAATTCATAGATTTGCCTTGGTTCATCAGTATATTAATGAATAATGCCTATCCTATTAACAACTCCAGTATTTCAATTAAATGTTAATTTGAAAATTTTTCTCCCCCTTTCTAAACAGGTTGGTGAAAATTGCCCCTCAATATTATGACATGAGCAATTTCCCACAGTGTGAAGCAAAAAGACAGTTGGACCGCATCATTGCCAAACTTCAATCCAAGGAATATTCACAGTACTGAATTCAGTGCTTAGAACTGAAGTTATTGAGAGGACAGCTTTAAAAGATGAATGAACTCAAAAGTTCGAGTTGTGCTCTTCACGTTGGTTCGATAATGGCCTTTATTTGAAAGCTTTTTAATTTTTCTTTACAGTAAATATTCCATTCTGATTTCATAAATTAAACATTTATGCCTCCCTTTTGTGTTGACACTGTAGCTCATACTGGAAAAGTCGATCAATGTTTTGCAGTTTATTGAAAGTAGTTCTATATATAACAATGTTATAAGCATTTCTTTAGAAATGGTTGAAAATGCTTCTAAAATGTGATTATCGACCATGGTATGCATGATCGTTGTAATTGTTGACATTCCTTTTAGAAGTTGTGAAATGTTACAACTTGTGCTTATGTAGACACAATCTTCTGTCTCAGTACAGAGGCACTGACTTCAATAAAGTCTATTTATACTAATTTTGGCCAAAGCCCTTTGGTATCTTTGTTCTAGTCTCTAAGTATAGCTGTTTTTCTTTTTAAGTGTGGAGCTTTTTTATTATTATAATTATACTCTTACTACATATTTAATGTCTTTCTACAAGGAGTACTCCTTCGGAAAAGTAGCTGTTAAAGCAATGTTTTTAAGAGCATGGCTTAGCGCTTTGTTAGGTTAATCAGGATGTGATCGATCTAAAAGGAGTAAAGTGTGTGTAGTGATATTTGAAATTGGACCCCAAAAGACAGAACAATGAAAGGAGAGCTCTCTACTTGTCTTAGAGTTCCTTTCATAAGGTTCATAATTTATTATCTTAACTACATTTTTGTCAGATGTTTTTATTATACTTCTAGCTTCTCAAACATATTTATGTTAGGTAAGAGGGAAGCGTATTTTACATCTGTTTTACAAAATTCTTACAGTGTGTTAAAATGTACATTTGACCTTCCATTTTCTGTGATAGGCAGTAGACAAGTTGAACACTTGTCTACATTCATTTTGGAATGAAAATTGAGGTGTTTTATGTGGCCCATAAAATGTTTTTTAATCAATTATTTTCATGTGAAGACTACTGTACTCATTAATGTCTGGACTTCCTCTTCTTCCCATCCTACCTTTATAAGTTTTTAAGCATTAAAGGAAATATATAGATGTGTGCCTGGCATTTAAATATACTTGGTAACTAGCATGTGACTTAGGGAGTTGGGCAAGTTAACTCTTTGAAGCTAACAAGTATGCTTTTTAGTGTAGGTAGGTGTTACTAAATGATGCCTAGTGGCTTGAAAAAGTTAATGTGCCTTGTATAAGTGCCTTATTTTGTTCCCATGGAATAATTTACATGGTATAATAATACTTCAGGTTATATTTAAATATTAAACGTTAGATATTTATGCAACAGCATTTTGAAATGGTTAGATATTCATGCAACATTAAGCATTGGCAACATTGTCTGCCAGAATCTCTTAAAGTTATGTTGAAAAAAATCTAAGCACTTGGTCAGACTGTTCTCACTGAAATGGCAGCTCTCACCAGAAGAATATTTTGCCTGTTAATTTAAGCTGCAAGTGTAGTTTGTGAGGAGTTGTGTATCTTTATAATCTGACCATCTAATTTTAAGTAGGTCTCAGAGTGGTGTAACGTATTACTTAATCTTGGGCTGTGTAAAATGTGAAGTTAGACCATTAGGTTTTATTACAGAGAAACTGTTAAGTGTTAGAGTTTTCAGATATCTAGAACAAAGTTTGGTATTTGGCAGAGCTTCTAGGAATGATGGGTGTGCATTGAGAATGGCCATGTAGAAAGAGCAAGCTGAGTTTTTATCATGATGTCTATCCCCCGCCATCTCCAGTTGTTCTAGGCTACATCTAACCAAAGCTGAAAGTTCTTCTTTTTTTTTTTTTGGAGACGGAGTCTCGCTCTGCTGCCCAGGCTGGAGTTCAGTGGCGTGATCTCAGCTCACTGCAAGCTCCACCTCCTGGGTTCATGCCATTCTCCTGCCTCAGCCTCCAGAGTAGCTGGGACTACAGGCACCTGCCACCACATCTGGCTAATTTTTTTGTATTTTTAGTAGAGACGGGGTTTCATCATGTTAGCCAGGGTGGTCTCCAGCTCCTGACCTCGTGATCCACCCACCTCGGCCTCCCAAAGTGCTGGGATTATAGGCGTGAGCCACTGTGCCTGGCCTAAAACGGAAGATTCTTACCGTTGATGTTATTGACAAAGTTGTGGCTTTTAAAAATGGTCTTCTCTCAATCTCCTTATCTTAACGGATTTGGCAGCTGAACACCAAAGTTGTTAGTTTCCTTTGTTCACATAGAGCTATGATTATCAACTAATTTATTTGTGGTATAGAACAAGAAAATTAAAAAGTTTTTTTGAAGATTACCTGAAGAGATCACCTTCCTTATCTGTCAACTTGGAATAGGTGAACTGCTTGTTGCGATATGGTATAAGGAAAGAAGGCCATCAGCAAGTAGAACCATTGACCCTGCAAATGTTCAGGAAATTAACACAACTTGTGAGAAATGGGACAAGATAAAAAATGCCCTACAATAAATCAATTTAGCCGGAATCCAAAAGCACTCTCTACTCAAGTTTTTTATACGGCATATGACTTAGTTCTAGAATTTTAGGTTTATAAGGTACTCGCATATACTTAGAAGTAATTTTAATGGCTATCCTCCCTAACCAGATACATTAAGAAAAACAGCTCATTACCCTTGAAGGCTGCCTAATAGCTCTTAGAAATGCTAAGCTAAAGCTCTTTCTGTGTAACACCTGATTCCAGTTTTTCCTTCTAGAACATAAATAAGGCTGTTTGTTCTGCTACTCGATGGCCATTTAGATATTTGGAATTAACTGTCATCTTCCCTTATTTTTAATTTAGACTGAATAATTTGTTTTTTTGTTTGTTTTCTTTCCTGTCAACATTTCTCTTTAACACTGTTTCCAGCTTTTCTGAACATTCCTGGTTAACCTCTGCCAAGTGTTCTCTGGATTGCAGTCAGTACTATGGTCGAAGCTGGACAGACTGCAGTTGAACTTGCTATTTCCCAGAGGACCAGGCCTACCATCACTTCTGTTACTACAATTTCAGATTACATTAACCTTTCAAGCAACCATAGCATACTTTTGTTTCATATTAATCTTAGTATAAATTTAAGGTGCCTAATTGCTACTTGAGAATTTTAATCTTTGTGGCTCAGGGCTGAGAAGGGACTTTCGCAGACCTTGGGTCGTATTAATCTTTGGAGACTTCACCCTACATGTTGAAATAATCCACAGCTCATTAATGACATAAAAAATTAAAGGCAGGATAGGAATATCTTAAGCCAACAGTCTCAGAGTTCTTGTAGTATGAAACCTACACATTATTTCAAATTCAGTTTTTATCAATGTTACATTTTAAAATAAGTTGACAGATTTAGTAAATAATTGTATGTAAACATTAATTTGAATTTTGCAGTTTCTTTTAATATTAGAGAACATGATGAGGTGGTTTTCTGGTCTTGTGCATTTTTAGTGGTCCCTTAAAAATTACCTATAAGTATTTCTTAGATGATTAACAGCATTTCAGAGCAAGAGTCATGGTTCAGAGACAGTTTTTAAAGTTCTGCTTTATTGAAGTATAATTAACATCAACTATACATTTTTAGATCTATAGTTTGATGAAGTTTGACAAATGTATACAGTTGTGTAATTGTCACCACAATCAATACACAACGTTTTCATCACCCCAAAAAGTTCCCCATGTGTCTCTCTAGCTAATATCCTTCCTCCTATTCCAAGTGTTTGGCTACTTGGAATCATACTATGTGTAGTGTTTTGTGTCTAGATTCTCTCATTTGGCATAATCCTTTCAAGAGTCATCTATTTCATATATATCAGTGAGTTCTTTTTTTATTGCTGAGTAGTTTTCCATTGTCTACGTACCATATTTGTTTATGCGTTTTCCAGTTAGAATGTCGGCTATTTCCAGCTTTTGGCTGTGATGAGTAAAGCTATTTGCATGTAGATTTTTATATGGGCATGGATAAGTTTTTCTATTGGGTAAGTAACTAGGAATCAAGGTTGCTGGGTTGTGATAAATGTATGTTAAATTTTGTGAGAAACTGCTAGTTCTTCAAAATGCTGTATCATTTTGCTCCCCCACCATCAGCATATAGGTGTTTTGATTGCCCTCTATCCTTGCCAACATTTCATACTATCTATTTTATTTTAAATTTTAGCCATTTTAGTAGGTGTTGTACCTCGTGGTTTGTTTGCATTTCTCTAATGACTAATCAGTAATGGTGTGGAATATTGGGATGTCTTTTCATGTCCATATTTACCATTTATATCTCTTAGGTGAAGTAGCTTGTCATAACTTTTGCCCTTTTTATAATTAGTATTTTTTGATTGTTAAGAGTTCTTTGTGTATACTGGATCTAACTTCTTTATGAGATAATCTGTTTTGTAAGTGTTTCTCTAACCTGTTAGCTTATACTGTTGTTTCCTTAAGAGTGTCTTTTGAAGAGTAGAACTTTTTTGAGACAGAGTTTCGCTCTTGTTGCCCAGGCTGGAGTGCAATGGTGTGATTCCAGCTCATGACAACCTCCACCTCCCAGGTCCCAGGTTCAAGCGATTCTCCTGATGCTTCAGCCTCCGGAGTAGCTGGGATTACAGGCATGCGCCATCACGCCTGGCTAATTTTTTATTTTTAGTAGAGACGGGGTTTCTCCATGTTGGTCAGGCTGGTCTTGAACTCCCGACCTCAGGTGATCCACCCGCATCAGCCTCCCAAAGTGCTGGAATTATAGGTGTGAGCCACCGCGCCCAACCAAGAAGAGTAGAACTTTTACAAATATTGATCAAGTCCAATATTTGGTTTTGGGTTGGTTTTTGTTTGTTTTCCTAAGTGGTTTAATGGTTTGTGCTTTTTGGTCAGGGTCAGTTTTGGTGGTATGCTAAGAGGACAGCAAAGAGCAGTCTGGTTTGAATGGAGCATGATCTCTTTATTTAGGTAAAAGCAGAGGAGACTATGAATTTAGGTTGGGGTTGAGTTGTTGAGGAACTTGAAGGTTAGGCTAGGTGTGCATCTGAGTTCAATATAGAGGATAGATTGTCAGAAGAGGGTTCACTGAAGTCATTTAGAAAAAATACTACACAATAACGCAGGTAATGAGATTGAACTGGAAGAATCAGAATGAAAGGGACAGAGATGAAGTGGTGATCTAAAGCAAGAGAGCCATTAGAGATAGCTCGTGTAGGCTATATGAGATGCATGGCTTGGGGTGCCAGTCATGAATCTAGGGTGCAGATCAGTCTGAGATCCTAGTTGCTGCTGAGAGAGAAAAAAATGGTGGCGATTACAAAGCACAGAACCTTTAATAAGAGGATGGGAGGGTGAAGGAGCAGCCAGAAAGTAAAATAGTTTATTTAGATAGTGGAGTTTCATGCTGCAGAGAGGTGTGTGGTGGATGGGAACTGTGAATCCTGAAAGCTATGGGAATTGGTAGTTTGGTCTTTAGCCAGCTTACGTAAGTTTAAGGTAGAGGATACAAGCAGGTAGTCAAAAGGACCAGACGCAGCCTGCCCTCACATGATCCTCATGAAATGTTTCAAAGAAATAGAATACGTTTCTGTAAAAATAGATCCACATAAAGTTTTCAAAATATTCCTAAGTCTGGCAAGGGCGGGCCTATCTGAAGTTTCTCTTGACACACTATAATCGACTGCTTTGTAGGCAGGCTTGTATTTTTCAGTTTGCATGCCTTCATTTAGTCTACCTGGAGGCATTGTTGGGTGAGAAAGGGTTTTGAAGTGGGAAAGCTTGTAAAGCCTGCTTTTAACAGAAAGTTTCATGGGCAGGATTCAGACCAAGAGGAAAAAAACTTCAAGTTAACGGACCACCTTGAAATTTTAGGCAAAACCTGTACCTGTGTCATGGGAGAGACTGGGATTATGGCCACACTCGATCTGAAGTTGAGGTCAAACTTAGTAATGTTAGCTTTGAAAATAGGAGAGATTTTCATAGACCAGGTTGAAGATAGAAGGGAAAGTCACAAGGGACTTCAACTTAAATTTAGTCTCTCTTATCTTGGCACAGAGGGATGTATCTGTTAATCTGAGGTGGATCAAGTTCCGGCTTGAGAGAGGGAGTAATGTGTGAGACTTTGAAAGTGGTTTGATTGTGAGTAAGCAAGAGATCATCAAAGAGATGCCTTAGATCATGGGCATACTTAGATCTTACAATTTTGATGATGAATTCACGCTAGCCTGAGAACTGAAGTGGAAGGCTACCCCTGGTTGATGATGGGTAGCAGGGATGTAGGAGAGTGGTAAAGTCTTTAAGATCTTGCCCTTTAAAAGAATCATCAGGTGGGGCAGATGATTAAAGATCATTACTTAGGGTTGAATGCATTCAGTGTGTTTAGATTTGCATGGCAGTTATACCCATAAACTCATAAAGAACCAGTGGATTTTCTATATGTCTTGTTCTGTGGTTTTTGGTTAGTAGCATTGATGAACATATTCTACAGTCAATAATAAACATGAAGACTTTGCTGAGAGGTTTCTTCATTTCAGCTCATAGATTTGCAACTTATGTAAAGAATTGTTAGGCAGTTTAAAGTAGAAAATTTGGCTCAGCCAAATCTGAGGTAAGATTAAAATAAGGCATGCTATCAATTTGAGAGACTGAGTTACTTAAAACCATGAATAGATAGAAATTCATTCTAATGGTTACACAGGTGTGTGTGTTTTTATTTTAGATTATATTAAAAAGTACATTTGCTAAGATGCTGGGAAATACTTCAACTATGGCACTAGCACTATTAGCTTTAGCAGAGAACCTAGTATTGGTTTTGTTTTTCTTTTTGAGACAGGGTCTCACTCTGTCTCTCAGGCTGGAGTGCAGTGGTGCGTTCTTGGCTCACTGCAACCTCTGCCTCACAGGTTCAAGCAAGTCTTATGCCTCAGCCTGACAAATAATTGGGATTACATGCACCTGCCACCACGCCCAGCTAATGTTTGTATTTTTAGTAGAGATGGGGTTTCACCATGTTGGTCAGGTTGGTCTCGAACTCCTGACCTCAAGTGATCTGCCTTCCTCAGCCACCTTAAGTGTTGGGATTACAGGTGTGAGCCACCATGCCTGGCCAATATTGAGTTCTTCAAAAGGGAAATACTTTGATATTTAAGGAATTATAGATAAAACTTGTGCAGTAGATTAGAAATAAATGATTAGAATTTCATCTCTGATTTGTGATAACGAGTATGTTATTTTTTTAGATTATTTGTTTTTTAGTGTACTGTCTCAGTTCTGCTTACTAAAAAAACATACTGAAGACTGGTAAGATATTTACTTAAAAAATTTTAAAGTTTTATATTTGGCTGTTTTGTTGAATCATTGTTTCCCAAAATTATATCAATGAAATACTCTTTTTTCTTACTGTTTCCCTTTTTACACTTACGGAGGGCTGAACGGGTAACTTTTAAGGTATTGTCTTAAGTGTTAAATGTCTGAATCTATGCTTTCCTTGCCTCTCCAGAAGTATTTTAATAACCTTAGAGAAACATGTAGGATTTTCTACAAAAAGTGCTGGCTGCTTTAGAGGTGTCTCCCTGAAGTGATGCATAACCGATCAGGATCTACTCATGTCAACTTTGGTAAAGTTATGTTGCTTGTCAGGGTGAGGAGAGGTTTTGAAATGCAAATTTTCCCATTTTTGTTTTATTACCGTAGAGAAATGTAATAGTAGGTGTCTTTTGGTATAGATAACTTTTAAACAGTAAAGGTGGCTCTTGGACAGTTACTGTTGTGTTTTAAACAAGCAGCAGTAAGGCAGACTGAAGACAGTAGGAAAAATGATGAGCATGGTGGAGGGAAAGCAGTCAGTAACAACTTATGTAATAATTTGCAGGAACTCTTAGAACTGAACCTTACAATTAAGTTGTAATCTCTGGGGTAGATTGTATTATTTCCTTATTTCAGAAGAACTGAGGCCCCAGGTCACGTGGCTGTTTATCTGCAGAGCTGGCATTCCACTCTGCTTAGCTAAGTGCTCCCTCAACCTTGATGCTATTTTTCCTGAGCTGGGTACCAGGGGAGCTTGGATATGTAAAGCTTGGTCGATGTCCTTGATAGGTGCATGGTTCTAAGATTGTGATTTTCATCCTGAGGTTCGGAAGTTACACACCTGCGTGGACAAGGTGTGTAATTAGGTCTAATTATTTTCCATTCTGGCTTAATGTTCATGAGAAAACAGACATGGAAGAGGACTTTCCTGCACCCCTGGTCTTCCTTTTCCTTAAGTAGTGCTACAAGGGCCTGACAGGGAGATATTTTTACTGGTGGCTTGCTGCTTTATTATAGTACAGGTTTTGAGTACAATCATTTCTTGGTATTGTTTTTAAAGTAGAGCAGTGATATGACTAGTCTGAAGTGAACATAGTCCAGAACTCACTTGCTTGGTTTGGGGATTAGAAATATTTGCAAGGTGAACCACCCATTCTCTCTGCTTATTACACTAAACTGCTTTTCTCCATAACTTGGAGCCATCATTAAGATAGTCTTTTCTATCTCTGTCCTTGAAACCTGTTCAAGTATTTAAAGCTGTTTTCTTCTGCTAGACTTTGAGTTTCTTAAGGACTGGAGCCATATCATTATGTCCCTTTCTCCTGGTCCTGGTATGCAGTATCATTCTTTGAGCAAATACTTTTATTTTTATTTATTTATTTGAGGTGGAATCTCGCTCTGTTGCTCAGGCTGGAGTGCAGTGGCACGATCTGGCTCACTACAACCTCTGCCTCCCAGGTACAAGCGTTTCTCCTGCCTCAGCCTCCCGAGTAGCTGGGAATACAGGGGCCCACCATCACATCCAGCTAATTTTTGTATTTTTAGTAGAGAGGGGATTTCACCATGTTGGCCAGGCTTGTCTTGAACTCCTGACCTCAAGTGATCATCCACCTCGGCCTCCCAAAGTGCTGGGATTACAGGCGTGAGCCACCGCACCTGGCCAAGCTTCTTTCTTTATATGGACTTTGAAACATTTACTGTGACTCTTGGGATTTTTATTTGAAGTCACCTGCAAAGGGATTCCCCCTGTAAATGTCCATATTGCATATTGCTGTGAATATGACTGGAGTTTGTAACTTACCTGAATGTTTCCCTTTCCTGATTACGTGCCAGGTAATACTGAAAGGGGAATGTCCAGAAAGGATGTATGTATTGGATGCTTTGAAAAGAATCACAACCTTTTCATGAATAGACCTCCTTTTATTTATGAATGGACATTGTGCTGTCTGTGACAATGTTTGTAAGTGCTGTAATCTGCTGAAATCAGTGTCTGATTACAAATAAATGACCAAAGTATTTGTCTCCAAGGGAAACTCAGGACATTGTGTACTTTCTAAGGATCCTGTTTCAGTGTCCAGGGGAAGATTTTGAACTATTTGACATATAACAGTTATTTTTCTCCTCTAACATCTTTTTTCCCCAGTCTCATAAGGAAGAGAGAAAAGTCAGAAAATAATATTTAAATGGTGTAAGGTAACTAGTTTATTATTTTCATATTAAAAACTGATAGCTTTTCTATAGGCATGAGATCAAGGAAATCATTTTTAGAAATCACTTTCATTGTAAAAAGTATATTAGATGTCTTTTGCCAAATTTTATCTAGCTAGTAATTATAAACAGTATCAGTCTTATTTTCATATTGTTTGTGAACAATATAAAGACCTCTTAGTAGTGATCTAAAAGTTTTCTATTGTCATTGGGTTACCTTCAGAATTGCTAGTCCTGTTAGATTTATTTTTGTAGTTAGCATTTAAAGTTTTGCTCTGTATTAGAAAATAGAAGACTTAGAAAAACAGATAGTGGCAGTTCATCACTTCCCCCACTTTTATTTCCAAGTCATTATCTAGTTTCTCAATGTGGCATTGCAACTCTGATTTTTTACTGTTCATGCACTAAAGCATTTGAGATAAGCCCTTAGTGTTGAGGAAATCCTAAATCCTACTGCTGGCGGGGGGGGTTAAAAGAAATACAGTGACAGGCTATGAAATAGTGTTGTCATAACTTATCAGTGGCTAGTAAATAGGGTAGTTGCCTTCTGACACCATTTTGAGTGAAGGCAGTTTAATTGCGTTGCCTCTGTTTAGATAAGCATTTGGAATCCACAGTCAAATGTCTGAATGCTGTGGTTAAAGTATTTCCATTATATGAGATTTGATTTCTTAAGTGATTTTTTTTTTCTCAGGTTCCATTCTACATCAAAAGTTATTTGGAAAATGTCTTTCACTGTATATGTACATGGAGAACCATAACCTATAATTGTATGTAAATCTAGTGATTGTGAAAAACAAGAAACCTGCAGACACATTAACAGTTGGTGACTTATCGCCAGTTGGTGATTTATTTACCTACCGCCGCCTCTCAAATCTTGTTAAAACAATTAAACAGTTCGTATTAAGACTTTCTAATTTTTTAGTTGTGTTATTTTTACTCGAAGAAGACTCTTTCCCTGTTGAATTAAGTTTCTAGTTTCTGGGCATAACACATTCAGGCTTTCAGCCTCATTGCTTCTTGCAGCATAAACAATACACACTTAAACTCCTAAGCATTTACCAGGAGACTCATAGAAGGTAGTTGTGGCTACTTGAGCTAATTTTTGCATGCTTTGTCAATTCAGATTTTCTACTAGGTTGAAAATCCACTTTGGTTTGCAGTGGTGATGGGTTTTATCCTCTGATGATTCAACCTTTTTGATTTTTGAAAGAAAGGAGTTTTAACCTTAGCAGTCATGTAGCACTTTAAATTCAAAACAAGAATCTGATTCTGACTCTTGAAATGATACTGTGTGTTTTGTTTTTATGGAATGGGAGGGCCAAATGGGTAGTTAGTTTCTTTTGCAATTGGAATAACTGTCATAAAATCAGAAAGTGCTGAAAGAGACCCCAGAAGTCATTGATTTCAAATCCTCATACTCAAAGAAAACCAAGGCCCAAAGGTAACCAAGTTCTGTTCAAGGTCATTCAGTTTGTTATTTTGTCTCATCCTAAGCGAGAGCATTTCCTCTCTATGGAGTATATATGCTGTACCTGTGTTTTGTTTTTTTGTTTGTTTGAGACGGAGTCTCGCTCTGTCCACCAGGCTGGAGTACAGTGGCAAGATCTCGGCTCACTGCAACCTCCACCTCCCAGGTTCAAGCAATTCTCCTGCCTCAGCCTCCCCAGTAGCTGGCACTACTGGTGTGCACATCCACGCCTGGCCAATTTTTGTATTTTTGGTAGAGACAGGGTTTCACCACGTTGGCCAGGCTGGCCTTGAACTTCTGACCTCAGGTGATCCACCATCCTCGGCCTCCCACAGTGCTGGGATTACAGGCGTGAGCCACCACGCCTGGCCATACCTGTGGTATTTTGTAATCCTATTTGGTTTCTTGCTTTCCCGAAATAATAACTGTTTTTGAACTGTGCCAGTGGCACTAAGGAAAGAAAGGAGGATATAAAACTTGATGATAGTTATCAAAAGAACATTTTCCCCCACTACTTTAGTGATATAACTATGGAGGAAATTTTAAGCCTTTGCTAATTTTAAACTTTTTTTTCCTCATTTCTTTAGCATCTGATAAGGCTGTGAAATCCCGGTCCTTTATAACTAAAGATGTTTATTTCTTTTTCATTAAATTGGCAGATAGTGTATAACCGTATCTTGACTTTCTTAAGGAAAAATCTTGATCTCTGGGAGAAAAACATTTCCACTTTTGATTTGCCCCTTCCATACTTTTGTACACTTAGCACTTAATATTCACGAAGTTTATTGGCTCTTCACAATACCACAACCGAGGCAAACGAGGTGGCATAAGGTTATGTAACCTGCCCAAGGTTTAGGACTAGTAGATGAGAACTGTGTTCCAAACCCCAGGCAGAGGGATGGGAAAGGTCCACAGAGCCCATTGACTTAAATCTGTAAAGCTGGTTGTTTACCTTAGTATACCTTACACCACTTGGAGCCAGTGCAGAGAACTTCATTGTCCTATCCCTGTATCCCTTTAAAGGCCGAGAGTTTACATAGAAATCTCAGTTCTACAGCACTTCACTCATTCCTCCTCTTCGTATCTCCAGTGCATACCCACTCCCGTCACTCTTACTGTTTTTCCAGTCCCTCCCTCCCATCCCAGAATAAACTCAGCTGTGCATTTAAAAATACATATTTACTTCCTAAGCATATTTGTTATATGCATTTCTAGGTGTTTTGTTGCAGGGACGCCTTCAGATTATCTGTCTTCAGAATTGCTAGATATAGAAGTTGACCACTCCCTTTTAATCTTTAAATCAAGGAAAGGATTGAGGTCAGCATCGCTGTGTGCTGTCTAATGAATTATTTGTACAGATGTAGAAAAGATAAATATTTATTGGTGTAGTCAGATGAGTGAAAGTTTAGTAAGCTTCTTCAGACATATTGACATACTTAAGCCAGCCGGTTTTCTGTCCTTTAGCAAATCTCACCTACATTCTCTGGCATAATTAAGTGGAGTTGATAAACCATCTCTATTTTCTTTCTCCCGAAGCCTGACACCCAGTGGTCAGACTTTGAAACCAGAACCTTCCTGAGGGGGTTAACAGAAAAGTGAAGACTTTGCTAGCCTCCTGCCTCACACTTTCCATCTTCGTTGTGGAATAGGTCGCTGAAATACTGAGCTGGACGGGGAGAGCTACAGCTAAGCTATTCCCTTACAGGAGACTTGCCTTAAAGCGGTGGGAATTTTGAGCCACTTCCTTGCTCAGTGTCCTTGTTGACTGCTGAGACTTCGTTCATTTCTTCATTTTTTAGAGAATGATGAAGTGACGTCTTAGCTCTCATCCAGGGGCAGACTCTAAAGTCAATTCTTAAGGCAGAAATCATGATACAGTCCAAATTGAGTCTCCCTAAGAAGGTGGTGTGATAGGGAAGCATGCTGGATTACTTTGCAGGGGAAGAATGGCCTTTTTTTCCCTCCAACATTGAAAGATTACATCTTTGGAGCTGAGAATCTTGGTTGGCCTTCATTCAGAGGCCATGTACAAAAAAATGCCTTTTTCAAAAGCAGAATCCCGCTCATAGGTGACACACACATGGAGAGGTGGACAAGTCTTGAGCAAGTAGCAGATTCATACTTCCCATTTCATGCACTCCAGGCACTTTCACTCACTAGTGGGCAGAGTTGCCTGAACTGTTTATATTGGGTTTTCTGTTTTTGTTGGTGCTTGCTGATGCCTTATAATTAAATGATCACATTTAATGATTAATTACCATCTTGGAATTGTGAGGATTAAGTTGGGTAATCATTGTGACAGATGCTTTGTAAACTAAGATCCCTGTGGTAGTCATTAATGCTATTCTCCAAATATTTCTAATTTCAGGCATGTGGTAGGGTTTCACTGCCCCCTTGAAGTTACGTATGGCCAGGTGAGACTTGCTTAGGTCAACAGGATTGAGCAGAAGTGGTGGGGTCACATCTGGGTGGCAGCTGTACAAGCACAATGTCATTCCACCATGCTCCCTCTCCCCCTGCCATGGCAACATTCCAGCATGAGGCATCATAGAGCAAAGCTCCCAACAGACCCAAGATGGAGATGAGCAAGAAATCAATTGATGATGTAGGAGCCACTGAGATTTGGGGACTGGTTTGTTACTACTGTGTAACTTGGCCTATCCTGTCTAATGGGCAACATGCACAGGTCTCATGTGGTTTTGTGCCATTTGACCTAACCCCAGTAAATGTGCAAGGAAATAAGGATAAGACCTTCTATTAGAAGGCTGGGAGAATACAACAATGAGGCTTACGGTGAAGGTACAGTTGTGGATTGTATTTAAAATGAAATCTTTTTAACTCTTAACAGAAGAAGATGGCACCAAGATCCTTTAAGGGTATGTCTGAGTCAAGCCCCATTTCCATTAACTGAACATAAGCATGACTAGAAAAGGGTGGAGATCTGATACTTAGTGAGCCCCTTCTCTGGCATTGTGCTGGACACACTGGCACAATGAGCTCATTCAGTTCTAACGGCAACCCTAGGAAGAACCCAGGGTTTTACTCCTATTGCATAATATACGAAGTAAGGCTAAGAGATATTAACTGTCCCAGGTCACTTAGGCAATAGGCAGATGAGAAGATTATAAAGCACTAAGTTCCACAAAATGGTACTTCAATATACAGTGCCAGTTTCTGCTTAAACCTAGACATTTATAGGAATACCTACTGGCAGAAGTGTAGTTCCCCAATTTAAGGATGAATTCATCTTATTATGGGTATAAGAGAGAAGGTGCAGGTCACTCCAGTGTATCTTGACCTTGCAAAAAGTCACCCTGATGTAAACCTCAGCCTAACAAAGCCCTTACTGCCAGTGAGCCATCCTTAGCAATTTGGAAGTTAACTTACTCCTGTTTGGGTGGGAGTGCTGGCTGGACTCTGTTTTACCAGAGCTCTTTATTGCTTGATTGATTTTTTCCTGATTTATATCTTCACTAAAAACAGAAAGAAAAAAACCCCAGCATTCTGAAGTGATGTGCATTATCAGAATGCTACACCTTTCAAATTCAGATTTTTTTTAAATTGCAAAGCCAAATATATTAATTTGCATTTATTATAAATTAATATAATAGCTGAGAGTTAGCATCAGTTAATTGCTTAAGAATATAATTGGCCACACATTATGAAGCCGTCTTAGTTTATTATACAGCTGTATTAATTCACCTTTGTGCATTTCTATGCATGGATATGAGAGAGGAACTGCTAGTTTTTTTTTTTTTTTTTGAGACGAAGTCTTGCTCTGTCGCCCGGGCTGGAGTGCAGTGGCCGGATCTCAGCTCACTGCAAGCTCCGCCTCCTGGGTTTACGCCATTCTCCTGCCTCAGCCTCCCGAGTAGCTGGGACTACAGGCGCCCGCCACCTCGCCCGGCTAGTTTTTTGTATTTTTTAGTAGAGACGGGGTTTCACCGTGTTAGCCAGGATGGTCTCAATCTCCTGACCTCGTGATCCGCCCGTCTCGGCCTCCCAAAGTGCTGGGAGGAACTGCTAGTTTTAAGGGTCCTGCTTTGTAACATGGTTGAAACAGTGGTTCTTAACTCAGCCCCCATCTCAGGTTAGTTAAATCAAGTTTGGGGCCCAAGCATTGGCATTTTTTTCACGGGTCTTCATTTGCTTTTAATACACATCCAGGGTTGAGAACCACTGGGCTAAAATGGGCTCTGGTGTCAGAGTTGTTTTCAAATCCTGGGTCCACTGAGGAAATTAACCCTTTTTCAGTTTTGTCATCTGTAAAATGGGGATAGCCATCTATTTCCTATATTTGTATTCAATTATAAAATTATGTAATGTATGCAAAACAGCATCGTTCCCGGCTAAGTTTAAGTATTCAATAAATTATTAAGAGGGCTGGACGCAGTAGCTCAAGCCTGTAATCCCAGAACTTTGGGAGGCCAAGGTGGGCAGATCACCTGAGGTCAAGAGTTCAAGACCAACCTGGCCAACATGGTGAAACCCCGTCTCTACAAAAATACAAAAAGTAGCCGGGTATGATGGCAGGTGCCTGTAATGCCAGCTACTCAAGAGACTGAGATGGGAGAATCGCTTGAACCTGGGAGGCGGAGGTTGCAGTGAGCGGAGATCACACCATTGCATTCCAGCCTGGGCCACAGAGACACTGTCTCCAAAAAAAAAAAAAAAAAAAAAAAAAAAAGGTCTGTTTTTAAATGAGTGGAAAGTATGTATCATTGTGGGAGCCGGAAAGAATGTCTCCATCTTTAGTGAAGCAAACCCAACCCTTTGCAAGGTTTGAGAAATGACTTGCCCAAGTTGTCATAGGCAGACCTGCGATCCTGTTTTCCTCCTCCAAACCTAATCTCATTGTTCCATGCTACGTCCCCTTTTCAATTTCAGCTTCTTAGCTACAGCAGACAGCGTTCCCTCAAATAAGCCAACTGAAATGAGCTGGGCGTCTTTACCAAGGGAATGTAAACACGGAGCTGCCTAAGCACCCACACAGTGATGCCTCCAGCTGCACCCAATCTGCATTTCCTTTCTAGGAATACTGTGCGGGATGACAAGGCTCAGGGCTCAGAGAGGTGAAGGGGCTTTTCTAGGAAGTGATCGTTTGGGCTCAGGGAGGCATTACGATGCAGTAGTGAAAGGGTAGGACAATTGGAGTCAGCCAGTGTTTGGTTCAGGCTCTGGCTCCACACTCCCAGCTGAGTAACTTCACATCTCTGAGACAGTTTGTACCTCTATTCACTGGTGATGGTAATACCTGTCATTTAGGGTTGTGAGTAGGGCTGACTCTACTGATTCTGCCACTTCCCACTTGGGTGACCTGGGGATAATTACTTAATCTTTGATGCCTCCTATTACAATATTTGATACCTCAGTATGATTATCTGTAAGATGGGATAATAATAGTAATAACTGTCTCATAGGGTACTTTGATGATTAAATAAGACGATTGTGAAATGTTGGGCATATGCCTGGTACGTGCTCAACACCTAAGCCATGGCAGCTACACTTGCTGTATCCTGTTACAGGAAATCGCCCATTTTTCCATCCCTCTGTCAGATGTGATGAGGTGACATTACCCTCATGAAGCCTGCTTCCTCTCAGACTCATCACACTTGCCTTCATGGAAAACCTATTCCCATTTGCCCTTGTTGGCTCCTCTGTGGCATTTCCAAGCTTGCCCCAGTTTGCTTCCAATTTGTGGATCCTGTTGGTCTGCGGTTTCCGTTGTCTTTGTTTTGCCTCCTAATTACTTCCTTACCATTAGTTTCACCATAGAAAGTGGGCAAGAAAATAAAGGATCAGACATTCTATTAGAAGGCTGGGAGAACACATTTGCAAAACCATTGCTGTCTCCTTGTTACCCTGATAATAAGAAACCTTTGCATTTGAAAGGCTGATTCTAATTCACAAGGCGCTTGCAGGTATATTATCTCTGAGATGGACGGTACCCTGTTTTTGTAATTGTGAAGACTGTAAAGACTGCAGCTCAAGCAGGAAAAGTGCCTTCCCAAGGCTCTATTAGTTATTGAAACTCAGCCTAAATTTTCTTATGTTCTTTTTTTAAAGTTCGGGTGTTGACTGAATCCTATGTACCCTTTAGTATATGGCACATTATCATCGCTTGTTCACGTAACGTGCCTCTGACAATACATAGGGCGTGGCAGTGTTCCAATAAAATGTTACAGAAACAGGCTAAGGGTGGATTGCATCTGAGAGCCACAGTTTGCTGATCTCTGCTTTCCGGTAACTCTTCTGTGTTTCATGTGAATTTTCTTGTTTATGTATGTCCTTCCAAATGAATATTTTGTTTTGTGGGGCTGTATTTTGAATTTACATGTTTGACATCATTTTGTTTTTTGTTTGTTTTTCTCTGAGCTTAATGCCTTAAGGCCCATTCTTGCTATGGGGACATTTAATCGGTTGCTTCTGGTTATTCCATACTGTTTGCGGGTACAACCCCCACATCCTCCTGACCCACCCTCCCAGTGACTGACCCACAGCTTTGCGCTGCAGTAGATGAAGCTGCAGTGAGCCATTCTTGCATTTTCGCTATGAGACTCTCTGTGCTATATGCCAGATCATAGAACGGGCTTATTCGAGCAAGTAGGACCATATTGCTCTTCACCATGCCTGTCCCTTGGACACGTCCACCTACATCTCTGCCAGCAACTGGTGTTATTCTACTTGCTCATTTTTGCCAAGTTAATATCTCTTTGTTTTAATTTGCATCTCTTTTGATTACTAGTGAGTTTGAATATGTCTTCAAACTCAATATGTGCATATACATTTTCTAATTCAAAAGCCAGGTTCCTTCCCTTAACCCTCATTTGGTTCTTCCCAAAAGACTTCAGGTTTTTAATGAGATTTTTCAAACACGCACAAATATATAGATGTTTTATGATGAACTTCCATGTATCCATCCCCTGCATCAACAGTTAACATTTTGCCAACCTTGTTTCAGCTATTCCCCCCACTTTTTTTTTTAGTTGTTGTCACTGGAATGTTTTAAAGTCAATTCCAGACCACAAGCTATCTCACTCAAAAGTCAGTTTGCAGCTCTGCCTAATCAGGATTTTTAAAGAAAACATCACTTATGCCATTGTGCCAACTAATAAAATGGGCAGTTCTGCAATACCCATATTCAGGTTTTCTCAGTTGTCTGGATCTGGCCGGTTATTTCCTCATGCTGTCGCTTACCTTGTTCCTCGGCCTCCATGCCTGGCTTCTCACCTGGAGGCACATTTGTGGCCCTCCTGCCTTTGGGAGCCCCACCTATAGGCCCCCGATGAACTAAGGCTGCCTGAACCTCACTCTGATTATCTGTGCCCAGCCTCCCCAGTGCTTCACATGCCAGTCACCTGCTTCTGGGTCTGTTCCTGTCCATCCTTCGCCCCAGGCCAGCAGGCCCTGAAGACTGAAGGTCCCAGCATTCTGACTAGCCAACTGTTAGCCGAATGCTGGTGTGATAAGCTGAATAACAGCCCCCCAAAGTGGTACACATCCTAATCCCAGGAACCTTTGAATATATTACCTTCTGTTCCCAAAAGGACTTTGCAGATGTGGTTAGATAAAGGATCTTAAATGGGAAGGTTGTCTTAGATTTTACGGTAGGACAAATGTCATCGTAGGATCTTTATGAGAGGGAGCAGAAGGGTCACCAAGTAGGAGGTATGATGATAGCAGAGGTTAGAGTGATGCCAGGAAGGGGCCATGAGCCAAGAAATGCCGGCGACTTCTGGAAGCTGGAAAAGGTGAGGGGACAGGTTCTCCCTGAGAACCTACAGAAGGAATGCAGATCTGTTGACGCCTTGATTTTGGCCTGCAAGGCCCACTTTAGACTGCTGACCTCCAGAACTGTAAGCTTGTAAGTTTGTGGCATTTTAAGCCAATGAATTTGTAAATTGTTACAGCAGCCATAGGTTACTAAAGCAACCAGTATCGCATGTTTATGCAAAAGCTGTTAATCACCATGGTAATGCCTTCTGCTTCCCTCTTTCTAGAATAACCTTCCCCCCAGGTACCTGCATGGCCTCCATTTGCACCTCCTTCACCTTCTTGGGTGTCTCTAGTCAGACGCCACCTGCTCAGAGAGGCCTACTTCAAATAAAACACTCCTTGTCACAGGGTTCCCCCTTGCCCTGCTTTACTTTACTTTTCTTCATAGAAAAGTATGTATCTTTATTTATATATGAAAGCCAGGGCTTCATTTTTGCTCCCTTACCCTGGCACAAAGCAGGGGCCCCATTAAATATTTGTTGAAAATTGAGGAAAGGAAAGTTCTTGCTTGTGGTAAGAACCCTCTAACTTAAGGGCTTCCTAAGTGAATAAATATTCCCACTTCACCGATATTCTTCATGTGGTTTGTCTATTTCTTCCTCGAATCCTTTTCCATAAAACGAGGACAGTGCTTAAATCATGGAATGCTTCAAGTGCACCGCAGGTTGCCAACAAGAAATCGGCATTTATTTTGCACTGCAAATGAGAGAAACAAAAGTGCCTGGTCCTAGGCCAACAGCTTTTTTAAAACCATAATTGTAGGGATTTGAGCTACTGTGCTGGGCCGAGGGCAAAGGTGAACCCGATGACTCTGAGCGAATGGCTTACCTGGGCTTCCCAGGAGAAGCAGAGTCATTTGGGGGCACCATTGAATCCTAATTCACCCTCTGAGGTCAGCAGAGCTGGGAATGAACTGGGCAATTCTCTGGATTCACTCCTTGCCTTTGGAGCGTGACTGTTGAAACATTCCTGGGGTCTAGGGTTAAAAAAGAATATAGCCCTCACACTCCTGGGTGTTCTCTCTCCATTCCCCTGACTGGCCCCAAACTCCCAGGCTGAGAATTGATGGGTTTGGGGGATACTGCTGTGGACAGAGAAATCCTTGCTCTCTTGGCTCCATGCAGAGGCCCTCAGGTGACTGGTGACAGTTGCACCCTCTGTGTGCCTAGCACTTCAGCCTGGCTGCCTGGGGCTCTTCCTGGTTTTCCAGCAGTGGGCAGGCTGGAAGAGTAAACGGCACCAGGAGTAGCCTTGAGTCAGTGAGGGGGCAAGGTTGTGTAGCCTCCTTCCTTTCAGGCTGGGGCGATTTTCAGGCACCATCCACACAGGGTCCTCCAGCAGGAGAGAGCTCCAGTTGCCTTTCTGGGAACGGGCTTGATCAAGCCCCTTTTATTGGCTTTCTTCCCTTCCCTGTCCACACTTCCCTACCGGGATTTCCAGGGATCATCTCAAGTTAAATAGCTACACTGAATCCTTGACTGTGGGTCCACTTCTGGGGAACCCAGATTGAGAAGCAGCCCTCGGCTCCTTCACTAAATGGTTCATACCATGGAAGCTACCCAGGCCTCTGAGCATCTGTCCATGCCATTCCCACCCCCAGCATGCCACCTCTCTTCCCTCTGTCTGCCTCAGTCCTCCTCAGCCTTCAGTGGCATCTTACCCATCCTCCAAAACCCCTGGTTCCCTTCTCAAACTGCTCAGCCTGTTCCTTCCTCAGCAGTGAAGTGAGCATCCCTCTTCAAACTGGCACCTGTTCACTGCCTGTGGTAATTCTAATATTGTTCAACTTTTGGTAGAGTCAGAGAGGGTGGGGTGGATGTGTCACTCCCGACAAGACCATAAATTCATAGTGACCATGACTTAGACTTTTTAATCTCCCTTAGAACCTACGGTTTTGGACCAGATGCTTAATAGTGAGCTGTGATCACACTTTGCACTCCAGCCTGGGTGACAGAATGAGACCCTGCCAAAAAAACAAAAAAAAAAGAAAATCTTTAGTTTCGAACAACCGAAAAGCCAACTCAAAATAGGGTTATGCAAAAATGGGAATGCATTGATTTATATAGCAGAAAAGTTCAGGGGTAAATTGGCTTCAGGCAAGACTCATCAGGCCGGGCGTGGTGGCTCATGCTTTTAATCCCAGCACTTTGGGAGGTCAAAGTGAGTGGATCACGAGGTCAGGAGTTCGAGACCAGCCTGGCCAACACAGTGAAACCCCGTCTCTACTAAAAATACAGAAATTAGCTGGGTGTGGTGGCGGGCACCTGTAATGTCAGCTACTCAGGAGGCTGAGGCAGGAGAATTGCTTGAATCCAGGAGGCAGAAGTTGCAGTGAGCCAAGATTGCGACACTGCACTCCAACCTGGGCGACAGAGCTAGACTCTGTCTCCAAAAAAAAAAAAAAAAAAAAAAAAAGACTCATTCAAGACTTCAACAAGGGCACTGAGACATAGTCCTTCTCCTCTTGCCTCTGCTTTCCTCTGTGTTGGCTTTGTTTTCAGGCTCCTCTTAGGGACCCCAGTAATCATCTACTTCATTGCCAGTTGTCTCAGCTGAAAAGACAGAGGCTTTTCCTGGGGGCCCCGGTCCCAGGATGCATCAGCTGAGATCTGCATTTGCCCCAGAGCCAAGCAGTTCAGCCAGGGAGCTGGAACTTTGCTGACTGCCAGGCTGGGTCCTGCACCTCTCTCTGGACAGGGGTAGAGCCCCACGTGACTCATGTGACCTGAGAGGAAGGGAGAAGGGGTTCCTTAAAGGAATCTGGAGTGCTGCTGCTGTTTCTGGCTCTGGAGCCAGACAGTGGGACTTTGGGCAATTCATCCCACAATGCCGGTTTCCTCATGCATAAAATAGGAAGAACAATAATAATAGTATTCACCACACAGTGATGTTCTGAGCGCTGGAAGTATCTTAGCCCATTCTGGCTGCTATAATAAGATACCATAAACAGGTGGCTGATAAACAACAGAGATGTGTCCTAGTTCTGGGGGCTGGGAAGTTCAAGATTGAGGCACTGGCAGATTCAGTGCCTGCTTTCTGGTTCATGCATGGCGCCTTCTCACTGTGTCCTCATGTGGTGGAAGTGGCAAGCTAGCCCTCTGAGGCCACTTTTATTAGGGCACTAATCCCATGAATGTGGGCTCCCCTGTCATGATCTAATTCACCTCCCAAAGGCTCCACCTACCTCCTAATATTTAATACTATCACCTTGGGGGTTAGACTTTCAACATGCAAATTTTGGCAGGGGACACAAACATTCAGACCATAGCATAGAATTAACACAGTGCGCTTAGAACATTCACCAATCCATGTAAAGTACTCCATAAATGTTTGCTATTAGTATAGCAAGCTCAATTTTTTTTTTTTTTTGAGACAGCATCTCAGTCTCACTCTGTCTCCCATGGTGGAGTCCAGTGGAGTGATCTCAGCTCACTGCAACCTCTATCCCCCTGGTTCAAGCAATCCTCCCACCTCAGTCTCCCGAGTAGCTGGGATCACAAGCGTGTGCCACTACACCTGGCTAATTTTTATATTTTTTGTAGAGACCAGGGTTTCACCATGTTAGACAGTCTGGTCTCGAACTCCTGCCCTCAAGTGATCTGCCCACCTCGGCCTCCCAAAGTGCTGGGACTATAGGCGTGAGCCACCGCGCCCAGCCTCAATATTTTTGATACTGTAGAAGCTTTCCCTCCAACAGATTGGAACTGGTTGGTTAGTTAATAAAATGATGGATCTTTAAAAATGTTACACTCCTTCCATATTTGAGTTTAAAAGCATAAATAGGCCTGAGGCCATCTGGCAGGGCTGGGACTAGGGTGAGGCAAGTCAGAAATAAGAGCACAACATTTAATGAGGCGCTCGCTCTCAGGCGCTGACCCTACACTTGCGTGGTCCTGAGGGCAGTGCCTTCTTCACTCTTGCACTCTAGGTGCCTCTCTCCTTGCCTTTCTGCTCTGCCATCTAGGTGTGTTGAGTGGCATTCCTTGTCTATCTTGTCTAAGCCGCACCCCGAAATAATTCATCTATAACCTCCAGTTTCAGTTTTTTAAAATTCCAGGAAGAACTTACAGACATTTGCAAAGCAGAATCTCGAATTCCTACCGTTTTCTCCAATGGTTGATGGTAGTCTGGCCCATGCCAAATTCAACAGCATTTGTTTGAAGCAACTTGCATCTATTCAGTCATGCCAAAACATTCGACTTGGTTTTCATAGAAACAAGAACTTCTTTTCCCATTCTTTTTTTTTTTTTTTTTCCTTTTCTGAGACGGAGTTTCGTTCTTGTTGCCCAGGCTGGAGTGCAATGACGTGATTTCTGCTCACTGCAACCTCTGCCTACCTGGTTCAAGCGATTCTCCTGCCTCAGCCTCCTGAATAGCTGGGATTGCAGGCACCTGCCCCCACACCTGGCTAATTTTGTATTTTTAGTAGAGATGGGGTTTCTCCATGTTGGCTAGGCTAGTTTCAGACTCCTGACCTCAGGTGATCCACCTGCCTTAGCCTCCCAAAGTGCTGGGATTGCAGTCACAAGCTACCATGCCCAGCTTCCCATTCATTGTTAAATAGGTTTTACAACATGTAATTAAACCATAGAAGCATAGAACTAGCATAGAAGCTCCTTGAGGGCAGGACTTCTCTGTCCTTTTTCACTGCAGTGTCTCCAGAGCTTAAAACAGTGTGTACGCATCGAGGTGCTCAGATGTCTGTGCGTGAATGAATAAACTGGCTTTGACAGGTTTGGGGAACAAAGGGTTAATTCAATATGTGGGAATCCATGGACAAACTCAAGTGGAGCTGCCAGCTTCAGGTATTTCAGGGGCCATGAGAATCATCAACGTCGTTTACAGACGTCTACATGGTTTACAGTGAATCCAGCAGAGTAGTTAAGAGATGGTCAGTTGTGAAAGCTACTACCACATTATAAGTAAATATTTAGGGGAAGAATCAAGAAATATCTGTTTGTCTCTTTTGGTGAGCAGGTGTGTCTTGGAGGGAGGGTATGTTAAGGGGGATGGCATCTGCATTCCAGCAGGCGATAAGGAGTATGCATCGTTTGAAGAAACCTATTTAACATAATTATCATATTTTAAAAATATGATAAATGAAAAATACCTACTGCTTTCATAACACATTATAGAAAGCAAACCTCAGGAAAATATAGTAGTGGGAACAGGCAGAAGCAGCAGCAATTCTAGACAGTAAGTCCCATGAAGGCAGCATATTATCGATGCCTGGCAAATGGTCCTGACTGAATCAATATTGTGGGAGAAAACAGATTCTCAATAAGAAGTGTATCTCTTAAGGACAATGTAGCTGTGACGGTGTAGGCTTGGAAAATGTTATTTCCCAATCAATATTTTAAAAGGCATCTTTTTAAAATATTGAAAAACCATGTTTTAAAAACATAGCAATGTTTTTGGCTAGGTGCAGTGGCTCATGCCTGTAATCCCAGCAATTTGGGAGGCTAAGGCAGGTGGATCTCCTGAGGTCGGGAGTTCAAGACCAGCCTGTCCAACATGGTGAAACCCCATCTCTAGTAAAAACACAAAAATTAGCCGGGTGTGGTGGTGGGTGCCTGTAATCTTAGCTAATTGGGAGGCTGAGGCAGGAGAATCCCTTGCACCTGGGAGGCAGAGTTTGCAGTGAGCCGAGATCGCGTCACTGTACTCCAGCCTGGGCGACAAGAGGAAGATCCCATCTCAAAATAAATAAATAAAAATAAAAACATAGCAATGATTGTTCCAAATAAATCACGACAGGATTCTTTTTGGGTACTTCCCCAATGTTATTTCCTCAGTGTGATTTTGTGGTCAACTGATTCACCCATCGAGTAAAGCTGATTTTTAGACTAACCTCAGGGAATAGTTCCACAGGATGGAGTTGCATTAGCATTTTAGCTTATCGAAATAGATGCGTATAGTAAAGTTCATAGAGACTGCAGACTTTCACTGACCAAACAATTGATTGTATTTGTAGCCAATTTAAACTGGAGCATTTTCTGGAAGAGTCGGAGACTGGTGGTACACCATCCATCGCACCAACATTAGCCACAAAATGGTGGAAGTCACTTGGTCTGGCCTCCCCAAGGAATCAGCCCTGGTCATTCCCTCCTGGCTGCCTCGGGTGGAAGGACATTCCACACACAGTTCCGTGGTATTGTAGCACAAGCCCAAGTTTGATTATCCTAGTGGGAATTTCAAGTTCTTTGTTTCCTAGTCTCCTTTTAAAACCTATTTCTTCCTAATCAGTTTCCTGAGGATATGAAACCTATTCCTTACACAAACCAGTGGAGCTCAATTTTTCCTTATCTAGGCTAAACCCCATTTTTGTGACTTTTCCAGAGATATTAAAATAAGCAAGAACCACAAAACCAACAGCACCAAAACTAGCTGCATCTTTAGGATGGCTCTGTGTTCTTCCTGGCTTTTCTTTGCACATGCTGTTCCCTCTGCTGCTGGGCGTGCACCCTTTGAAACCTGCATCTCCCGCGGGGCGCGGTGGCTCACGCCTGTAATCCCAGCACTTTGGGAGGCCAAGACGGGCGGATCACGAGGTCAGGAGATCGAGACCATCCTGGCTAACACGGTGAAACCCCGTCTCTACTAAAAATGCAAAAAACTAGCTGGGCATAGTGGCGGGCGCCTGTAGTCCCAGCTACTTGGGAGGCTGAGGCAGGAGAATGGCGTGAACCCGGGAGGCGGAGCTTCCGGTGAGCCGAGATTGCGGCACCGCACTCCAGCCTGGGCGACTGAGCAAGACTCCGTCTCAAAAAAAAAAAAAAAAAAAGAAAAAAAGAAAAAGAAACCTGCATCTCCCTAGGCTAATCACCATGCTAACTCAACTCCTGCTCGTGCTTAAAGACTCACCTCAGCTAAAGAGTGATGCTCCAGCCAGCCGCCCTTGCTCCCCACACCAACAGAGGAAATTATTTTTATTTATTTATTTATTTTTGAGACAGAGTCTCGCTCTGTCACCCAGACTCAAGTGCAGTGGCGCGATCTTGGCTCACTACAGCCTCTGCCTCCCAGGTTCGAGCGATTCTCGTGCTTCAGCCTCCTGAGTAGCTGGGATTTCAAGTGCATGCCACCGTGTCCATTTAGTTTTTGTATTTTTAGTAGAGAGGGGGCTTTGCCATGTTGGCCAGGCTGGTCTTGAACTCCTGAACTCAGATGATTCACCTGCCTCAGCCTCCCAAAGTGCTGGGATTACAGGCGTGAGCCACCGTGCCTGGCCATATACTTTTGAAATATATAAAAAATGTTGAGAAGATGCAGAGAAGAAAAATAAAATGCGGTCAAAGAACTGGACAATAAGACCTACCACTTACCCAGCCATCCAAACACCCAACTCTGAAATGCACATCAAGTCTTTGTGCCAAGTGCTGTGTGAAGTACGGAGACACACAGGGATGAAAACGGTGTTTTGTCAAATGAGAATCTCAACCTGTCAAATAATAACATCAATACTTATGTACATCAACCTCTATCAAATAATTACATCGCGTGGTATGGGTCCTGTGATGGTTAATTTTTACATCTAAGCTTGGCTAGGCCCCAGTGCTCAGTTATATAGTCAAACATTATTCCAGATGTTTCTGTGAAGGTATATTTTAGATGAGATTTAACATTTAAATCAGTGGACTGTGAATAAGGAGATTACCCTCCATAATGTAGGTGAGCCTCATCTAACCAGGTAAAGGCCTTAAGAGAAAAAGGCTGACCTCTCTGAGGGAGAAGGAATCCTGCTGGCTGATGGTCTTTGGACTTGAACTGCAATTCTTCCCTGGATCTCCAGGCTGCTGGCCTACCCTGCAGATTTTGGATTTCACACTTGCCAGCTTCCACAATCCTGTGAGCCAGTTCCTTAAAATCAGTGTTTCTCTCAATCTCTTTCTCTCCCTCCCTTCCTTCTTTCCCTCCCTCCCTCCTTCCTTCCTTCCTTCCTTCCTTCCTTCCTTCCTTCCTTCCTTCCTTCCTTCCTTCCTTCCTTCCTTCTTTCCTTTTCTTCTTCTTCGCCTTCGCCTTCTCCTTCTTCTTCTTCTTCTCCCTTCCTCTCTTCTCTTTTGTTTCCCTTTTCCCTTCCCTCCCTCCCTCCCTTCCTTCCCCCTCTTCTTTCTCTCTTTCTTTCTTCTTTCTTTCTTTCTCTCTCTCTCCCCTCTCCCTCCCTCCCTCCCCTCTTCCTTCCTTCCTTCCCCGATTCCTTCTTTGTTTCCTGTTTTTCTCCCCTCTTGCTTCTGTCTCCCTGAAGAACCCTGACTAATATGCCCCTAACAGGTCTTGCCTTCAAGTTTTCAGAGCCATTTCACCAGTGTGTTAAAGTCACTAGAAATTGTCTTTCCAGCTGATTGACAAAAATTCTCTAGAATCAGCTCTGGACAGGGATAAGAGGTGTTTGTGTCCAACTCTGCACGGTATAGGAATTCCCTCTGGGCATTTGTCTTGGTCGGTGTTCTACACAGGGAGCAACAGAAGTGGCCCCCAGTCCATTTGGCTGAAGAGGAGTTTATTGAGAGCACACTGGGGGCTTGTCAACCTGCTAGGGTGCAGCAGAATGGGGCTCAGAATTCAGGAGCCAAACTTGAAAGCATCAATCTAATCTGATGAGGAATCCACCACTGATGCTGCCTCGAAGCAGCTAGTTTGCCTCTATCAGGAACTTGATTTCACCGAAGTCACCACTATCACCAGCTCCAATGCCAGCTCTGTGCCAGAAAGTAGGCTTTGTGGCCACCACCACCCTCAAAAAACAGCCTCTTTAGCAAAATGGATTCCATGTCCCTCTTCCTGAATCACAGTCTGGACACTCCAGTTGCTGAAACCTGGTGTCATGTCTGTGCCCTAGCTGCAAGAGAGGCTGGGAGAACATGCTTTCAGGCTGTGGCTTAGGGAAGAGAGTCACCTAATATGGAAAGTGTGTTGCTTGGTATAGGAAGGGTGTCCTAAAGGGCTGGGCATTGAGGAAACATGACAAACGCCCATACAGTGCTCTTACCAAATGCCTCTCCCCATCAGCTACCTCCACTTCCATTTCTTCAGTGCTGCGGGTTACTTTCTTTGGGAAAGAATCTGGCTTAGCTCTAATTCTGAGAAAAATGTTTCTGCTGAACCCTGTAATTGTGCCCCTGTAACTTCTACCTTCTGCTCAATTTGAACAGCACAGGAAATGGATTGGATACAGTGTTCTATCTTACTCTTTCAGAGTTGGGAAAATCAGGATTCAAGTCCTAGCTCCATCACTTATGAGTCGTGTGATCTTCAACAACATACTTGACGTCTCCATTCTGTTTTCTCATCTATAAAATGGGGATAATAGTACACACCAGGGGCCCGGCACGGTGGCTCACAACTGTAATCCCAGCACTTTTGGAAGTCGAGGGAGGTGGATCACCTGACGTCAGGAGTTCGAGACCAGCCTGGCCAACATGGTGAAACTCTGTCTCTACAAATACATAAAAATTAGCCCGGCACTATGATGGGTGGTTGTAATCTCAGCTACTCGGGAGGCTGAGGCAGAAGGATTCGGGAGGTGGAGGTTGCAGTGAGCTGAGATCGTGCCATTGCACTCCAGCCTGGGCAACAGAGCAAGACTTCGTCTTAATACTACTACTACTACTACTACTACTACTACTACTACTACTACTAATAATAATAATAATAATAAGAGTATGCACCAGAGAAGTTTGGGGTGAGGACTGAATGAGCTTATGCATGTCATGATTTAGCAGACCACTTGGCACATAAATAGTAGCTGTTGTCATGGGATGCTTCCTAACCCTTCTTCACACAACAGCCATTAAAAAAACTGGGAGACCGCTGCTGTGATGCCCTCCTACCACTCCAACCCCTGTGTTTTCTTTTTCAAATGTACATATATGCCTGCCGGGAGGACTTCTGCTTCCTTAGTCTGCATGAGGTCTACACAGCTGGCCTGTCCTGTCTCTTCTTTCAATCTCCCATGTGCACTCTGCAGTGACACAAGGCCTGATTCCCCAACCACACTGCCCCTGAAGGAACCTTTCACTTAGTGTCCTCACCTGGTTGTCTAATACTGGGCTCCTTCCTTTTCCACTGCACTCCCCAAGCCTCCACCTGCCCCAGCAGGTCACATCCTGCCCGTCTTCTCTCCATTTAAAAACCTTCCCTTACTGCTCTGTCTGCTAGTGTCTGTGCCAACACTTGGCACTTGATTATTATTATTTTTTGAGACAGAGTCTCGCTCTGTCACCCAGGCTGGAGTGCAATGGCACAATCATGGTTCACTGCAGCCTTGACTTTCTGGGCTCAAGCTAGCCTCCCATTTCAGCCTTCCAAGTAGCTGGGATTACAGGCATGTGCCACCACACTCGACTAATTGTGTGCATGTGTGTGTATATATGTGTGTGTGTGTGTGTGTGTGTGTGTATATATATATATATATATTTTTTTTTTTTTTTTTCCTGTAGAGACAGGGTTTCACCATGTTGCTCAGGGTAGTCTTGAACTCCTGGGCTCAAGTGATCCACCCCCCTCAGCCACTTTGAGGAATGGATAATACTTTAAATGCATCTTTTCCCTTCCTTAGTACCTGTTTTGATGACTTTCCCTGAATTGTCTTCCTCATCCTCATTTTCTTCCATCTCTTCGTTCTCTTCACTATCTTTTTCCTCATCTTCAAAAATCTGGTAGCTTTTGAGACAAAAGTTCTCAAAACTGGTAGCTTTTGTAATAAGAGCAAGGTGCAGTGGCTCACACCTATAATTTCAGAGCTTTGGGAGGCTGAGTTGGTGGAATGCTCAAGCCCAGGACTTTGAGACCAGCTTGGACAACATAGTGAAACCCCATCTCCACAAAAAATTCAAAAATTAGCTGGGAATGGTGGTGCATGCCTGTACTACCAGCTATTTGGGAGGCTGAGGTGGGAGGATCCCTTGAGCCCAGGAGTTGGAGGGTGTAGTGAACCATGATTGGGCTGCAGCACTCCTGGTGACAGAGCAAGACTCTGCCTCTTAAAAAAAAGAGTGCAATAAAGAGTGGGTGATTCCATAAGGTCTTAACCACTCTTAACTACTTAATTATTCATACAGTCCTTTCATTCACACCCACTCATCCATGTATCCATCTACCCACCCACCCACCTATCCACTCATCGATCAATCCAGTCCCCACCCATCCATCCATCCATCCGTCCATCCAATCACCCACTCAGCCATCCATCTACCCATTCATCCATCCATCCGACCAGTTACCTACCTACTCACACACCCATTCATCCATCCAGTCCCCACTCATCCATTCACCCACTCATCCATCCATCCATCCATCCATCCATCCATCCATCCATCCATCCATCCATCCATCCATCTGTCCATCCAGTCATCCATCTATCTATCCATCCATCCATCCATCCAGTCATCCACCGATCCATCCATCCATCCAACCAGTCACCCACCTACCCATATCCATCCATCCATCCATCCATCTGTCCATCCAGTCATCCATCCATCCGTCCATCCATCCATCCATCCATCCATCCATCCAACCAGTCACCTACCCACTCACACGCCCATCCATCCATCCAGTCCCCACCCATCCATCCATCCTTTTGTCCATCCATCCATCCATCCATCCATCCATCCATCCATGCATCCAGTCACCAACCTATCTATCCATCCATTTGTCCATTTAAGTCACCCACTCATTCATCCATCCACCCATTAATCTAGTCACCCACCCATCCACCCATTAATCTATTCATCCAGTCACCCACCCACCCATCTACCCATCCATCTATTCACCCATCCATCCAGTCACCCACCCACCTATGCATCCATCCAGTCATCCATCTATCCCTCCCTCCCTCCCTCCCTCCCTCCCTCCCTCCAACTATTTCACTAGCAGGCCTTGCCTATTTTGCCCCAGGCACTGTACTTAGGTTTTTTCTATGCAAGAGAATCTTATAGACTCGTGAGGGAAAGAGGTATGAACCATACAATACGAACCATGAAGTAAGAAAGCAAAGGGGAATAAATCAGCCAGTGGGGAGAAGGAGGCAGGGAATGATCTTATGTCTCAGGCATATAGGTGGTGCCTGCTAAATATTAATCATTTGTGGATTAATTTGGCTCCTTTTGCTCCCCAGGAAAAGCATCTGCTCCCATGATGAAATGAGAGCATGTGGGTAAATATATTATGTCAACTCTAAAGCTTTTACAAATGTAAGGAAATGTGCCTGTGGTTATCTGACAGGTGAAACACCTGAGGCAATGCCTAACACATAGTAGGTGCTAAATCCATAAGTGCTCTTAGTAAAGACAAATGTCAAGGACCCAGCTGGTGTGCTGGCCTTGCTAATATAAAGGAAAAAATCTTTAACATTATGAAAACATTCCCTCTTTCCTATTCAGTCTCATAGCAGTGATATAACTGAAGCCAGAGGGAGGGCATATTTTCATAAGAATTCTCCATTGTCTACAACTTTTGTTTTATTTTAGGCTAGAATCAGAGGCGCTTTCTTTTGCACCCATACAAACTCACCATTCATTCTACTTTTCTACTACCTATTTTCTCTATAGCACATTTTGTAGATTTTTTTTCCCCTAATACATTTTCTAATAATTAAAGATACTGGAGACTGAAAAACAGGGTTGCTGTGTGATTTGGGATGAGTCTCTCCAAGGTCAAAGTCTTAATTCTCACATTTGTACAATTAAAGAAAATTGTGAAGATTATAGGAGATAACATATTCAAAGTACCTACTTTGGTGCCATCACTTACAGTAGCTCAATAAAATTGTGTTCCAGTTATCTGTTGCTGTTTAACAAATAATCTCACATTTAGTGGCTTAAAACAATCATTGTACTGTATTTCATGAATGTAGGATCAGATTATTTAGAGGTGAGAAGAGTAGGGTGTGGCTGGATGACTTGCTGGTTTTCCATCTACTTCTAAGATGGTTCATTTACGTGGCTGGCAAGATGGTGCTGGCTGTTGGCTGGTGTTCAACCAGGGCTCCATGTGGCCTCTCCATGGGGCTGCTTGGTCTTCCTCACAGAAAGATAGCTGGGTCCCAGGACTGAGCGTTCTAGGAGACTGACAGAAGCTGCAAGCGTCTTATGATTTAGCCACAAAGGTCCCAGAACAGTACTGTTGCTGCATTTTCTTGGTCAAGTGAGCCATTATGGCCAGCTTAGATTCCAGGGGAGGGAAATTAGACCCCGCCTATTGAAAGGGGAAGTATCAAAGGATTTGTGGCCATCTTTAACCCATCAGGAACAGTAGATGTTCTTTTTCATTGTACTCCATCCCCAGGCATGAAGTCAGCATGAGCCACCGGGTTCATGTGCTGACTGTGGGGCCTCTCAAGGTCAGTCCCTGCAGCTGTTCCAGCTGTGGAAAGCAGCTGGTTCCTTGCTTGTCTCTGCTGGCCTCTCACTGAACTGGAGAATGCAGCTTTGGGAGCCAGCCATGGGTCTAACCATCTGTCTCTGTGGACTGTACTCTCTAAGTCATTCAGTACAATCATAGCAAAACTTTTTTCCATTGTGCATATGTGTGTTGATGAATATAGCAAGTTCATGAAGAAACTCACATTCCATGCTAAGATCCAGCTCTGAGCATGCTTTGGAGATTCAGGACTCAAAATGTAAATTTTTTATCCCTTGGTGTGAAACATCTTGGTTACTATGATAGTTTGTCTTCTGGATTACATTTTGGAGTCATCCTGAATGCTGAAATGGTTCTTCATGTCCTAAAGACTTTAGGTTACTGTATGGTTCTGGGTCTGTTTTTGTTTCATAACTCAGTCTTTCCATAAATACCCTGCTTGGACACAGTTCCTTCTGTCTTTGAGACATCTATGTCAATCCCTTATTTGAATGTGTGAATTCCCATTCCTTCACTTTCAGCATGTTCCTAATGTTCCGAGCAAGCTTATATTTTTAAAAAATGAATAGATGTCATATGTATGTAACAACCTGATGTCCAATAGGCTGGCCAAGTGCTCAACTAGATTAAACAAAATCAAGCAAACAGGTTCTTTACTGCAGGACTTCCCAGGACCTTTAGCAAACTCACCAGTATTTTGTATTTCAGAGAATAGTAAATGCCACATTTCAAATACTTCTACGATCTCAGAGACCTTTTTTTACAGAGCACCTTTCAGGATTTATGTTCTGTGTGACACACTTTGGGAAGGCCTAAACCTATCCCCCTTTTTGGAGGAAGATGTATGTGACCCGCCATTTTGTCAGTGTCCACATGTCTGGTGTCTGCACACCTTCCTTTCCAAGGGTCAAAGCTGAGTATTACCCTTTACAGGGACCCTGGAGGTGGCCTGCTAGAGTAGGAGAAGCCTGGGTTCCATCACAGTTTCTACTTTCAGCTCTGGGATCTTGGGCCAATTAACTAACCCCCCCGAGCCTCAGAATACCTAGGTTTAATACGGAGAAAATACAACCTCCTCAGCTGGGGCAGTGTTAGATTATATGTGGTAGTGCATCCAGAGATGGGTCTGGGACAGTGCCTGGAACGTGTTAGCTCCCCCTTCCCTTTCTAGTTCCAGGACTGAGCCACCACGGGGATCGATGAGTGAGCACGCTCGCCCCCTAGTGGGCATTTCTGCCTCGGCCACCTGAGCCAACCCATCCTTAAAGAGCACTGGATGGCCACTGTGGTCCTAGTTGGTTTATTACCAGCTGTTTGGAACTGGTGTGAGGGCAATTCATGTTAGGGTAAAAAGGCAATAGATCATTTAAATGAAGGTGGCAGGTTTGAGAATAGGGATGGTGAATTCTTTCTCCAGTAAGGGGCAAAGTACCATCCCCCTTTTACAGATGCTGGCCTTGAGGTCTCAGAAGGGACAGCAGGAGACTGGGACTCACAGATGGGCTGTTTCCACACATCTAAATGCTTGTGTGGACAACAGGGGGAGCAAGATCTTCTTAGTGCCTTTCTCACACGTGGTTCTTAATTTTGAGGTGCGGGGAGAGGTGTGAATTGCCTTGTTCTGTCTGGGATTCAAGGTAATCTCTATCATGTAAGTGCCTTGCAACCAGGAGGCAGTAGGCAAGAAACCAAAGTTATTGTTTATTGACAGCTTGCTCTGCCAGGTATCATCCTTAGTGTTTTATGTATTTAATCCTTGCAGTAAGCTTTGGAAGATGGTAGGAAAGACTCTCATTCCCATTTTACAGCTGAGGAAACAGAAGCCTAGAGCATTTGAGTGGCTTGCTTAAAGTCACAGAGCCAAATGTGGAATAAAACCAGCATTGAAACCCACAGGTCCTGATTTCACACCCATGTACTTAAGCAGGACCCCAATCTGCCTCTCTGAAAATCACTTGTTGGCCACCTGGTCAACCAACAAGTATTTATTAGGTCGCTGCTGTGTGCCCACTCCTGTGCCAGAGCTGGGGAGGAGACAAGTGATTCAGGAGACTATTTGGTATCCAGGATTGCTCCAAAATTGGTTTTGACTTCTTAATAAAGGGTAAAATCCCTGAGGAAATACTGAATGATGAAATTTAAAAGAGTGAGTTTTTCAAAGTATGAAGAAACTGGTTAATAGCAGGCTGAAGGGCAAACATGTTTAAAAAAAGAACCAACCCAGGAAAAATCAACACTGTATTGGTGACACATGTGATTTGTATGCCTGTGAGCAGGAAAATGTGAAAGAGGGAGAGAGAGAAGTCTTTTTGAGTAAATGAAGCATAGAAGTTCATTAGGACTCTAAAAAAAGTGTTAAAAGAGGAAACCCTGCCTTCGGAGAATCAAGGGATTGTGATATGAACTATGTCAGGTAGGTGCAAATTGGAAACTAGAGAGGCAAAGGCACGATCTGAGGAACACATTTACAAAAATATCAGATAAATAATAAATTATTAAATATGTTAAAAGCTAAAAGGATCTTCGTGTCTGCAAGGCTCTTAAATTCAAGAGAAAAAAATGCCGGGCTGGTCTGGTCCGAGAGGGTAAAAGGAGGGGAATGGAGACAGTCTGGCTGGATTAGTCCCTTCCTTTGAAGACATAGGAATACACCCCGGGTAGAACGTTCACAGGAAATCATTAGGCCCAGAGCACACACAAGTCCCCCAGGAAAATGCAGGAACAAGTTAAAAACACCAGGGCATTTGAGAGTGAGGTCTCCTATTCCTGTCCTCGTTCTGTGCCCAGGAGACCAAGGCTGGTGCGAGAACCCACTGCCTGGGAGATCTGGGCCCACCAAGACCCCTCTCTCCCTACTCTGGAAGACCTTCAGCCCCTCTGCTGCCATCTTTGTTTCTGGCTGCTCAGACAGAAAATCTGTAGGGAGACGGTATGAAGGTACACCTACCTTGGCATGGTTCCTCCCTAAACTTCTGCAACCCGCTGTTCCCTCTCCTGCCTGGACTGTGGGTTTTTTTCCACAGGAGACCAGAAGACCCTATGGCCAGCAGAATAGCCAGGTGGGATGAGCAATAGGATTCAAAGTGAGTGTCAGCTTAGTGTCTTAACTAGCCATGTGACCTTGGGCAAGCGACTTGAACGCTCTCTTGTAAAATGAGAATGATAATGGTGATGATGATGATAGTACTTCATTGAGTTCTACAGATGTTTGTGGAATGCCTGCTTTGCCAAGCGCGACACCATCCTACCTGTATGGAGGTTGCAGTGTGGCTCGGTGTGGCCTAGGAGATGGCCTTCTGGGCCCGCTCTACGTATATCGCAGGCTGTCTCTTGGGCATTTTCCCCAAGAACTTTAGCAACATGAGTTGATTTCATGTCACTGCCATTCTATGATTCTCATTTTACACCCCAGGAAACTGAGATGGGCGGGGCTAAATAACTTGCCCAAGACACTCAGCTGGAAAGAGGTGGCACTCACTTCTAAACCCACATCCCTGATGTCTGAGCCTGGGCTCTTTACTCTTATTTTATACATGGATCCAACAGTCACAGGGACAATTGTGCAATTGTGGCTGTGATAGGCAGGATGAAGGAGGAAGATACAGAGCTTGGTGAGCCCATAATATGGGCTTTTCACTGAGGAACTGATACAAGCTGAGATCTGAAGACGAGGTCAGAGCTGACCAGGGGAAAATGGAAGAAAGAGTGGTTCCTGAGGCAAAAAGACTTGAAGACTGTTGTGGGGACTGCGTACATGAATGAGAAAAGGACCCAGCCCAGGGCGAGCTGCCTACCTGGTTGTGTGACCTCTCGGAACCTTGGTCCCCTCGTCTGTAAAATAGGGAGAGAACAGGAGGAAGGAGGATGAAGGTAAGCGATGGATATAAATGTAGTCAGAGCCAATTCTTAATACAATTTACTGCCACGGACGAAGAAAAGTGAGAGAGAAAGAATTTTTCCCCAGTGGCCTCTAGTGACATCAACTGAGAGTTGAGAAAGGTCAAAGGTGGTCATGGGTGGCCCAGTTAGCCTTCTCCCTTAGTCTATTGGAGTAAACAGATCAACTGAGAAACCAAAGGTCATTCCTCTGAATTTTCCAAGTTGCCCTTGTGGAGAGACTTAGTAAATGATGTGCCAAGTATTATCTAAATCTTAATCATAATATGGTGACAATACCCAATAGGCTCACAAATATGTGCAGTTTGTGAAAACTCAGGAATCTCCTTATTCTCCTATTGATTAATGCTGATGTTTTTTTTTTTTGTTTGTTTGTTTTGTTTTGTTTTGTTTTGGGATGGAATCTTGCTCTGTCACCCAGGCTGGAGTGCAATGGCACAATCGCGGCTCACTGCAGCCTCCGCCTCGCAGGTTCAAGTGTTTCTCCTGCCTCAGCCTCCTGAGTAGCTGGCATTGCAGGGGCACGCCTCCATGCCTGGCTGATTTTTGTATTTTTAGTAGAGGCAGGGTTTTGCCATGTTGGCTAGGCTGGTCTTGAACTCCTGACCTTAAGTGATCTGCCTGCCTCAGCCTCCCAAATAGTGGGCTTACAGGCAGAAGCCCCCACACCCGGCTGCTGATGTCTTAATATTCCAGACCAGATGCTTCAAAGGGCAGGCCGATCAAACCCTGAGAGTCGACGTCAACAGTAGAGATTACACAGTGTCCTGCAGCTGCCTTCCATAGTTATTCCATTTCATGTTGACAGCAGCCCTGCTCTAAGCAATCGCAAGCCCATTTTACAGATGAGGTGAATGAGACTCTGTCAAAGGCCCCACACAGGACAGAGCCAGGCTCACCCCCACCAGTCCTGGCTCCCTAGCCTCGCTGTTTCCACTCTGCCTGTGCTGTCTCATGCTCTTTATGAGACTTTTAAAAATAAAAGATGCTTCTGTTCACCATTCCCTCGGGTTACCACTAAGCTTTTGTTTGATGTTAAGAGCTTTAGATAAATCTGACTCTAGATTACTGTGTGATGACTTCCTCTTGTCATCTGGGTATCACTTCAAATCTTACCTCCTCAAACAGTTTTCCAGAATAATCACTGCCACTCACATTCATCACACCACAGAACGGAATTGTTTTTCTAGTGCTTGCCAATATCTCAAATCATCTTGGTCATGTATTTGCTTACTTATTTCATTGCATGTCTCAACCCACTGGACTGCAAGTTGCACAGCAGTGAGAATCGTATTGGTCTGCCATTCTTCACTGAGACCAGCAAATACCCTGATCGCAGTAGGTGTTCAGTGTGTGTGTTTCTGAGAGCACTGTAGAGTGGATAGTGCCTAGGGCTTGCAGGCAGGTTGTGGTCATTCCAACTACTCTGCCAGCCTACTGAGCACCCAAGCCTCGATTTTCTCATCTGTAAAAAATGGAGATAATAACAGACAACAAACACTATGCAGCCACCAAAAGTGATGTTGTGCAAAACTACAGAATGGCGAGGACAGATATTCATGATGTGGTAAATGGGAAATAATCAGGCAGTGAAACAGCGTGTCAGGATGAACCATGAAGAATGCAGAACATGGGGGTTTCAGGCAGGGGCTGTACTGTGGGCTGCCTGGTTTCCACCCTGAATTCCCCATTTACTAGTTATGAGACCTTGGGTATATTATGCTTTTTGTGCCTCAGTTTCCTTACTTATAAAATGCAGATGATAAGCGTCTATGTCAAAGGGTTGTGAAAATTCGTAAGTTAACTCAAGAGGGTGTTAGAGGGGTGTTTAACACATAGTAAGAGGCTAAAAAAGACTAGCTATTGTTACTGGCATTACTACTATTGCTCTATTATTATTGGGATGCATCAAAGGAAAATAAAAAGATTGCAAAGTGGTATGTTCAATAGAAATCTATTATTTAAAGTATATGTGTTTATAACTAGAAGTACATAGACTAAAATGTCACATGATCTCTTTGGCAGTTTTTTCCTATTTTATTTTATTTTATTTTTATTATTTATTTATATATTTATTTTGAGATGGAGTCTTGCTTTGTCACCCAGGCTGGAGTGCAGTGGTGCGATCTCGGTTCACTGTAAGCTCTGCCTCCCGGGTTCACACCATTCTCCTGCCTCAGCCTCCTGAGTAGCTGGGACTACAGGCACCCGCCACCATGCCTGGCTAATTTTTTATCTTTTTAGTAGAGACGTGGTTTCACCATGTTAACTAGAATGGTCTCGATCTCCTGACCTCGTGATCTGCCCGCCTCGGCCTCCCAAAGTGCTGGGATTACAGGCGTGAGCCACTGCGTCCGGTCTTTATTTTATTTTTTGAGGATGAAATCTTGCTCTGTCACCCAGGCTGGAGGATCTTGGCACAGTGCAACCTCTGCTTCCTGGGTTCAAGCGATTCTCATGTCTCAGTCTCTCTAGTAGCTGGGATTACAGGTGCCCACCACCATGCCCAGCTAATTTTTTATTTTTTTAATTTTTAGTGGAGACACAGTTTCACCATGTTGGCCAGATTGGTCTTGAACATCCTGACCTCAGGAGATCCACCTGCCTTGGCCTCCCAAAATGCTGGGATTACAGGCACGAGCCACAGCACCTGGCCTTTTTCTTATTTAATTCTGTTCTTTCTTTTCTCCCTCCCTCTGTCTTTACCTCCCTATCTTCCTCCTTTTCTTGCTTTTCACAAATCTGTATTATTACGTGTAATGAGAAAATACAACCAAGAAAAATCTAAATACTAAAAATAATAAAATAATGAAATAGGCAAGGCGTACTTCCCAGGGAGTTGGGGAGTTAGGCTCTGCTCCTCATTCTGTCACCATCAACATGCCTCACTCCAAGAAGTCTCCGAATCAGGTAACAATAAGCAACGCTAACCAGATGGCTGGCATGTCAGACCTTACACTGAACTCCTCATGGGCAGACCGGCTCAATGGGTACTATTATTGCTGTTGCACTGATAAGGAATAATTAAGAAATTTGCCCAAGAGTGCCCAGCTACCCAGGGGATGATTCCCAGCCAGGCCTGTCTGACTCAGAGGCTGAGGTTTAAAGTTCCTCAACACTCACATTGCAGGCCCCAGCCAGCAGCTGCAGCAGCCTCCAGGAGCTTGCCAGTAAATGCAGAATCTCAGGCCCCCGTCCAACCCTACCAAGCCAGAATCTTCACTGTGATGAAATCCCCCAGGTGATTTGTGCCCAGGGAGCCCTCGTGTGAACATGGCTCATGGAGCCTCTCAGGTTGCTTCCCCCCACTCATCGTCGCCTTTCCTCACTGCCTCCCTTCTCTCCGTCTGACCCCGACGCCACCTCTCTGGGGTCTCACCCTCCAGATCTCAGCAGGAGAAGCCAGCAGAGGGGAATGCAAACCACTCCCTTTAGTGACTACTCAGCATCTTCGAGACAAAGGTTTGAAGAAAAACAGATGTTTGAATCTGTAGACGAGATGCAGGGATTATCTGTGGAGTGTCTGTATCCATGTTATCCCTTTCCAAATAGTGGACTGTAAATAGGATATTTTCGCGATTTAAAGAAAAATAAATATTGCAGGCTTCGTAACCAGAGGCCTCTCTGATATGCTTAAATGCGGTCAGGATGCCCTGATTTAAGGGTCTAGCGATAGAACAGCAAAGGTAAATTCTCCTGGCCCGTGGGTGTTTATATATGATGATGGAATGCAAACAAGCGTTGCTTGGCTCTGAAAGTGGAACCAGAGAAAACTTCATCTAGGTATTTAATTATACAGGGCAGACTGGAAATGATCTTTTGTTTCCTCGCTGGCCCATGGCTGAAACCCATAGGTCACTCCAAATCAAAAAACATTAAAATGTATAAGAAGGAACTGGAACACAACATTTAGCAGAAGTTTTAAGCATTTCTGGTTGTGTTTTTATCACTAAGGCTGTTTGCACTGTAATTGCAGCTATAGCCACGTATGGAGACAAATAACCTGGTTGGCGCGCCCATGCGCGCGCGCGCACACACACACACACACGTTCCTTAGGCTGTACATAAGAAAACAAAATGATCAAATATGGTAATTTGGCATTTAATTCCACCTAGGTAAAAGAAGCGTTGGAAATGAATGTTTTTCTCCTGACACATGTATAGATCGGTTGCACCACCAGATACAGTCAAGGTACCAGGCTGTAGCTCCTGCTTTTGCCAGTTTCTTATGAAATATCAGGGCTTTTTTCACTAGTGTTAGAACCGAGGCAGAGAACTAGAAAGATAAATGATTTAATTCGGCCTGTCAGATTCTGTTTGCTTGGAAGCAAGGATTCACGAGGAGAAAAGCACATTAATTGAGGTCTTAAGGTGGTAGTAGAACACATTTTCTTTATTACTGCTTTCTGTGTAGGGGGATTTTTTTCTTCTTCTTCTTCTTTTTAAAGTTTATTTGGTCTTGTTCAGTCAACTTGTATTGAGTAGGTTCTGTGCTAGGTGAGGAAAATCACAGTGAATCAGACCAGCTGGTAGGAGATGGAACAGAGGAGTGGCAGAAACCGGGAGAAGAGATGAAAGGGTTTGGGACCGTGACAAAAGGCTTTCCCCAAAATGATGGCCTCTACTCTAGAGTTTGAGAAGGTCTTAGGCAGGCAGGAAGGGTAGGAAAGTTTCTCCAGGCAGAGGGAAGAGTAGGGGCAAAGCAACACTGAGGTGGAAGAATGTGACGTTTCTAAGAGCTTAAGTGAGCTGGCCACACTGAGGCCTTGTGTGAGTTGGGAGGCCTTTGAGAAGGAACAAAGAAAAAAGTCACGTGAGATGAGCCTGGAGAGTTCCGTGGGAGGAATCTGATCACAAGGGGCCTTGTAACACCTTAGAAAGCCCCGCGGGATTATGGAAAATTGTGTCAGACTTGGGGTTGGGGGTAGGTGTCTAGATTAGAGGAACCGAAAGGAGTCATTTTTAGGATTTGGATTTTGAACCAAAGAGCAATGAAAGTCATTGAAGCGGGCTATGATTAGATTTGTGCTTTGAAGACATTATGCTTTTTGCAGGATGAAGAATGGCTGGGTCACAATGGATGCAAAAAGACCTGTTAGGAATCTACCATAAGGTCCTGACAGAAGAGAAAGGTAGCCCGGCCTAGGCGACTGAGTGGAAGTAGAGAGAAGTGGAAGCATTTAAGGAGAGACATTGGATATTGATATTGAAGGGGAGGGAGGTGTTAAGATGATTCACACCACATAGACCAGACTTCCTCCTGATGGTCTGCCCATGGACAAACACAACTTGCCATTATCTGCCTTCAAATGGCATCCAGGACTTGGAGGTATGGATCAGGTGTGGCTTCTGTGGACATTTTACCCCCAGCATCTATATCCTCTGATTTCTTAGCAAATGTCAGACCACCAATGTGACAGATGATCGGATCTTGGCCTGTATCTTCTTCTCTCCACTGAACTCCTGTCACCTGCTCTATGGCAGATATTGTAAATTAACTCATTCGGTACCCATTGCAACACTCTCCTACTAACTCTCTGGTTCATAGAGGCCAGAGAGCCAAAAGCAACATTTCCCAGAACGTTTTGCAGGTATGGTCACCCATGTGACCAAGGTGCCTCCAGGCAAACACACCTTCTCCAGTCTTACAGGCAGAAGTGCACAATATATGGCAACTGCTAAGTACAGCAAGATCAGATGTTCTGGCAAATGAGGTTACCAAGCTTCCTGTTCTTCCAAGACCGTAGGTGGTAGAGTTTCTGGTGTCCAGTCTCTATTGTCATACAGCTTTTTTTCCTGGCAGCTTTGTTCCTATTTGTAGCATCCAAACCCAATTCTCTAACCCTCCTGGGAATTATATGAGTTACCTGACTTTCTGCCTAAAGTATCTGAAGTGTATTCTGTTGTCTGCAAATAACAACCTGTGATATGCTCATCAGTGAACTTCATTTATTATTAGATATTTTATTTGTTGTTCTACAGGTAGTGACACTTTTTTTCTAAACACGGCATGTGCTCTTTAAAGACAAGAAAGCGGTCACTTCCCCTCTATCAAGTCATCCACAGTGCAGAGCACATAGTAGGTGTGATGTGGATGACTGCCATTTTTGCTTGCTTGACATCCAACCATCATTCTGCCAAAAGTACCAGATAGACAGACTGCGCTCCAATTTTCCTCTGGGGAGTCACGTCTCCTTCAGTCTGTTTATTTGCTTTGGTGTTATGGACTTCTAGAGCCAGGGGTGGGCATGAGACTCAAGCCTGGCCAATCAGAAAGCATTGCATCCCACTGGTTACCGTAATTAATGTAAAGATGGGAACATGACCCAACCAGAGCCAATGTTTTAGGATCTAAGGATTTTTGACTGGACTGTTGAGAGAGAGAGAGAGCAAGAAAGAGAGAGAGAGAGATGCACATCTACCTCATTTGCGTACTCTCTTTCCTTAGGACCACTGATACAAAGGAAGAGGTGAGCCAGGTGCTGTTGGAGGCTCCATGTGGAATGGAAAATGAAGTCAACCCAAAGGCAAGCAAAGCCAAGACATCTGTTTGAGATTTGCATAGACCAGCCTTGCCTGAAAACACCCCTACTCCTGGGCTCTCAGTCAGGAGAACCATTAAAGTTCTTAAAATTTGTTTTGTTTTGTTTTAGCCAGTGAAGTTGGGTTTTTGTCACTTGCAACTGAGTCCTGACTAATGCAGAAGTTGTCCAGAAATATTGCCTGATTGGGTCATCAGAAAAGAGGCAAGACTTGAAGGTCTTAATTCCCTATTTTCTTTTTCTTTTCTTTCTTTTCCTTTCCTTTCCTTTCTTTTCTTTTTCCTTTCATTTTCTTTTCCTCTTTCTTTCTTTCTTTCTTTTTTTTAAATGAAATCTTGCTCTGTCACCCAGGTTGGAGTGCAGTGGCAAGATCTGGGCTCACTGCAACCTCCGCCTCCCAGGTGCAAGCGATTCTCCTGCCTCAACCTCCTGAGTAGCTGGGATTACAGGCACCTGCCACCATGCCTGGTTAATTTTTTTTTTTTTTTGTATTTTTAGTAGAGACGGGGTTTTACCACGTTGACCAGGCTGGTCTCGAACTCCTGACCTCAAGTGATCTGCCTGCCTCGAGCCTCCCAAAGTGCTGAGATTACAAGCATGAGCCACCATGCCTGGTCTTAATTCCGTTTTCTTTTTACACTTTCTCTCACCTCCACTCCAGCCTTTCACCAAGTGATCGAGACATGTGCAGACTTTTAATGATTTGATGCAACAAACAATTCACATAAAGCTGAGATGTTTGCCTCCATAAGAGTCAAAAAGAAACAAACAAACAAACAAACATGTACCCTGATCAATTACCCTGTTAAACAAATCGGCAGCTGCTTCTGGAAGGGAAGAGACTCCCAGTGAGGGCCAGGCAATGAAAGGATGTGACTCTGAGCTCTGTCCTGCCATAGATGGTATTTGCCACCGTACAGCATGGTGGTTAAGAATCCTCGCGCATATGGAATTAGGGTTGTATGGATCTGAATATTACTCTACACTTGTTAGATATGTGATTTTGGCCAAGGTGCTTTAAACTTCCATAAATCAGGCTCAAACTGGCTTATAAAGAGGAGAAGTTTATTGGCTTACACACTGAGAAAGTCCAGGGAGGTGTCTAGCTTCAGGCTGGGCTGGATCCAGTTGCTCAAAGGATCTAAGTCAGGAATCTGCAGTGCTTCCTCTCAGCCTCTCTTTCCTTCTGAGCTGGCTTCATTCTTAAGCAGCTGGGTTCATTCCGGTGGGAGTCAAATGGCCTGGAAGAGCGCCAGGCTTACACATTCTCCCAGCCTTGCTCTCCCAGCAGAGAGAGCACGCCTCTCTATGGCTCCAGTGCAAATCTGAGGCAGAGCTCTCATCCGGTCAGCTGGGGTCCCCTGCACATCTCTGGAGTGAGAGAGTGAGGTCAGATCACTGACACGGGGAAGGGAATGTTTCTCAAAGGAAGAGCAGGGGGCTGTTCCCAGAAGAGGGAACCGACACTAGCTGGGTAAAAACAACAGATGCCACTCCTCACTCTCTTAGACTGTGTTCTCCTGGGAGAAACTGGAAATGTAATCATTCCCACTTCATAAGGTTTTGGTAAAATTAAATGAGTTAATGTTTTTGTTGCAGATGCTGTTGGTCCCAACTCAGATCCGCACAGCCCTGACCGTTTCCACGCATGGCCATTTCCATGAATTTCCCAGATTCCATCAGCAGCAGCACCCCTTTGCCCGAGGACTTGCTCTGGCTGCTAGACCCCACTTTTCCTGTGCTGGCCACAGGTGGGATGTGCCCGGGAGTGACCAACACCTGGGAGTAGCCTTCCACTGAGGAGGTGGAAGATCAGCAAATACCCTAGCCCCTCACATTTCCAGGAGGGTCAGTCTAGACTGCATTCCACACTGCCTCCCAGAGGATCCCAGGCAGAACTAAACTCTTCCTACCCACAGATGCGCTCCTTATAGCTTCCTCCACTTCTTTCTCTTACTTCTCCTACTTCCTTACCTGTGTTTCCTAGGGTTACCTCCCAAATAAACAACTTGCACTCTAATCCTTTTCTTAAGGAAGCCCAAAGCAAAATAGATTGTTATGCGCTGTATATCATGCCTGGCACGTTAGAAGCATTCACTAAGTATTTGCTATTATTGTTGCTGTAGCTCTTTCGAGGTTCATTTCTTCTTCAGTTTCTTTTCTTGATTTTTTTTTTTTTTTTTTGAGACAGAGTCTCACTCTGTCACTCAGGCTGGAGTGCAGTGGCATGATCTCAGCTCACTGCCACCTCCACCTTCTGGATCTAAGCGATCCTCCCGCCTTAGCGTCCCAGGTAGCTGGGATTACAAGTGTGCACCACCATGCATGGCTAATTTTTGTATTTTTAGTAGAAACAGGGTTTTACCATGTTGGTCAGGTTGGTCTCAAACTCCTGACCTCAAGTGGTCCACCCGCCTCAGCCTCCCAAAGTGCTGGGATTACAGGTGTGAGCCACCGCACCTGACCCTGCCTCAGTTTCTTTTTGCATTAACTGTTGCACCCTCCTCCCTGACCTTGGCATCCCATGTTTTTAAAGATAACTTCCTCTTCTGTTATACATTTCTTTTGCCCTCCTGACGTTTCCGTGTCTCACAACTTCTTAATTGTAATCTTTCCCCAGGGTAATTATGATTTCGATGAGATGTAAACTTTTAAACAGTTTCAAAGGAATAGTGGCAACCCCAAATCCTGATACACCAAACATTTGTTGAGACTGTAAACTTCTTGAAGGCAGGAATGATAGTGGTTTTCACTTTGCCTCAAGTTAACTCATGTGTTTGCATTCAGAATGCTTTTTTAAGTAAGACAAATTAACAGACTTTATTTTAATAAAGGAAAAAGACGGAATGAAATTGACTTCCTCTGTACATTACATCTGCTTCCCATCTGCAGTTTTAGCCAAGATGATCATTTTTTACTCACATCTACAAGAATCTGGCCTCTTGCATCTGCAGAGCCGAGCAGTCATTCGCTAAATGAGACCCTAGTGGTACGAGAGTGTTAATGCACCTCATTTATAAACAATGAAAACACCCCACATCATCTGGGCTATTAACCAATTTCCAATACGAGATTAATGCAAAACTTTTTTCTTGGGGGGAAAGTAATTATGAATAAAGATGGATTTCTCACTAATAGGATGATATCAGTTCAACAAATTCCATATTTTCAACATGACAAATTGTGACTTGGCAATATGATAGGGGAATACGTGCAGAAGAAAGTTTGGTTTGTCTTGAGAGAACCAACCACAGCGGATCTGGAAATCGAAAGCTTTCTGTTTTGGGTTTCCATCTTCAGACTTCTGAATACTGCATAGCAAGGAGTTGGCAAGGTGGCTGGAGTGATCTTTTCTCAATGAGCTTATGGCTCCCTCTGCTTCCCAAGGGGCTGTCTCCATCTGTTCTGGGCCCCTGTGAGGGTAGGGGCTGGGGTGGCAGCTTGTTTTATGTTGCTGGGAACTAGCAAACAAACCTCCATGTTACTTTGGGGATGCCAGGTGAGCAAATCTATCAATGAAGGCAGAATTCTTTTGGGGTGGCAGAGCTGCCGGGGAGAGGGGGCAAACAGGGAAGGAGGCATTTTATCTGAAAACTACTCAGGTGGCCGTCTTTGGGGGCTTTCCTGTTTAAAAAAGAAAGAGCTGGAGACTTGAGGGGAAACAAATGTTCCAGGCTGGAGGTGAGACTTTTATGCAGTGTTCCCCTGTTTGTGCCCGGAGGAGGTTCTTTTTAACCTGTTCCTGCCTCTTTATCCCTGGATGCCTCTGTAGGCACTGGGCCTGCTAGGTGGCTCATGTATCTGTTTTCCTATGTGTTTGTTCAGGGAAAGAGAGGCATGAGCCAGAAGTCTTTGGTTCAAGGCCCAGCTCTTCTACTTACTAGCTGTAGGAAGGAGGGGGAGTTGGGGAGAGGGTCTTTCCTTAAGCCTCAGTTTCCTGGTCTATTAAAAAAACTAATAATGGCTGCCTAACAGGGCTCTTGCGGACAGTGGATGAACACAGGCAATCAATTTTTAAATGAAGACATTTCACAAATGTACACTTGCCGTCAATTGTGGGGAAAGGGTTGGAATCACTTACTCCATTTGGTATATCAAGGCTGAAATGATCACATAAGAGCAGACCTGTGATGGGCTCAGTTAGATCTGGAAGAAAGAGGTAGGTGTGGTCACAAAGTTTAGGTTCAATTTCTATTGCTTTATAGCTGCGGGACCTGGGTTAGGTTATTTAGCATCTCTGAGCCTTTTTCCACATCTGTAAAATGGAGATAAAGAGTCCTGCGTCTCCCAAAACTGTGAGAAATGAATCCATTTATCCAACCAATAGGGGATGGGATAACACAGACAGAATGAACTTCCATTGGTGTGAATGTGCGACCTGAGCTAAAATCAGGGAATCAGTGAGTGGCTGCAGGAACAGAATGTTAACTTGGGCTAACGTATACATGAAAAGCAACTTACAAAGTGTACATTTCTATAATGCTTTGTGTAAATGTTTTCTAAAGAAACTCATTTAGACAGGAAGCCTAAGAAAACCCAGGCATTGGGCCTAATTTTATATTTTCTGGTCTCTTTACATTTAATGTTTATAAGGGTGGGACTGCAGGGGGATTGAATTAGGGGCAGTATGAAGAATTCCTCCCTTCTTTTTCTCAGCCAGGAGACACAGGAAACAATAGAGTGAACAATGGAGAAGCCCCTTTATTCTAACTTGGTGAGATCAGCACCAATTTCGATAACTGAATAGAACTTCTGTGTGCTTAATACTTTAAAAAAACTATTGTAAGTTTGAAGCCAGGTCAGTCAGCATTATTTGGGCCTGAAGTTAGTACATTAAATTTCATCTTTCAATGTTCTCTTCAACATCAATTTTTAGAAAAAACATTCCCCCCCTTATAAAAATCTATAGTGGCCAGTGTGGTTAGGCACCACTGATTTGAAACACCATTCTTCACCAATCCAGAAAAGAGGATGGTGACCTATTTTTTTTAAAGATCATTCGACATGCCTTTGAAAAATAAGTCAATCTCAGAAAAAGAAAACAGGTATTTAGCCAGATATGTTTTCTGAATTTCTACTAGGAGGCATGCTATTCGCAAAGATGAAGGAACTGTCTTTCTAGAGCCATTCTTTGCTCCTGTTTTATTTCCCCTCTGAAATCACTAGCTGGTGTTTCTGACATCACTGCGTTGCTGTGGAAATGTTTATTTCACAGAGGATTTCGACCTCCAGTGGGAAATTTACAAGCGGAAGTGTGAACTCTTGAAAAACACAATTGGTTTGAATAAAAATAGGCAGCATTTGGAAACGGGATTCAGAAAGGAAACAATATAAACTGGCTATAAGAGGTTGTTTTAAGTCTTCCTGAAAGGATTCAAATACTTCTAAGAGCGTCTTACACAGATATGCTGGTTTTTATTTGAATTTTACTTTCTATAAATATCTGTGTAAAGAGTAAGGGGAAGCAGGTAAAGAATATCTTTTTGCAGGAAAAAAAAAGAAACACAAAACAAACCTTTCAGCCATCCAATTATTAAGACTGAAAGATTTGGTTCTAAAATACCATCTTGTGGGGAGAGAGAGAGACGGCATTATATCCGTTTACATTTTTATATCATATAATGGACTTCAGAGAATAGCTCCCTTTAAATAATTGTGACTCAAGGGGCCTGAGTTTTAGTGCAGAAGCTACAAAATCCATTTTCGTTTTAAACTGTTAAATCAACAGAACGCCAAACTAGAGCCTTTCTTCCTGCTGGGGCAGTATTGTCCCCTAAATCCACTTTCCAGTCCTCTCAGCCTAGCCTAGTTTGATGTAGCATTGACTTAGCTTAACTACAGCAACCGGCAAAAGGAAGTGGGTTTGCATTTGGGATGGGAGGAGGCAGGCACCGGTGTGTCTGTGCCTGCGTGGACACGAGCGCAGGGGGCTGGAGGGATCGCGAAAGAAAGAAAAGCAGGACGTAGCAACTATGTGAAAATAATTTTCCCGTGGCTGGAAGAGGGGTCTCTGCATGGAAAAGCAATTTTAGGAATTAAAAAAAAAAATCTTCAAACAGGATGGAAGGAAGGCTTGCCAGGAGGGTGCGGGACGCAGCGTGGGGGGGCCTGTGTTTTTCCTCAAGCATTTTTCCGCTTCCCAGGCTCAGGGCGGCCCACTCCCCACCCATCCATCCACCTGCCCGCGGCCTCACCCGCGCCCCCTGCCGTCCCGGGGCGCGCATGGCTCGGCGGGGATGGCTAGGAGGTCGGAGAAGGCGGCGGTCCGGCCGCGGGCTGCAAAGGTCTGGCGGAGCGGGCTGATTTAGTGGCCGGGGCTGTAGTACAGGCTGTCCCCGGCAGCCGGCGGAGTCAGCGCGCCCACGTGACGGCCCCGGCTCTCCGGTGAGCTCCCCAAACAGACGCACACCCAGCCACACGCGCGCGCTCGCGCTGGCGCGCGCGCACACACACACACACCACACACATACACACACACGCACGCACCCCCGCGCGCACACGCCCGTCCGCCCGCTCGCGCTGCCTCTGCGCCTCCATCCCGGCTAGCTCATTATCTCGCCCTCTCGCTTCCCCTGCGGTCTCTCGCTCTGCGCGCACACACCTCACACACGCACACGCACACACACGCGCGCACACACGCAGCCGGCACAGGCGGCGGCGGCGGCTGCCCAAGTCAGGACGAACCTCTCTAGGTACCGTCTTGAGAAGGCGGCAGCGGCGGCAGCGGCGGCGGCGGCGGCGGCAGCCCGAGCATCCCTCCTCTCCCGGAGAGGGAGCACCGCCGAGAGTTTCCGTTCCCTTTGCCATTCCCTTCCCCCTCCTTTTCTTTATTTTTGAGAGAATTTCTTCTTGGTTTATTGGTTTAATTTGATTTTTAAAATTTTGGGTTGCTTTTGTGTATGTGTGCTTTTTTTTTTCTTTCCTCATTTTATTTGCATCCAGAGCATGGCGGGCTGCGGGCTGTCGGAAGACACCCTCTTCTCTTCCTTCTTTTACAACTACGGCTCCTCCTGGGAAACCCCTTCCAACCAGGTAAGGGGTGGCTCGGTGCCGGGCGGCGTCGCGCCCCTTGCCCCCTGCCGCGCGCTCACTTGGTACTCGGTGGGGAGGCAGAGGCTCGGGAGGGGGTGGGGAGGATGGGGGGCCAAGTGGGTCGCACTGTCTGGGTCAGCGCCAACCGGCGTGAGGAGGTACCCCCCCCTTCCCCCATCGCTAGCTTTCCAGTCTCCAGGTTCTGTCGCGTTCCTCCCGTGCCCAATCTGCCATCGACACCTTCCCCCACCACCTCCCAGCCCAGCGGGAACCCGAGAAAGAGGCAGGAGCCGGCGCGTTACCCCGAACAACTCCAGGCAGAACCAGGGAACTCGAGCGCAACCTTCCCCAAGTCGCCGCGGGCGCCGCGCCCCTGTGCGCCCGGCGCCTACCCGCCTTCCAGTTGCGCCGAGGGGCTGCAGAGCCACGAGCCCCCCGCGACGTGCTGTCCCCCCTCCACTCCCCTCGGGGCCCGAGCCGCCTCTTTCCCTAAAATGGCTGCAATCTCAAGTAGAGGCGTCCCCTGACCCGCGGAGGTGGGGGGGGGTGGGGTGCAGACTGGAGGCTCCGCTCCTGACCCCGCGCCTCCCCCGGGGCGCACAAGCACCCCACAAACACACACACTTAACTTTGATGACTGTGCAATGCAGTCCGGCTGCATCGTGCCCTAGACGCTCCACGCCGCCGGCCTGTAGGTGTGCGTGTCGGTGTGACTCGGGGGGCCCAGGAAAACTGGGGGTAGACGCCGGAAGGGGGGCGTGGAAGGAAATGGGTGTCAGCGGGCCACTGGTAATCTGGAGAGACAGGCATGTGCTCAGGGGTCTAGGGGTGAAAAAGCTATTCTGGGAGCTGGAGCGAGAAATAGAGGAAAATGCCTTTTAATTAAATAACTGTTGTAGTCTGCTGCCCCCACCGCTTGTTTGGTGAAAGTCTACAGGCATCTGTCATCTCCAAACTACACGGGGAAGTAGAGCTGGGGTCGAGGGAGGGGAGGCATGTGTGTACGTGTGTGCGCGTGTGTGTGTGTGCACGCGGGTGTGTGTCTGTGTGTGTGTGCGCGCGCGCTCGCGTGTCTGGGCTGGGGAAAGTTGGGGCCAGAGGCGCGGTGGAGAAGCAACGGTGAAAGGCATTAGCAACTCGGTGGGCGGTCCAGGGCGCCGGGGATTCCCGGGCCCCGCGGAGCGCGCACCGCGGGGGGAGCTGGCCCGCTAGGGGTGGGGGGTGTCGAGGAAAAGAGCTCCGTTCAGCCGGGATCGCCTGGCCGCCGCGGCGCCTCTCCTCCGGATCCCGCCAGCCAGCCTTGGCAGCTTGCGGGGTTGCCCGCCGCGCTCGCCGGCGCTGGCGCGCTCCCTCCCGGGCCCGGGGCACAGCGCGTTCCTGCGAGCTCCAGGCAGAGAAGCCAAACCCCGAAAGCAAATAACCGAAAAATGTTCGTCGCCGCCCCCGCATCACCCCAAGTTTCCAAGAAACAAATCACCAAACTACTAGCTGCCAGGTGAAGACCTCTCTCTCCGGCGTGTGCTTGCTCTCCAGAAAGCGCCGCGGCCATCCGAGTGAATAATACATTAGGGCTGCCGGGGAGCCTTGGAGAGGCTCCCGCCGCCGCGGCAGCAGCAGCGGGAGGCGGCGGCGAGCTCTGGACAGACCATCGGGCCGCCGCCGCGGGTGGGGGCGTCTGGGCGGCCCCTGGGAACTACGCCGGCCGTTCGGGCGGGGCGGGAGGGCAGCCCAGGCGCGCGGAGTGAGGGTTCGCGGTGAGGCAGCGGCGAGACACGAGGCCTCGCTGCGAGCAGAAACTTGCAGGAGCTGCCGAGGTGGTCGGGCCGGCGCTGGAGTTGGGTGCCTGGAGAAGCAAGATCGGGGCCCGGAGGGTGCCCGGCTGCCCGTGGCCGGCGCCGGTGGCTTTCTTCAGGCTATCCCGCCCCGCCTGGCAGGCCCTGGGTGATCTCCACGCTTCCTCGCGCCCGCCCGGGATTGCCGAGAGCCAACGACCCCTTCAGCTCCGCAAACTCCAGCTCACCAGGAGCGGGCGTCCGTGTGCCTGCCTGCGTGTGTGTGTGTGTGTGTGTGTGTGTGTGTGTGTGTGTGTGCGCGCGCGCGCGTGTATGTCTGTGGATGAGTCAGAAACCAAGCCCTGCTCGTCTTTGAGGACTGAGGCGGGTACAAAAGGCTTGAACCACACACCCGGCATAAGCCCGGCCGGCATTCGGGCGTCCTCGGCAGTGCCGCGCCCCCCAGTCCTGGAGTCAGATGCGTTAGGACAAGTTTCCAGGCGCGTGCCTCCGACCTGCACCCGGGGCCGTGAAACTCAGGCACTTTGTATTCCTCCAAAGGAAGAGAGGAAGGAGACTTGGGTCTAAGGAAGCAGTGATACAGCTTTGCAGTGATGGGAGTTTTCGCAGCATTTTTAACGAGATAGAAACAAGTCATTTGAGAGCGTTTAAAAGCGAAGGGCTGCGTCTGGATTTCACAAGACAGGCAATCACGTGCAAACTCCTTGGAAACCAGAGGAGGTGGGAGAGAGGGACGGGGTGGGGGCAGGTTTGGAGTAAAGGAAAGAGAGAACCATTTGGGGGAGGGGGGCGTTTTAAAAAGAGGAAAACTACCGGCTTCTTCGGGTAAAGTTAGTTTAACTTGAGGTGGAAAAGCGTTTCCCCAAGAGGCAACATCTTTCTTCTAGAAGGGGATACTCATGTTGCTAAGAAAATCGAAAGAATTTCTGATAAAGCAGCCGGCTCTGCTCTATGGAGAATGATTGGGTCTCGGGCTGGTATTGGGTACTGTGCTACTCTTAGTGCAGTGAAATTGCATGGTGGGGAGAGGGGGATTATTTGAAGTATTGATTTCTTCTTCCAGTGGTGCGGTATGAACTTTAAGATAAAGTACAGAAACAAATGAGAGATGTACATCATTAGGGGAAGGTGCGTCAGATGCTACCGAAGCTTTAATCTCTGGTGGTAAATGCAGCCGGGGCAGTGAATCTTACCAGGATTTGCGGTTTCCAGCACAGCCACAATCTCCATTTTCGGGGATGAAGAGTACATGTGCATAAGGGACCTTACTGATCTCCAGTTTGCATTTTCAGCATTTGAGCATGGGCACATGATTGAGAAACATGCTCTTAACTGTTCCTAAGAAGAAAAAGGATACAAGAAAGGCGATACTTTAAATCTCATCTTGGACTCGGGCAGAACTGCTGTAGGAAGGCCTGGGCCAAATTTGTGAGAGTGAGACTTATTCATGATTTTACCCTGATTGCTGCCAAAATGCTTACATATCCTGCGTTTCCTAAAAATAGCAATGTTCTTCAAATATAATTTGTTTACTCTACCTCAATTAAAAATAAAATCCTTTTCCTAGTGTTACAAAGTGCTTATGGAAGGTAAGGGTTGACTGTACTAAAAAAAAAATCAAGCTTTTTATTTCTAGATCAATATGATGTGCTCTCAACATCTAATACCATGTAAAAGGAGCCTTTTTGCAACATCAATAGCAGGCAGGCATGTCTCCCTAAGAAGCTCTTTTCCTGGAATCACAAGGCATTTTGATTACTTTCATTTTCACAAGAAACATGATTATGACACCTCTCGTTATAAACAAGCAAGTAAAAAAAATAATGAAGATGGAGGTTCTTGATATATAGACCTGGAAAATTGGAAACAACTAGGGCATTTACTCATTCCTGAAAAACAGAAACACAAACAAACAACAAAAACCCAACCACAAATCATGACCGACCAGGTTTTCACTTGTTCTATGACATTTTATTCTTGAAGCTGGGGAGGGAGGGGTGATTTTTTTGGAGAGAGCCCAATGTGTATTAGAGCCGAAACTACATCTGTTACCATTTAAAAACTGGGAAATTCCATCCTATATCTGAGAGGACCATGTTGCAGATATTTTGCACCCACTTGCCAATGTGCAAAACATATCATAGCAAGTGTGTGTGTGCGGGGAGGAGCATCTGCTTAGGTGGAATTCATTTCTTCAATTAGAACGAAACCCCCAATTAAAGTGTATATGTGAAATGTCTCTGATTTGGCTCAGTGCAGCAGACGGCAGACCATTCTTTAATTTACAGTTTCACGCCTAGGGATGGCAGTAGTGCAAGCTTCCAAAACCGAGCTTTATCTTTTGATGTTGTGCTTTTCAACCTGTGATTCTCTCCTGTAGTTGTTTCGGCTTTCTCTCTCCATCAGAAAGCTGATGGTGGAGTGGTCATGATTGCTTGCAGTTTGGACCCAGGTCACCTTATTAGTTAACTGTCACTATGTAAGTCCAAATCGAAGCAGGCCAGATCTGTATGATATTGAATCAATCAATTGAAAGTGAAAAATGGAGCCAATTAGCTGACCGCTTGGGTGTCCATGAGGCCAGACATGTGACTTTACTCACCTGATTGACCAGCTTTTTGGTTACTGGGTAGCTTAACCCGAGGCTATGTAAAAGACATTACCACGAGGCTTGACCCTGCTTTTTTAACTTTTCTTTCTCTGTCCCCTGCCCCCACCATTTTATCAGATTTTCCAGACTAGAAATATAAAATGGCATCCTCATAAGAGCACTATCTTCTCAGAGTAGGCAGTGACTGTTTTGAATTAGCCAGTACCCATAATTCTGTATACTCACTGTATATTCTCCAGCAAGGGAGAAGTTTCAGTGCAGAATCATTAATGGATGTGGGTAAGTTGTCGAAATGTTGTGCTGACTGCCCTTTTATTTTTTTGGCTTGGCATTACTTCCATGAATATGGATAGCCAAAGCAGAAGGCAGCCCACTGAGGAACGCTTCTCCATTCAGTCCAAGTACCATCAAGAATTCAGTGGGTTTTTTTTTCTTTCTTTCTGCACACTTCATAATTCTTAAAGTGGTGACAATGTTGGCATCCCCAGAGATGAGCCAAGACTTGGGAATGTCCTCCATTTACAAAGTTGTTAGATAGCCAATACCTCAAAGTTCAAAAAATATCAACTGGGCTTCTACACTTTTTCAACATTTTTATTTCCCTGAAGATGTAGTATGAACTGCAAAAGAGTTTTAAGTGCATTTCTACATTCTTACCTTAAAGAAATTTTAGAAATCCTGTAAATCCAGCTCACAGTACCCCAGCTTTCACATAACTCCAATTTTTCTGACTTTGGGTTTCTCCTATGGGTATAGGAGAGGAAAGGAGTTTGTTGCAGGTCTTCCAATAAGGCTGGCTTACTTAATGCATCAGCTTGAAAACATTATTTGCTTGCCTCCCTCCCTCCCTCCTTTCTTTCTTTCTTTCTTTCTTTCTTTCTTTCTTTCTTTCTTTCGTTCGTTCGTTCGTTCTTTCTTTTCTTCTTTCTATCTTTCTATCTTTCTCTCCTTTCTTTCTTTCTCCTTCCTTCCTTCCTTCCTTCCTTCCTTCCTTCCTTCCTTCCTTCCTTCCTTCCTTCCTTTCTTTCTTTCTTTCTTTCTTTCTTTCTTTCTTTCTTTCTTTCTTTCTTTCTTTCTTTCTTTCTTTCTTTCTTTCTTTCTTTCTTTCTTTCTTTCTTTCTTTCTTTCTTTCTTTCTCCTTCCTTCTTCTCTCCCTCCCTCCCGTCTTTCTTTCTTTCTCTTTCTCTTTTTCCTTCCTTCCTTTCTTCCTCCCTCCCTCCCTCCTTTCTCTCTTTCTCCCTTCCTTCCTTTCTTTTTTTCTCTTTCTTTCTTTCTTTCTTTCTTTCTTTCTTTCTTTCTTTCTTTCTTTCTTTCTTTCTTTCTTTCTTTCTTTCTTTCTTTTTTCTCTCTTTCTCCTTCCTTCCTTTCTTCTTCCCTCCCTCCCGTCTTTCTTTCTTTCTCTCCTTTCTCTCTTTCTTTCTCCTTCCTTCCTTCTTCCCTCCCTCCCTCCCATCTGTCTTTCTTTTTCTTTCTTTCTCTCTTTCTTTCTCTTCTTTCTTTCTCTTTTTTGTTTGTTTGTTTGTTTCTTTTTCCTTCCTCCCTCCCTCCTTTCTCTCTTTCTCTCTCTCTTTCTTTCTTTCTTTCCTCACTTGTCTTCCTTTCCCTTCCTTCCTCTGTTTTTTTTTTTTTTTTTTTAATTTTTTTGCTGGGGTGCAGTGGTGCAATCTTAGCTTACTGCAACCTCCACCTCCTGGGTACAAGCGATTCTCCTGTCTCAGCCTCCTGAGTAGCTGGGACAACGGGCACACGCCACCACGCCTGGCTAATTTTTGTATTTTTAGTAGAGACGGAGTTTCACCATGTTAACCAGTCTGGTCTCAAACTCCTGACCTCAAGTGATTTGCCCGTCTCAGCCTCCCAAAGTGGTGTTGTTTGCTTTTCTTTTTTTTTTTTTTTTTTTTTTTTTTGAGACGGAGTCTCGCTCTGCCGCCCAGGCTGGAGTGCAGTGGCCGGATCTCAGCTCACTGCAAGCTCCGCCTCCCGGGTTCAGGCCATTCTCCTGCCTCAGCCTCCCGAGTAGTTGGGACTACAGGCGCCCGCCACCGCGCCCGGCTAGTTTTTTGTATATTTTAGTAGAGACGGGGTTTCACCGTGTTAGCCAGGATGGTCTCGATCTCCTGACCTCGTGATCCGCCCATCTCGGCCTCCCAAAGTGCTGGGATTACAGGGTTGAGCCACCGCGCCCGGCCTATAATTTATGTAAACCTTAAACTTGCCAATTAAAGAACAGCAACAATAACTACCATTTATCAATTCTTGTTCCATATACTTTATAAGTATTTGGCTCTTTTAATCTCCGTAACAACATGTGAGGTAGGTACTTTTACTATTGATTCCCGTTTTATAGATGAGGCAAACAAAGCACAGAGAATTAAGTGACTTGCCTAAGGTCTCAGCGCTAGTTAGGGAAAGCTGAGCTCTCCACCAGGCAGACTTATGCCAGCTTCCTCTTTTTCTCCCCATTGTACTCACTTTCTGCTACAACACAGAAGAAATTGTGTGGCCACATGTACGTTTCTGGCAAGTTTGGCAATGGTGTCATTTATTTGCCAGCTTGGTGAAATAGTGAGTATCTCCTTTGTTTGCCCAAGTTTTCCCACTTTCTTTTATATATATATATAACTTTCATATATATATATATATATATATATATATATATATATATATATATCCAGATAGAATTCTTTTTGATGAACGAGGTGAAATGTCTCTTTTGGTGGAATCAACCATAACTACCTGATGCTTTTTGGACTAGATGTTTGAGTTGACCATTCTTTTTGGTTTGAATGGTGGATCTAGCCTGAGAGATAGACAGGGCCTTCTAAAACAGAATAATTATGGCTTAGTGGGGTACTCATTCCAAATGTACATGAATATCAATAAAATATTCGACAGAAGAAATATAATTGTGAGATACACGAATAGAATAATTTTATAATCATTCAGATGTATCCAAACCCTATCATATATATAGTGAGGGATACACTCTCATGAGCTAATCCGCTGAAATTTACCTTTCTCATCACGGCCATGTTATAACAGGTATCTTCTCTACTGAATCATGCACCTAACATTTATTTCCATCAAGAACTAATGCCTTTCAGTGGTTCAGCCCTTATTTTGTGATCTTCCAAAATACAGTTGTGGGAAGGGGAGGGAAAACATTAAATGTCAGTAGTTACAGCAAGACAGTCTCTACGAAGAGGGCGAGGGGTTTCTCGCTGCTTTCATGTTCCTGTGGCCCTAGCGGAAATGTAAAAGTGCAAGGCTTGCATTGGAATGAGAATGGGGTCACCTACCCCTTGTATTCATCATCAAGGAAGCAGAACTTCCTTCCAGAGAGACCATGGGAAATCAATGATCACACTTTGCCAGCAAAGAGGTAAATGTGTACAGCAGACGGCATTAAATAAAAGGGCAGCAGAAAAGTGATTTACTCTAGAAGGCAGTGTGACTTTTAGGTCTTTTCGAAAAATTCACATTTTTGATATAATAATTATATTAAAATGTTTCTTTCTTTTGGATTCTATGTTTTAATAAAAGAAGAAAGGAGAAAATGCCATTAGGTGGTATTACATTATTTTCACATGAAGATCGTTTCAACAAAGCAGTGCCTAGAATACGGTACCAGGTCCACCCCCACCCTTTTTGTGTGTGTTAATAAGGATTGACTATATTTATTGAAAGTTACTGATTTTGCCAGAGCACGATTTTTTCGCACCTGTAATCCCAGCTACTCAGGCTGCAGCAGGAGGATTCCTTGAGTCCAGGAGTTTGGGACCAGCTTGAGCAACACAGGGAGACCCCCGTCTCTAAAGAACAATAAAAATAAATTAACCAGGTGTGATGACGTGTGCCTATAATCGTAGCTACTGACCCCATCTTTAAAAAAAGTTACTGGGTTTATGTGCATGTATGCATTTGTTCGGTGTAGTGGCTGAAACAGAGGGGAAGCTTGCTATCGGGGAAGGCTCACCTTGACCAGAAGAGGTTACAGTGGGGTCTTCATACAGGAGAAACGTGCAGTGGAGAGGAGGAGGGAAGTGGGTGGGGGAGGAGATGGTTGATGCAAAGGGAAATGTAGATGTGGAAACTTAATGGAATGTGGAAAAGCACGTGTGTAGTTCTAGTCTGCTTCTCCTCTGTAGTGTACACTTCTGATTGCTTTGTGAGCACGTCTTCCGTAGATTTCAAATAGAGAGCTGCAGGTAATAGTGAGAAGCCCAGTGAATGTCTGGCTTCTATGTGGAAGAAGACAAGACATCCATGTAATCTCTTGCCTGAAAGAGTATTAGAAAGTGTGTTGGTTGTGTAATAACAAAACAAAACAAGCAAAAATGATGCAAAGAAAAAGAAAAATCTAACCAACAACCCCTACACATTCTGCTCCAATTTATTATTTCCAGTAGCAGTTTAGTCCCTAATGTTAACAATGAGTGATTATGATTCTGTAGTTTCGTTTACAGCATAAATTAGCATTTTGTTTTCTGTTACAGCTTTTGAATGAGGAATTATAATGTATAATTTGCTGAAAATAGATGTTATCATCTTTTAGGATGAGAATAACCACATAAACTTGAACAAATGATAAAAATGGAATCAATTACATTTCAAATGGAAGTAGTTTACAAACCTCCAAATACAAAGTGGCAGTAGTAGCTGGTTATTGTAACAAATAATTAGTTTTTTTAAACAACATTTATTGAATTCCACTGACAATTTCGTAATTGTTCACAGTTGGCTGTAGGCCTCCCTCTCCTAAAATGAAATGTGGCATGGAACAACTGCATTTTATAAACTGTAGTTTGCCTCATTATTTAATGTTGCAACCAGAATGTATATTTATGTGCATATATAACTTCTTCTGAGTAATAGGGAAATATCAAATTGAATAAAACAATGTCACCAAGCCTAGGTGACAGGTAAACACCCAAGGGCTGGTGATTGAGAGTATTGTCAGGTTCCAAAGAAAGAAAAGAAGCAAACAGTCAAAATGGATATGCGTGCATGTACGTTGAAGGGGAAAATATTTTAAATGTTCTATCAAATAGGCAGATCATATTTTTATTTCAGCAGGAATTGACTTTTTTTTTTTTCCCCACTCCCTTTGCCCTCCTTTCCGTAAAGCTTTCTGTCTTGTGCTGTCACGTTTATTTGGAAGTCTTGCCTCCCATTCTACTGAGGAAGCTGATTTTGGAAAAGAACTACACCCTCTTCAGTTCTAGATCCTCATCCTGCCCAGCCTGTGGTGGACAGACAGAGCATATGTGTTGGATAAATGGCTGAAATGTCAGAAAATAACTTTTATACCAACACATGCATCACTTTATTTATCATTCTTTGTTCCATCTCTTAGGATGATGATAGCAATTCCGCAATGTCATTTTTGAAAATGGGAATTTGACTTGGAGAATAAATGAATCCTGCTTCCATTTAAATGTCCCCAGGGAAAAAACATGATTGGGTTACCATAGGCTAGCTAAACCTCTTAATTTTTCAAAAGAAAAAATTATGAAGGATATACTTACATGAACAAATCCAGAAGCAGTAAAAAAGGAAAAGTGGGAATCTGAAGAGTTTTTACTTTTTATTATTTTTGGTAACTGCTCCATGCCGAGTGGATCATTTAATTTTGATTATTTCTAAATGATTAATCCATTTCTTTAAAGTTAATATGCAAAGAAATATGTTCAACGTCACTTTATTTTTAGATCCCACGATTTAGTCCTGAAACAAATCAGTGATGCATTATAAACACATAAGAATGTATCTAATGACGGGAGTCAGGCTGAACAGATGCTAAAAAAGATGCTTCGTGTGAAGTCGAGGGAGCTGCAGGAGGGAATGGAAAAAAATCTCTAGAAGTTGGCGGGCTTGTGAGGTGAACACTATGGAGACTTTTCACCTGCTAAGTATGTGCTTATGCAGTGCAGAAGGGACTCTGCTCCTGGGTGAAGGTGGAGGGGGTGACATCCATCCCCTTGCAATGGTTGTGAGGATTAAATGAGACCTTGGACCTGAAAGACTTTTGTTACTGACTTAATAAAGGGCTGAGTCAATGTTAGCTCTCACCAGTCATTCCTCAAATATTTATGGAGTTCTACTGATGTGACAGCTGAGCAGACAGCCCGGTACAAAGTAGATTCTCAGTAAATTATATTGAGTCCATCATAATAGAATCCATTTATAGAACACTTACTGTAACATTCCAGAGACATTTTAAAGTGCTTTACATGGATTCACTCATTTAGCCATCAAATTACCCTATGGGCACTATTATTAGTATTCCATGAGGAAACTGAGGCACAGAGAGGTGAAGTAACGTAGCCAAGGTCACGCAGCTAGTAAGTGGTAGAGCCAGGATTTATATGAAGCATGTCTGGTTTCCGAGGCCGTGTTTTAACTATCCTGTTAGGCTGCATTCAGATGGATGAACTGATGGAGGAGTGGAGAGAGGAGCATCAAGGACAAATACAACATGCTGGCCGGGCATGGTGGCTCACACCTGTAATCCCAGCACTTTAAGAGGCTGAGGCAGGTGGATAACCTGAGGTTAGGAATTTGAGACCAGCCTGACCAACAAGGTGAAACCCTGTCTCTAATAAATATATATATATAATAAATATATATATAAAATATATATATATTAAATATATATATAATAAATAAATAAATATATATATATATAAATTAGCTGGGGGTGGTGGTGTGCACCTGTAGTCCCAGCTACTCGGGAGGCTGAGGCAGGAGGATGGCGTGAACCAGGGAGACGGAGGTTGCAGTGAGCCGAGATCACGCCACTGCACTCCAGCCTGTGTGATGGAGCGAGACTCCATCTCAAAAACAAACAAGCAAACAAACAAACAACATGCTGCTCTGCATGTGTAAAACTGAAAGAAAAAGAAAAAAATGGATATGCATTTCAAGCGGCCTCCCACCTGGATGCAGAGAAGATAGAAAACAGTTAGTGCTTTAGGGAGGAGATATCGGTGCAGTGGTCATTTGGAGAAGGGAGAGTTTACTTTTGTCTGGAAAAATCACAGAAAGTTTCAAGAAGGCAGCGGCATTTGTTCTGGGCTTTAAGAAATGGAGAGAATCTGGGCAGATGAGAATAGGGGATGAGAGTGGGGACATTTGAGGCAGAAGGAAAGTGTAAAAGGAATTAGTCAAGGAATACCTGCCAAGGTTTTTTAAAAAAATTGTGTTAAATTTTTTTCACTCAATGAAATTTATTAAGCACCTACAATGTGCTTGCCCTAACCCCTACGAGGGCTTTAATTTAGTAAGAGAGACATAAAAGTCACACACACAAACACACACACACACACACGATAGAGACGTAGACGGATGATATGTGCATATGTATGAACAGATATACACAAAATAGTACAGCTCTGTCCATCCATATACACATCATCATCACCCTCTCTTTCTCTGTCTCTCCCTCTTTCTTTCTCTCTCTTTTTCCATTCCTATCATCTAGCTATCATTACCTCTTTTAAACTGTGTCAAATACCAAGAAGGAAAAATAATGTGCCTAGAAAGAAAAACAGGTGAAAGGAGGCTTTCCTGCTAATTGTTTTGACTTTAGAAATTTAGAAGTAGGAACTCTTCTCCAGTTGTTCTGTCACAAACAAGAAAGCTTTCAAACTTGGTTGAAAATAGTTAAGATCTTTGCATCATTTTAAATCTGCCCTAGGCAGGCCACTGTGGCTCACGCCTGTAATCGTAGCGTTTGGGAGGCCAAGGCAGAGGGATTTCTTGAGGTCAGGAGTTTGAGACCAGCTTGGGCAACATAGCGAGACCCATCTCTACAGAAAATAAAAACATTTAGCCAGGTGCGATGACATGCATCTGTAGCCTCAGCTACTAGGAGGCTGAGGCGGGAGGATGGCTTGAGCCCAGCAGTTTTAGAATGCAGTGAGCTAGGATTACACGACTGCGTTCCAGCCCGGACGATAGAGTGAGACCCAGTTTCTAAAAAAATTAAAATCTGTTCTGTTGGTAATGTCAAAAGAACAGTTTAATTAGTAAATCAAAGATGAAGTTTTATTTTGGATTTATTGTTCTTCAATAGATTACCAAACTTTTTGTGGGTAAAATTAGTCATTTGAGCCAGAGAGTGAAATAGCATCAGAAGTTGACGACACACTGTGAGGCCCAGGCAGCAGCGCTAATGAAATCCTTTAGGTCTTTCTTTGTGTGATGTCAAACTAAGAGGGTTACATAGCTTTGATGAAAGAGCCAAACAAATGGTAAAAGCAAATGGAATCATCTTTACCATGTTTATCAAAGCCTTGTTTCAGAAAATAAGACTTATTGCTAATTGATTTTTTGACCCCGATAGTAACAGTTTCATGAGAAAGAATTTAAAAATTATTTCTCCCAGTTAAACTAGTCCTAGAGAACCAGCTGCTGAAAAACAATGGTTGCTTCTTTGTTTATCTGTATTAACATAAATACTGGTTTATTTTCTCAAAATTTTGGCCATATTCATTCTTTTACTGCGCTAGTATAGTCAAGTATGATGATGTTTTGGGGAGTGTTTGTTAATGGTAAAGTGTCCTCTTAGTCGTTACTATGGTGGAAGAGCAGTTTGCCTGCTGATAAAAGAAGCCATTAGCATTGAATACAGACCCAGAATAAAGTAGATGTTAAATAAATATACATTAGATTCACTTAGGTAGTTACATTAAAATACTTGTTTACAATGATATTAAACATTTGCACTGTGGCACCTTACCCCAGGAATAATGACTACATCTACATTAAATCTCTTTGCATCCTGTGTAACCAATTCTGTCAAGTGATCTCTCTAAACATCCCAAAGCTTTGACTGAGATCATTTCAGGCTATTGAGTCTTCCTCAGCGTCACTTAGTTGTTTAAATAAAGTAACTAGAGAATGTTCTATAATATGTCAGTCTTTAAAAATACACAAATAGGCCGGGCGCGGTGGCTCAAGCCTGTAATCCCAGCACTTTGGGAGGCCGAGACGGGCGGATCACGAGGTCAGGAGATCGAGACCATCCTGGCTAACACGGTGAAACCCCGTCTCTACTAAAAAATACAAAAAACTAGCCGGGCGCGGTGGCGGGCGCCTGTAGTCCCAACTACTCGGGAGACTGAGGCAGGAGAATGGCGTGAACCCGGGAGGCGGAGCTTGCAGTGAGCTGAGATCCGGCCACTGCACTCCAGCCTGGGCGGCAGAGCGAGACTCCGTCTCAAAAAAAAAAAATAAAATAAAAAAAAAAAAATACACAAATATCTCTCGTTTCCAGAGAGTTTTGGAAAACTACCTCATCTTATATTTGGGCATTTACAATATTTAAGAAGGCTTTGGGGAAAGCACTGCTTGAATGCTAATTGTTGTTATTAGTTATTTTATGCCTATTGTATTTAAAGTAAATAGCTACAGTTTTTGTTGTTGTTGTTTGTTTATTTTTAGACAGAGTCTCGCTCTATTGCTCATGCTGGATTTCAGCCGTGCAATCTTGGCTTACTGCAGATTCTGTCTGTTGGGGCTCAAACAAGCCTCCCACCTCAGCCTGCCGAGTAGCTTGGACTACAGGTGTGCGACACCATGCCTGGCTAATTTTTGTATTTTTTGTAGAGGTAGGATTTCACTGTGTTTCCCAGGGTGGTCTCGAACTCCTGAGCTCAAGCTATTGCCAACCTCAGTCTCCCAAAGTGCTGGGATTATAGGAGTGAGCCACTGCACCTGGCCCAGTTTTTTTTTTTCTTAATCGATTTCTAATTACTTTGAGTTTTTTTTTCCCATTATTTACACCATCCATAACATTAAATACAGTGTAGGAAATGAAATAGGTGCTAACTAAAATCTTTATTAATCATGTGACTAGAGAAATAATCTTTAACTCATTCTTGGAATTTAAAGACATCAGCCCCTAATAGCCATGTGATTATTAGCAGAAAAAAAAAAAAAAATGGGTCAGAAGTTAGATGGGCAGAGCCATGTCCTTTAAGCTCCTCCCCTAAAGGCCTTTTTGCTTAAAAGGGAGTTTCCCCTTGAAATCAGGATATTTTCACATATAGGGAATATTGTCTTCGTTTATATTTTACCTTTTAATTAAAAAAATTTTAACTTGAATTTTTAGAGCATTATTTTTGCAAATAATATACCCAGGAAACTGATAAAAGCATATTATTAGTTTTCTTATTGTAGATGTGGTATGTTTTGTTTTGGATTTTTTTCTTAGAAAAGTTTGAAAAAAGAAGAAAAATCGAATCAAAACCATACATAATCTAAATATCTAGAGATAATCACAGATATTTTGATTTATATCTTTCCTGTCTTTTTTCTAGGCTTACACATTTCATGTTTAAATTGGTATCACATGTAAATATTTGTGTAATGTTATTTTAATATAATAAATCATAACTGACCTGCTATATAATATTTCATATGACTATATTTTTTTTGTGGCCCTGTAGTATCTCATTGTATGTTAATAGAACCATTTATTTAACCATCCTGTGTCATTGGGTATTTAGGTTGTCACCAATTATGGCTAAACCAGGTACATATCTATGAGTATTTCTTTAGGGTAATACCCAGTGGTAGAGCTACCGGGTTAAAGGGCATACAAATGTAATTGCCTCCCTGAAAAGATGCACCAGCTTATGCTCCTGACAGGTACATGTAAGGGTACCAGATGGAGAATATTATAAAATAAATCCTCATATTACAGTATTTTCTTTTCCTTTTCTTTTGAGACAGGGTCTCGCTCTGTCACAAAGGATGGAGTGCAGTGGCACGATCTTGGCTCACTGCAACCTCTGCCTCCTGGGCTAAAGCCATCCTCCCACCTCAGCCTCCCAAGTAGCTGGAACTACAGGCATGTACCACCACACTCAGCTACTTTTTTTTGTAGAGATGGGGTTTCGCCATGTTCCCCAGGCTGCTCTTAAACTCCTGAGGTCAAGAAATCCACCTGCCTCAGCTTCCAGTAGTGCTGGGATTACAGATGTGAGCCACTATGCCCAGCTCAGTATTTTCTTTGTCCATTTGAAAACCCCAAAATAACCCTTTTTAACAGCCATGTATATTAGTCAAGAGGCCATGCTTACAACTCTGATGACCTTCCTTCATCTTTAGTTTTTGTAAATTCTTTTGGTTCTAGTAAGAACCAAATGTTGGTCAAGGGATCCAAGCAAATAGTTTACATCAAGAGTTTAACTCCAGTTATCAGAGCATTTTTACTTTCCTTCCAGGGTATAATATATCTGCAAATGCCTACTGGCTTATGTTCTGTTGAGATCTACAGAGAAAAATCTTTCCTGTTCTATTTACTGAACTACCTAACTTCAAAACAAGGAATAAACCTGGACTCTAAACAGTATCTCAGCCGGGCGCGTTGGCTCACGCCTGTAATCCCAGCACTTTGGGAGGCCGAGGCGGGTGGATCACAAGGTTGGGAGATGGAGACCATCCTGGCTAACATGGTGAAACCCCGTCTCTACTAAAAAAAAAAAAAAAAAAAAATTAGCCAGGCGTGGTGGTGGGCACCTGTAGTCCCAGCTACTTGGGAGGCTGAGGCAAGAGAATGGTGTGAACCTGGGAGCGGAGGTTGCAGTGAGCCGAGATCAGGCCACTGCACTGCAGCCTGGGCGACAGAGAAAGACTGTCTCAAACAAAACAAAACAAAACAAAAACAACAAACAAACAAAAAACAAAATAAAACAAAACCAACCAACCAAACCAAACAAAACAAAACAGTATCTCTTGTTATTCCTGAGGTAATTCCAAGAGAAGAGGAATGTTGACTATATCCTACTGCATCGTTACTGTCGGTCTGGTTGGACCCAGGCTTGAAATCTTAAAGATATTTGTGAAAAATAAAGCTTGTATTCAAGATGAAATATTAAGCCCCGCAGCGAAAGTCATTCTCATTCTCTCTGGCTTGCCCCTCTTTCTTTCTCATTTGACTGTCTCATAACTTTTTTCAACGTTTTTGGACCCCTGGTTCATTAAAAATAAACTCTCCCTCCCACATCTGATTTTTCCTCAAGAAAGTGCATTCTGGAGAGGGCAGGGGCCTCAAAGGAGCTCTGGTCACTATTGCTTCCAAAACATTCCTTTGCCATCATCCTGCAAAACTGTATGATCCCATACCTCCCAGTGAAATTCCCATGGACCATATTCTACCCTTCTTCCTGGCTGTCTTATTGTATCCCTGTTACTTCCCCTGGTCGCATGAGGGCCGAGTCCCTTGGCTCACGTCCTCTTTGCTATCTGAACTGCCACCATCAGGGTAGTCTGCAGCATCTGCGTGTGGAGGATATATCCAGTGACTTAGCTTCAGAGTTGCAAGACCTCATCCCCACCATGCTTTGCCAGCTCAATCACATTTCCCACACTCTGACCTTGTCTTCTGTAATGTCTCTGCTTCCAGAACATTAAACTCCAGCGTAACCATATCTGGTTATACCCTCATAGCCTCTCTGCTTGCTCCCCTACTCATTTATTTCCAAGGTCATTGGTTCCTCTACTACTCTCCCGTTTTCCCAGTTCATTAACCATGCTTTTCCCCTGACTCCTTTTAGCCAGCTGAGAGATCCCATGATATATTATGTTAACCACTGTCTTGCTAAAACCTCAAAGCTCTTAATCTCTCACCCTTCTATATCTGTCCACAAAAACACTAGTCTTGGATTGGTGCAACCAACTGTTATGTTTGCTTCTGCATGCAAGCTATTTCCTGCTGTTGGAAAAAACCAGCCATGCCAAAGAATGCCAGTATGATTTTATTATCCTCAACTTCAGTGTCATCTAGCAAATATTGTATGAAATACCAAGCTCACTCACTGTTCACACCTGCAGCTCTGAACGTTTCCCACTGTCCTCTACTCCCCTGCCCACCAATGGGCTTCCTTCCAGGTAAGGATTCGTGGTCACCCAATGTGAATTCCCTCAACCTCTTGTCTCATATCTAGAAATCTCTTGTCTTTCCACCCCTAGCTTTTCCTCCACCTGTGCTGTGGATATCATTCCTTGCCATTCTCTCCAGGACTTCAATCCATCAGTTACAGCTTTATGACTCAATAAAGTTAGGAATAAATGTGCCGAAATCTCTCCCATCTTGAAAAATTCCCCCATCAACCTTTCACTTCCCTTTAGGGGTTATTTGTCTCTTTTTTCCCTTTGTTGCATGGTGTGAAAGGCCCAACTAATGCTGGGGACTATACCTTTTAATGGCATTAATCAGCATGTGTGTGACATTGACTGCCACCAGTAGTTCACAGATTCTTTGAGCAAAGAGGCAGATAGTGTCTAAAGCAACCTATCTGCCAAGCTCAGCTAGATAATTATCTTAGTTCATTTTGTGTTGCTGTAACAGAATACCACAGACTGGGTAATTTATAAAAAGCAGAGATTTATTTGTTATAGTTCTGGAGGTTGGTAAGTCCAAGAGCATGGTGCTGGTGTTTGGTGAGGGCCTTCGTGTTACATCATCTCATGGCAGAAGGTAGAAGGCTAGGAACACATGACAGCAAGAGGGCAAGAGGAGGCTGAACTCCCTCTTATAATAAGCTCACTCTTGGAACAACTAACTGACTCTGGAGATAATGACATTAATCCATTCATGAGAGCAGGGCCTTCATTACATAATTACCTCTTAAACTCTCAACACTGTTGCATTGGGGATTAAGTTTCCAACATGTGAACTTTGGCAGACACATTCAGACCATAGTAGTTATACTCATTGTTTCCAATTCATCACCTTCCAGGCACTTTTGTAAACAAAATTTATTTTAATTTTTTCCAGGGACATGCTTTTGCTATGTTGTCCAGGCTGGAGTGCAGTGGCACAATGATGGCTATTGCAGCCTTGAACTGCAAGACTGAAGTGATCCTTCCCTCTCAGCCTCTTGGCTTACAGGCATAAGCCACAAAGCCCAGCTTATTTTTTATTTTTTTTTGTAGAGACAGAGTGTTGCTATGTTGCCCAGGCTGGTCTCAAACTTCTGGCCTCAAGTGATCCTCCCACTTCAGCCTCTCAAAGCACTGGGATTACTGGCTTGAGCCACTGCTCTGGCCCCATTCATTCTTTAATGATGGCTGGTAAGAGTCAGCCTTCAGTGCTTTGCCAAAACTCTTCTGGCAATGACTTTATAATTCCCAAATGTCTGGGACTCTTATCAGCCCTATCTTTTTTTTTTAGATATTACTATGACTTTGACTCTGTTGAGAATTTCCTCTGACTTCTCTCGTGTATTTCATCCATTTCCTCTTCTTCCTAATTGACTTTCCTGCTTTGCCTGATGTTAAATGTTGAGTTCTTGGGGTCCTAACTTGGATCTCTTGTTCCTTTATTCTATTCTTACTTTTATTGTGACAATCTACTCATGGATGGAAATCAGTCCCATGACTGTATTTCAGATTTGTATTTCTAAATGAGACCTCTTGCCTGAAACTCGGAACTATTTAACTAATTGGCTTCTTGACAGTCTCGTAGATATTTCAAACACAATATGCCAAATACATATTTTCTTTTTTTTGAGAGAAGGTCTCTCTCTGTCACCCAGCTAGGAGTGCAGTGGTGTAATCCTGGCTCACTGCAGCCTCAACCTCTCAGGTTCAAGTGATCTCTCACCTCAGCCTCCTGAGTAGGCGGGGCTATAGGCATGCACCACCACACTCAGCTATTTTTAAAATTTTTTTTGTAGAGACAAGGTCTTGCCATGTTGTCCAGGCTGGAGTGCAACTCCTGGGCTCGAGTGATCCTCCCATCTTGGCTTCTCAAAGTGCTGAGATTACAAGTGTGAACTACTGCACCGGGCCCAAGACAGAATTTCTTATCCAGATTGCTTTGCTCTTGAATTTCTTATCCAGGCAAAAGGCAACAATATTTATCCCACATACCAGTTAACTTTTTCAGTGTACCACAAACTATCCCAAAACTTTGTGGCTTAAAACCGAAACCATGTACTATGTTAAAAAAACAAACCAGCAACCTTGTATAAGTGCACAATTATATGGGTCAGGGATGTGGGCTAAGGTCAGCTGGGCGGTTCTTCTACTAGACTCAGCTGGGTTCACTTATGTCTGCAGTCAGCTGGCAGTTGATTGCTCATCAATCTGGCAGATGGCTGACTGCTGGCTGGGGAATTGGGGCTAACACAGCCATGTATCCACGTTTCCGTCATCCAGCAAGCTAGCCCAGGCTTATTCAATAGTAGTGATCAAGAAGATTACCAAGAAGAGTAAGGGAGAAGAAGCTTGCAAGGTGTCTTGAGGCCTAGGCTTGTTACTAATAAAGCATCACTTCTATTTTGTTCTGTTGGTCAGAGAAAGTTACAAGGCCAGCCCGTATTTAGGAGTTGAGAAATAGACACTACCTTTTGATTGGAGTATCTTCAAGATCACATCAGAAGGACAGGTATGTGGAGGTGGGGTGGAGGAGGGTGAAGGGATGGGAGTGGGGAGGGAATTAGTGGCCACTTTGTTTTTTTTGAGACGGGGTTTCATTCTTGTTGCCTAGGCTGGAGTGCAACGGCATGATCTTGGCTCACTGCAACCTCTGCCTCCCAGGTACAAGTGATTCTCCTGTCTCAGCCTCCAAAGTAGCTCAGATTACAGGCATGTGCCGCCATGCCCAGCTAATTTTTTTGTATTTAGTAGAGATAGGGTTTTACCATGTTAGTCAGGCTGGTTGCCAACTCCTGACCTCAGGTAATCCACACACTTGACCTCCTAAAGTGCTGGAATTACAGGCAGGTGCCACTGCACCCAGCCTAGTGGCCACTTTTATAATTTACTACACTTATAACTCAGGTGAACCTGCCTCTCTTGCTTTCCTTCTCCTTTTGCTTCTAGTCAGTCATTAGGTCAGATTGATGATGGCTTTCTGAGAACTCTCTTATTTGTTCTTACCTTCAGCCATTGCTCTACATCATTGTTAAGCTTAGCCTCTGTATTAGTTTGCAAGGCCATTGCTCTACATCATTGTAAAGCTTAGCCTCTGTATTAGTATTTGTAACAAGTACCATGGACTGGGTGTCTTAACAGAAATTGTTTCCTCATAGGTCTGAAGGTTGAAAGTCTGAGATCAACGTGTTGGCAGGTTTGGTTCCTTCTCAGGCCCATGAGGGAAAGGTTCCTGTTCCAGGCCCCTCTCCTTGCCTTGTAGTTGGCCATCTTCTCCCTGTATCTTCACATGGTCTTCCTTCTGTGCCTGTGTTCAAATTTCCCCCTTTTATAAGGACACCAGGGTGGATTAGGATCCACCCTGAAGACCTCAGTTTAACACAGTCACCTCTGTGAAGTCCATGTCTCCAAATACAGTCACATTCTAAGGCACTGGGTGTTAAGACTTCAAGGTGAATTTTTTTTAGGGGGCAAGAGGAACACAATTCAGCTAGTAACAACCTCCTCACACCCCCATCATTTGCTTCATTCTAAGATATCATTATTGTAGTGATAGGGTTGAAATCCCAGGCCCTTTGTTGGGTATGTTAATGCCAAGAGGTATTATTTTTTGCTGCTATTTTTTTATGTCTCCCCACTAGATTGTAAACTCCACAAAGGTAGTGTATTTATTTATCCTTGTGTTTCCAGCACATAGAACAGTATTCCACCCCACACATGATTAAATAGAGTATGAAAAAATTTCACTTATGAAAAAACAAGTAAAATGAACAACCCAGGGGATGTGATCATTCAGAAATACAGTGATCTCAAGATTTATAATTTAGAAAAGAGTGGTGAATGTGTGGCCTAGTGTCTTTTAGCTGGCTGTCAGCAAGGAAGTGAAAGGATCCTAGCCTTTGCCTATTCAAAGTCGATTATAACTAGTGCACAATGATGGAAGGAATGAGGTTGAGGGAGTAGAACTTCTGAGGCCTACCTATTCTATTAGAACACATTTTGTTAACTAAAGGAAGCAGCTGAAGCTTCACTGGAAATGACAACAATGTTAGATAGTCTGTATTAGAATTATCCAGGAAAACAAAACCAACAGGAGTAGGGTGCGTGTGTGCATGTGTATATGTGTGTGTGTGTTTGTGTGTCGGGGGGTGGGGCAGGCAGAGAGAGATGATTTATTTTAAGGAATTGGTTCATGCAATTGTAGAGGCTTGGTAAGTCCAAAATCTGCATGGTAGGCTGGCTGGTTGGAGATCCAGGGGAGAGTTTCAGTTCGAGTTGTAATTATTCTGCTAGAAGTATTCCATCTTGCTCAGGGGAGGTTAGTCTTTGTTCTATTCATGCCTTCAGCTAATTAGATGAGGCCCACACACACTTGGGAGGGTAATCTGTTTCACTCAAAGTCCAGTAATTTAAATGTTAAATCTCATACAAAAAACACCTTTACAGATACATCTAGAATGACGTTGGACCAAATATCTGGGCACTTTGGCCCAGTCAAGTTGACACATATAATTAACCATCAAGGCCGGGCACGGTGGCTCATGCCTGTAATCCCAGCACTTTGGGAGGCTAAGGTGGGTGGATTGCGAGGTCGTGAGGTTGAGATCATCCTGGCCAACATGGTGAAACCCTGTCTCTACTAAAAATACAAAAATTAGTTGGGTGTGGTGCCATGTGCTCATAATCCCAGCTACTCGGGAGGCTGAGGCAGGAGAATGTCTTAAACCTGGGAGGCAGAGGTTGCAGTGAGCCGAGTGCAGTGAGCACCAGTGCACTCCAGTCTGGCGACAGAGCGAGACGCCATCTCAAAAACAAAAACAAAAACAACAAAAACAACAACAACAACAACAACAAAAATCACACAGTCTAGCTCTCTTGGTCACATGAGGCACTTCATGGCATAGAATGTAATGACTGTAATGTAGGTAGAAGAACTGGACTAAAATAAATCAGCAACTGACCAATGTACATATGTAGAAGAGACTCTCATTGAAAGTGCCGTTAGGGTCCTGCCTGTTTTAGAAGTCAGCCGGCTTTTGAAAAAGATATTTAGTAGCCTGAAAAGGGATAGTCAGAGGATCTTCTGTAGCCAGGGTAGAAAATATGACAAGCCCTGAATGTTTAAGAAAACGGTAAAATTCTTATTGGATGGTGAACTTTAATTCCAGTCAATGAGACACAACACAAATATAGAAACAATATCTATTTTTATGCAAACATCAAATCAAAATTCATGGTGTATGCTGGCAAGGGGTGTTACAGATTAAACAAAATAATGAAAATCAAAGATTTATTTGATTAGGAACCTAAGCTGAAGTGCCAATTATCTCAGCTTTGTTAACTTCCTTTACTATTACTCTTAGATCTATTTGTGATTCTAATCAAATTTTCTGTAGCTTCTTGTCTTTGAGCAGATTCAGAAGAGTTCTGAAAAGAAATAATTTTCTTAGACAGTTTTTGGTTTCTGAGAAAGTCCTTCATAACAGAAGAGGCATCTGTGGGTGGTCATTTGAGGGACAACAAGAGGCAGAGAGGTACATTTCCACTGAGCCTTGAAAACATGTATAAAGGCAGGAATTTGGAACAGCTATTTTTTTTTCCTTCAAATGGTCAAATATTCAGATGATGAAATACTGTTTTCAAAGATGTCTGTAGGCATCTGGCCCAGACTGAATATGCAGTGTTTACGAAATCAAAGGAAGAAAGAAAGGTTACTTGTAATGATGAATTCAACAAGGTGGTTAATAATACTGTCGTCATTTTTACTGGTCAGAAAAATACAGACTTTAGATCCCCCCTCTTTTTTTTAACTGGGCAGAGAAGGATCTTTGAAACAGTTATATTTTCCTAGGCAGCTTTGTATAAGAATTCTATATTGCTTTAAAGTTTTGACCCTTGTAAATAAAATCTTGCCATATGGAAGTTCTAGAAAGAAATTTAAGTATAATGTGATGGCGAAGGTCTTGTGTGTTGCAGCCAGCTCTGCACATTACTGATCCTCAGCTTTCTGATCTGTAAAATGGACATTTTAACATTCACCTTCTGCAGTTAAGAGTTAAAGGAGTTCATACATGTGAATACAAGACAAAGCTTAGGACAATGTGTGGTATGTGGGAAGCAAACAGAGGCCATCACGATAATGTTGGTATAAAAGGAGGGAGAGAGAGAGAGACAGATGTGGCACATATGAACAGATGCTAACCATGTTTTTGAGAGACCATTTTTGGGAAACCATAATGTCCACTTGACCTACTCATTTGTTTCTTCATCCTCTTCTGTTCCCACAGACCATGTTGGTGATGGGGTAAGTTTCAATAAAACTTTTTCTAGGAACAACACATTTATTCCTTCATTGAGAAGCCCTATGCTCTAATATACACCAGTTAGGTCATTTCTAGAAAGGTGTTGTCTGATTTAAATATTTCTTTCCTGATTTGCACACAAAATGGAAAAAAAATTGCCCATTTATTTGCAGGGAATAAAAACATATAATACCAAAGAAAATTAGAAGGTAAAACTCCGGAATAATATGATTCTTCAGAAAATACAATCCAATTATAGGAGAGAGGTAATATCCAGTTCTCTTTTAGTTGACCTATAATAAATGCAGATTACTTAGGTATTTAATATAGAGTGGTATTTCAAAATCAAATGATGACTATTATTTCTATTATCAGTGGAAAAAGCAATATTAAAGTAGAAATTAGTACTTCAGACTTACAAATGGAGGACAAAAGTCTTTTGTGCAAAACTACCTGAAAAATTGTAACTCTTTCAATCTCAAGTCAGAGGATTGTTCTTCCAATAAATATTTTTGGAAGCTCTATCATGTGCCAGGCATTGTTTTAGAACCTGGACATATAGCAGTGAACAAGAAAGAAAGGCCTTGGCTTTGATGGAATTTATAATTTTGCAGGTAGAGACAGAATAAAACAATAAAACTGAATGCAGTTACAAGATAATTTCTGAAAGTGAGAAATACTATGAAGATTACAAAAAAGGATCATGTGATGGGATAGACAATGACCAGCGACAGGAACAGTGTTACAGGACCAACAGTTTCCTATGTCCACTGCACAGGCACAGACCAATTACACTGAAACAGCAGGGTTTGCAGCAGAGAAAGAGTTTAATGGCTCCTGGGAGCCGAGTGAGGAGATGGAAGAAGACCCTCAAATCCATCTCCCCAAGGAGTTCTGGGCTGGGTTTTTAAGCAGTTCATGGAGAGTGAGGGGCTAGAAAATTGGGGTTGTTGATTGGTTAGGATAAGGGGCAGGAAATCGCTGAGACATGGAAACTGCCGTCGTTGGTGAGTCAGCCCTTGTGGGGTCCTGCAGACCAGCTGACATCAGTAGTTTCACTGGTATGCAGGACCTGAAAGAACATCTCAATGGTAAAACAATATTTTATGATGCTCAAGTTTTTATTTGTAGAGCAGTTAAGGGGAACTATAATCTTGTAACGGGGTCTATGTGATTATGATATGTCTGAGGCAATAGACACCAACAACTATGAGGAAGCAGGTCCAAGAGCAGGCGGACCTCCTGATTCATGTTGCATGTGCTGCAAGCTTGATTTATCTTTGTTTTCCCCCGTGCCTTCTTCCCTATTTTATAAAGTTGATAGGGATGATTTCAATGGGGTGTGTGTGAGATATGCAGGGAGGGGCATTCAGACTAGGGGTGGTCACAGGAGGTCTCCCTGGAAAGGTCGTGATTAACCTTCGATCTTCTGGGTGGTGTTCCAGGCAGAGGCCAGGTGGGAAGCAATTCCCCATGTGGCCACAGCTGGGAGAGTTCGAGACTGTGGTCTAAGATAAGGTCAGAGATGATAAGACCCCAGGTCCCTCCCTACTGTGGGTGATGTGAGGAGTTTAGACTTGATTTTCAGTCATGTGGGAATCCAGTGGAGATTTTAAAGCATGGGAGGGACATGGCCTGATTTATGTGTTTCAAAGATCACTCTGACAGCTTCAAAGAGGATGGGCTGTAACAGGAACAAGAATGAATCAGGAGGAAAGTGAGGGGCTCTTGCGTAAAGCAGCAGAGTTGGATGGTAGGGCAGGGACTAAAGATGGAGAGGCATTCGCCTAAACAAAGAAGAGTGTGGGCTGCTGCCTCTGCTTACCAGCATTCTAGGGACATCTGTTATTTGGTAGGAAGTGCAAGTGATCAACCTGACATGGGCTCCTGAAATGTTAAACAGCCTCCTGGGCCAAGGCTGTTTCATTAAGTTTGATTATTGTAAAGTGTGGAGCAATGGTACGTTCAGTTATATAGGAAAATAGTGTTTGCTTGGGTTAAAGGGGGAGATTTAAGAAAATTTAGCGTGACAAAAGTTTAGTAGCTCGTTAAGGGCAGATGTCCACGGTTCTTTATGAGGAGCTGGAATTCAATGGTAGATGAGAAGGGTGCACTGCGGTGGACACACTCTGAACCACGCTTGGGAACCCTCTGGTGTTTTTAAAAATACGCGTTGTAATGTCTAAATAAGCAAACCTGTGTTTTGTTAGTTATGGAGTAGGATAGACTGTCTGGCTTGAAGGGCTTGGGTGTGAAGTCTCTAGATGCTGCGGGCCATTGCCTGCTGTGGTTCTGTGGGAAAGGATGTCTTCTGGGACTCTTTCATGCCAATGTTTCCTCCTAACGTTTAGGACCTAAATGGGGCAGAGGTGGGTTGAGTATATATGGAGGGGAAGTGAGACAACTGGGGAAACTGAGGAGTCCAGGAACGTGGTCCCCGTCCTTTATTTTTGTTCAGGTTCCTTTGTTTGCAAGGAGGAAACCTGTTCAACTGGACAGCCGATGCATGACGAGGATTCAGACACATCATGGGCTCCAAGGTGAGAAAGTGAGGTGAAGCCACGTCTCCTGTGAAGTGGGACTGGGTTCTGCAGAGGCAAGGTCAAGACTGCTGACCCTTCCCTTCCTAGGAGCCCCTTTCTGCACTGACTCACCTGGCCTGAGCTGCAGCCCAATGGCTGCCAGCCCTGCTTCCACATCATCAACTTTTCAGCTCCAGTGCCGCATCCCTGGGCTCCTCAGTTTCCCCGATTGTCTCACTTCTCCTGTGTCCCTTCTCTGGTTCACTTAGTTCCATTGTTGGGAGGGCAGCTCTGTTTGGCTCAGCCCCTGGTCGGTGATGATGGTCCCTTGTGTACTCAGCAGAGCCGGGCAGAGCAATGAGGGACGTGTTGAATGTTGTTGTTTTGTGCAGAGCCACCTTTTGTTTCTCTAGAGCCTTGGGATCACTTGGCAGGGGCGGGAGGAGAGTGTTAACAGTCACTTCTTGGAGAAGGCTCTGTTGGGGCTCAGCAGGTTTCCTGGCCTGTGGAGAATTCTAGAGAATTCCAGGGTGTCTCTAAGGGAGGACTGGAGGAAGACTGTCTTGGAGTTGCAGCAGTCAGATAGAAGATGCTGCCAGAGGCTGAGGGCCTCCTCTAGAAAGGGGGGTCTTTGATTCAGTGGGCAGGTTTTCACTTGTCAAATAAGGCAAAGTTGTGAGAGAGTTCTCTAGTATTAATAAATTCAGTCTGGGAGTGGTGGCTCACACCTGTAATCTCAGCACTTTTGGAGGCTGAGTTGGGTGGATCACCTGAGGTCAGGAGTTTGAGACCAGCCTGGCCAACATGGCGAAACATCTGTCTCTACTGAAAAATACAAAGAAATTGGCCAGGTGTGGTGGCAGGCACCTATAATCCCAGCTGCTCAGGAAGTTGAGGCAGGAGAATTGCTTGAACCCAGGGGGCGGAGGTTGCAGTGAACCAAGATCGTGCCACTGCACTCCAGCCTGAATAACAGAGCAAGACTCCATCACACACACACAAAAATCCAATGTTTTCCACTTCACCTGCTCTGTGACAGACCTTTTCTTTTCCTCCGGCCTTTAGCACACCTTTGTATTGTTACTTCACTGAGATAGTCTTTGTCTCCTCTTTCCCCTTGAAGGAATTAAAATATATAGAAACTCCTACAACCCAATGGCAAAAGACCTAATAACCCTATTAAAAAATAGGCTAAAGACTTGAATAGACATTTCTCCAAAGAAGACACACAAATGGCCAACAGGTATATGAAAAGATGCTCAAAGGCACTAATCATCAGGGAAATGCACGTTAAAACAATCGAGATACCACCTCACATCTGTTAGGAGGGCTATTATAAAAACGTAAAAAACAAAAAATAAAAGACAGCTGTTGGTGAAGATGTGGGGAAATTCAACAGTCCTTCTTATCGTGGCTTTGGAGTATGCCAAGTCCCAGAATGAGGTCCTATTGATAGAAACCTGCCTCACCACTCAGAATTTCAATTATATTGAATGGATGAATGTCTTTTTAATTTTAATTTTTCTTTGAGACAGAGTCTCGCTCTGTTTTGCAGGCTGGAGTGCAATGATGCGATCTCAGCTCACTGCAATCTCTGCCTCCCAGGTTCAAGTGATTCTCCTGCCTCAGCCTCCCAAGTAGCTGGGACTAGGGCACATGCTCCACACCAGGCTAATTTTGTATTTTTAATAGAGACAGGGTTTCACCATGTTGGCCAGGCTGGTCTTGAACTCCTGGCCTCAAGTGATCCACCTGCCTCAGCCTCCCAAAGTGCAGAGATTAGAGGTGTGAACCACTGCGCCCGGCCTGAATACATATCTTTTAACCAGCAACGTTCTCCAGATTCTCAGAACTCATTTGGCAGATGAAGGCATCCCCTTCCTGCCCACTAGACCCAGAAATGCATAATGGTGGGATTTTCTGATCTTTTTCATGTCCTCTCTTGCTCCACCCAGATTAAAGAGCTACAGATGTGCTCCTGACTTACCCTCTGAAATACTTTCAGTGCAAAGCTTCACATAAACCGACATGTTTCCTGTGAGGTTTGGAAGCATTGAATCCACTGCATGAAAATTGTTATTATTTCATAATAATCAGAAAACCCACTGTGTGTATTCTGAACAGGGCCTGTGTAAAATATACGAATCCAGTACTGACAATCTGGTTGTGTCATCAGAATAGACAAAAAGAAATTGTCAAGATATTGATTTTGTATCCACACAGCCTTTACTGACACATGATTTAGGAAACGTTGAAATGAAAGACCAGTCAGAGCAGAGGCATTAGATAAGTGTTCAGTATAGAAAAACAATCAGTCTTGAGATCTTATTCACACCTGTGAATGCCACTGACCACAGGCGGTTTGTTCCTTGATCATTGGGGTGATGGTCTTAACATTTTTGGAGACTCTAAGAGAGATTAGCCGTAAAGGATTTGCTGAGATGACTACTTCAATGTGAAGCGCTGCTCAGGATTGTCAGGTCAGTGTAGAGATGCTCAAGTAGCTGTGGTGTTTCTCTCTCTCTTTTTTTGTTTATTTTTGAGACAGGGTCTTGCTCTGTTGCCCAGGCTGGAGTGCAATTGGCGCGATCACAGCTCACTGCAACCTCCACCTCCTGGGCTTAGCAATCTTCCCACTTCAGCCTCCCTGTAGCTGGGACTACAGGTGTGCGCCACCACATCCAGCTAATTTTTACATCTTTTGTAGAGACAGGGTTCACCATGTTGATCAGGCTGGTCTCAAACCCCTGGACTCAAGCCATCTGCCTGCCTCCCATATTGCTGGGGTTACAGACCTGAGCCACTGTACCTGGCTTTTGTCTCTTTCTTCTCTCAAGCAGATACAGACTCACTTGCTCATCTAATACTCACTCAGGCTACTATCCCCGGAGTCACTTCTTCCCAAGTTTAAGTTGGTCTTTGCTAGGAGGCCAATCCTGACTTTCTAAGTTACATCAATCTGTCACCTTCTGTGATGTTCATATAGCAATGGTTCATGCATGACCCTGTACTGTTCTCTGTTTCACTGTGTTGCTACATCTTCCAGTCCAGACTGTAGGCTCTTGGGGTGCAGAAATGATTCTCAAAGCTCACTCCTTCTCTTTGCGACAACTTTACCCCTCGCGTTTATTTTATTTATATTTATTTATTTATTTTTGCTTGGACAAGTGCAGTAGACTCCTAATTGAACCACTTAAAAACAAAGTTTCTAAAACAAAGTCTGACTGTGGCAATTTCCTGTTTAAAAACCCTCTGGTGGGGGCCGGGTACAGTGGCTCACACCTGTAATCCCAGCACTTGGGGAGGCCAATGGGGACAGATCACCTGAGGTCAGGAGTTTGAGACCAGTCTGGCCAACGTGGCGAAACCCTGTCGCTACTAAAAATACAAAAATTAACCAATGTGGTGGTGCGTGCCTGTGTAGTCCCACCTGTTTGGGAGGCTGAGGCAGGAGAATCACTTGAACCCGGGAGGTGGAGGCTGCAGTGAGCCTATATTGTGCCACTGCACTCCAGTCTCAGCAACAAAATGAGACTCTATCTCTACAACAATAACAACAATGACAAAGAAATTACTTTCAAAGCTGACTTGTCCTTTTTTGCAACAACTTTGCTCCTTGCTTTCATTGTTTGCTTGTTTTTTGCTTGGGCAAGTGTAGTAGACTCTTAATTGAACCACCTAAAAACAAAGTTTCCAAAATAAATCTGGCTGTGGTAATCCCTTGTTTAAAAACCCTCTGGTGGGGGCCGGGCACCGTGGCTCAAGCCTGTAATCCCAGCACTTTGGGAGGCTGAGGCGGGCGGATCACGAGGTCAGGAGTTTGAGACCAGCCTGGCCAACATAGTAAAACCCCATCTTTACCAAAAAAAAAAAAAAAAAAAAAAAAAAAAAAAAAAAAAGCTGGGCATGGTGGCGGGCGCCTGTAATCCTGGCTACTCAGGGCGCTGAGGCAGGAGAATCACTTGAACCCAGGAGGCAGAGGTTGCAGTGAGCCGAGATTGTGACACTGCACTTCAGCCTAGGCGACAGAGCAAGACTGTCTCAATAAATAAATAAATGAAAGCAAAAACAAACAAACAAAAACCAAAAGCCCTCTGGTGGGTACCATTGCCTTTGGTGTGGTTTCCTGAACCTCGGCACAGCCTCCATGACCTGGTCATTCTTGCCTGTGCTTTCAGTTCCCACCTTTATGCTTCCACACTCTCCCTTCCCCAGTGCCGGAGCCAGATGAGCTGTTTCCTGGTGTTCAGGTGTGACGTCATCTCTCATTCTGCTGAGCCTGGGCTTTCACTGGTCCCTGGACTGGACCTTCCTTCTCTACTCTACGGTTCTGAAATTTGTGGTGTATTATTTAAAAAAAAAAATACATTTTTCAAACTAAAATAGTGACGTTAAAACTGAAGGAAGAAAGGTAAGGAATGTGTGAATGATGAACGTTATTTGACCAACCAGACAAATATATCATTTGTGCAGGTTAAAAAAGCATATTAATAACTTCATGAGGTTAACCAATTTAGGACTCAATTAGAAATGTGATCCCAGGAACTACATACAAATTATTATAATTATGGTGACAGGAAATGGCGCTCCTAGGAAATGGTAGAAGGCAGAAATTTAAAAGGGGAATATATTATTTAAAAGTCAGGCAGCTTGTCTTTGCGGCCCTAAGAGTTGAATTGGGAAAATTAAAGATCTCAGATCATAAAACTACCAGCAGAATGAAGTACTAAGCTAATCCACTCAGCGGAAAGCAGTTCACCACCATAATTGGAAATACAGGATTGTGGTTACTTAATAGAAGTGAACATTTAATCATGTCAGGGCCACTGTGTGCCGTAGATTTAACATACCATCTCTAACATATTTTGCAACTTGGACAATTAATTCCACACCTGTACTGTCCCATATTCAGCTTTATAAAACATGTCCTCCCCATAAAAATAAATGTATGTGGCAGATAGCCCTCTCTCTTGTTTGCCAAAAAACAGATTACTATCAGGAAGGCCGAATTATCACCTGCTGTCAACAAATGGATTACCCAAGTTAAGGTCATTATTGTTGCTGTCATTATCTTACATATTAAAACTGTTATTTATGAACATAGAAATGAAATGGATGATCTTACATTTATCCGGGGTTTCTATGAGACCTTTTTGAACTTCATTTTGCATGCTTGTAAGATTACGAATTAAAACTATCCAAGCAGTCCCACATTTTTTAAAAAATAAATTGCCTCTTCAAATGAAGATTTTTTTTCCCCCTTACTGCTAAAGGTTTTAGATTAACTCAGCAACCCATGAACCTTTTCATGTTGTCATCTACTGACATTTTTCTTTTTGAGTTTTTGGAAATATAATACAAGATAAAAGTACACTTGGAGGTGAAACAGCAAGAGGTAGAGATAACAAGAATATTTATTTAGTTTACTCATCTGCTTTTATTTTTCCCTTATTATTTATGTAATTTATATTTCTACTTTTTTTTGAACTCTAAAGTCTGTTTCAGTTAACTTTGATTTCCATGATTCTGTTTTATTTAATTAAACTTTTTGAAGACTTTTTGCCACTCTATTTAAATGAAACATGACCAAGGAGAAAATGAATATAAACATCTTTGCATAACTGATACGTTGAAAAATGCATGACCACTTAAATGTCACAACTCGGTGTAGCATTTCTTTTTCATTCTGATGCTACTGAATTTTAAGGACAAGCTGCATTTTGCATTTGTAGCGTTGCTTAAATCAGGTGGCAGCATGCTCCTGAGCTAAAAACCATCTCTCTGAGAAGCATGTTGTTGAGAACTCAGAGTTTCTCCCTCCCCTCTTCTCCCCTCCTTTCTCTTCTTTCTCCCTCCTTTCTTCCACCCGTTTCCTCCCCTCCTCCTTTCTTCCTTCCCTCCCCCTTTCTTCCTTCCCTCCCCTTCCTTCTTCACCCTTTCCTTCTGTTTCTTCCTCCCTCCCTATTTCCTACTTTCCTTTTTTTTGGACAATAGCCAGGACTGTGGGGATGACAGATGTGAGGCCAGCCTTGGGCTGGGGCAGCAACAGGACATTCAGGGTGGCTGTCCCTCCTCCCACATCCCGTAACAGACCTCAGGAATGAATTTTGTTCTGGGTGGTACCTCTCCCCTGCTTCGGGCCCTGACAGTCTTGCTCATTTACTTGCTCTTCAGCAGTCAGACTGCAGTAGCTTAGACTCTGAGAATGAGGTAAGGTCTGATTCCGATGTCCTCCCAGCAGCACCCCACAGGCAGAAAGGGGCAGGGGAATACAAATCGGAAAGGGAAATGAAAGGACACAGAAACAATTAGGTTATTACAAGACAGAATAAATCAAAGTTAGAGGAAGAAGTGGCCAGGAAGCTATCATTTCGTAAGCACCTGCTAGGGTGGAATACTTCTGTGACTACAGGAGCCAGGCAGGATGACACTCGGGGTGGGTGATGACCGGAGCTTGTATTTGTCCCTTTGTCACAGTCCCCACCATTCCATAGCCTCTCTCTAACAAACAATTGATGAACTAAAGACTGTTTTTAAGAAACAAGAGTTTATATGTTATTGCAAATCTTAGCTTAATATTGTGTTAGATTGCTTGGGAATAGTGGGGACCCTGTGAGCTAGACAAACCTATGCTTTTCTGGGGGAAGCAGCTGATTCTCCGTCAGTTGTTGCTAGGTGGGCATGCTGCATCAGTGATGAGTGCTGAGTTTTCAACAGAAGCAGATTCCAGATTGGCTGGTTTGATTTTGTGTGTGTGTGTGTGTGTGTGTGTGTGTGTGTGTGTGTGTGAAATTTCCTGATTTTTAAATGTTGGCAATTAAATAAGAGTTGTTTTTTTTTTGACAGAGTCTTACTCTGTCACCCAGGCTGAAGTGCATGGTGCAATCTCTGCTCACTGCAGCTTTGACCTCCTCAGCTCAAACTATCCACCTGCCTCAGCCTCACAAGTAACTGGGACTACAGGCATGAGCCACCATGCCCGGCTAATTTTTTAAATTTTTATTAGAGACAGGGTTTTACCATGTTGGCCAGGCTGTTCTCAAACTCCTGACCTCCAGTGATCCGCCCACCTTGGCCTCCCAAAGTGCTGGGATTACAAGTGTGAGCCACTGCGGCCAGCCAAGAAATTTGAAAAGTAATGAACACTCTGAAATAAATATGTCAGTGGGAAGCATGTGTCAATTTCCAACTGTGGCCCGCCATGTGCCATGTTCTGTACTTTGGGTGAACTGGCTGAACCTCAGCCCAGCTCCATGGGGTTGGTATTGCTCTTCCCTTCCGTGGGAATTAAAGGAAAAAACCGATGAGGAGCTTGAAAGAAAAATTCAACAAATGTCTGCTGAGCACCTACTATGTGCCAGAGCCCACGTTGTCCTATCTGCCCTACAGGTATTGCTGGTTCACTTCTAAACACTGGAGGGATGTATGAAAAGTTCACCACCGCCACCACAGTATTGAGATAACAGTTCAGAACAACAATACTTAGACCTCCTAGGATGAATTGTGAAACAAATTGCACACATAATTATTGTGATAGGGACTCAGAGAAAAGAAGGAGACCACTTTTTGTGCTTAATATAGGGCAAGGGATTTGAACAGGGATTAAAAGATTAGGAAGATTCTCCAAAACAGGTTGAATAAGGAGAGAAATTAGAGCAAGGCACTGAATTGGCTTCTCTTTTGGAAGAATTCTTTTTGGAGAAAAAGTCTCCTCCTTGGACCTTAAGGGATTTGGCTCTGAGGGTTGAGTCATGTTTCCATGAATGCGCAGTAAATTCATGGTAAATCCAAGCCTAGAACCCCAGAGCCTATTTGTATAACCATCAACTGGTCATTTTATCAGGAGTTATCTTGGATTTCTGATGTGCAAAGATCAGAATGGTTATAACAGAAGTCTCTACAGAGCTACCGCAGAATCCCTGTGCCTACTGTTGAGATGCTTTCTAATGCTGTCTTGGAATTCTTCCCGTTTCTTCTGGAAATCTTTTTTTCACGTGAAAGCAGTTGCTGGTAGTACCCAGATGGTGGCCATATAGTCCCTAGGTATGAGAGTCTGCCTAATACCAGTTAAACATTATAAATAGTCAATGGGGACTCCTTGAATGACTTTTAACCTTGAACCTGCAAGAAGTCAAGATTACAGGAAAGAATTATAGCAAGTGCCGAGAATGGAAGGGAGCATACCGATGACTTCTAACTGGCAAGTGTTAAGTCCTGGCTGCTCAGTAGAGCAGTGGTTTAGACTTGGTCTTATTAACCACAAAGCCCTTTGTTCATTTGAACTCACTCAAAGCCCCCAAGTTTAAAACAGATGAAAATGCTTCTCCTACCTCCTCTCACCTGAGCCTTTCCTTAGGGTGCTGCTTTTGGCCTTAGGGGTTGGAAATCCATTGTTGCATCAGTTCTTCTCTTAACGAATGAGAAGGATGGAGAAGACTCAGAGATGGCTGTGGAAATGCAGGGAGGACAATATTCTAGGGCAGTGCTTTCCAAACTGCAGAACATTTACCCAGGGGGTTGCAAAGCCATGGGGAGAGGGAAGGAGATACTAGAATTTTTATGTCGATTTATTTTGTATCTCATCCTTTTCCAGTTCCTTTTGGTTTGTGTTATAATGTGTGTAATATATTAGTGCAGTCTAATTTATAATAAATTACATAATAGGTTCCATTCCATTATATTATAAATTAAAAAATACATTCTGGGGTATGTGCTCCACTTTATTTTTTTATTTGACTAATGAGACACAGGGTCCAAAATATTTGGAGACCAGTATACTAGACTATGAATTGCAACCTTTTGTATTTCAAATCCCTTTCACTAACGGACTCAGATCCCACCATGGTAGCAATGAGAGGCCCAGCTTTTCCAAGAAGAGAGTTTAACTGCTCACAGGCATTCTGTAATTTGTCATTTATGGCAGGTTTTGAGAACATAAACATTGCAGTGGTATTTTTGAGAGGAAATGTTTATCATTATAGCGCCAAAACACATCACAAACAGAAACAATAATTTCATTAGTAGACGAAAATTGCAATAATGCTGTTGAATATAAATTTCACTGCTATGGCAATTCTAAAACACAAGGATGATGAATAAAATATTGCAACATTATTATTGGGAATAAACTTTATTGCCATGAGTGAGACACAAGTGGGAGGATTGATGGAGACTCAAATTTCGGGTAATTGTTTTCAGCCAGTGGTATGGGTATTATCCACAGAAATGTATTCTCTTCTCTAGTATCACACCCTCGCCTCTGGTGGAAAATCCCTGCTCTGGAGAGAATGGGATAATGGTCCTTTCACTCCAAGCCCGACTCTCACATCTGTTTCTTACTCAGTGTTTTATTACCCCAGCAATTCCATCCTGTTGTGCGAGGTGAAACCCAAGGATCATGCTCCCTTTTCCTGTTCCTCTACATCAAACCGATCCCCAAGGGCTGTCGTCAGTGCTACCTCCGGATTAGGTCTTGAGTCAGATTATCCTTCTCCATCTCCCCGGCGACCCCCTAGTCCAATCCTGGACTCCGCTGTGTCCTCTTGCTGGGTTTCTCCCTCCTGTACTGCTCCTTGCAGTTATTTGTCACCAGAGTGAGCATGAGCCAGCCACTGTCCAGCTGAAACCCTGCTGTGGGCCGGGTGCAGTGGGTCAGGCCTGTAATCCCAGCACTTTGGGAGAGTGAGGCGGGTAGAGCACCTGTGGTCAGGAGTTCGAGACTAGCCTGGCCAACATGGTGAAACCCCTTCTCTACTTAAAAACAAAAACAAAAAACCAAAAAAAAAACTAGAAACAAAAAATTAGCCGGACGTGGTGGTGGGTGCCTGTAATCCCACTGGAACCTGGGAGGCTGAGGTTGCAGTGAGCTGAGATTGCACCACTGCACTCAAGCCTGGGCCACAAGAACAAAACTCCGTCTCAAAACAACAACAACAGGAACAACAACAACAAAACAAACAAGAACCAGAACGAAACAAAACAAAAAAACTCCGTAAAACCAAAAACCAAAACCCAAAAAAACCCTGTGCCTTTCTCTTACTTACAGAATTAACTCAAAGCCCTTCGCAAAGTCTTCAGAGCCCTGAGGGATTGCCAGCCTCATCTCCTGCACCTCTCTACCTGGGTTACTGTGTCCGGCTACTCACGTCTCCCTTCTAAATCTTAGACACCAAGCCTATGGCAGCCCTAGGACCCCCCTGTTCCCTCAGCACTGAGCTGGCTCATGTCTGCCCTTCAGGTGTTCAGCTATCTGTCCTTTCCTTGGAGAGCACCTCTGTGGCCACCCCAGCTAACGTGACCACTGGGAACCTCCATTTCTGTCCATCTCTACCCTAGAGCTGTGGCCTCCTTGCCTCCAGGGGCTGCTGTTCCCACAGAACCCAGGGCTGGAGGTGGTCCCTGAGGCTGTTCCATGAAGCAGTCCTTCATCATCCCTTGTCTTTCCTTTAAAGATTTTATCTCAATCTGACATTGCCATGTGTATTTGCTTATTACTTGAATAAACAAAAGCCCAGTCTTGAAAGAAAGTGAGAACTTGTGACTTTCAGGTTTTTTGTTCCTCCCCATCACATCTGATGCGGAGGAACAAACAGCATCACGTATTGGCAAATAAAATACCCATGTGTTCCCGATGCTCGGCTGAGGTCTCCCTAGAGCCAGCCAGCCAGACACTCCTGGCTGCAACCTGGGCTCTGGGGTGGCCAATCAGACACTCCTGGCTGCGACCTGGGCTCTGGGGTGGCCAATCGATGTCAGCTCTGTGACCTGGGCTCTGGGATGGCTCATAATGTCAACTCATTGGCCACCTCTGCTCACCTGTGAGAGCTGCATGGAGTGGTGTTGTGTTGAGCCACATTGGAGCCTGAGGCAGTGGAAAAATCAGTCACACTCATCCTGTCTTTATTTCAAATTTTGACATTTTGCTCATCATCAATTTTTTTGGGTCAAATTTAAACATTGCATTAAAATACTATCTTGCTTACTGAGATTTTGGTGACCCATTAAGTTTCGTATCCAAGGCCAGTATCTCACCAGCCTCACTTTTATCCCGGCTGGGAACATTATATTGATCAGGAATAACTAAGATACATGCAGTATAAGGAATTAGAGGCTTAATTTGGCTTAGTGGAAGAGTGGTTGAGGAGTGACAGTGGATCATGTATATAGAGTTGGGTGGATGCAGCCTAGTAGCCCATCCTGCTAAACTGACAAACCAGAATGGTACACATCAGGGACTAGGACATTTCACAGTTATTTTTTTTAACAGCTCAGTATTATCGACTGAGGCCCGGTAGCAGGGTCATAACTAAATTGCAGTTTCCCTGCTTTTTAGCAGGGCTTGGGCATCTCTTGGTCTCAAGTTCAAATCTTGCTTTTGCCTTCTTATATGCTGTGTGGTTTAGGGCAAGTGATTTGTCTTCTTTGAACCTCAGCATCTTTGTTAGCAAAATGGAAATTTTTAAAAAATCACCTCGGCCGGGCGCGGTGGCTCAAGCCTGTAATCCCAGCACTTTGGGAGGCCGAGACGGGCGGATCACGAGGTCAGGAGATCGAGACCATCCTGGCTAACACCGTGAAACCCCGTCTCTACTAAAAATACAAAAAACTAGCCGGGCGAGGTGGCGGGCGCCTGTAGTCCCAGCTACTCCGGAGGCTGAGGCAGGAGAATGGCGTAAACCCGGGAGGCGGAGCTTGCAGTGAGCTGAGATCAAGCCACTGCACTCCAGCCCGGGCTACAGAGCAAGACTCTGTCTCAAAAAAAAAAAAAAAAAATCACCTCTTGGTGGAGTGGTTGTAAATGTTAAATGAAATGATTGGTTCATTTGACTCCTATCTACAGAGTGCTCAAAATGTGGCGGCTGTGGGCTCCGCTCTGGGATTCAAAGGTGAGGCGGTGAAATGAGGAGGTTGTCTCACCTTTCTGGAGCTTGCAATCTAGTGGAGGAGGTAGACATTCGTCTGAGTCACAAACATGTTAAGTCCCCAATCTGTGAGAGCCTCGGGGAGCGCTTCCTCCAGGGATCCATGCTCTAGGTGAGGACTGATGAGAAAACAGGAGTTTACTAGGCACAGCAAGTAGGAAGGGCTTCCATGCAGGGGAAACAGCTTGTGCAAAGACCCAGTGTGGGCAAGGGCATGGCCTGTCTGCAGAAGTGAGCAAATGCCAGTGCAACTGGAGGGCAGAGCATTAATTTATGTAATTTATGTTGTCATTGTGCGATTATCAGCCTTCCTGCTGGGCCCTCGGTGATACAGGGAGGATGGGTTCCAGGTGCTTCACTGTCCTTCTAATACCACCTGAGGGAAGAACAGGTTTGCCTTCAAAGGCAGGAAATGAGGTCTAGGTATAGGGCTGTATTTCTAGAGAAGGTTCCAGAAAGGGGCAGGAGAAAGCCAACAGGGTGAAGAAGGAGGAAAAAAAGTTAAAGCAGAAAGAGCCAACCTTACGACAGACAGTGAATAAACAAGAAGGGACGTTTCTGTGTCACCTGCCATATTTCTTTGGAAATAAAAGTTATTTTTCCAGAAATAACTTAAATATTCAGCAAGAAAAGGTCCTGAGCTGTAAAGTGCCAGGGCTGAGAAAATTCCCTGGTGTGTTAACATTTCTGGACAGAATGTTCGGGCAGCTGTCATTGACAGCACCCATTCTCCCCACGAGGTGGTTGAGTTTTGGAGGAATCTGAAAGGTTTCCATGGGCCTGTCATGAGTGGACAAATGAATTAGGTGAGGGTGAGAGTGAAGCTGTTGAATTTTTAAAAGTAATTCCAACAGTGCATTGAGGGGCCATCTGAGTTTATGAACAATCTGATGTTGGCAAAATCCGTTCCCCACAGAGATCACAGAACAGGTGGAGAGGGGCCACTTACTCTGTCTGAGCCTTTTGCTTTCCCAAGCTGACCGTGACCTTAGAGAGCATGAGTTTCCAGGCCCCACCCTGAGACCCCGTGCACTGAGCATTTGTCACGCGAGCGCCATTTGTGGCAGCTGATACCGCCTGGAAACTTTCACTGAGTCCGCCAGAAGATAACGGCTTTTTATGGCCTTTTGCATTTGAACTAGTGATCCAGAGGTGAGAAATTCTATATTCCATTACTGACTCCCTCAGCTCTCCCGGGCACCCTGATATAGCTGTGACACTCAGAGTCACATGTGGCATGCTGCGTCAGCTCACGATGAAAAGCTACCTCAGTCTGAAAGCAAATCCTCCGTGAAAATCCCATGATTCCAGCTTAGCAATGAACAGATCCGACTTTCCTAAGGGGGCCTCATCATTGCCAAACTGTTAAAAACCCGTATGAGAGGTGGTGAGTTCATGACAAAGCCCCCTCTGTCATCTGTTGTTTATACCTCTCATTAGTTTAAATGCTTCCTTCTTTCCTTTCTTTCTTTCCTTTTTTTTTTTTTGGGTAGAAAGAGCAGTTCTCATCAGTACCCTGCAAAGGATCTGAAGAGAATTCAGGGCAGCGTGGAGATGACAAGATGTTTTGACAGTGATGACAAGAATAGCGATCAACAGGTTGTCCTCCCCATCTAGGGTCTTCTGTGGGTGGGAAAAGCAGTCATTATGGCGGCCAGCGAGGCTTGTGGTGTCGTTTTGTTAATAAAGGCTTTATAAGAACCAGGAGAACACCATCTGGTCCTGGGGCCCTGCCAGGTTGAGGAGACTTAATAGCTTCTTGAGTTTCGGCAATAAAAATCGGGCTATCCAGGGAACAGAACATGTGCTCAGGAATGATGAGGAGTTAGGGCTTATTTAAAAAGTATAGGGGGCCTAAGATGACCCTCTGCATTGGCAGAGGAGAGAGATGATGAAAAAGGAGTAATTTATGATTGCAATATAGCATCCCATGTTACCCCATCGTCTGGGATCTGTGAATCAACAAGGAGAGGAAACTCGTTATCTAAAAGGCTGTTACGTAATCCTTTAGGCAAGAGACGTCATTCATAAACTCAAAGCCTGTAGAAAGGAGCTTTTAAAATGAGGGTTTATACGCCCCTCCTGCAGATAATGATAATTAGCATGGGTTAAAGGAGGTGGGGATTTTCCTAGTTTATGAAACTTGTAGGCCAGAATAAAAACCCAGTAACCTATTTCATGAAGTAAACTGCTGAAGAGTTGACAGTCACTCTCCAGAGAATTGCCTGTCCCCCCAGAGTGCAGTAAGGTAATATTTATTCATGGTATTAAAAAATTTAAATGAAGTCATCCAGCAGCAGCCTCCTGAGAAGGAAATAAAACATACAGGGACAGTGGTTGGAAATGTTGCTATAGACTAAGACTATGGAGGCAATTAATATTGAGAAAAAGTCAATCTAGCAGGGAAGGAAACTGAAATATTTATATAAAAAGTTAAAAAAACCCATTAGCTCTTACCCAGGTGGACATATCTCCATGTAATTATGGAGTCCGCTAACAAAAGCAAATTTCTCTCTCCCTCGTTCCATCTCTAAGGCATTAGAGTCGGCAGAAGTTCTTTTCATGGGGAAGTAATTTAATAGGGTCTCCTCTGAAAATTGTTCTGATTTCATAGGTCAAAAATGTGACACCCACGGGGCAAAAGAGAGATTGCCAGATGCCTGGTAGAGGCTTGATGTGTCTTCCCAGAACTGCATTATGAAAGATGGCAGAAGTTTGGTTCAGGGGAGCCACGAAGCGGCCACCCGAGCAGCATTTAGGAGTTGGTAACAGTTATTGAAATCAATTATCTGATTGAAGCCCCACCACAAGCCAGTGGGACTAGAAAGATATTACAGCCCCCAGTTGTAGACAAGACACTCACAGAGGTATGGTGACACACTCAGGATCACGCAACCCCATCCAGTGGGGCCAAGACTGGAGCTCACTGTGCTTATGGGCAGAGAAGAAAGGGAGGCTTTCTTCCAGGGCACCTCTCATTAGACCAGGCTCTGGATGCCGGATGAGTCCAATTGTGTTTTCTCCGCTTCTGCTCTGGGGCTCTATGCACCGCTAACGGGAGTTCCATGACCATGCTGATTGACCCCGTACGAAGTCAGGCTGTCTGATTTGCGCTAAGTCTTCGGTGCTTCATGAAATCCCTCTGCTCTCTCCGGTTAGCTTCCTTCCAATTCCTGATGGCAGCACATCCAAAATGAGCTCTCCCTCACCCTGTGCAGGTTGTGCAGAAAATCGTGCCTCATCTTTCATAGAGAGAGAGAGAGAGAAAAAAAAAAAGATCCTTATCACCCATGACAGGCACATCTTCTCCTTCTCTTCTTTTCTGTTACAGACAAAGCTTATTAAGGTCAACCTCTTCACCTGTATACTGGACTTCCTAACCCCTTCCACCTTTACCGCCACTTTACTATTTTGCTTTTCCCCTCTTTTAACTTCACTTTCTTTCCTCTGGCTTATTCACCTAAGTCTATACATGATCTCTGATTGCTTTCATCTCTCTTCCTCCAAATTAACCTTCTCTTGACATTTCTTCCTACTCCCTTGCAACTTGTGACCTCACCTCCATTTTCCCTGAAGCCATAACCATTTAGCTTTTATCCCAACATGTTATTGAAATGGATCTTGCTAAGGTTCCCAACAACCTAATTTTCAAATCTAATGACCTATTTTCAGCCCTTTTTCTTGATTCTTTAAAGAAATTGCCTTGGTTGACAACTCCCATATTTTGAAATACTTTCCTTCCCTGGCTTGATTTGATGTATTTATCCATTCACTTACTCAATAAATATTTATTGATCCCTACTATGTGCTAGGAGCCCTATCCTAGCTTCTGGAGATTCAGTGGCATATTTTATTCTAGTGGAGGAAACAGGAAACAAATATGTATGGAGATGAATGGAAAGTATCGTGTTGGAAAATGATGAGGCCACAAAGCACCTTCTACCACTGGCCACTACACTTTCTTCCAGCGCCCTTGACAATCTCTCCGGTTCTTCTTCTCTCTGGTCCTTGAATGTTGGTGATTCCAGGGTGACTGGTCTTTTCTCCCTGCTTTTTCTAACACCTGACCCTGTAAGAGATCTTGTCTACTCGGAGGCTTTAATGATGATGTTTCAGCTAATTTCATCTGTATCCCTGTTTCCATCTCAGATATATTTTGCAGAGTTTGCATTCTTCTATCCAGTCATTTACTGGACATTTCTGTTGGGGTTTCCTATATTCATCTCATATTTACCAAGTCCAAACAGGGAACCTCCTATCACCCAAACCTGTTTCTACTCTCTGTGTTCTCTATCCCAGTTAGTGTTGACATCATCCCATCAATCTTTCCATCTAGAAATCTCTCCTGCATCCCCACTGTAAAAAGTCACCAACAGCAGTTGATTCTGTGACTTAATGGCCAGAACTTGGCCCTATTTTCTTTTCTCTTCTTTTTCTTTTTTTTTTTTTTCTCTTTTTTTTTGGAGACAGAGTCATGCTCTGTTGCCCGGGCTGGAGTGCAGCAATATGATCTCAGCTCACTGCAACCTCCATCTCCCGGGTTCAAGTGATTCTCCCACCTCAGCCTCCCGAGTAGCTGGGATTACCAGGCACCCGCCACCACACCTGGCTAATTTTGGTATTTTATTTTATTTTTTTTAGTAGAGACAGGGTTTCACCATGTTTGTCAGGATGGTCTTGAACTTCTGACCTCAGGTGATCTGCCCACCTCAGCTTCCCAAAGTGCTGGGATGACAGGGGTGAGCCCCTGAGCCCGGCCCCTACTTTCTGTCTCAGGGTCCATGCCTTACTTCAGACTCATACCACGTCTTTTCTGGACTCTTTCCTTGTAGCGGGCTCCCCTAGCTCCAGGGTTCCCTACTTCAGTTCCCCTTTCACCTTGTTACTGAAATTATCACACTAAATATACCTGATTTTGTCAGTTTCCAGTTAAAAAAACACTCCGTTTGCCTCCCTGTGGCCCATAGCAGGGTTTGAAGACTGTGGGAGACAACTGATTTGTAGCTCCTGAGATCATTTTAAGGGGTTGCAACAGACATTAAAAAATATGAAATACAAAATATCAGGGTGAATTTCACATAGAAAGGGCCAGTGTTGTTATGTGAACTTTTTGTTTCTGTTATAGATACTTGTGTGTATGTGCTAGGTTGTGATATAAAATGTGTGTCTTTGAGCAGCATCAGGAAAGTTTTAAAAAGTGCTGGCTCCTAGGGGATAATCTAAATTCCTTCACCTGGCATGTAAGGCTTTCTCCAGTTCCACCTCAATCTTCCTATCAGGTTCTTACATAGGATCAGGACTGGATCTCAAGAAAACTCTTCTCAAGTCAAATTCTCACTGTCAGACAGGTGTGGTGGCTCACACCTGTAATCTCAGCACTTTGGGAGGCTGAGGCGGGTGGATCACCTGAGGTCAAGGAGTTTGAGACCAGCTTGACCAACATGGTGAAACCCTATCTCTACAAAAATATAAAACATAGTCGGGCCTGGTGGTGGCTGCCTGTGATCCCAGCTACTTGGGAGGCTGAGGCGGGAGAATCGCTTGAACCTGGGAGGCGGAGGGTGCAGTGAGCCAGGATCACGCCACTGCACTCCAGCCTGGGCAACAGAGCGAGACTGTCTCAAAATAAAAATAAAAAAAATTCTCACTGTCCTTGCACGTGGCTCTGCCTGCTCCATGCCTTTCCCCTCCGGCCCTCAGGCTGCTTTGCTTTTCTGTTGGCAAACCCCTTCTTGTTTTTCACGTCCCAGCTTCAATGTCCCTTCCCTGGCCCTTTTTAGCCAGAGTTATTTGTTTCCGTTCCCCCATGGGTGTCCTTCAAGCTTCCTGATCTCCCATTGAACACTGGCCTTTTTGTAATGTGATTCACCTGCTAATATGCCTTTGTCTCCCTCATTAGGCCATGTTGGGGGTGATGCAGGAGGCCAAGTCATCTTTGTGTCTTTGGCATCTAGCAAAGGACCTGATACACCACAGAACTCAGGAAATATAGGAAACTGTGTGAGTGTGTGTGTGTGTGTTGCATGTGTGTGAGAGAGAGAGAGGGGGAGAGAGAGAGAGCACGTGAGCAAGTGTATACACAGCACAGAAAAATAGACACGAGCTCTTTGGATGTTATAAATACATGTAGGCACACACACAGCTCACTTCTGAGTTTTCTTTTTTAACTACTTTTATGTATTTACTACCTCACCCAGTGCCTGCTCAGGCCAGACACTGACCACAAGGGTGTCCTCTGCCACTGTTCCTGGCCAAATCGATGGGAATTTGCAGGGAAATTTCACCTGTATTTTGTCATGTGCCGGCAGCAATCTGACACCAGTTTCTGACCTTGTGTTGGGTCTCTCATCACTCCCAGAGGTCAATGCCTTGTGGTACTGGGTCCAATGTCAATTGTACTCTGTCCTCATAATGCCTGAGATTATCCCATGGCCTCAGGCATTTACAGTAAGACATGTGTATGTCTAATGATAAGAAAGATACAATTTCATTTTTTTTCAGTCTGGGAATGTTGGGCTTCCAATCACCACAGGAAAGACAGGAGGCATGTCAGCCTGAATATCTTCCTGTTATGTTATTCTTACTACCCGGCTACTTATGAATAGTTTTGAATCATTTTAGAAGATGTACCAGCCACCTCCTTGCAACAAGACCAAATACTGTCGAAGGGTGTCCTTTACTTGGAGAGAATACTTGTTTCTGAAGGTAGACATGCATGCAGCTTCACCTTTATAACTTAGTCACTTAGGTGATCTTTGACAAGCTCCTTATATTGTGTGAACTTTTGTTTTGCTCTGCGTAGGGTAAGGTATAATATTACTCTATGTAATATTATATATATAGTAATCACCCTCACAGGATTCTCTTGAAGAGCACATAAGCTGAGCTGCTTTGGAAACTGTGAACCATTCTCCAAATGTAGCATTTTGAGCAAAGAGAAAGATTAGAGAGTAAAATAAGGGAGAGGGGATAGGCAGGGGAAAAGGGAGAGAGAGGGAAAGAAGAAATCTTGGCTCTCTTGCCATTGACTGCCTTTGGCCATCCTCTCTGCCAGCACTGATGGAGGGTTTTCTATACCCTAGACACCAGGAGAGGTGCTGGGATGTGTGCAAATATCAGGAAGACGCCTGTTCAAACAGCAAGGAATCTAGACTAGAGCTTCTCAATCTTGGTACTGTGGTCATTTGTGCTGGAGAATTCTTTTTTTTTTTTTTTTTTTTTTGGACACAGGGTCTCTCTCACTCTGTCACCCATGCTACAGTGCAGTGGTGTGGTGCCATCATGGCTCACTGCAACCTCAAACTCTTGGGCTCCAGTGATCTTCACAACTCAGCCTCCCGAGCAACTGGTACTAAAGGCATTTGCCACCATGCCTGGCTAATTAAACAAAATTTTTTTATAGAAAAGGGGTCTTGCTATGTGGCCCAGGCTGGTCTCCAACTCCTGGCCTCAAGTGATCCTTCCACCTCAGGCTCCCAAAGCACTGGGAATACAGGTGTGAGCCAGTGCACCTGGCCAGCGCTGGATAATTCTTTTTTTTTTTTTTTTTTTTTTTTTTTTGAGACGGAGTCTCACGCTGTTGCCCAGGCTGGAGTGCAGTGGCGCGATCTCGGCTCACTGCAAGCTCCGTCTCCTGGGTTCAGGCCATTCTCCTGCCTCAGCCTCCTGAGTAGCTGGGACTACAGGCGCCCGCCACCGCACCCGGCTAATTTTTTGTATTTTTAGTGGAGACGGGGTTTCACTGTTCTCGATCTCCTGACCTTGTGATCCGCCCGTCTCGGCCTCCCAAAGTGCTGGGATTACAGGCTTGAGCCACCGCGCCCGGCCTGATAATTCTTTATTGTGGGAGACTTTCTTGTGGATCTCCTGACTTTTACCCTCATTAGATGCCAGTAACCACCCCTCCTGCCACACCTCCACTTATGACAACCCAAAATGTCTCCAGAATGGCTCCAGGGGACAAAAATCACAGCCCATTGAGAACCCCTGTTCTAGACAGATATTGGCCCACCCACCTATGGCGTGCTGCAGCTGTGAGGCAGATCCAGCACCGTTGGCATGTCTCCACCGGCTCTTCAGACTCTGAGCGCTTCACCTGAAAAAACAAACTGAATAGACCGCAGGCAGATCACCAGAGCCCAGGAGTTCAAGATCAGCCTGGGGAACATGGTGGAATCCCCATGTTATACATAACCTAACTGGGCATGGAAGCACTCGCCTGTAGTCCCACCTACTCAGGAGGCTGAGGTGGGAGGATGGCTTGAGCCCGGGAGGTGGAGGTTGCAGTGAGCTGAGATCACAACACTGCAATCCAGCCTAGGTAGCAGAGCCAGACCCTGTCTCACAAAAAAGAAAAAGAAAAAAAAAAAAAAAAAAAACAGATGCAGCATTTTCTGTACATTTGAAAAAATATTGTAAGTATGCAAAATCTCTCAGTTTACAGGACGCAGAAAAGAAATACAGGTGAATCTGTCATAAGGATATTAGAAAATTGTGAAAAAATTGACCTTACTATGGGAACCTAAGCCTGCCCCACAAAGCAGTTAATTCTCAGCATCACTGCCTTGCTTTCTCCCCAATAGGTTATCTGGTTCACCTGTGCGTCACTGTTTTGATCAGGAAAATGGGAATATTGATACGTCATTTCACAGAGGTGAAGAATGTATTAACCGAGATTCTTGCAGCTTTCCTGACAGCTGAGACCTAAAAGGTCAAAATGTACCCGAGTCTGTGCTGTAAAAACATTTGCCTGCCTTACTGGAGCCCGCTCTCTGTGTATGTTTTAGATTGCAATGGGCCTGAGTATTTATCTTTTCAGTATAGAACTATTACCCTAAGGTACATATTTTTCAGATCATTATAAGATTCCTGGTGTGATAACACTAGAGAGGGAAAAATCCATGCACGCAAGCCAGACTTGGAACAGTTTGAGCTTTTATGGCAAGATTGTATTGCTTATTTCTAAGCTACACATCTGCAATGAGCATTAGCCCATACTTAAGCCATAATGCATGGTTTTAAGGTCACTGCCGGTTATTATCTGACCGGTAATGACCACAAAACTATACATTATTGCTATTAGGAACCATTTTTGCACTGTTTTCAGTTTTCCTTTTTATTGAGTAGCTGCTGACACCCCCAGAGTTTCAGAGTTGGATTACAGTAGTTGAAATTCTCAGTAATTTCACTGGGTTTTGTTTTGGGAAGAAGCTGGTGTATCACTGCTGTTTTTGTTCATATGCTGTCAAGGAGATTGAAGTTTATTTGAAATGTTCCTTTTATTTTTAAATGGCACTTGGGACTTTTCATCCTAAGAAGCCCTGTTTTCCTTCCCCTTTAAATTAGGGACTAAGGTTAGAGGAGGAGTTGGATTTATTTTCTGACACTTCCTGAATAATTAGTTATTATGTCTCAAAAGAATCACAGTATCAATAGTATATGTTCTGGAATTACAAAGTATTGTATTAGAGGGCTTTACCTCTCTACATTCTTCTGTAAGAAGAAATAAGGACAGGGTCTAAACTTAACTGAGTGCAAACGTTCCCTCACCATTCTAATTTTAAATCATATTTATGATTGCTTGTGCTACTTATCTTACTGAGAAAACAGTCGTGCCGGAATTGGAATTAGTCACATCTTTATTTTTTCAAATGTGTAAGCATTCCTTCTTGAAATATTTATTGTTAAATAAAACACCATAGAGTAGTTTCTTTGTGTGTAAAAGCTTGTTATTTTGTTGTTAGCTTTAGTCAACTTTCATTTCCTGTGGAGATTCAAATAATTATTCAGAAAGTAATACAAGGCGAAAAAATCAGGAATTCGGCACCATGACAATTTGATCCTAGATGTGAATTCTCTCCCTGAAAGTGCAGAAGTGATATGAATGATTTTATTCAGCCCAACGGTTGGATATCAAGGTCTTAATAATGAAACCTCATTCTGACAGCTTTTACTGTTGGACAGCAGGCTTCGTTATATTTGCCATGTTGATTTATTATTTTTAACTTCTTTTACATATGTATGCATGCTATGTAGCTATTTTCCTTGTATCTTCTGTTTTCATCACTATCTGGACTTATGAAGGAGCATATTAACATTTTTAATGGGAAATTTTATGTAGGAATAAGAAACGACTAGCATTAATTATTATACTTGTCTAAAGTAGAGAAGAATCTCCACTGTATATCTTTGTCTATTTATGTAACTGTCTAATGGCGGATAAATTATACCCTAGGTGCTGCAGTAAATTAAAAAATAATAATAATCCAAGCTAGAGAAGCAGTTTTATAAATATATGGTTCTACAGAAATATTTCAGGAGATGATGAAGTTTCCCCAAGACTTGGCTATTATGTTATAATGTGTGTCGTTGTGGTCCAGTTATTGAGACAATAATTATGGTCCGTGATATTTTAAGGTATCCTCTGTAATCTGTTACCATCACAGATTTTTTCTTCCGTAAGAGAAGTCAGATGGGTGGGAAGTTGTATTCCATGTGATTCTCTGCCAAACTAGAGAGGCATTGAATGTTTGGATGATCTCTTTTATACTCTTAAATACATAATCCCAAGAAGGTTTAAATCAATGTGTTAATTGGTAAGTGATACTGTAATTATATGCATAATCAGGGAAATTTTGAATCCAGATTATTTGCTTGCTTTCAGGAAATTAATCTGCAGAGGTCCTATATTAGATTGCTTGTTTATTAAGTAGAACCCCTGTAGCTTCAAAGTGCCAACTGGCTCTGCCCTCTACGAAGCATTCTTCTAGATGTTCCCAGCAGGTGTCAACGGCACAGAGCCTCGAGTGCTTATTGATCCAGATTCAAACAGTTCATTAATCTAAGCACACATTATATAGATTTTTCAATGTAATTTTGAAAGGGTTGAAAAACTATATTGAATGATGAGAGATGATGCTCAAATTATGCTTTTTATAGCACATCTCCCTTGGGACTGTGGCATTCTAACTGGGATGAATACTGGAACCTAAAGTACATAGTTCCTTCTGGATTTAGCATTTGCTTCACTCTCCAATTTCCAGATGTTTACTTAAAAAGTGAGTATAGTGGCCGGGCGCGGTGGCTCTCGCCTGTAATCCCAGCACTTTGGGAGACCGAAGCGGGCAAATCACGAGGTCAGGAGATGAAGACCATTCTGGCTAACACGGTGAAACCCCGTCTCTACTAGAAACACAAAAAACTAGCCGGGTGTGGTGGCGGGCACCTGTAGTCCCAGCTACTCGGGAGGCTGAGGCAGGAGAATGGCGGGAACCCGGGAGGCGGAGCTTGCAGTGAGCTGAGATGGCGCCACTGCACTCCAGCCTGGGCGACAGAGCGAGACTCCGTCTCAAAAAAAAAAAAAAAAAAGTTTGTATAGCATTGCTCTTTCATACAATTTTTTTCCTTTTCCTAATTGGCATAACCACTGAGGCTCCCCAAATAATGCCAAAATTAGAAAGTCAGCTCTAGAAGTGTGAAGGCTGAAAACAATCACATACTCTACCAAACATTTTTAGGATATTTTTGTCTTTCTTATGGATACAGTAAAAGTTTCCCCCAAGTTTTCCATTTCTTCTCAAGATCTTTACTTTTATACATGTACCAGTTAGTTTTAAATACTGTATTATCATGTTTTAAAATCAACGAAGTGAGACTCAGATCTAGAAAAGGTGCCAAAAGGAATTGTTGCTCGTATTTCAATCTCCACCATCATGGCCGCCATTTTGTATGTCTGGAGTTGAGCCAAGGTCACAGTCCATCCAGATGGGCCTGACTTGCAGGCAGCGTTGGGTAGTGTTTGACTTTTCCCTGGCTGGTTGCTTGTGTTGTCATTTCCTTTAATTTGAAATAATGCCTTTACAGCCTCAGTTGGAATTCAGGCTGGGATAGGTAATGAATTGTCTTATTCATACTAATGTGCAAATGACTGACAGTGACGTATTTCCTAAGAGAAAAAGCAGTAGCATTAGGCAGATGATAGAAACTCAACCAATGACAAAAAGTCAACTCAAACTTTTTATATGCAAGCATACAAAAAGGGAAAGACTAGAGGTCGTGGAACACCCCCTCAGCCCCCCAACACAGCTCATGTATCTTGCTTTGCTAGTCATAACTTATCAACCAAACTGGATTACAAATAGAATACTTCTTTGTTTAGTGAGAAATAGTTACTTAGTTTTGTTTTATTCTGCTAGTTTAATAGAACAGTATGGTCATATTCTCCTAGGATCTAATTGGGAATGACTTTGGAGGGTTTCATCTCATCTTTTAGCAAAGACATATCAAGCCCTATCATGTGTTAGGCGCTGGAGAAAGCAAGTCAAACATGGGTCTTAATTTGGAGGCAACAGGGTCACTGATTTGTCACCACATACGTGATTATGGCAAGTTGGTGAATACTGGACTTGTGAGAGCAACCAGTATCTACAGACCTCCAGAGGGAGGAGCAATGATTTTTGTCTATGCCAGTGTGGGAAGGCTCATTTAGGAGGTGACATTGTGTGTGTGTGTGTGTGTGTGTGTATTATATCTATAAACACCATATATATATATATATATGGTGGTTTCCAAGGTTGGGAAAATCTCTACAACTGTTCAATATCTGTAACAGCATAATAGGGGTTGTATTTTGATTTTATTTTAAATCCAAGGTATCTATGTCTTCTCACCTTAGTGAATCAGCATGAGATGCTGCAATACTGCTGACCTGTGGATTAGGATGCTATCATGCTTCAGGATGCTTAACTAGTGGGGTGCAATTATGCTTACTCAGGCATTTGTAACTGATTAAAGCTTTATTTCCAGAGCCTACCCATTGTTTCTGAAGTAATTTGTGCATGATTATGGAAGTTACTGTGTTACCTGTTTATGCTAACTTTAACAAATTCTGTACTAAATTACTGTGTTGTTGGGTTATTAAGAAGGGTTTGCCTTATATGGCCATAGTTCTCTATGTGAGCAGATGGCTTTTTTTTTTTTTTTTTTTTTTCATTTTTAAAGAGAACACAATAAAAGGCATGTTCACCTACTACTATGTAGCTCAGGGTGTAGGTGGGTCTGAGTTAATAAGGGAAGGCTTACTGGAAGAAGCAGATTTTATTCTGAATCTTAAAACATGAGAATGAAAGATGGAAAGCTTAGGCAGATCCGGGCATGGGAAGGAGGTTAATAAAAAGAATCTGAAGTGGAAATGGAGGCCCCTGTCAGCTTTAGACTGTATTGTGCTGTATATCCACTCTGTCCAAAAATATCTCCATCATGGGGACTTTCAACGTTCTAGTTTTTCCTTTGACAATCTAGGATGAGTGATGCTTTAGGTCAAAGATCAGCAAACTTTTCTTTTGTAAAGGGCCAGAGGGTTAATATTATAGGCCTCGTGAGTCATATGGTGTCTATTGCAACTATGTGACTCTGCTGTATGCTCTGCTGCGGCATGAAAACAGCCATGGATGATACAATAAATGAATGGTGGGCTGTGTCCCAATAAAACTTTATTTACAAAAACAGATGGTGGGCCGGATTTGGCCTATGGGCCATAGTTTGCTGACCCCTGCTTTAGGTAATTGTTTCCTGAACTTCAGTCCTTTTAGAACAATTTATTATATTGTTTAATCTGAGTAGCATCTGCAATATTGTTTACTTAATTTTCCCCTTAAACTGATTTCCTTTTTTTTTTTTTTTTAAAAAAAAACCAACAACTTAAGTTTAATTTATAAGGAGCTCTCTATCACTGTCATGGAAAAGCAGTATTATATGTTCTTAATAAGGAATCACCAAAAAATAAACATAACAAAAACAAAATAATGATTGTATGCACACCACAAGATAGCTTACAATTCGTCTCTTAGATCTGAGTACTGCTTACTTAGAAGTCTTAAAAGAATGTTGACAGGTATGCATCATGGAGGCAGTGGCTGAGGAGGGACTCGCAGCAGGGGCTGTTGCATGGAAGACCAGGGCTCCTCTGGGCTAGAGTTGTTGGATCAAATGTAAACTGTTGGTCCGGCACGGTGGCTCACGCCTGTAATCCCAGCACTTTGGGAGGCTGAGGCGGGCAGATCATGAGGTCAGGAGATCAAGACCATCCTGGCTAACACGGCGAAACCCCGTCTCTACTAAAAATGCAAAAACATTAGCCAGGCGTGGTGGCAGGTGCCTGTGGTCCCAGCTACTCGGGAGACTGAGGCAGGACAATGGAGTGAATCTGGGAGGTGGAGCTTGCAGTGAGCCAAGATCGCGCCACTGCACTCCAGCCTGGGCGACAGAGTGAGACTCCATCTCAAAAAAAAAAAAAAAAAAAAAAAAAAAAGTAAACTGTTCATTAAACTTGAAGATAAACAATAAATAATGTTTTGATTTAAGTATATCCCATGCAATATTTGCGACATACTCATGTTAAAAAATTATTTTCTGTTTATCTGAAATTCAAATGCAACTGGAGGTCTCATCTTATTTTTTTGCTTTTTCTAAATCTAGTGTTTTGATCTGAATGTGCATGTCCCTCCAAAATGTATATGTTGAAACCTGAATTCCCAATGCAATAGTGTTAGAAGATGGGGCCTTTGGGAGGTGATTAGATCATGAAGGCTCTGCCCTCAAGAAAGGAATTAGTGACCTTATGAAAGAGGCTTGAGGGAACCCTTTTAACATTTTCTGCCATATGAGGACATGTAGAAGGAACCATCTATGAGGAACAGACCCTCACCAGACACCATATCTGCTGGTGCTTTGATCTTGGACTTCCCAGGCTCTAGAACTGTGAGCAATACATTTCTGTTGTTTATGAGTTACCCAGTCTAAGACTTTTTGTTATAGCAACCCAAGCAGACCAAGACATCTGGGAACCCTACCCTGGTTCAACAGCAAGAATCAGTTCGAGAATATGCCAAGTGGTAGGGCAGGACTGGCTTGTGTGGAAAGTGTGGGCTGGGAAGCATCAACTTGGCCTGCTTAAAATTTAGTCTAGGGTGGATCTCAGCAGGGGACAGTGAGTAAGTCAACCAGGAGGTATGGATCAGAAATTAAGAAAGACTTTTGTGACTTGGAATCCCAGCCAGGAGGGTGGACATGATCCATTCTGCATTAAAAACCCACTAGAGAGTTATAAAAAGGGACATACTATTGGACAGACACTAATCTCTCAAAGAACCAGAGTGTTAGCCTATTTATGTAGCTATATCATGCCTTCAGTGCGCTGGAAAAATAATCAAAGGAGAATTTAGAACTGTTCTCGGATTGTCAGTTTTTCATCTAAAAATGTTAATGTACATTAAACTTTTAATTAAAAAAAGCACATCCCATCACAAACTATTTTTAATATGGAATACTTAGCAGCGGTGCACACTTTCTGTTTTGAGATTTACCAGGCTATTAACCAGAATAATTTGGGTTTAAAATGAACTGAATTAGGCTGTGTATACCCACGTTAAGTCTCAAACAAATTACATTATTTAAGCTGTCATCTGTACAAGGTGCTTACGTGTTTTTGATTGTTCTATGCAGGATACAGTTGCAGTCCAGTTATAAGTGTCTGATGGCATCAGAAGTGTCAGCAACTGACAGATCTGTTTATGGAAAAGAGAAAAGAGGAATCTCATTACAGGCTCTTTAGAGCCCATTTTTCACTTTCCTTTTTGTTTGAAAATAATCTAATCTATATAATTGCATGCCTTGAAGACTATAAAAGACAGAAGGTTGCCTGGATTTAGACTCAATATTTGTGCTAGTTTGTGAGTTTGTATGAGGATGCATTTGGACATGAAAACCTAAAGTTGGCAGGAATTTTTCTATCCTCTTTTGTCTCTTCTGGGTGATTTGGATGTGATTATAATCAGGAAATAGTTTGAATGTGATAGAACCCTGATGATTCCTAATTCTGGCCGTCATGTGCACCAGCCACTTCTGTTTCTCTCTGGAAAGAATTGAAGAGTCAGCAGATAAAAGTTGCTTTTTCAGACTGAGAATGAGTGCTCCCCTAGCTCACCTGGCCGCTAGGTGGCACTGCAGCCATAAGGAAGTGTGGTCACAGTTACATAGTTCGGCTGTGGCATTAAGGTAAATTCTCTAAGGCTGAAATTGGGAGAGGGCAGCCTTTTCATCTCTGTGTTTTTCGGGATTGTGGGGTTCTTTGGATTTTATTGCATACTTCATGTATCTAGGATGCTGCTAAAGGGAAGGGGATTATTCGTTTAGGGTGTGATGTTTCCTGGGTTTGTGTTGTTGCATAAGACACACACACACACACACACATACTTGAAGGTTTGTTAAGAATTGTGTTGGTCAGGGAGTGGGAAGTGGAGGGCAATATCACACTTGTGTGGTTTCTGAGCAGAATGGTCTGTTCCAACTGAGCAACAGATGGCGTCCTGACCTGTGTGCCTTTTTCTTTGGTGTTCCTCTGCTGGAAATGTTCTCAGTAGAGACGACCAAAATTCTGGAAGATGGTAAGTGTCATAGCATCTCTCTTTGTGCCAGCCTCTTCTTCTGCTTCTTTTCCCTCTGTTTTTAACCACTAAGGAAAAAATCATTGTCCAAAAGTATTTTTTTTTGTTGTTGTTTTTCCTTTTTGAATAGAAGCTAAGTATTTGAAACCTAGACACCTTACTATTGTCCCAAAGAAGAAAAGAAACCAGCAAAGAATCCACTAAGAGTGTCAAAGAGTGAAAATGGAATAGCAGCTACACAAGTTGCTCTGAAAATAACAAGAATTCTGGCAGATGATTAGCAAAAATATTTCCTAAATAGTGAGAGATGAGGAATTGACTGAAATTGAGGTGTGCCTGGTGAAATTAAATTTGCTGTCGAGTGACTTGAAGAGAAATGTGCAGAGGGTATGTTGGTGATTAAATCAGCATACAATGGGATTCATAATGAAAATGGTAATAGCTGTGTTTGTAGAGGTCCTGCTATGTTCCAGGCATTTTTGTATAAGCGCTTAAATCTTTAGAATAGATCTATGAAATGGGTATGATCAAACTATTTGGCACATAAATAAATGGCAGCATAGCTAGGTTCATACCTGGCCTGGGTTCTAACACCTTTAAAAGCTCTAATTAGAATTAGGTCTGTTAGAGTCTAACACCTGTGTCTCGGTGTTTAGAAAATGACTTGATAATGGAACATAAAGGCAAAGAGAATGTCTGTGTTGCTTCTCATTGCATCTCCAGGACCTGCCACAGTGCTTGGCTGGCTCATGTAGGACTTCAGTGTACATTTGTTCTACCGATAGATAAATGCCAGAGAGCTGGAAGATTCCATGGTGTTTAATTAGAACACTAGTTAACCCTTGATGTAGCGAATGTAATAACAGCTTTAGATGTGGATGGCCCTCTGCTGCTTAGAAGAACTGGAATACACTTTATTTCAGTTCACTTAGCCTCAGATGCCAAGTTCTCTGGGGTGGGGAATATCATTGAATTTTACAAAACAAAGAAGCTGGAACTCTGGAGTTAAGGAAGCTTCCCGTGGTGGCTGTACTTGCTGAGTTCAGGTTTTCTCACTCTAGATTTAAGGGGTTTTAAGGCAGCTCCAAGTTCACAAATACCCACACAATTTTTTATTAATTAAAATTACATATAATGAATAATATTCCTATTATTTTTATGTATATATAATAAACATTCTTACAGAAAAAAACAAAATAAATAGTCTGATGGTGGAGGGTTAGTATTATAGCCATATAGAAGCCATTTCACTTTAAAAAGTATGTTTTTGAACTTTTACCTGTAATTTTTATTCAAAAAAAATTAGAAGGTACAGATGAGCAAAATGAAATATGAAACAATTCATCATTTCCTTTTAGAAATTTATATCATCTATAATTTTTCTATGCATATATGTTATAAAAAAGATTATGTTTTATAATTTGCTTCTGAACTCAGTATAATGTATACATCTTTATGTGTCGACAAATTATTTTTACATTGTAACTTTTAATGGCTGCAAAGTGACCTGCTAGATGAACATATCAGTTTATTTAACCACAATTCCTTGTTGCTGGACATTCGGGTTGTTTCCAGACTTTTGCTATAATAAAGCAAGCATCCTTGAATATGTATCTTTGTGCAATTAATCTTGACCCATTGTTTTATAGGGGAATTTACATACACCCAGAGAGATTATGAAATTTACTTGCTAGGCAGAACTTGGACCAGATTTCAGGGCTCTTAAATCACTGATGACTCTTTTTCTGCTCCATCAGTGAGGTCACAGAACCTATCTGGTGGCTGTGGCCATTTCTTCCCAGGGAAGGGAAGGGATTCTTGTCATGTGCTGGGAGTCGTTCCTCAACAGAACTGAGTTACCCCTACAAAAGAAAAGTCAGGTTTAAGAAAAACAAACCGAATAAGGTGATTTTACTGCTTTAATACTGTTAATAGAACTCCTTCTTTAAACTGTTTTCTTCCTTTTCATCTGTAACTTTACATTCCATTTCCTCCCTGCTTCTCTGATCTTCCTTTCTTCTTCCACTTCCTCCCTAGCTCCCTTCCACCCCTCCTTGCTTTCCTGCCAATTGTCACTGTTACTTGAGTTCCTATCCCCAAATTTCTCCTTTTTCCACTCTTTCCTTATTTTATTCTTTTTTTTTTTTTGAGACGGAGTCTCGCTGTGTTGCCCAGGCTGGAATGCAGTGATGTGGTCTTGGCTCACTGCAACCTCCACCTCCTGGTTTAAGCGAGTCTCTTGCCTCAGCCTCCTGAGTAGCTGGGATTACAACTGCACACCACCACATCCGGCTAATTTTTGTGTTTTTAGTAGAGACAGGGTTTGGCCATGTTGGCCAGGCTGGTCTCAAATTCCTCACCTCAGGTGATCCATCTGCCTCAGCCTCCCAGAGTGCTGGGATTACAGGCGTGAGCCACTGTGCCCAGCTATGTTTCCCTATTTGTAATGGCTTCATCTACCACTTCCAGACACATGACTCCCAAATCTGAAACTTCAATCCTGATTCCTCTCCCATGGGCCAGTTCCATGCTTCCTATCAACTGTTAGATATTTGCATTCCTGGGCCCAGGACTTCTAATTAAAGCCTCTCATTCCCAGAGCCAGAGTCTTGAGTCACCTGATCCCTTCGCCTAGTCTCACACATCTTGCCAAGTGCAGTCAGGTCTTTGTCTCTGGCCCTCAGCCCTTCTCTCCCATTCCCACTGCCTATGCCCTAATTCTGGCACTCCTGACCTCTTGCCTGGACTATTGCAGTAGCCTCTCACATGGTCCCATGCCTCTCCTTTTTCCCTGGCAAATTCATTTTGCACAGGCTTGGCAAATTTATCTTTTGAGGTCACTGCTCTGATCTACACTGAATACTAACTAGATTCCAAAGCTGTTAGCCTGGCCTTCAAGAGTCTTTGTAATTCGACCTTAAGCTACCTTCTTAGTCCCATCTACCCTCATTCTCTAGCATAAGACATTGTGCTTCCGTGTGTCTGGACTTCTTGAAACTTCTTTAACACACTTGCCTTGTAACTGGCTCTGAGCCTTTCTTGGATCACTTCCTGGGCCTGAAGTGCCTGTACCCATCTGTGTTTTAAGATCTTAAAGCACGATTACCACCTCTTCCATGAAGCCTTTTCTGATTCCTTAAGCCCAAGGTAATTTTTTAAAAAATTAATCACGACCCTTTGCTGGCAGTACAAAACATCCATTGTAGCTATTCATGTACATGTTTTATGTCTCACTGTACATTTTAATCTCCTCATCGGTAGGAACTTGTGTCTTTCTCAAATCCCTGCAGTCTCACTCCTCACCCTTAATATAAGCATTATCCCCATACCAGATTCTCCGAAAACTATGTGAATAAATAATTTGATTTAAAAAATTTTACGTAAATTTGTAAGTTATACAGTATATTTGAGTGTACAGCAAAATTACAATGAACATCTTTGAATATGTATTTAAGAACTTTCTGTTCTTAAAGCAAAACAAACTTTATATGTATTCGTAATTGCCATTACTTATCAAACCCTTTTGTTTCTCAGTGTTCTGGCAACACATACAAATGGGATTCAGAAATAACTGCTCAGAAGGTCGGTAGAGTTGGCTGGAAAGGACTGCTTTTGTAAGTGGGAACCCTTTTCTTTGTCCTGAAAATATACTCTGCCCCATCCCCTCTAGAAAAAAGGTCAGAAGACTAGGATCAAAACCTTTGACCTCTGCTACTTATAAACTGGTATATAAGTTCTCTCATTTGTAACACAGCGTTGCCTACTATGTTACTTAAGAGTTGCTGTTTGGCTATTGGTAATAGACATTTGATATGGTGGTTTGAAAATAGAACGATTTATTTTTCTTTCTTTAAATAAAGTCTGGAGATAGTCCCTGGCTCCACAACTATTGATGACCCCAGCTCCTCTTTGTTTTGCCCCTTAGTGTGTGGTTTTCTTTTCTTTCTTTCTTTCTTATTTTGACACAATCTCACTCTGTCACCTAGGCTGGAGTGTGGTGGTGCCATCTTGGCTCACTGCAACCTCTGCCTCCAGAGTTCAAGTGATTCTCATGCCTCAGCTTCCCAAGTAGCTGGGATTACAGGTGCATGCCACTGCACCCGGCTAATTTTTCTGTTTTTAGTAGAGGCGGGGTTTCACCATGTTGACCAGGCTGGTCTTGCGCTTCTGGCCTCAAGTGGTCCACCTGCCTCGGCCTCCCAAAGTGTTGGCATTACAGGCATGAGCCACCATATCCAGCCATGGTTTTCATCTTCAAGGCCAGCCTCATAGACCAGTATGGCTGCTTGTGCTCCAGCCATCATGTCAGCATTCCAGCAAGAAGGGGGAAGGGTGCAAGGCCACCCTGAATGATTCCTCCTGAATCATCTCCCTTCAAGCAGTTTTAAAACAAATTTTCCAGAAGTTGTATCTAACAACTTTGGCTTAGAGTTGGTACACAGTGCTTCTCAGCAACAGCTGTATATTTGACACACAAGGGGGCTTTAAAAAAGTACCTATACTTGGGCCTCACTGCAAACAAATTAAATCTGAATGTGTATGGTTGGGGTCAGGATTCAGTATTTTTAAATGACCGCAGGCGATCCTATTGGATAGTCAAGACTGAGGACCACTGAACTAGGGTGACCATATAATTTATCATCTAAATGGGGCTCTTGAGAGTCAAAGGGGCATAAACCAGGCTTATCCCAGGTGAACCTAGAGGTACAATGATCCTAATTATAGTTCATCCTTTGCCCTTATCTATCAGATGGCTGGACACATAAGTTTCTACTGCTACCGATCTGGAAGGAGAAAAAAGAAGAGAATAAAAGATATTGGTTAGGCACCTACTATTCTTTTCATTTCCTTCTCATTTAATTCTACCCAAAAGCCAAATGTACCCAGGCTTTTGGGCAAAATTAAATGAAATAAATGTACACGAAATCACTTTGTAATCTGCAATGTTTCAAAGCTGTGTTTATAAATAATATCATCACAATTTAGCACAAATAAGTACATGTGATGGCTGGAAGGAACCCAGTTTGGATCCTGTAGCTTGTGTTTGATTAATTTAGTGCTTTATGATAATTAACAAATGTTCACTGGGAGACAGTGTCTCATGGTGGTTTTAAAGTGTGGACTTTGGACAACGACCACCCTGGGCTCAAATCTCACCTCTGCTTTTTACCAGCCTTGTCATTTGACTTCTCAAAATCTCGTTTTCAAAATCCCGGTAGTATTTCTTGACTCAAGGGGTTGTTATAAGGATTAAAGACATTTAACATATGGAAAGGATCTAATCTGGGGCCTGGCATATAGCAAGCATTCAGTGATTGGCCTCTCATTAGCATTCATAAGTTACTTTGGGGGATGCTGAGAAAAGGTCATCTTTTCTGCCTTTCAAGAGCATAAAATATCAGGGGTCTTCTCAGGCTGACGTTGGGCAAGAGATCTTCCTCCTCTCCTCTCCAGCTGGGAAGTCAGCAGTGGAAAGAAGGAATTGCAGACTCAAACGGTCTTCCTGTTTCCCATGGCCCCTGTCCTAACTGATCCCTAGCCCCCACAAGGATCTGGGTTAAAATACCAGTGGGGATCCCAGCCGGCTAAAGAAGCTAATAGCCAGAATTAAATTAATTATTTCGGCGACTTGATCCACACTTTGGGAGATTTGTGCATTGAAATAACCTTTGCCTGTGGCAATTTTGTCTCTGGGATTGTTCCTTCTGGCCACTGTGTTCGTGGTGTAATCTCCCTTTCCATCCACTCAGTTGCTAACGTGTAAACTTTCTTCCCTGGGGCTTGCTCCTCTAATCTTGCCTTCTCCGTGTTTTGCTGTAGTCTTGTCTTCCTTTATTCATTCTGCATTGCTTTTATCTCCTTACCTTTCCTCCTGCTGAGTATAAACAAACCTTAAGGCAAAAAAAATGAAGCCAGGCAGGAGGCTGCTCAGCTCCCTTGAAGGGGAAAACAGTCTAAATCTTAGCGACAGTGCTCTTTACTGTTGGCGGAGTCAAAATTCAATACTTTCTACGTGTAGCATCACTGCCTATACAGTGCTACGATGTCTGGGAAAGAAAGAAAGAGAATTCTATGGGGAGGAGGGCCACACAAGGAAACTGCCTTTGAATATATTTTCTCACCTGTTTGTTGAAAAACCATTATGAAGCCTAGGATTTTCTTCATTGAGAGGATACTTCTAATCGGGTCTGATTCTTCTGTGCAGGGTTGGCAACCTATTTCTGAAAAGTGCCAGATAGTAAATATTTTAGGCTTTACAGGCTATACTGTTCTAGTGGCAACCACTCAACCCAACTGGCACAGCAAAAAAGCAGCCATAGACAATGGGTAAACAGTGGGTGTGGCTGTGTACCCATAAAACTTTACCAGCTGGGCGCGGTGGCTCACGCTTTGTAATCCCACCCAGCACTTTGGGTGGCCGAGGTGGGTGGATCACGAGGTCAGGGGTTCGAGACCAGCCTGGGCAACATAGTGAAACCCCGTCTCTACTAAAAATACAAAAAATTAGCCAGGCATGATGGCGGGCGCCTGTAATCCCAGCTACTCGGGAGGCTGAGGCAGGAGAATTGCTTGAACCCGGGAGGTGGAGGTTGCAGTGAGTGGAGATTGTGCCATTGCACTCCAGCCTGGGCAACAAGAGCAAGACTCCGTCTCAAACAAAACAAACCAAAACAAACAAAAAAAACTTTATTTACCAACAGTGGAATTTGAATTCCATGTAATTTTCACATTATTAAATTTCTTCTTCTTCTTTTTCTTCCCCAACCATTAAAAAATATGAACAGTGTGGTTAACTGGCTGTGGAACAATGGGCGGCCGGTGAGATTTGACCTCTGGGTGGGAGTTTGCTGATCTCTGCCCTGGGGAAATGGAAGGAGCATACTGATTGCATTTAGAAAACCTTGGTTCCAGTCATTTTGCTTGAAGGCTGGACTGTTTCTTCATTTTAAAAATCAGATTAAATGACAATACCAAATGCTGGCAAGGATGTAGAGCAACAGGAACTTTCATTCATTGCTGGTGGGAATGCAAAATGGTACAGCCACTTTGGAAGACGGTTTGGCAGTGTCCTACCAAACTAAACATACTCTTAACATATGATCCAGCAATCACGCTCCTTGATGTTTACCCAAATGGAGATGAAAACTTATGTCCACACAGAAATGTGCATATGGATATTTATAGCAGCTTTATTCACTATTGTCAAAACTTGGAAGCAACCAAGATGTCCTTAGTAGGTAAATGGATAAACTGTGATATATCCAGGCAGTGGAATATTATTCAGTGCTAAAAACAAATGAGCTATCAAGCATGAAAAGACATGGAGGAAACTTAAATCCATGTAACTAAGCAAAAGAAGCCCCTGTAAAAAGGCTGCGTGTGTGCTCTGTGATTCCAACTATACGACATTCTGGAAAAGGCAACATGATGGAGACACTAAAAAGATCAGAGGTTGCTAGGGGTTACTGGGGAGGGAGACATGAAGAGATGGAACACAGGATTTTTAAAGCAGAGAAATGATTCCGTATGATACTACAGTGGTGGTTGCATGTCCTTAAGCATTTGTCAAAACCCAAAGAATGTGTAATAGCAACTGTGAACCCTAATGTGAACTATGGATTTTGGGTGATGATGTGTCAATGTAGGTTCACAGATTGTAACAAATGCACCACATTGGCCTGGGATGTTGACAGTGGAGCAGGCTGCACCTGTGTGAGGGCAGAGGGTATATGAGATCTCTCTGTACTTGCCACTCTATTTTGCTGTGACCCTAAAACCTCTGTAAAATTATAAGACCTATTGAAAAATAATGTTAGTGATACCTGCTCAACTGCACTCACAGCAGTGTTGCAGAGCGTATGAGTTAATTGTAAAGCACTGAGTAAATGGGAAGCTGCTATCCAAATGTTAGTCACCCAGGACAGTCAGCTTCTCTTCTTCCTCCTGGGGTGTCCTGAGGAAGAAGCGTCTGGAGGAAGAGCTCTTGAGTAAATCATTTCTGAGTAGGCCTCTTGGAGATTCGCAATGTGCACATTAACGTTTCTGAGAAGACCTGTCATTAAAAACAGCTGCCACCAAATGCAAAAACCTCATTAAGGTTGTTTAACCTAACATTTCCCAAACATATTCATGACTTCAGGATAGATGTATATATGAGAGGCAGTTTATTAAGGAGGAGTGACTCACACAATTACAAGATGAAGTCCCATAATAGGCAGTCTGCAAGGTGAGGAGCAAGGAAGCCAGTGGTGGATCAGAGTCCCGAAACCTCAAAAGTAGGAAAGCCGACAGTGCAGCCATCAGTCTGTGGCCAAAGGCCTGAGAGCCCCTGGTGAACCACTGGTGTAAGTCCAAAAGTCCAAAAGCTGAAGAACTTGGAGTCCGATGTTCGAGGGCAGGAAGCATCCAGCACAGGAGAAAGATGGAGGCCGGGAGACTCAGCAAGTCTAGTTCTTCTGTGGTCTTCTGCCTGCTTTATACTAGCTGTGCTGGCAACTGATTTAGATTGTGCCCACCCAGATTGAGGGTGGATCTGCCTCTCCCTGGCCACTGATTCAAATGTTAATCTCCTTTGGCAACACCATAACAGACACATCCAGGAACAATACTTTGCATCCTTCAATCCAATCAAGTTGACGCTCAGTATTAACCATCATGACCATTAATAAATATAAATTATTAAAATTAGCCGGTGGGGGCAGGAGTCTGCGGGCACTCTTTGGGAAATGCTAGCCTAAGGCATTTCAATTAATGCCATAGAAAAGATGAACACATACAAAACTTTTTGTATTCTATTTTTCCATTTGTGTATATATATATTTGTATATGTAGGAAAATATGTGTATGTGTAGCTATACATACATGTGTATATGTATCTATACACATATGTGTATGTGTGTGTGTATATATATATTTGTTCTATTGTTATTTGATGTTACCTTGTATGTTGTTATATTTTATTACAAAACTATGAGCCATTGGCAAATGTGTAAATGTAAGCTGACTTCTTAAATTAGATTATTTTATTAATTTTTTTCACAAATTTTTCAATAGTAACAGACCATTGAAATGTAAAGACAAGTTAATGGAGGAATCTGCTTCAGTTACAGATACTTGGCTTTTTCCAAACTCACTACATAGAGCTGTACATAGAATTATAGTTCTTGATATAGCAGTACACATTTGAGTGGATTAATTTATTAGTGAAGTTAATGGCTTGCTAACCTCTTTGGTTGCTGTTTGGGAGAATTATCAGTTATCCCACAATAGATGCACATTCTGCTGTCCCCTTTGTGGAGCTGACCACAGCAAAGGGCAGGTTGGTTGACCTCCCATTGGAGCACACATGGTTTTCTGGTCCAAACATACACTCTCTTGGGATTAACAGTCACATGCAGTCACGTAAAACCCCATTTTTGATGACCTGGGTGGTGAGCACATATCTTCTCAAGATGCCCCACACCCCAAAAATGAGCCGTGCACACCCTACTTGGCTTATAGTTTAGTGAGGCCACCCCAGCACATCCTCCCTGGTGAAGAAGCATCTGTCCAGCTCCTGAATGTAATGCGAGAAAAGAACAGAAATTTAACATCATTTACACTGGTAGGTAGATGATCTATAGTGATATAATATTGTCAGGGCCTTAAGAGTAAATAATTTCTTTTTCATTGCAGCTTGCAACACTAATATCTGTAATTTTGTAGCACTTTCTGGTGTACAGTGGCCCTTTAAGTATTTAGGAATTGGGCAACTTCATCAGGAAAAAATTTATTTGCACATAAAGCAGTGAAACCCAGAGATGTTGAAGAATGTGCCAAAGGAGCCCCAACTAGAAGAAGGCAGAGCTGGGATTTGAATTTTACTCTTGACTGCGGGTTCTTTCAACTCCATTTACTGTCTTCTTAAAGATGGACATGCTGAGGTTGGACAGGTAATAATGAGTGATTAACGCTGCACATTGAAATAATATCTGCGATGCCTACCACGTAGACTGGCCTAACAGCTAGTATTATTTTCTCTGTAGTCTTCAAACTTTATCTTGACAAATCCAGAGATCTTAAAAAAGCCAACTTTTTATTATAAAACATTTAAAAAATATTCAAGACTGTAGAGAAGAATATAATGACTTTCTATGATCCAACTTCCCAGTGTTAGTTAGCCTTAGCAGCACATGCGCAAGCTTGTTTTAACTCTACCCTCCTCCTCAACTGGATTAATTTGAATATCCCAACTATCATATCATTTCTTCTATAAATCTTTAAGAACACATCTTTAAGGGAAAGTTTTCTGATTACCTTTTGCTGCATAACAAATTGCCTCCAAACTTAATGGCTTAAAACAGTAGTTTATTGTTATGTTTCACGGTTCCGTGGGCTGGCTGGGCTCGGCAGGGCGGTTTTCATCTGGGGTCTGTAATGTGACTATAATCAGATTTTAGCTGGGGCTGGCGTCATCTAAAGATACCAATGGTCTGGATCTCCAGAGTGGCTTACTGGGATGACTGTCAGCTGGGGACTCAGGTGGAGGTGTCAGCTCTTTAGTTCCCACAGATGGCCTTTCCATGCTTTTGGGCTTCCCCCAACATGGCTGCTGGGTCCCAAGAAGAAATATTCTAGGAGCAAGAGTTCCAAGACACTTGTGTAGAAGCTGCAAGGTTCTCATGGCGTAGACTCAGAGGTTGTAGAGAAACAAGTCACTAAGGTCACCTCAGATCCAATGGAGGGGAATCAGATTCCCCTCTCAATGGGAGGAGCAGCAAAAAAATTTAAGAACAATTCTTTGCTATCACAATATCCAATTAGTGTTTGAACTGACCCAATTTGAACTGTTGCTATTTTATAGTTTTTTTTTCCAAAGCAGTATCAAAATGAAAATCTACATGTGGCATTTGATGGATATGCCTTTTGTGTTTTCTTTTATTCTAAGATATCCCCTGTCTTTTTTTTTTTTCTTCTTTGTTTGAAATCTATGTGTTGAAGCAGCAGAGTAGTTTGTCTTGTTGAACTTTCCATGGCCTGGATTTTGCTGCTGTATCCATAATGTTCTTTGGTCCCTTTTATCTTCCTCTTGTAAGCTGTTGAATCCAGAAGCTTACTCAAGTTCAGGTCCAAGATTTTTGCAGAAACACTTCGTGGGTGGTGGTGTATATGTCTGATTGCATCACACTAGGAAGTACAAAATCAGTTTGTCTCTCTTTGGTGACGTTAAAATTGATTTGTGGGTTCAAATGTTGAATCCAGAGCTTCTTACTCCAATCAAACCTTTTAAGTAGAAGCTTTTAAGTAGCTGTCTCCCATTTTGCAGGATCAGGAAATAAGTTTGGAATGGGTCTATATTTATATATCTGTATCTGCATTTACTGTGTGCTAACTATGTGCCAGGCAGCATTTCAGATACTTTACATGAATTAATGGATTTATTTTTCATAACAACCCAATAAAAGAAGTACTACAATTATCCCTATTTTATAGAAGAAGAGACTGAGGCTCAGACCCCGTAGGTCCAACATTCAAACAGCGGATGCCTTCTGTTTAATTCTCATTTCCAAAAGGGATTAGTTCTCGTTTCCTGGATTCCTGGGGAAAACCAACTTAGGTCCGAGCTAAAGAGAGCAAGGTCAATGGGAGGGTGAAATGAGGCAGTCACACGTTTAGTTGCCTCCTCTTAAAATTGATGTCACTGGACTGGATCTGGGAGAATGCAGATGCTTGTGTGACAAATTCTGCCCCAGCTTCCCAATGTTGGAGAATGATTGATGTTACCAGAACATTCTCCCACTCATTGCATTATTCATTGTGTAGTGGGGTCAGCAGGGTGTGGCCTGCTACCTCTGTAAAGGAGGCAGGGATGTCGCCCTCATTTCATGTTAGTGCTACTTGTTTTACCCAGACACTGGGTGCCTGCAGGAGGCTCAGAAATGACAATTTTATTTTAAAGAAAATATTTTCAAATGCAATTTGCAGTTTATACATGAAGAGTAATGAGCAAAATGGATGCAGCTGTCTTTTAAATTAACCCTGCAGTGCCACCCTGTTTTGCTTTCCTACCAAAGTGATAATGTAGGCAGCTTTTGTGCCTTTCGTGAAGACTTTGGAGGCCTCCAGAACTTCAAAGAGAGAGTGGAGGTGGTTCAAGAAATACGTGCATGTCTGGTGGTGCCTGGTATGTATCTATGCTCACCATAACTGAAAAAGAAAAGGCTCAAAAGAACAGAACCCAAGAAGAGCACAGAGAAAGATTCCTGCCTGAGAATGAGCAGCGAGAGGATACTGGTCCCTGAGGGGCCCTGGTGGCAGGAACAATTCCCTTTCTCCAGGGAACATGTTTGAAAGACAGCATTTCTGGCCTCTCAGAGAGCTATTTCAAGCCATCTTGGTGCTGGATGTCCAGACTCAATGTGGTCTCAAACAGATTCACTGCTTGTCAATCTCATGAAGTTATTCTCTGCCTTTTCATGCAGATATGCCCACACTGCTGGAGCTGGATAGAGCTAGCTCTAACCTCAGTAGAAGACTCAACATTTTGGAGACCTTGGCCTTCCACTGTGGGCGTGTGTATGCTCAGCTCTGTGGGTCTCTAGGACATGGCACATTGGACAAAGGCCATTTCTTAACAATGTTTGTAAGGTAGAGATGACTTAGTTCCAATTCCGAAAATGCAATTTCTTGGCATTTCTAGCATCGACGTTTAGTTATTTTAAAAGACGCTGAGTGACTTAAATCAGCATAAGTCCAAATCCCTTTACACAGACAGAGATATGCAGACACACTCACACAGTTTAATTTGATATCCAGTACTCCAAACAGACACCATAATGGTGCATTTGACTTAAGGAAAGAAGAAGGACACCTCACTGGAAGCACAGGGACACAGGTTCCCAGGAAAATTCCATGTCCAATGAAGGAGATAGGATTCACTTGGGGGTAGGTGATGGCTTTATTTACATGCAGACTAACCTCTTATGGGGAGGTGGCTGTGGCTGCCACATGCAGTGTCCAAGTTAACTTCAACATACTAACCATTCAAGGCGAGAGTATTTTTACTGACCAAACAATTGCCTCATTAAGAATGTGATGACATTTTACGTGCAGCACGGCAGTCATTGCTGGCTTCTTAAAATACTTTTCTGTAGCATGTGCCTTTCCCATGGACAAAGAACCCTTGTGTAGCATTTCTTTGCCTGGCGTCTTGTGACTTAGGAATTAGATTCTGTATCAGGATAGCAGGGAGGAAAAGGAAGAAATGAAGAAAGGGAAAGAGAGAAGTGAGAGTGGAGAGGAAGAAGGAAAGAAGGAGGGAAGGAAGGAGGGAAAGAAGAAAGGAAAGGAGGAAGACAGAAATGGAATAAGGAAGAAAAAAGAAAGGGAAGAGCGAAGAAAACATGTGGAAGCCTTATAATAACCCTAAGACTGGGCAGTTCGAGTTGAGTTGAATAAATCATTGTTGGAAGATTTTTTTTGTCCTCTAATGTCTTCTTTCCTAACTTAAGGGGATTGGCCATACTGACTGGTTGGAGGCTACCATAGGGACCATTCTCACCTTGGGATAGCAGTTCAATGTCTCAGGCAGGACAGAATCCCCAGCCGTGATGTAATGGGAGTTTCTACCTCATGCTTGTATGTCATTCACAGGCGTGGAGCACCATGGGAGTTGCGCTAGATTGATGTCCTCTCCAAGAATAGCACTGATTATAGAACAGATTTTCCCATATACAGAGCCATTTTTAATTCACTGCCTACCACAGCTGCCAGCCTGCGGAGATAATTCCTTCTAGCAGAATAGCTCTAGATTATTATAGGGAAATCAAATTTGCATAAAAGCGCTCGCTCCTCTCTCTCTCTCTCAAGTTACTAAACAGATACTGTCAATTACTTTTGTTGGAAAAACTTTTTTGGGGGGGAAATACTTTTTCTTTTCTTAAGAAAAATACCACCTTTTCATACAACTTAGAAAGATTTTGAGGACTAGCAGTTTGTGTGACATTTTGCATTTAATACATGGTTGACCATTTTCAAAGTGCTTTTCAGTTCAACAAACTTTTAATTTCTATTTTATTTTGATTGACTATTTTATTTTTATTTTATTTTTCATCCCTGGGGACATAAAGCCCTTGTTTTTGAATAACTTATTTTACTTGATTCATGCAAAAATTGTATGAAATTAATCAGGCAGGCATCATTAGGTCCATTATGCAGATGAGGAAACTGAAGCCCAGGGAAGTGTAAGTGACCTTTTGAAAGTGTGCATAAGTGATCATTGAAGGATTCAGAACTGGAACCCAGGTCTTCAGAGTCTTGTTTGGGCTTGTTGTGCAGTACTATGATATTACTCAGGAGGGAAAAAGCTGCAGTCACAAACTGGCAGTCTAAAGTTGCTTGAATTTGACAATATTTAAAAATAAGAAGGTCTTCCTTCCTCAATCCCAACTCTGCCAAAGAAAAGGACTTTTGGCTTCTCTTGAAAAACATAAAATCTGGCAACATTGAGCCTGTATTCTATCTAGGTAAGACTGAGTGGCCAGTGACCACCACTTGCCAGGCCCTAATGCCTGACAAGTCACTCATTTAGTTTGCCAACTTTGGACCCAGAAGGCCTTGAGTTGCCCCCTCTGCTGAGAGAGAATAAGGATGTTAGTACCTTATACTGGGGACAGCCTTCTTGCACTGTTTTTAATATATATCTTTCGGTTTTTCCATGCCTTCGTTTATCGGCTTTTAAAAAGAAGTTGGCAAGATTGTCCCTTGTGAGTTCCCAATCCTGATGAGTCAGGATTTGAAGACTCACTAAAGATTTTTACTTTATTAGCCACTATACGCTGATACTCTGCTTGTGTTTTTAAAAAGGCTTTTGTGACTATTTCCTTTAATTGCTTTCTGTTTTCTGATCTGTTTTCAGCGAACTTTTGTTTTATTTATTTATTTATTTATTTATTATTTTTATTTATTTATTTTTTTGAGATGGAATCTCACTAGATCATCCAGGCTTGAGTGCAGTGGCACGATCTTGGCTCACTGCAACCTCTGCCTCCCAGGTTCAAGCAACTCTCCTGCCTTAGCCTCCTGAGTAGCTGGGATTACAGGTGTGTGCCACCATGCCCGGCTAATTTTTTTTATTTTTAGTAGAGATGGAGTTTCACCATGTTAGCCAGGATGGTCTTGATCTCCTGACCTCATGATCCGCCCACCTTAGCCTCCCAGAGTGCTGGGATTACAGGCGTGAGCGACCTTACCTGGCCTCAGTCACCTTTTAAAGGGATGAAGAGTTTGAAGGCAGAATTCTACCTAGCCTTCACTTTTGCATTTGAACCTTGATTTCCTGATTTTGTGGGCACATTTTTGTGCTGTATCTAGATTGTTCTTATTAGGAAAATGAGGATAAGACTATTATAAGAAAGAGAGAGAGATGATCATAGTTTTAAAAATTCCTTAGATACAAAGTGTGGCTAAATTCTAATTTACTGCGGAAGCTTAATTAAATCATTTGATTTAACCATGGAAGTTACAGGTTAGACAGATCACCCACGAATGGAAAAACAACATGAGCCAAAGAGATCTTCTGGGGAAGTGATTGTATCCAGCGGGTATTTTGTTTTGAGACCTACATTTCTGGTATCTCTTTCTGGTCTTATGCTGTCACATTTCTGTTCAATCAGAGATGAGGTGACGATCTGTCCAGGGTGCCGCACTGGGTGGAATGCTGTTCTGGGTGGCCTTTGCATAATTCTGCAATTCTGCAATTCTAAATCTGGGGATTCTGTTCCTCACCCACATCCTGAGAAGGTGGCTGCGAGTACGCAGTGTGATTTGATTTCAAAGCTAGGGAAAACCTTCTTGGCCCCAAATACTCCTATTTCTTCTCAGTGCTTAACATTCTACTGAAGTTGTGCTGTTTTGATTTTAGGCTTTGATTTTGTGTTAAAAATCAGTTACCAACCTTTCCAAATACAGTGATTACAAAACCCATTCATTCACCTTATCTCATTTCATCTTCATGATAGCTGTGGGAGATGGGAGAGTGGCATTGTGTCCTTTTGGGGAAGAGAAATACCGAGGAAAGAGTAGGATTTGGGAGCCAAATAGGCTGGGTTTGAATCCCGCTGTAGCTCTCATTAACTGTGTGACCTTGAACAGGGGATGTGGCTGCTCTGAACTTAATTTCTTTTCCTACATACAGAGGATTCAAATTTTACTTTACCGCGGTTGTAAGGATCAGAGCGAATATTTTCACTTGTTCATTCATTAATTCTCCAAGTATTCATTCAGCCCCTAATGAGAGCCTGGTATCATACTAGGCTCTGGGGATACAATAGCAAATGAGACAGATGCTGTTCCTGCCCAAGTGGGGCATACAGTCTAGCACCAGGAATAGAGCTGAGCACACAGTAGATCCTCAGTAAATGATGCTTGCTATTTATGGTCAGCCTCAAGGTGCTCGGTGAGTACAGAGCAGAGTGAGGAGCCAACTCAGATTTGGAACCTCTGTCTCCCAGGTGTTTGGCTGGTGGGCTCTGTCCACTAGGCCTCTGGGGAAAGGAAGCTCATTGTTGCTACATCTGCGGTTTTGTTTCAGTCCTCATCTCTGGTGTGTACTGTCTTAGGACAAATTATGACCCAGCTCTGGGCTGAGCTCTGGCTCTGGTGTTTAATTATCTGTCCTTGTTCAATGTACCCGACCTCACTAATTCTCATATTGAATTGTCACATGGTGACAAACCCTTGCCTCATCGGACTGTCATGGGTGTCCGATTAAGACGTTCCTGTAATGTGCCTAGCGCCACCTGGCCAATGGAAGTGTTTGTTAAATGGCGGCTGTTGCTGCCCTTTGGGCTCTCAGTGCCCATGTTGGTTGGGGAAGACACAACAGCTCCCCCTTCTGGCTTGGCGGTCCTTTCCTGTGGCTGGGGAGACAGCTGTAGCAGCCGCTACACACACACACACACACACATACACACTCACACTGTATATGGGAGCAGAGTCCAAGAGCCTTGAGAAGTATCTCTCTCCACCTCTCAGCCATTGGTCCACGTCCGCCATTCTGCAACCGTGCTGTGCTGAGGCAGGTCACCGAGTGGGGTAAGATGGAGTCAACCAGGTCAGAAGGCCAGGCCTTTCCTGTATTCTGCTGCCACTTCAACCAAATAGAGTTCTATTCAGCAGCCCTTCCCTTGACTGGGGTTGGGTGAGAGCACTTACGTGTGCAGAGGAAGCTTCAGAGCAGCCGTGGAGAGGGTGCTGTATTTCCATTTCCCTGTTTATGTCAAGAGTCTGAAGCCAGTGTGCCCGGGTTTGAGTCCCAGCACTGCTTCTTACAAGCTAAGTAATTTGTATTCTTTAAACCCCAGTTTCTTCATCTGTAAAGTAAATAATAGCCAAGACTTATATATTTACTAATATTGACTATGTTCCAGACACTTCACATGTACCAACCCACTCACTTCTCATCAGCCTTGAGTTAGCTTCTATTGTCATACCTATTTGTAGATGAGGAAATTGAGGCATAGAGTGAATATGTAGCTTGGCTCAAGGCAAATGACAGCTGCGATTCTATCTGTGCTTTTAACGACTCTGCCATGCTGTTTCCCCAATAGGATGGGATATTAAGAATCTGCCTTAAAAGGTTTTTGTGAGGATTGGATGAGATAAGCGGGAAAAACAGTGAGCATCAAACTTGGCACATAGTACATGCTCAGTAAACATTAACCATCATCCTCAGCTCTGAAGGTGGGTATGGTTCTTTCTCTCTGGAGCAGTAAGCAAGCAGAACCCTAGAACATGAAGTGTGGAGAATTCTTCATGGACCTTGGATTCATGGGCATACATGTTCATTGGCCCCATAATGGAAGTTTGAAACCTAATGTTTGTGAGTGGAACCATCACAATAATTACTGTCATACCCTCGTGACAATACTAATATTTTTTGAAAATATAAGGTATATTTAAGGTACCTACTTAGACCTGATACAGGTTCATATGTTCCAGATACAAGTAAACAACGTTGAATCCTGCCTCTTTGGAGCTTTACGTTTAAAACAAAGAATGCTCCATTTGTCCTTCATTGATTTTAGTTTCAGTCACTTGGCATATCTGCCTCACATTTTACACAGGTGCTTTTAAAAATCATCACTATCTTCATCACCATTTTCATCGTTCTCCCCACCATCATCCTGACAGTCTTACGATGAGCTAGGTGCTAAGCGCTTTGCCTGGGCCCACTCATTAAATTCTCACATTAGAACATAAAATGAAGGTTTCTGCAAATTAGACACCTACAGATTAAAGCAAGTGTGTCAATGTCATTGCTGGCAATAGTTCCAACACAGGAAAGGGGAGAGGAGTGTTGTATTAGTCAGGGTTCTCTCAGAGGGACAGAACTAATTATACACACACACACACACACACACACACACACACACACACACACTCACACTGTATATGGGAGTTTATTAGACAATTATAAGATCCCACAATAGGCTTTCTGTAAGCTGAGGAGCAAGGAGAGCCAGTCTGAGTCCCAAAACTGAATAACCTGGAGTTCAATGTTTGAGGGCAGGATGCATCCAGCACGGGAGAAAGATGTAGGCTGGGAGGCTAGGCCTGTCTCTCTCCTTTTCACATTTTTCTGCTTGCTTTATATGTGCTGGAAGCTGATTAGATTGTGCCCACCAGATTAAGGGTGGGTCTGCCTTCCCCACCCATTGACTTAAATGTTAATCTCTTTTGGCAACACCCATCCAGACACACCGAGGACTAATACTTTGTATACCTCAATCCAATCAAGTTGACATTTGGTATTAACCATCACAAGTGTATCTCAGCTCTTTGAATACTTAAAAATTACTCCATAGAATATTTAAAGAGATTCCTCTGCCAGGCATGGTGGCTCACACCTGTAATTCTAGCACTTTGGGAGGCTGAGAGGGGGTGGATTACTTGAGATCAGGTGGATCACTCGAGACTGGCCAACATGGTGAAACCCCAACTCCACTAAAAATACAAAAATTAGCCGGGCGTGGTAGTGTGTGCCTGTAATCCCAGCTGCTCAGGAGGCTGAGGCAGGAGAATTGCTTGAACCCGGTAGGCGGAGGTTGCAGTGAGCCAAGATCGTGCCACTGCACTCCAGCCTGGGTGACAGAGTGAGACTGTCTCAAGAAAAACAAACAAAAAAAGAGATTCTTTTGGTGTAAATGTTCATATGCTTCAGATAATAGGATATGATGAACATCAAAATATTGGCACTCTACTGGTACCCATTTCCAAAATATTGTCTGGTGGAAATGAGTGTTTGTATTTTGTTAATATAAATATGTAATGAAAACCTACAATGTTCTGACCCCTGGATGTTATTCCCACATCCCACTTTCTCTGCTTACCTGTGGAAGTTCCTGACTTACACATAATGTCCTTTTGCTGTGGTGATAAATTAGTTAATTTCAGTCCCAGTGAGGCACAAGGTTTTTCCTGGAGCTGCCTCTCGGTGCTGAGTAATTTTTAGTTATGGAAAAAGCAACCTGTCAGAGAAATTTTTGGAACAGTTAATAGGTGAAATTTCTCCCATTGTGTAGGGATAGGTTCATTTGTACTTAATATATATATTTTTCTCATTATAAAAGTAACATCAGCCTAAATTTCCAACTGTGGCTATATAGTGGGTTGCCCAGGTATTCTGGTAAATGACCTTGCTCAAAGGACCTAAGAATGCTAGATAAAATATAACTAACATATTTTCATGATATCGGTAAAAAAAGTGAGTGAAATTTCCAGGGACTGAAAACAAACAGGAAGGTGGAAGTTTGGTGGGAAGCAAAAGCTGAGGGTCTGCTCTGAGAGCATTTGCTGAGAACACTGTTGGATTCTTGTGCTTTGATTGGGGACTGGAAACCAGGCTTTGGGCCGTTGCAATGTGGGAAGTTGAAATCCTGAAACACAGCTGGGACCCTTACAGGGCTACATTCTCTATAAAAAGTAGAATTGTGAAAATAAATCCTCCTGTTGGCCAAGAGAATTATCTTAGCTTTAGCTCTGGGTGGGGAAAATGTCTCCTTCCCAATATTTTCACAACAGCCCTGCCCTCATTTGGCTTGGGAGGTTGAAATTCTACTGCCTGAGAGATCTAGTAGATATATTGATTTTAGAGGTCCTGGATTGGGGTGCTCAGAATGTCTAGAAAATGTGGAGAAATGCACTTTAACCCCTGGAGAAATGCACTTTAACCCCAGGCCCTCTGGCATGCCACAGTTTTGGATTAGCCTCATGAGATCTTACAATCCAGGATTACAGATACATGAAGAATGTAGTCATCTTGTATTTAAGAGTCAAGGGAAACAACAAATAGCAGAATGAGATCTGCAAGTACCTGGACTTGTGATGGTACAGAAAATAGGACATGGAAAATAAATTTAGAATGTTCAATGAAGGAAGAGAACTGAAAACATGAATAAAACAATAAACGAATCCCAAAATAATGTATGTATCAAAAATACATCAGAAAAACCAGTAAGATTTAAAAAAAAGACCAAATATAACATCTAGAAATAAAAATAGAATTTTTAAAATTGAAAGTAAAACATTCTCTTTGTAAGAAATTTGAAAAGAATAATGGAGTCACCATAAATTAACTATTATTCTCTCACTCAGAGGTCAGAAATGTTAATTTTTTAATGTAATCTATTCTGTTATATATAAGTATTTTTCTGTGTATTTTATAGATCTGCTTTACAGGTTAATCTTTCATATGAGTATACTTTTATATGCTATATAGTATCTATTCTGTTATATATAATCTATTCTGTTATATATAATTAAAGACCTTTTCTGTGTATTATATAGATCTGCTTTACAGGTTAGACATAGTCTTCCATATGAATATAATCTTATATGCTATCTTTTTTTTCTATATAATAATCATTTCCCATCATTGTGCTATACATATTAATAAAGAAATTCCACAATGTAAATGTTCTCATAAAGTTGGATTTATTTATTTGCTGTTATAAACAATTCTGCAAAGAACATCTTGACAGAAGCAGCTAGGTCTTGTTAAGGCTTAGGCTAGGAATTGGCACAGTGTCACTTTCTTCAGAGTTTACTGGTTTAGATGAGACACATGGCAAGCTCATATTTATTCAGTGTAGGAAGAGACTATATAAGGGTGTGAACACAAGGAGGCCTGAGTCAGTATAGACCTAGTTACCATATAGCCTTTTAGTTTTCCTCTTTTTATACATGTAGTAGCATTTTATACACTGTTTTGCATCTCGCTCTTTTAAGTAAAATATTTTGCACTATATTTGCTATTAGTACTTATGTTGTCTGCAGTTCGATTTGGCTGCAAGTAAAACTTCAAATTACTGTGACTCAAACAAAATAGAAGTTTGTCTTCTAAATTAAAAAAGTTTGGAGGTTGTAGGTGCAGATCTTTCCACTTTGTTGCTCCACCACATCTGACTTTCATTCTAAAACCACCTCAACAACCAAGATGGCTGCTGGAGCTCTAGTCATCCATTCCAGCAAGAAGGAAAGAGTGAGCAAGAGGGGGAAGAAAGTATGTCTCTTTTTGAGGATATCACCTGGAATTTGCCCCCATCATTCCCACTTACATTCCTTAGGATAGAACACATTTACAAAGCCACAGCTAGGTATAAGAGAGACTAGAAAATGTAATCTTTATTATAAATGGCCATTTACTCAGTTAAAAAATTGGGGATTTATTCCTAAAGAGGAAGGGGAGAGTAGATGTTGGAGGATCATAGTACATTATAAATCCTCCTCCTCATGTTTGCATCTCAGTGCAAACATAGGACTTTTAATGTATTCTGCCACATTGTTTTCAGGAAAATTGTGCCAGTTCCAGTAGACTCAGTGGCCTCGTTTATGTCACTCTTATCAACGCTGGGTATAATAAGTTCTACAATATTGTCAGTCATTTACAATTGCATCATATTTTAATTTACTCTTCTTTGATTACTAGTGTGTGTTGAAATTTTATTCTATGATTTATTAGCCATTTATTTTTTATCTTTTGTGAACTTTTGATTCATGTCTCATGTCCATGGAGTCAATTTGGCTTAGTTATTTTTCTTAATTGTTTGCTGATCACTTAATTCTAAGTTATTGACACTTTATCATGTTAATTGTAAAAGCAGAAAAATTGTGTTTCTGAGAGTCTTGGAATAGAGGATGCATGAGAGTACCATTTTGTAACTGGAGAGTGATGAAAAGCTCTCCTTATCACACCGAAAGGGACCAGTATTTGTGCAAGTTCTATGTTTGAGTCTATAGACTTCTTTAGTGTTTTAGTTGCAGAAATTAGAGGATCTTTTTATGAAGGAATCAAAAAAGCAGAAAGGGAATGGAGAAGGGGTCCCAGGGAAAGGGTTAGATGCTGTGTGTTCAAAGTGTGAGCTGTGGGGAGCAATGCGGTGCTCTTTGCCCCCTAAACTGATTGTTAGGGTTCTCTGAATCCTGCTTGCTCAGGTCTCAGAAGAAAAAAAATAGGAGACATCCTAAAATAGGAATTCTTCTTTAGCTGGAGAAGATTTTGATGATACCATCTATCTGTCAGAGGACGCTCCACAGAGAGCCATGTCGGCATTCTTTCAGTTGTGAGCATTTTGTGAACGTTGTGGCATTTGATCTGCCTAGGCAGGTCACCCACAGGAAGGATGCTATGGGAGTACTTTAGTGCTGGACTATAAAGGTTACGAGTCAACAACTCTTAGAGAGCTTCTCTTAGAGACTGGGGGAAGCAACTTGCCTAGCACTCCCCAGCTCGTCAGCTGCAGAAGCAAATCTAGAATGAGCATGTGTGAGTCACACACTGAACTACCATATTCCTTGACACGCTGCTGCCTCTGAGCCGCCTCCATCGTCCTGCACCTGCTGCAAGAGTTTGGACTGCACACCTACTCTGGAGCAGGGTGGCTGCATACTGAATCACGCTGCTCCCTTGTGGCTCTACCTGAGAACAGCACTGTCCCTGGCACCCTGATGACCAAGGACCCAATGTCTGCCCGGCTCTGCCCCAGGAGATGTGGGATCAGTGACAGGTTGAGTCTCTCGGACACTTGTTGCATCTTCAGAACACTAGAAGGAGGTGAGCAAGAGATTGAAGGCCAGTGTGAAGGCTTGGAAGACTGATCAAGAGTGAGTTACCAACGAAAAATGAGAAGGTAGAATGCAAGTGGAGAGAAAAATAGTGTAATTATTTTTTAAAAAATACTGTTTTTTAATCATGTGGAAGCATGGAGGGGCAAGGTGAGCACCACATTTGGAGCCGTACTTGAGCTTCCTTTCAGGCCCTGCCACTTTCAATGGTGTGACATTGGACAAGCTCCACTGTGTCCTCCCTGAACCTCAACTTCGGCTTCCATGAGTTGGAACAGCAATGCCTGTCTTAACCCCCTGGGTTGAACTGAGGCTCAGATCATGTCCTAGCTTGAAAACACCTGGTATAGTCATCCACAAATTAAAGAGATGCTGCTCTGTCAATTGGAAGAACAGCTTCCTATTTCCACAGTAGCATGGAGATAGATAATTCCACATTTTGTCTTCAGAACGATTCACATTTACAGACTTATTAATGTCCAGGAAGAGCCTTGGAACAGAAAATCTCATGGAGCTTGCATCCGGGGTTGTACATTGACCAACCCAAATGAATCCAACCATATGGACCCCAACTTATTCGTCAGTGATCAGTCCTCATATACTATATTATTTAAGTAAGCATCAATACAGTGATGTGGTGATGATAGCCTACGACCTGTGGGCACTGTGATTCTTTGGGTATAATAAGGAAAAGAGGAAAAACTATTTTACTAACTGTATTACCACTGATAATATTAGTTACAAATGATAATTAGCTCTCATTAAAAATCAGTTTGGATTAATCTGGGCAGGGAAATGCTCAGGGTCCTTACTTTGAGTTTTCCTTTGGGAGGGTGTTTACATATTGAAAAATACAAAGCAGAACCTACAGATAAACCAACGGAAGTTTTGTAAGTTTGTTATTTGTCTAAGGTGCCACAGCTGGTGAGTGGCAGAAGTAGGACTTGAACCCAGGCCTCTCTGGCTCAGGTCTGAACCCCTGTTTTGTGTTGTCTGATCTCAAGAGGATGAAAATTTATTGCTCTAGTTACATCAAGAAGGACATTTTACAAGATATGCTTTTTCATTGTTTTTGAAAACCAATTAACTCCCAAGCTCTGTATTATTTGCTTTTAAGCAATAGTGATTAATAATGTGTCTCACTGATTCCAAGCCAAGCATTTTTCCCCCACATTTTAACATCTCTGAAATTGGATGCTTCTTACAAGTGATGGTGTATCATCATTTAATTGGCAGCATTTTTCTTTCTTAGTGGCATATAAAATAATGGTGCATCTCACAATGGATAGCATCTTAGATTTGATGAAATGCAGTAATAATGACTTGGTTCACATAAGGGATAGGGAAGTATGGGAAACATACAGCGTGCAAGCGTGGTACCATTGAGGAGGAACATTTACCTGTTCTCCATCCCTTCTCCTATTACTTTAGTTAAGATGCTTGGCTTATCTCAAATGAGCTGATCTCTTAGCTTTTCGTCTCTTCTCTGTTCAATTATCTTTAGTACCACAACCAGTATTTTCTTCTTAAAGACTTGCCTACCTGAAATGACTTCTTAGCACCTCATGTGAAGGTCGTGAAATGCTAAGCATGAACTTCAGGGTCCCTAGACATGAACTTCAGGGTCCATACAAGTCACAAATCTGCTCTCTGCATTCTCTCTCCTTGTATCCTTCTCTCAGCCAGTTCCTGAAGGACTTGGATCTCAGGGTTTCCCAGAGTGTGGGATAATGGCTCAAAATGACCTTAGGTGGTACACTAACATGACCACGAGTAAACCCGAGTTGCCACATGAGCAATTTATGCAGTTTAGAATTCTCTCTTGCCCCTTTGGGATCTCTTGAGGAAGAATTCTTAGTTGCATATGGGGAGCCATTAATATCTTGACATTCTCACTTCCTTTTGTAGCAAAGAGAAAGCAGGCTCAGACAAAGTATTTAGCTGCCATGGTTTTGTTTTTATTTATTATCTTTATGGTTACTTTATACTTGGGGGAAGTGACACTGGGCTTTTATTTAAACTATGTGCCATAAAATTTCTCTTTATCATATGTATTTTTTGTAGAAACAGGGTCTTGCTATGTTGCCCAGGCTGGTCTTGAACTCCTGGCCTCAGGCCATCCTCCTGCCTTGGCCTCCCAAAACACTGAGATGACAGATGTGAGCCACTATGCCTGGCCAAAATTTTCCTTTTTTTTTTTTTTTCTGAGACAAAGTCTTGCTCTGTCGCCCAGGCTGGAGTTCAGTGATTTGATCTCAGCTAACTGCAAGCTCCGCCTCCTGGGTTCACGCCATTCTCCTGCCTCAGCCTCCTGAATAGCTGGGACTACAGGTGCCCACCAGCACACCTGGCTAATTGTTTTTTTTTTTCTGTATTTTTAGTAGAGACAGGGTTTCACCGTGTTAGCCAGGATGGTCTTGATCTCCTGACCTCGAGATCCGCCCGCCTTGGCCTCCCAAAGTGCTGGAATTACAGGCGTGAGCCACCGTGCCCGGCCAAATTTTCTTTTTTATGCCATAAATTATTCTTTAGAAAAACCGTTTCAGTAAAAATGGAGTCAGTTAAAAAGAATGTTAAGCGAATACTAGTGCAGATGACACGAGGGCATGGCAAGAATTGTGCATGTGGTACTCAGGACAGAAACGGGGCAGCAGGAATCTGTTCCAAGTGTTCTCACTTCTCTGTGTGCTTGCCCATGCTGTTCCTTAATCCTATGTGCCCTTTTCCCTACTCACTAATAATGGAACTCCTTTGCTTCCTCCTTTATGAAGCCTTCCCTGATCCCTCTAGTGAGAGTTAATCACGCATGCCCAGAGGACATTGCTTAACAATTGATTTAGTACTATTACCACGCAGTGTGCAAGGGTGGGTATGTTATTTTATTCTTGTCTTAGTTATCATAGGGTTATATTCATATGCCTGTGTCTATTTTGATTGGAAGCCTTTTACAGGAAGGGACCATTTCTCAATCTATCTCTGTGGCTTCTTCAATGACTTCTATGTGGCTATAGAAAAGAACGAATGGATGGAATTGAAATTCATGTTCGCAATTATTTTATGCAATTTCCCCTCCTCCTGCAGATCTCTAGCTTGGTTTTCGACAGCTCGTTTGCTTGACTTCCATTTCAGCTGCAGCATAAGTAGTAGTTACTGAGGCCTTTGTAGCACCTGCATTGTTTCTCAGCATAAATATTTTGCCAGGAAAGTCATAGAATCGTCAGAAACCATTCATGAGCAAGTTAACCCTAAGGTAAGGTAAAGCCAAAGAAAGGCCAGAAAAAGATAGGGGTGTGTGTGTGTGTGTGTGTGTGTGTGTGTGTGTGTGTGTGTGTGCGCGCGCGCGCGCGCGCGCTGATGGAGCAGTAATCCACGGGGTTTAGAGCTGTACCATCTGGTTGACTTCGCTCTTCATTTGAAGCCTAAGAGACAAAATTCAGTGACCAAAGATAATGGTAATCTAAGCAGAAAGAAAAAGAGATAAATAAAATACTTGCAGTTTTTATACTCGAGCAGTCCTGTTATCCTTTTCAGAGTCTTAGATAAGGAGCTTTGCTCAGCCTGCGCGAGCTGAGGCAACGGGAAAGTGTACAGAATTCCAAAGATAGATGCTGTTTCTGGAAAGAAGTCTGATTCTGCTACCCATGTCGTCTTCTGGAAAGAGAAGGGACAAAAGATCTGGTACCACTACACCATCAATTAAACTGGATTAATGGTGTTCTAAGTAGCTCCTAATAAAGCCCACTGTTTACTAATCTTATTTCTGTTAAGGAGGAATGATGTCCGAGTGCGCCTACAGGAGGGAAGGTGATAAAAATGGGAGGCAGCTTTATGGGAACACACCTTTTATCGCCTGATGAGACTTTCAAAGCATATCTGGCTGCTTTCTATAAAAAATAGCTCTGCTTATTTCACAGTATATTTATTCTTCAAGAATATGAAGAGGGGCAACAAGCATGAGGCATCATGGTTAGCCATCTGGCTTTTCTTTTCCTCTTTTCAGGATTCAATTGCACTGAGGTGCAATCAACATGATAGTTTAATTGTACTCCAAGGAATGCTCCAGTACAATCAAGACTGACACATGATGGTCTATGAAGTGAGAATCTTTATTATTATTATTTTTTAAAAGCCTTCACCTAGTTGTCAGTCATTTACAAAAGAGATTCAGGTTTTAATGATTGATGGCAATTGGACACATCTAACTGTCCCTCCCATGATAATTTTTTCCTTGGGTTTTAGCTGGCAGATCCAGGAAAAAAAGGGAATGACAATAAAATTCTTACTATCAGGTTTTCTATAGGAAAACTATCAGGTTTCTCCTAAGGCTCCCCTGGTGCTCTGGCGAAGTGAATTGAAATAATTAATTATTTTGATCAATTTTACATTAAAAACTAATTTCTGCTTGTACCTTCTGTAGCCTTTGTCAGGGCATAACCGTGTGGTTGGCTGATCTTTAAAACAATATACAGCGTATCTGTTTCAGAGTTCATTGAAAGCAATTTACTACTCACATGTTAACTATGTAGGACAGTTGGTCTTGCTACAGCAATACAATTATTCTGGAAAAGAATTTTCAATGATGAAAATGAAAAAAAGTTAAAATAGTTATAATTTACTGCTCCGGAGGGCTGGACAGCTGTTTTCTGCCTCGATCTGTATTCTAATAAGTCTTTTAAATGAAGAGATTTATGAGATTATTTTAATTTTGATGTCTTTTTAATGCTTCATGCATTTTAAATACAACCTTTTAATAGTTTTTGAGATTGAAGAATTTAATTTTGTTTTATACTGCAGAGATAAATGTATTCTCAAGGGACCATATCGCCATTATTGTGGTTCTTTCTTTCTTTTTTAAAATCAGCATATCCACTACATATAGCTCAATTTCTAACCAGAACCAATAAAGTTAGTTTTCAACAAAGCCTTTTTCAGTTGGGGAGCTAGCAAATTAGAAGGAAGTGTACCTTGCTATGTTACAGAGTAACTGATACTAAGTAGAATTTTTGTAGGTTTAGATGTGTATTTACCTCAGTGGGGAAAAGATTTCTTGATGAAAAGGAGCCAACTTTATTTGGATGAGTAGTCAGAGATGTATGTGGATTGAATATATATGTAACACGTGGTTTAAGAGCAAGAAATGGCTAAGTCGAACTCAAATTTTGCAGAGATCACTGTTGTGTGCATATAAAACTACAAAATGATTTCAAAATACAGTATTATGGACAATATGCACCCAGGAACATATTTTTAAAAAGTAGTAACTGTTGATGCAATTAGATTTTTTGTAAGAACTTCATAATATTTTACTTTTACCTTTACTTTTTAGGCAGGGAAAACCATAAAGCTAAGGAAAACTTTCATAGCCAAAAGATTTGAAGTACTCAAAACAGGCCTTTAAAAATGCAAACAGAAGGAATTACTCTTAACTAACAGCTTTTCTCTGATATTTTAAGGCAATATTAATTACATTTCTAAGTTGCTTGAGACAATTTTATATGTGTTAATTGGAGTTATCAGGGGGTCATGAAACTTAGATCTCCATATTGTATCAGAGATATTTGAAAGGCAGAAAATTCTTGCATCCACTTACTATCTAAAAGAGGTGAGAGATCAAAATACAAAGGCCACTAAAAATACTGCTTCAAACAATACTTAGTAACCTGGGAAATGCTCCCGATGTAATATTAAATGAAAAGCAAGCAGGACAAAACAGCATACACAGTATCCCACTGATGAGAGAAAGCGGTTCATGATGATGTAAAAAATATTGTTATAAAATAATTTGCAGAAAGTGAAATAACATTTTAAGTGGAGGTAATGTACATAAGTGTACGTGCACATATGCATAACATGCATATAAAAAACATTACAGTATTGACTTTATTTTGGGGTTGTGGAATTTAGGGTGGTTTTTCATTTTCTTTTTCATGATTTTCCACAATAAAAATGTTTTTATATAGTTCCAGAAAACTAATAAGAATATATCTATTTAATAATATTTCTGTATGATAATGCATAAAAGGGGCCAGGATTTATTATATAAATTGCTAAAAATTCTACCATTTTTGTTACGAGCATAGTATTTTCAAATAGTAATCTTCTCTTAATTTGTATTTGAGGGGCAAAAAAGTGCTAACTTCCTGTCTTGGGACTCTAATTTCATTTTGAAGCTGGAAACATAGACTTGTCTGAGGAATAATCATGTTTCATGAACTCTTAGGATATAGCTGCTAAAACAGTTTGCACAGTGCTGCTTTTTGGAATTTTCTTTCAGTCATTTTCTCTGAAAAAACATAAGTTACTTACAATTCATGTCTTGATTAATGATTACTCAAGTTTTACTATACCATTAAAAACTCCAAACCCATCTAAATTACTTTGTCAACTAAAAAGGAGGTCGTAAACTCTCAACTAGCTTTTCCCCATTGGATCATATTGTGAGGACTGATGCTATTTAGACCTTTTCCTCTAATTTGTAGCTTTAGAACAAAACCTCCTTTAGCCCTTAGCTAAAATCTCTATAGTGGGGAATCCTGTCGTTTGAATTGTTCTGGACCCCAGTTTCTTGAGTTATCTAATGGGTCTGAGCTCTGTCTCACAGAGTTGTAGCGCAATCAGAAAAGTTAATGCATGCAAAGATGCTATGCATGCAAAAGGCATAATACTATCCTTATTTCTGTTATCATTATTAATAGTCATTAAGCCAGCCTCCCTCAAGGCCAGAACTCTATTTCTTCTTGTATCCCTGCAACATCTAATATTAATAATGACTAACATTAGCTATGTGTTTATTATGCTCCAGGTCTCTCTCTAAGTACTCTACGTACATTAATCTCACTTAATATTTGCAAGACCTCATGAGATAAATACTGTTATATCCATATTGCAAATGAGGAACCAGAAGCACAGAGCTTTGCTGTAACTCATTGAGGGTCTCCAAGCTAATAATGTGGAGCTTGAATGTGAACCCCTCTGACTCTGGAGCCTCCTTCTAACCATTATAAGCCTTTATAGTAGTAAGCAAAATAAATTATTGTTATATGAGGGGACACATTACTATAGATGCTAAGAAGTTCCGTTTCCATGGAAATGTTGGGGAAACAGTCTTAGTTAAAGTTAAAATGAAACCAAGGCCTGTTAACAACAGACTGATCCAACTCTACCTCAGTGGTATTGCTATTTGAGCATATTCAAAATTTTACTGAAAATATTTTAAAAACAAAATTGTTTATTTTATTTACTCCTGTAAATAGTATACAACTAAAAATGCAGGGAAACTTGCTAATTTAGCACTTCAATAACACTTCATACTAGAACTGTTGGCCATCTTGATTTCCTTGTTTTCAGGAAAATTGGAGAAAACAGTATTTCTTTTTAAAAAATTATTATTACTCTTTAAGTTCGGGATACATGTGCAGAACGTGCAGATTTGTTACGTAGGTATACACGTACCATGGTGGTTTGCTGCACCCATCAACCTGTCATCTACATTAGGTATTTCTCCTAATGCTATCCCTCCCCTAGTCCCCCACCCCCTGACAGGCTCCAGTGTGTGATATTCCCCTCCCTGTGTCCATGTGTTCTCATTGTTCAACTCCCACTTATGAGTGAGGACATGCAGTGTTTCATTTTCTGTTCCTGTGTTAGTTTGCTGAGAATGATGGCTTCCAGCTTCATCCATGTCCTTGCAAAGGACATGAACTCATCTTTTTTATGGCTGCATAGTATTCCATGGTGTATATGTGCCACGTTGATGAGCATTGGGTTGGTTCCAAGTCTGTGCTATTGTGAACAGTGCTGCAATAACCATACATGTGCATGTGTCTTTATAGTAGAATGGTTTATAATCCTTTGGGTATATACCTAGTTACAGGATTGCTGGGTCAAATGGTATTTCTGGTTCTAGATCCTTGAGGAATCACCACACTGTCTTCCACAATGGTTGGACTAATTTACACTCCCACCAACAATGTACAAGTGTTCCTATTACTCCACATCCTCTCCAGCATCTGTTATTTCCTGACTTTTTAATGATTGCCATTCTAACTGGCATGAGATGGTATCTCATTATGGTTTTGATTTACATTTCTCTAATGACCATTGATGATAAGCTTTTTTTTCATATGTTTGTTGGCTGCATAATTGTCTTTTTTGAGAAGTGTCTGTTCATATCCTTTGCCCACTTTTTGATGGGGTTGTTTTTTTTTCTTGTAGATTTGTTTAAGCTCCTTGTAGATTCTGGATATTAGCACTTTGTCAGATGGATAGATTGCAAAAAATTTCTTCCATTCTGAACTTTGCCTGTTCACTCTGATGATACTTTCTTTTCCCTTTCTTTCTTTCTTTCTTTCTTTCTTTCTTTCTTTCTTTCTTTCTTTCTTTCTTTCTTTCTTTCTTTCTTTCTTTCTTTCTTTCTCTCTCTCTCTCTCTCTCTCTCTCTCTTTCTTTCTTTCTTTCTTTCTTTCTTTCTTTCTTTTTCTTTCGAGATGGAATGTTGCTCTTTTGTCAGGCTGCAGTGCAGTGGCATGATCTTGGCTCACTTCAACCTCCAGCTCCTGGGTTCAAGTGATTCTCCTGCCTCAGCCTCCTGAGTAGCTGGTACTACCAGCGTGCACTGCCATGCTCAGCTAATTTTTTTATTTTTAGTAGAGACAGGGTTTCACCATGTTGGCCAGGATGGTCTCGATCACTTGACCTCATGATCCACCTGCCTTGGCCTAACAGAGTGCTGGGATTACAGGCATGAGCCACCATGCCCGGCCTGATGATAGTTTATTTTGCTGTGCAGAAGCTCTTTAGTTTAATTACACCCCATTGGTCAATTTTGGCTTTTGTTGCCATTGCTTTTGGTGTTTTAGTCATGAAGTCTTTGCCCATGCCTATGTCCTGAATGGTATTGTCTAGGTTTTCTTCTAGGGTTTTTTTTATGGTTTTCGGTCCTATGTTTAAGTCTTTAATCCATCTTGAGTTAATTTTTGTATAAGGTGTAAGGAAAGGGTCCAGTTTCAGTTTTCCACATATGGCTAGCCAGTTTTCCCAACACCATTTATTAAATAGGGAATCCTTTCCCCATTGCTTATTTTTGTCAGATTTGTCAAAGATCAGATGGTTGTAAATGTGTGGCATTATTTCTGAGGCCTCTGTTCTGTTCCATTGGTCTATATATCTGTCTTGGAACCAGTATCATGCTGTTTTGGAACCAGTACCATGCTGTTTTGGTTACTGTTGCCTTGTAGTATAGTTTGAAGTCAGGTAGCATGATGCCTCCAGCTTTGTTCTTTTTGCTTAGGATTGTCATGGCTATATGAGCTCTATTTGGTTCCATATGAAATTTAAAGTAGTTTTTTCTAATTCTGTGAAGAAAGCCAATTGTAGCTTGATGGGGATACCATTGAATCTATATATTACTTTAGGCAATATGGTCATTTTCATGATATTGATTCTTCTTATCCATGAGCATGGAATGTTTTTCCATTTGTTTGTGTCCTCTCTTATTTCCTTGAGCAGTGATTTGTAGTTCTCCTTGAAGAGGTCCTTCACATCCCTTGTAAGTTGGATTCCTAAGTATTTTATTCTCTTTGTAGCAATTGTGAATGGGAGTTCACTCATGATTTGGCTCTTTGTTTGTCTGTTATTGGTGTATAGGAATGCTTGTGATTTTTGCACATTGACTTTGTATCCTGAGAATTTGCTGAAGTTGCTTATTAGCTTAAGGAGATTTTGAGCTGATACGATGGGGTTTTCTAAATATACAATCATGTCCTCTGCAAACAGAGACAATTTGACTTCCTTTCTTCCTATTTGAATACCCTTTATTTCTTTCTCTTGCCTTATTGCCCTGTCCAGAACTTCCAGTGCTGTGTTGAATAGGAGTGGTGAGATAGGGCATACTTGTCTTGTGCTGGTTTTCAAAGAGAATACTTCCAGCTTTTGACCATTCAGTATGATATTGGCTGTGGGTTTGTCATAAATAGCTCTTATTATTTTGAGATACTCTATCAATACCTAGTTTATTGAGAGTTTTTAGCATGAAGGGGTGTTGAATTTAATCAAAGGCCTTTTCTGCATCTATTGAGATAATCATGTGGTTTTGTCATTGGTTCTGTTTATGTGATGGATTATGCTTATTGATTTGCATATGTTGAACCAGCCTTGCATCCCAGGGATAAAGCTGACTTGATCGTGGTGAATAAGCTTTTTGATGTGCTGCTGGATTCAGTTTGCCAGTGTCTTACTGCGAATTTTCGTGTTGATGTTCATCAGGGGTATTGGCCTGAAATTTTCTTTTTTTTTGTTGTGTCTCTGCCAAGTTTTGGTATCAGGATGATGCTTGCCTCATAAAATGAGTTAGGGAGGAGTCCCTCTTTTTCTGTTGTTTGGAATAGTTTCAGAAGTAATGATACCAGCTCCTCTGTGTACCTCTGGTACAATTTGGCTGTAAATCCATCTGGTCCTGGGCTTTTTTTGGTTGGTAGGCTATTAATTTCTGCCTCAATTTCAGAACATGTTATTGATCTATTCAGGAATTTGGCTTCTTCCTGGCTTAGTCTTGGGAGGGTGTGTGTGTCCCAGAATTTATCCATTTCTTCTTCTAGATTTTCTAGTTCATTTGTGTAGAGGTGTTTATAGTATTCTCTGATGGTAGTTTGTATTTCTGTGGGATCAGTGGTGATATCCTCTTTATCATTTTTATTGTGTCTATTTGAGTTTTCTCTCTTTTCTTCTTCTTTATTAGTCTGGCTAGTAGTCTATCTATTTTGTTAATCTTTTCAAAAAAACCAGCTCCTAGATTCATTGAGTTTTTGAAGGGGTTTTTGTGTCTCTATCTCCTTCAGTTTTGCTCTGATCTTAGTTATTTCTTGTCTTTTGCTAGCTTTTGAATTTGTTTGCTCTTGATTCTCTAGTTATTTTAATTGTGATATTAGGGTGTCGATTTTAGATCTTTCCTGCTTTCTCCTGTGGGCATTTAGTGCTATAAATTTCCCTGTAAACACTGCTTTAGCTGTGTCCCAGAGATTCTGGTACGTTGTGTCTCTGTTCTCATTGGTTTCAAATAACTTACTTATTTCTTCCTTAATTTTGTTATTTGCCCCCTAGTAGTCATTTGGGAGCAGGTTGTTCAGTTTCCATGTAGTTGTGCAGTTTTGGGTGAGTTTCTTAATCCTGAATTCTAATTTGATTTCACTGTGGTCTGAGAGACTGTTTGTTACGATTTCTGTTCTTTTGCATTTGCTGAGGCATGTTTTACTTCCAATTATGTGGTCAGTTTTAGAATAAGTGCTATGTGGTGCTGAGAAGAATGTATATTTTGTTGATTTCGGGTGGAGAGTTCTGTAGATGTCTATTAGGTCTGCTTGGTCCAGAGCTGAGTTCAAGTCCTGGATATCCTTATTAATTTTCTGTTTCATTGATCTGTCTAATATTGACAATGGGGTGTTAAAGTCTCCCACTATTATTCTGTTGGAATCTAAGTCTCCTTGTAGGTCTCTAATAACTTGCTTTATGAATCTGAGTACTCCTGTATTGGGTGCATATATATTTAGTATAGTTAGCTCTTTTTGTTGCATTGATCCCTTTACCATTATGTAATGCCCTTCTTTGTCTTTTTTGACCTTTGTTGGTTTAAAGTCTGTTATATCAGAGACTAGGATTGCAACCCCTGCTTTTTTTTTTTTTTTTCCTTTCCATTTGCTTGGCAAATATTCCTCCATCCCTTTATTTTGAGCCTATGTGTGTCTTTGCACCTGAGATGGGTCTCCTGAATACAGCACACCGATGGGTCTTGACTCTTTATCCAATTTGCCAGACTGTGTCTTTTAATTGGGGCACTTAACCCATTTACATTTAAAGTTAATATTGTTATGTGTGAATTTGATCCTGTCATTATGATGTTAGCTTGTTATTTTGCCCGTTAGTTGATGCAGTTTCTTCCTAGCATCAATGGTCTTTACAATTTGGTATGTTTTTGCAGTGGCTGGTACTGGTTTTTCCTCTCCATATTTAGTGCTTCCTTCACGAGCTCTTGTAAGGCAGACCTGGTGGTGACAAAATCTGTCTGCATTTGCTTGTCTGTGAAGGGTTTTGTTTCTCCTTCACTTATGAAGCTTAGTTTGGCTGGATATGAAATTATGGGTTGAAAATTCTTTTCTTTAAGAATGTTGAATATTGGCCCCCACTCTCTTCTGGCTTGTAGGGTTTCTGCAGAGAGATCCACTGTTAGTCTGATGGGTTTCCATCTGTGGGTAACCCGACCTTTCTCTCTGGCCGCCCTTAACAGTTTTTCCTTCATTTCAACCTTGGTGAATCTGACAATTATGTGGCTTGGGGTTGCTCTTCTCGAGGAATATCTTTGTGGTGTTCTCTGTATTTCCTGAATTTGAATGTTGGCCTGTCTTGCTAGGTTGGGGAAGTTCTCCTGGATAATATCTGGAAGAGTGTTTTCCAACTTGGTTGCATTCTCCCTGTCACTTTCAGGCACACCAATCAAATGTAGGTTTGGTCTTTTCACATAGTCCCATATTTCTTGGAGGCTTTGTACATTCGTTTTCATTTTTTTTTCCTCTAATCTTGTCTTCACACTTTATTTCATTAAGTTGATCTTCAATCTCTGATATCCTTTCTTCTGCTTGATTGATTTGGCTGTTGATACTTGTGTATCAACTTCATGAAGTTCTCGTGCTGTGTTTTTCAGCTCCATCAGGTCATTTATGTTCTTCTCTAAACTGGCTATTCTGGTTAGCGATTCCTCTAACCTTTTTTGAAGGTTCTTAGCTTCCTTGCATTGGGTTAGAACATGCTTCTTTAGCTTGGAGGAGTTTGTTATTACTCACCTTCTGAAGCCTACTTCTGTCAGTTGGGCAAATTCATTCTCCGTCCAGCTTTTTTCCCTTGCTGGCAAGGAGTTGTGATCCTTTGAAGGAGAAGAGGCGTTCTGGTTTTTGAAATTTTCAGCTTTTTTGTGCTGTTGGTGGATTTTCTCACTTTGGTGGATTTATCTACCTTTGTTCTTTGATATTGGCGATCTTCGGATGGGCTTTCTGTGTGGATGTTCTTTTTGTTGATGTTGATGCTATTCCTTTCTGTTTGTTAGTTTTCCTTCTAATAATCAGGCTCCTCTGCTGCAGGTCTGCTGAAGTTTGCTGGAGGTCCACTCCAGACCCTGTTTGCCTGGGTATCAACAGCAGAGGCTGCAGAATAGCAAAGATTGCTGCCCGTTCCTTCCTCTGGAAGCTTCATCACAGAGAGGCAGCTGCCAGATGCCGGTTGGAGCTCTCCTGCATGAGGTGTCTATCAACCGCTGCTGAGAGGTGTCTCCCTGTCAGGAAACAAGGGGTTCAGGGATCCACTTGAGGAGGCAGTCTGTCCCTTAGCAGAGCTCAAGCACTGTGCTGGGAGATCTGCTGCTCTCTTCAGAGCCAGCAGCAGGAACGTTTAAGTCTGCTGAAGCTGCGCCCACAACCGCCCCTTCCCCCAGGTGCTCTGTCCCAGGGAGATGGGAGTTTTATCTATAAGCCCCTGACTGGTGCTGCTGCCTTTTGAAAAAAGTATTTTTGAAAAAATATTTACAGACACTGACTGTATAGAGAACAAGGTACCTGTCAGTATCATTTGAATGAGTCATACTTGCAAATGGATAACTACATTTAACCTTGTATCAGTTCTAAACAGGGCTTCTGAGCCTACAGATGAGTCACAGTCTACAAATAGTCTACAAACATGTCTAGATACATTTCCGAATTCTTTTTTTTCTTACGTAGCAGTTTCCTTTCCATTGGTTTTGGTCCCCAGTTGTTCTCCCCCCTCCCTCCCTTACTTCCTGCCTTTTAAGTTCTGAAAGTTCTTATAAGAACATTAAAGGAACATTTGAAATAAGAAACCCAAACAATTCTTATTCCCTCATTCTTGCAACACAGCTTTATTTTCCCCCAAGTTTGAGTTATCTTCAAGAGTTTTTTGGTTTGTGCGTATAATTTATAATTATATGATTGTAGTCAAAGTGAACTGCAGTTAGTGACTGTACATTATTCCATTAAGTTAATGTCCATAATTCATGTACTTCTTCCCCATTGTTGAATTTTTAGGTTTTCTCTAAGTTTTTGTTCTTATAATGTCTGAGTGAATATTTTTGTTCATATAGCATTTTTCTCCTATTATGTAATAAATTCCTAAAGGCAGATTTATTGGGTTAGAAATAATAAATCTTTTTGTGGATCCCAATACATATAATGAATTTGATATTTCTAGGTGAGTGGAAGGAAAGAATGATATAGACTTTTATCTCAATATGGATTGAAGTTCCTAACATTAAGTTGGGTAGTCCAGTGAGAACCACAACACAAATGATGTTTCATAAATTTCTTCGTAAACTTCTTTAACTGCTTTGTACTATAAAAGTGGATTTTCATCTAATCAACCTCAGATCTACCTAATGTTGAAAGAGTTGTACAGCTAATTTAAAACATCTTGGCCATTCAGCAGATAATCTAGACAACAGTTAATCCATTCCTGGTACCACATTATTTGTAGCTATAAACTGTATTCTTTATATTAGCCAACTCTTTCAATTACCTGAGTAACATCACAATTTAAGGTGAGACTTTGGAAATGAGATTGTAGGATTTTTTTGTGCTAGCAAAACACCTTATGAGTGTGAATTTTAGCTAGATAATGCTGATGTTTTAAGAGCAAGCATTTGGACATGTATTGTCATATCTTGGTTTTGTAGCTATATGACTATAATTTTATTAGGTGAAAAACAATGACTTCATTTCTTGGGTAATCATTACTGCAGTTGCAGCTAGTCTCCTTTTAATGAACAATCAACGCCTTTCTTTGGTGGTCCTCTGTTTACCTCTAATTTTGGTGCTTTCTTCCCCAGTTCATGGTTAAGTTTGTGGAAAGAGTTGCCACACTCTCCTTAAATCTGAATTATCCATAAGCTCCTGTTCATGCCACCTACTGAAACCGCTGCAGCAAGGGTCAATGAGGGTTTGTATTGTGAAGCCTAAATGACATGTTTTGGCCTGTATCTTACCTGATCTCTGTAGTATTTTACAACTGGGATCACTCCCTTCTTGAAAGCCTCTGCTCCTCAGCTCCCATGACTTCCCTGTTTGACCATTCCATCTTGGTTTCCTCTGCAGGCTCTGTGTGTCTGCCTCCAAATGATGTGTCTCAGTTGTCAGAGCTCCTTCCTCGTTTAGCCCAATCTTCTACGGTGATTCCATCCATTCCTTTTTTTTTTTTTTTTTTTTTAAACCACGAGCTACATGCTGAGTGTTCTCAAATCTCTTCTTCTACCCTTCACTTATGACTTACTTACTAATTCATGCAGCCTACTGTTTATTTTTAATCATCTTTAATTCTACACATCTCAAATCACTGGCTTTTTGCCAAGATCCACTTGATTTAGGTAACAACACCACTGTCCAGTCAATTAACCAGTCTAGAAACCTGGGAAGGACCTTAGACACTCTTCTTATTCACCTCTATGTAACTGGCCATTAGGACATGTCGATTCTGTTTCTTAACTATCTCTGGAACTCTTTTTCTTCCCGTTTCCACTGATCCTCCCTGGGTTAAACCCGTCAGAATCTCCTAACTTGTATCACTGACTCTCATCTTGTCTTCCTTCCAGTCCTCTGCTTGCTGAAGTCACAGCGAGCTAAATGACTCTGCTAATTTTACTACTTTCTTGATCTAACGTCTCCATGCCTCCTTTCCCAGTATGCTCTACACATCATCCAAAAAGGATGAGGCTGGACTCTTTCCTACAGTAATCAAGGTCTTCCATAATCTGGCATGTGCCACCTCCATGATCATCTTCTTTGATTCCTGATCGTATTCTTTGCTCCAGTGAAGCTCTTTCCTGTTGTTTCTCGTGCCTCCTGCTTCTGTGCCTCTGCATATGTGATTCCCTCTGTCTAGACTGCTCTCTTTATTAGTGAATACTGCATTTCTTCAAGACCCACTTGAAGGTTTTCTTCCTTCTACCCTGAACTTCCACCTTGAGTTACTCCCACATACTGTGTTGTTAACTCTCAAAGAGATCTTAAAGGGCAAGGTTTATGATTTTGTTTCCCTTTAAATAACATCGATGTCCCATGATTTAAAAAAAATATTATATATTTTATTGATAAGGATTTAAATAATAGGCCAGGCATGGTGACTCAGGCCTGTAATCCTAGCACTTTCAGAGACCAGATGGGTGGATCACCTGAGGTCAGGAGTTCAAGACCAGCCTGGCCAACATGGTGAAACCCTGTCTTCACTAAAAATACAAAATTAGCCAGGTGTGGTGGGGCGCGTCTGTAATCTCAGCTACTTGGGAGGCTGAGGCAGGAGAGTCACTTGAACCCGGGAGGTGGAGATAGCAGTAAGCCGAATTGTGCCATTGCACTCCGGCCTGGGCAAAAAGAGCAAAACTCTGTCTCAAAAAAAAAAAAAAAAATAAAAAAAGAATTTAAATAATAAAGTTCAAAGAAAGAAATAAAACCACACATATGCCCACCACTCACATTTATTTCATCCAATTTGCTTATATGTTTATAGACAATTATTTCTTTTTCATAATGGGCATCACAGGGCATAAATTTGTGACCTTTTTAAAAGTTAATATATTGTGAAAATTTTCCTATGTTTTCCAAAAACCTAATTATTATTTAATTTTTATATTTTGATACATAATATTTTATATATTTATGAGGTACATGTGATATTTTGTTACATGCATAGAATGTATAATGATCAGTATTTGATTATTTGCCTATTTATCTAATTTCTATGTGTTGGGAACATTTCATGTTCTCTCTTTTAGCTACTTTGAAATACACAATACATTGTTGCTAACTATAGTCACCCTACTCTGCTATCTAACATTAGAACTTATACCATCTGTCTAACTGTATGTTTCTACCTATTAACCAACCTCTCTTTATCAGCTCCTCCAACCCATGCACCCTTTCCAGCCTCTGGTATTTGTTATTCTACTCTCTACATCCATGATATCGACTTCAAAAACATAATTGTTAATGGCTATCTTATATTTGATATTATTATATCATATAAACATGCCATAATTTCTTTAACCATGTCCTATTGATGCATATGTAAGTTTTCTTTTCGATTTTAATATGATAAAGCTTTGTTGAATAACCTCTTTCTTGATATTTGACAGATTTCATGAAATAGAAGAAGGGGACAAAGATTTATGACAACACAAGTCTAATTTTTCTCAAACTTAACAAATTCCATCAAAGGCAGATTTTTATGAATAGTAAGGACTGCCTGGTCCATTAACCCTTTAGATGTTTTTGTAAAAGCAGTATTGATAATTAAACATGTTTTTTAAAAACCTAATCTTTGCTATAGATTAGTCATATAGAATGTGTGAGAGTGAGGGTTGCTAAGAGAACTTCAGCTTTTCCATTTTCTGATTTTGCAGTAATATAGCTTTTTATGTAACTAGTTCATATTTGTGAAGTGCTTTGAAGATGAAAGCTATTATGTAAGGGCAAAATCACTTCATAAAAATGTTACATATAAAATACAAAAATCCATAGACAGACTCCGAGATTTTCAAAGTAACATCAACTCTTTCATGTAATCATTTATAACCACTATCTTTTGACTAGTAATCCAGGATTCATTTATAGATTATTCTTGGAGTATTTTAGTGTTATCCGTTACGGTGAAATTGTTTTTACAGTCAAAGGCAGTGTGGTTAGGAATGACATTTTTTTTTTTAACCATGGTTATTGAAGTCGTAGCACAATTTATAAATAGGTAAAGTAAAAATTGGCTATAAATATAAATCTTTCTTTCTGTTATCCAACATTACAACTACGCAGATTGGTATTTTATTTATTTGTTTGTTTATTTATTTTGAGATGAAGTCTCACTCTGTTGCCCAGGCTGGAGTGCAGTGGTGTGATCTCTGCTCCCTGTAGCCTCTGCTGCCAGAGTTCAAGTGATTCTTCTGCCTCAGCCTCCTGAGAAGCTGGGACTACAGGCATGCGCAGCCACGCCCAGCTAATTTTTGTGTTTTTAGTAGAGATGTGGTTTTACCATGTTGGCCAGACTGGTCTTGAACTTCTGACCTTGGGTGATCTACCCACCTTGGCCTCCCAAAGCGCTGGCATTACAGGTGTGAGCCACCGTGCCCAGCCCAGATTAGTATTTTAAAGAACAAGATTTCATCATGTGGTGTTTAGGTTGTAAAGGTGCAGCAATCGTAAATTACAGATTATCTTATTTCTGTAGCATATTCAAAGAAAGATTGTACATTCTGTGTGAGTAATGTACATGGAGAGTTAGCTAGGTGTTAAAATAAAGGTTTACCCTGCATGCAACTGTGAACAATATTCCACAGAGACAATATGTCATCCCCAAATTCAAGGTGTCCTGATGTCAGCATTTGACCCTTTTAGTCACGCAATAATTTTTGGTTTAAAATATTGCTTTTAAAGTTTCTCTGGATCCCCCACTTATTGCATACCTATTACTGAAATGAAGTTTCACTGCTGTATCCTGAAATTGAAGCTACATTTTTTCAGTGATTTCTTGTAGTGACAGTAACACTTTTCACACAGACACATCTCAACTCACTGACTCCAAATGCCCATGAAACCATCCTATGATACGTGCTCTCTTTGGCCAGGATTGAAACTCAATTACAGTGAATTTAAAAACAGGAACCCAGAATTGCAGTCATGCAAGGAACCAAGGATCAGGCTGAACTTTAGGTATAACTGATATGCCGTAGTTGGAGTCCAGGAATTTTGCTTTTGCTTTTATGCCTTTCTGCTGGGATTGATACATGTTTATGCAATACAACTTCAACTTTGGAAATTGAAAACAAGTGAAATACTTTCTATTTATTTATTTTTTTACTTTTGGCTTCTACTTGTGCCTATTTCTGGGTACCTCCTTTCTAGCTTCCTCCCTGACCCCCTGCCCCGCTGTCCCAGTCTGGGCCTGATTGGCTTTTAGGGGTATTTAAGCCTAGGCATACTCAAAGTGTGATAAAATTAATGTTGTTCTAGAAATCTTTCTTTTTTTTCCCCCTTGGCTTCTGACCTTTTTGTGCACTTGAAATTGCATTTAATATTTCATTACTACAGGTCTTTCCATTTAATTTCCTAGATATTTTTTTCACGTGAAAAAAATCTACAAATTTGGCTTTGCAGTACGGAATTATGGGGTCTAATAATTCTCCAGTCCATGACAGTTCAGTAACTGGTGCCCTCTAGCATTTTTATTGCACACGATTTTATTGCTAAAAGGTTAGAGCATTTGACCATTTTATTTTAGACTTATCCATCAAACATTACTTGCAGAGAATTAAAATCATGCACAGTTTAAAATGTAACCAACATTTAGTCATTTTCCTCGAAAGGGGTATCCTTAACCTCACCATAAGAAGGACCCCTAACCTACAAATACAACACATAACAAATGGATGTACGATCATGGAAAGGCAGGCAACTTCATCGTGTAGGTATGTCTGGTACTTCATGCAGCTAACCATATAGTAGTGAAGGTAATGAATAAGTATTTCCCTAATAGTCTTCCTTTTTTAGTCACCCATAAATATTTCTAGAACATTGACCTTTAGTCAAATGGTGAATTCTTCCATCCTGACATGACAACGGAAAGATCAGTGAGCTAGTTAGGAAAACTCCCTTGCAATTCGTTTTATTTTCCAAATGGCTCAAAAATGGCTTTAAACTTTAAGACTGGAATTTCATAAAATTTACAACTTTTTGGGCGATTGGGAAATGGAAGGATGCTTTATTCAGTTGGGCACATTCTTTTGACTGCCCGAAGATTGACCTATCCATGGAGCTGATTGGATTTGTCCTTGATGTGACAGGCGTTCGTGAAGAGCTGACCACTTCGGTAAGCCCCTCTCTTCAGCCCCTACAGGGCTGAATTGCCGAAGTATCATTTGCTCCGTAGGACTTGCAGTAAATACCTGATTGTTTTCGGAGTTCACTTGTTTGATGGAAGGCTCTTGTCCTGTCTATGGTGGGAACCGTATATGCTTATGTGTGCTAAATGCATTAGAAACTATGTATCATACTTCAAAGTTCCTTAATGATGTTGATGATAATCTTTAATGATAATTTCCCAAAGGGAAGGAAAATGTATGGGCTGTTAGGTGTTCTTTAATGTGTGAATGGAAAGCCATTACAGAAAAGAAAAGTGTGCAGTTTTTTTTTTTTTTTTTCCCCTGGTGCAATGTCTGCCATTTTGCACAATCTGCACAAATGATTTCTGACAATGTTACCCACAACATCACTAGTAACCATTTGGTATGCCAAGTCACTGTGGTTCTGTTCTGCCTCTCCTCTTCACCCTTAGGCCCCCTGTCTGTCCAAGACCATGACAGGTCCCACTTAGGAGTTTAGGTTTGCTCTTTCTTTTGCCTGGGACATGATTCTGTGCTTCTTAATAGGGCTACTTTCATCTCACTCTTCCAGCTGAACCCAAATACCTCCCTTCAGAGAAAGTTTCCCTGTGAGCCCAGTCTAAAGTGGGCTATCTCCATTTTGGTCTAGCATGACAGTTTTATTCCCATGCTGGCTCTAGTCTCGGTTTTTGCTAGCTTTAATTATTCCCCTCACACCTCCTCCCACCATAATATAAGCTCTATCGTCTGCCTTGTGATTTACCATATCCCCAGCTTTTACTGCGCTGGCTGGTATAGAGTAAGTGCTTAATAAATATTTGTTGAATGAATTGATGCACAAATGATGGATCTGAGCATGATTCTTGCTTCAACTAGTTAATGTGACATTTTCCTTTTTAACTGACTTTTTGGTCTATGCCCTGTTCGACTCTTAGAGAAGGTGACTGATTTTGATAAAATTTGGTACACTGCACAGTGTAAGTCCCACCTTGAATTGGATTTATAACTCAGTCTGTCATCTTGAATGCAAGTGGTGGCAGATAAACTTGACAAATGGGACTTTGAGCAGATTTCGGTACAGTTTGGGACATGGATCAATGTACCGTTTAATTGAAATGTGTGGAGTCTAAATTTCACAAACCTTAACCCTAACCTTCACCCACCTCAACCTGATTTTCCTTTTTAATGATACTGTTTTCTTCAAAACCTCACATTTGGGGCCAGATTAAAAATGTCTTGGGAAAAGAAAATCAACCTGGAGTTTTAATGGTGGATATTCGGTTATTTTCCCAGAAAGCCCCCCAATATCCCAACCTGACAGGGTTGATGGTGGACATAGGTTTTTTTCCTTTTTTTTTTTAGGGTGGGGGTTGGTGGACATTTGGGTTATTTCTGCTTTTTGGCTATTACTAATAACGCTGCTATAAACATGCAGGTGCAAGTTTTCATGTGGACACATGTTTTCATTTCTCTTGAGCATATACTTAGGAGTGGAATTGTTGGGTCATGTGGTAACACCATGTTTAATCTTTTCCAGTCTGGCAGTTCCTCAAATGAATAGTGCACATTTTTACAGTCCCATCTTCATAGTATGAGGGTTTCAATTTCTCCACGTCCTTGCCAACACTTGTTAGTATCTGGCTTGTTGATTCTAGCAATTCTAGTGGGTGTGAAGTGGCGTCTCGTGTTTTTGATTTCCATTTTCCTAATGACTGAGTGATGCTGAGCATCTTTTCGTGTGCTTATTGGCTGTTTGTATATCTTGTTTAGAGAAATGTCTATTCAGATCCTTTGCCCATTTTTTTTTTTTTTAAACATTTATTTTAAGCTCAAGGGTACATGTGCAGATTTGTTACACAGGTAAACTTGTGTCATGGGGTTTGTTATGCAGATTATTCCATCACTCAGGTATTAAGCCTAGAACCCTTTAGTTGTTTTCTCTGATCCTCTCCCTCCCGCGACCCTCTGATAGACCTCAGTGTGTGATGTTCCCCACTGTGAGGACACAAGGTTTCTTCATGATTCCTGGCAACCAGGCCACATGGAAAGGTTTCAAAATATAGAGTGACAGGGTTGGACTGTTCTCTAACTTTCCCTGAGTGAGTCTAGACCAGCAGCCAGGGATAGATGCAGATAGAAGAAAAGAAATACCAACTTGGGTCAGTGAAATGGAGGCTTTTCTACATGGAAATATCTGTCCCTCCCAGGGGTGTTAACCATCATCCTTTGGCCACGGGAAGCGGTTTGAATGTTGTAGGAAAATTTTAACTCTGATATCTGGGATCACCTCTTAGAAATCTATGACATCCTGTATGAGGTTTCATGTATTTTTGGATTGGAAAAATACTGACAAGTGGTGTTTGAAGAAATATCAGTGCCTCCTTGGTTTTGTTTTGATTTCTGTGTGTCTGTGCTCAGTGCTAGGTGCGTTTGCTAGAGAATTTGCATCGCTGTTCCTCAATGGTTTATTTGTGTTTGCTATCACATAGCAATTGCCAGGTTCCAAAACACTGGAAAAGCCAGTGTCAACACGGAAAGTGAAAAAGGTGAAAATAAAGACTGCAGATTACTTGCTATTTGCAGTGGCAAATTCTGACCTCAGTACCCTAGATATATAGTCTCATGAATGGGCAACCTATCAATTTTTTTTATTTGATCTATTCTTAAAAACACAGCTGTCTTTTGATATCTTAATCCTGTGCTCTCCTTCCCACCCACAGCCTTGTCCCTTGTCTCTCGTTTATAAATTTGTATAACGTGCCTCATTTCTTCCTTTCAATTTGTTTTCTGATAGTAAAAGACATTTTTATTCATTATAGATTTGCAGTCTGCAGAAATATATAAGGAAGAGCCTAGAAATGACCCAGAAGTTCAATATTTAGAAACAAACGATATTAACATTTTAGCGTGTTTCCTTCCAGCTTTATTCCTATGCCTAAATATGCATTGATAAGGAAAAGCTAATTTTGAAAAGCAGTCTTACTCACAGCTTTAGTGCTGAACATTTTCCTTGCCGCTTAATCTCAGTGGTCTGAGAAATTCTTTCCATGGCCCTGCCAAAGCTGGAAAGGGCAAATATCTTCTATTTTGCTCATCTTTTTCCTCCTCCATCTGCTGCAGACACCTCTTTGCCCCAGTATCGCCAGACCCAACTGTTTCCTCATTAGGTCCCTTTGACCATTAGCCTCCCTTTTCCTGCTGCTTAGGCCGCAGGAGTCCGGGACTGGCCTACTTATCTTATGGCCTGCAGTTTTGTGAGTTCACACTTGTAGCTTCTCCCTTCCAGAATGTAGAACTGGACTGTGTTTCTGCTTCTCTGCAGCCGATGGGAGGGAAGACGCTGCTCATGGCAGGGAGTCAGAGCTCTGAAGCTTTAAGTGTCTCCCGGGCTGGCGTTGATCTGCTTAGCCAAAGATTGCTCTTAAGGATTCTAGAAATTCAGCCCGACTTTCCCCCAGCTCTCTGCTCTGTGAGCACAGAACCTCCTTCACCTCCAAGTTGTCGGAAGGAAGTGGTAACTAACATTTACTCAGCATTTGTCCTTTGCATACATTCACTCTTCACAAGGATACATGAAATAGCTATTATTATCCCCATTTTGGAGATGAGAAGGTTGAGGCTTAGAGAGATTAATAAAGTAGCTTGCTCAAGATTACCACACTGGGATTCAAAACCAGGCCTGTGTAGCTACAAAGCCTATATTTTCCACCAAACTCAAAAGTTCTTTTCGGTAGAAAAATAAACTTCAGATCTTTGGTGTGGGCAGTTCTCTGGATAAGACTAAGAGCTGCAAGTGTAGCCAAGGAAAAAGTGTTTACTGATAAGGGCTGTGTAGAACAAATGGAAACAAGAAAAGGCCACCAGCCCCTGAGTTAGCATTAAGGACTCAAAGACTGTCAGGGCTAGAAAGAACCTTAGAGTTGATTTAAGCTGGAGATCCTCAACCCTGGCTGCATAGCAGAACCACCTGAGAAGCTTAAAAATACTACAAATGCCTGGCATACAGGAACCTAGCCAACGATTTTTAGGTGTGAACCCTGGTGTGGGCATTTTTTTATAAAGCTCTTCAGGTGATTCTAATGTGGAACCAACTTTGAGAACCACTGATTTAGGTAAACTCCCTTATTTGGCATTTAAGTAAACTCAGAGCCAATGAGTTAAATGAGGTCCTCAAGGTCACAAAGTTGGTCAGGGAAAGAAGTAGAGTGTAGCTCATGTGCCTTAGTTTAGTGGCTGCCTGGGGTGACTGGAATGAGCTGGAGCTTGAACAAATCGGAAACACATATGCTCTTCTCAAACTCGGGAGGCAAGAGAGATGAAACTTTATTAGTGTCCCTTCCATAAGTAGCACTAATAAGTTTCAGAAGAGAGGCAACCTTAATTCATTCTACTGACTTTTTTTTTTTTTTTTTTTGAGACAGAGTCTTGGTCTTTTGCCCAGGCTAGAGTGTAGTGGCATGATCCGGTCTCACTGCAACTGCAACCTCTGCCTCCCAGGTTCAAACGATTCTCTTGCCTCGGCTTCCTGAGTAGCTGAGACTATAGGCACACACCACCATGCCTGGCCATGTTTAAATTTATTTTTATTTTTTTAAATTTTTCATGGAGATGGAGTTTCATCATGTTGGCCAGGCTGGTCTTGAAGTCCTGACCTCAGGTGGTCCTCCTGCCTCGGCCTCTCAAAGTGCTGGGATTATAGGCATGAGCCACCACGCCCTACCCCTACTGACTTTCCATGTTGCATTTATGAAGGGAGAAGGTTCCTGTCTTCATATCTGACTCAGGGACTCTCCCCTCACCCCCACCTTTTCCTTTTCCTCTTATACTTCTCGGAGGTTTTTCAGGAGATATTTTGTCAGCTCCTTGGAGAAGAGAGTGGGTGGAGGCTAGAGATGGTACAAGTGAAGGATAGGTAGCTACCACCACTCAGACCCTTTGCAAAGCTCTAAGCAACTTGACTGTTTTGTAGGAAGTGTATTGGGGACAGAAAGTTGTGTAAAGCTTGAAGGTGGGATAAAATGGTTTCTGATAGATCAAAGAGGGTCTGTGTATTTCATGTATGGTTTAACATAAGTTATATGAGATATGGGAACCCAAAGGATTATAAATCATTCTACTATAAAGACACATGCACATGTATGTTTATTGCAGCACTGTTTACAATAACAAAGACTTGGAGCCAACCCAAATCTCCATCAATGATAGACTGGATAAAGAAAATGTGGCACATATACTCCATGGAATACTATGCAGCCATAAAAAGAATGAGTTCATGTCCTTTGTGGGGACATAGATGAAGCTGGAAACCAGCGTCCTCAGCAAACTAACACAGGAATGGAAAGTCAAACACCATGTGTTCTTACTTGTAAGTGGGAGTTGAACAATGAGAACACATGGACACATGGAGGGGAACATCACACACCAGGGCCTGTCAGGGGTGAGGAGCAAGGGGAGGGAGAGCATTAGGACAAATACCTAATGCATACGGGGCTTAAAACCTAGATGACGGGTTGATGGGTGCAGCAAACCATCATGGTGCATGTATACCTGTGTAACAAACCTGCGCATTTTGCACATGGATCCCAGAACTTACTCAAAAAAAAAAAAAAAAAAAAAAACCACAAAAAACGGAGGGATGGGAGAAACTGAGAGGAAGATGAAAAGAGAATGGAGTGGGATGTCCTGTGGTCTTATTTCTGCTCTCTGGCTGATGTGTTTAGGAGTCTGGAGCATGTAATTCTCCCTTGTGGCTGGCCTTGGGCCAGAGTGAGATCCAATCTACAGTGAAGCCAGATGCCTTCACCTGGATTGAGTGGAGAGTCAAATTGTCATAGCTTAAGGGTATTGTTCTGAAGCATAGGACTCCCATTCTTAATTTAATACTAATACTCCCATTCTAACTTAATACTATGATCATCCTAATAACAAGGCTTTTCAATTCGAAGTCATTCATCTACTCTTTTACTGTTATTTGTATATGTCTCCCTATGTGTCATGTCTGTCTATGTAAATATATTCTGTCTTGTCTATACACCATTGCTATTATATTTACTACCTATTATTCATCCATTAGGCCAAACCACATGAAAGTGCCCATTTTTGACCATTTCTGATTTAAAATAAATACTAGTAGTTTCATGTGGCTTAATCTAATATATTTATTTCACTTTTTTATAACCTCTGGAAATTTATTTGTAGGAAAAATTTTGTTACCATTTTAAATGGAAAACCAGTATCACTTGCTGTAGATAGACGAATATGTAAAAAAAAAATGTTAAAAGAACACCAAAAAGTTAACATCTTTAGCTAGACGCTGTTGCCTGCTGAAGGCTATTTGCCTGAAGCTTGTTTTTCCTTTGTTAAAAGAGTCTTAAGTCTTGGAAGTTTAATGTAAAGACTTATTATCCCCAAGCCAAGCCTTTCTCTTCGCTGGAATCAGTGATTGAAAAGGAGATAGCACATTACTTACTACTGTGGGAGCCCATCTACTACCCTCCACTTTCTGCTGGTGGAGTCATCTCACACTGCAGGTGACATGGAGCCATAGGATGTGATCGTGACTTGCCAAGCCCCTGATAACTCATGGGGGTTGGCGGGCACGAAAGTCTTGGCTGCCTTTCTTCATTGTGACTTAGTCAAATGTGTTGATGGGGCAGTTGTGCCTTCTTGAATAATTATGCAACAGCAAATATGCCAAAATTCTTCTTGCTGCATTTATAGCTACAGCTTTGCAGGGTGTTAAAAAAGCATGGCACGCTCCCAGCTCTCATGTTTTTAAAAAGTGAATGAGTTTGATGTTTTATATTTCTTTCTCTGTGTGACCCTGAGCATTTTTTTTTTTTTCTGTTCCCTCTGAGCTTCAATTTTCTCATGTAGAAATTGGGGATTATACTGCTTCTCTTAACTACTTCATAGGGTTATAATAAGGACAAATGAGACAGTGATTGGAAAGTGCATTTAGGATGTAAAGCATTGTTATTATTCTAATTCAAATTAATTTACTTGTAACCTCCATGTCTCGGATGCCATTCCCCCAACTCCTTGGCCTTATCAGTGAAAATGATCTGAGAAAATGTTTCCTTATCCCTCATCAAGCAGCTATTCTCACAGTTTGAACATGAGGTGGGAAGCTGTGAGACTAGTTTTAAAAAATAATTTTGATGGCTTTTTAGCTACGTGAGAGTGATGTACATGTTTAATTAAAACACTGACCAAACAGAAATACACAAAAAGAAGGAGGTGACCATTTTCCACGTTCTCACCCTGCTCTTCCAGTCTTTTTTCTCCAGTAATGCTGATCTCAAATTTGCTGATATCTTTAAATTCAGTGGCCTTGGGAAGAGATAATTAGTGGGCCCGGGCTTCAGTCCCCTTCTGAAATGGTGGCTGTCAGAGCCAGATGGGGTGCTCGTGGGAGGTTGGAGACACGGCAGAGTGAGCCTTGGGATCTCTGACTTGTTTCCATTCCATTGTCAGGAGACTCTGTGTGTCTGCTCATTTCAAAGGAGAGAATAAAATGGTTTGAAAGAAACTGAGTTAACAGTTAACACAAGAAAATTGCCATCTCCCTCCCATTCACTCTCCGTTTCTTCCGCGTCTCCTGGTGGATGTGTCTCTTAGTTTTTGTCCCGAGGAAAGTCCTGTGTTTCATGCATGCTAGGTTTCAACTACCTCCCTTTAGCATAGCGCTTAAGAAATTAATTAAAATATTAATCAGTTTATTGCGCAGCCCATTGGAAACAGGCCATTTAAAGGTCTTTTTCATATGTTGTGTGGTATAAGTTATATGTACAAATGTATAGAATAATATATTGCTATTTTAAAAGTCCTCATTCAGGGAATGTGCTCTAAAATTATGAAGTCCACCTTGAAGAGAGAACCCCCCAAATATGATACCATTATAGCTGGAATCTTAGTTACCCAGCTTCAGACAAGGATCTATGGAAAATAGAAAACGATAAGTGATATCAGGGGAAAGGGGAGATAGTTTTTTTTTTAATGTTTTAAATTTGCATGCAGGTTACCATGACTACAAAATATCTTTATCACTTATTGAAAGTATCTGTTAACCTTCTGCGACTGTCCCATCCACAGCTATATTTCACGATTGCTGCCCTAAAATTGTATAGTACTTCAAAATTGCTCCTTTACCAGATTGCTGAGTCTGAGTTGAAGGAGTCCAGTTTTGATGCAAATAGAGTTCAGAATTCATTCCTTCTTACTGTAGTTTTCAGTTCACATTTGACCCAGTTGGTTAAGACGATTCACGTCTCACATCTTAACATACAGCAAAGCACTGAGGTTTCTGTGACTTGAGAGTGAATTAGATCTCAGTCATTTTGGCAAGTTGTAGGAAGATATTTTTAGAAAACCTTACTTATATAATGTTGATATCTTTTCCTTTCTCTCTTCATGTAGCAACCATAGGTTAGTGTACAGATAAAGGGTGTGTTGGATAGCGATGATATTGTGTCCTTCAAATAAAAGGTCGGATTTCCTAGCTGCACCCTGGGAGGGACTGGCATATGATTGCAGCGATTGTCCCTGTTTATTGGAGTGTTTTACAATTTCTGGTAACACTGTCTTGTTACAAAGCACCACCTACCTCATCAAGCACTAAAGGAGCTTGAAAATGGGCAGGTTTGCCTTATTATTATTATTTTTTCTCTAGCAACAAAGAAACAACAACAATATGTTCATTAAGGCAGCAGTTTAGATAGTAATGCATGCCCACTCCATAAGAATGTTTATAGAAATTAACTTCTATTTCTAAGCAGGCAAAAAAGAAAAAGACATTTTTAGGCATTTTAAGATGTCCCTGATATCTTCCCACTGTTCCTCCTAAACTACTTATTATTATTTGCATTAATTTGGAATGACTGTCATTTTTCATAATTGCAATCAGGGTAGCTTAGCTTAGTTAACCAGATTCTTCACATATCAGAGCTCATTGCAAAGCCCATTTCATTCGGAATTTTCTAGTGTGTGAGCCCATTGTACTTAAACTTTTAAATAATGCCTTTTAAGTCAAGATGGGTGTTGAGGATCAGAACTTTTCTTTCTGTGTCTGCTCTTTCAACCTTGATTCTAGACTAAACAATATAGTTCTTGGGAATAATTTGGCCTAGTTATGGCTATTAAGTATACATATCTCTGATGGCGGAAATGCAGGGTTAGCGTCTTCCCCTGTGATTTTCCTGAGGAGTCCCTTCCCCCATTTCTTCCTGGGGTGCCCACTTTTCCTTACACAGTGGTGGTTGCTCACCCTTAGGCTCCTACTAGTGATTACGAATCATTAACCCAAATGCTTCTCTTGACAGCAATTGCTTTTCAAAAGGAGGAAAGTCACATTTGAACAATTTTATCCATTATGATCTATTTTGAACGTACACACCAGAAGAGAGCAGGAGTTTAAAAACACACAGCTTTGTGTTTTTTCCACAAGCGTGTACATAAAATAATACTGAAGTCACTTATTTCTCCCTTCATAAATGTCCCTGGAAGGAGTCTCAGCATAGCTGTCACCTTGCAAGCATCATCAGATTTGGAAGTTGCAGAAAAGGGTGGAAAATACTTGTTTCTCTTTCAGAGAACAAAGTCCTCTCTATGGCGTTGTATCAGTGGGAACCTCTAAGAAGAGCCGCCTGTGTTAGGTTTTGTTGGTTTCTAATTCATTACAATGGGGGTGTTGACGGAAAACAGCATCAGAATTTAGGTCTTGGGGAGAGCAGTATAGAAAACTTTGAACGAGGCTCAAGTTTTTTGAGTAGCATCTGTTTGGGTAGGCATGGACTTTGGAACGTCCAAAACCTTTTATGCTACTAGTTTAATTGGTATGAGTTGTGTGTCACCCAGTTCTCTTGAAACAGAGGAAAAAATACTTATTGTTTGTTGTATTGTGGGGAGGTTTAATATAGAAGATAGAGGAAGTGAAACAGACAGCAAGCTTCTTTTCTTTGCTAGATCACTGGTAGTTGAGTCAAATATAGTAGGAAAAAAGTCACCAATCAATTCTTTCCAGAATAGAAAGGCTTCAGGTAAATTTCAGCTCCCACATAAATTGCACAAAGTCAATAAAAATTGGCCTAATCATTTCAATAAACATGACATGACTTCTTTTCTCATTAAAGATTTAAGGAGCAAGCTACATAAACGATAACTCTCTTCAGTGAATGAAATGGAATAAAATTTGTGAAAAGCACATTTTGGCTGGCTCTGGGAAGGAGATGATGGTGTTTTGGTTTAAGTGCCAAAGAATCATATTTTTGACTTAATATTTTGATGGCGTGCATTTCAACTCTTGGCTAGGTAATTTCTGACTGATGATTCTTTCAGGCTGGTTCAAGCCTGGTGGTTTTCATCCAGTAGGCCAGAGAGTGAGGGAATGTTTAGCTCCTTGCTTTCCCTTACTTCCTCTCCACAAGTTGATGATTAGGAGAAAAGCCAAAACTGGAAGCCTAGCATACTAAGTGATCTGGCTGTTCTAAAATTTTCATTGTATATTCTCCAGTTTTGAAGCTGTCAAGTATTATCTGTCAATCATCTGCATATAGCTTGTTAAGATTACAGAGTCGTGAATGTGCATAGGAGGCTGACTAAATCCTGTGATTAGCAACAAAATGTATAAGAAGAAAAGTTGAAGCATATATTAAAAAAAAAAACTATTGCTAATAAAGACCTCAGTGTTTACTTATGAAAAAATAGAAAATATGTGATTGGGAAAAAAGGCATTTTGGAGAATACAGCCCAATTGGAATTTATCTGATGTACATTTAATAATCTAATAACAATACGGCTGCACCTGTGATGCTTAAGAACAAGAGGGATTATTAGATTTGTGCATGGAAGGTAAAATTACTGCGAAGAATTGCTTTGGGGAATATACAAGATGCAGGAAATGAAATGAAATAAAATAAATACAGGGGCAGATGACTGGTTTCTGTATCTTGCTGGGTAGATTTAATTCATTGCTAACTTAGCGCTGAGGTATGAATTACTCAATCATTGCCATTGTTTCCATTTTGGACTTTTCCTCTTAAATACAAATTCATTAGAAAAGAAGAAAATGTCACCGGGCAGAGAATACATTTGTGATTTTGAATGTTAACTTTTTACAATCAGCTGTACAATATTGAGAAATCTTGGGAACATTTTTTTTTTTTTTTTTTTTTTTGAGACGGAGTCTCGCTCTGTCGCCCAGGCTGGAGTGCAGTGGCCGGATCTCAGCTCACTGCAAGCTCCGCCTCCTGGGTTTACGCCATTCTCCTGCCTCAGCCTCCCGAGTAGCTGGGACTACAGGCGCCTGCCACCTCGCCCGGCTAAGTTTTTGTATTTTTAGTAGAGACAGGGTTTCACTGTGTTAGCCAGGATGGTCTCGATCTCCTGACCTCGTGATCCGCCCGTCTCGGCCTCCCAAAGTGCTGGGATTACAGGCTTGAGCCACCGCGCCCGGCCTGGGAACATATTTTTAAATAACTTGGAAAGTTTTTTTTTCCCCCTTTATTTTCATGGTAGGCTTTATGGTCTTTCAAAGTCCCATTGCAACTTGAAATCAATCAATTAATTTTTCTTTGTTTTTTCAATGTCATCTCTGCATTAGCTTGTTATGGTAGAATCTGCAGGGAGTACTGAGAAAGGCCAGGGTTTCTGACTCAAACAGATCTGGTTCACATCCTATATTTAGCATGTGGTAGAAGTGTTGCGCTGGGTAAGTTATGAAAGGCACCTTCTCTGTGCCTTAGTCTCCTTGTATATATGGGTATATGGTGAGGGTTAGTAATAATTCACTCATCTGCTATTTATTGAGTATTGACACGTGTCAAGCACCATGCCAGATGCTGTGATATAATTCAATCATGATAGTAACTGTAGCTAACATTTATTGAGAGCTTACTAGCTGTTGGGTATTTTTTCATTTCATGTACAATGTCTAATTCAACCTTTACAACTCTCTAATGCATACATGTATATGGGTCTACATGTATATGGGTCCACACATATTCACATATATATGTATATTCACACAGAAATACATAAACAAATAATCACATAGCAGAAGTGTAATTATTTGCTCTCAGGAAAGCTCAGTTTCCTCATCAGAGGTAAGTCTAAACGTTTTCTTTGGTTTTTCTTTATTCTTTCTTATTATACTTGGAAAAAAGGCTTGACTATTACTAACCTGAGGAACTAGAGAAAAACCACGTAAGAACATGATGTCATGGTGTGGGGGAGAAGTGTAAGACCTTTGCCTTTTGCAAGATTGGAGGTGGGTCCAGGGGCAACCTCCCTGGACGCAGCTTGACAGGAAGATAAGGTTTCAGTGCTTGCACTTTTAAACGTAGCACTTTGTGTGTGCACCTCATTTCTGCTAGGGATTTTCCCATCCGAAATGTCGTACAAACCAAAGTTTGCCATGTATTAATTCTTAGAGAAAAGGGTTGGCGTCATTGCCCACAGAAAATCCCTTTATATGGTTTGAATGTCTTTATTATGAATAAGCCCCAAGCACCTTAACTGAAAACACTTTAGAGTCATCGGAATGGCTGGCTTCTCTTTCCATTCCTGTGAGCTAGGAACGCTGGATCATCCACTGTGGATACTTGCTAGCTGTTGATTTTGCATTTGTGGCAGTTGTTAAAAGGGGTGGACTTATTTGGGTGATTTTGGGCAAGCTTAATCTCATAAGAAAATCTTTAGCCAAGTCAGGTTTTTAATCGCTATGTTAGTCATCCTACTGATTACATAAGAAACACTGTAGGAGCATTTCAAATGCCATCAGCTCTTGGCAGTGGAATGACAATGAGGATGAAGTATTAAAAACTAGGTACTCATAAAGACAGTCATGGAGAGGGGCCTACAACTCCCCGCTCCTGAATATGCCTTGACATTAATTCTGCTCCTTATAAGAGAACTCACTGGAAGAAAGGCATAATTTGAATTAATTATTTGCACATATGGTATGTTCCTGATGTCAACTAATGCTACATTAAGGACAGACATGCTGGGCACCCATTAAATAAATCAAGTAAATATTTGTATTGTTTATGATAAACTGATTCCTTCTGTGGGCATTTTCTGTGCCTTTGTAAACATTCCTGTAGTAGGCAGAGTTTGTTTGTTAGTGCTTTATACCAAGCTTAACTGTGACAAAGAGTGCTGTTTAAATTCCAAATCCGACAAAGAAACCTTACACCCACTGTGTTTTTTGGAGCTAAGTGAATATTTAGTAACACTTTAATATAATAGCTGGATCATTATGGTATATTACCGAACTGAATGCTATGTTAATAACATTAATCACATGGATTCATTCTCATCCTAGACTGAATGTTATAAGTACTTCTATATGATTTCCACTATAATTCAATAGTAATTAGTGACACAATTACTTCAAGCTGGCACCAAATATTTATATTGAGCCAACATGAGTGTTAGATCTCGACATATAAGTGAGCCTGGTCTCTGAATAAACGATTGAGGCTTAGGTAAGTTAGCCCAGTTTTTCTCTGATGAAATGTGTTCTATAACTGGAACAAATACAGTGTTTATAAGTGCTCCGAATACATGAATGAGGTTGACTTTTCACACTATTCACTGAGGGTCACATTGATATAGGGAAATATGAAAAGGAATAATCTCTGGACACATTTTCCTGTGAAGAATCCCATGTTGGAGAAGAGACTGAAGTGAGTGCAAGAGAAGGACATCAAGTTGGGGAATTGCCTTAGGATCTGTCCTTGAAGTCGTCTAAATATAAATTCCTAATAATTGTTAAGTTCTTACGATTTTTCTGTTTCAGTGAGTTGTAGGAAATCTTGTTGCCTCTTGCATGCTTGATATTTGAAAGGAGCTTCTGAATGTTCTTGAATGCCTCTCCTGTCTCATGAAAGGAAGGTTTTCATATGCTGTTTGTCCTTCTGTCTAAATTCAAGTGTGGAAGTGAGTGGTGGTGCTTAACCGGGATTCTTGCAAACTGGGAAGAAACTGTCTGATGATGTCAGCTAATGGAGATTAGTAGAACTCTTTGGAGGACCAGACTTGCAAACAACCTCTAGACATTTCTTGAAAAGTTAGAGGTAAATATCTGATTCACTTTCTGAAAGTGGGGAGAGAAGGCCAATAAATACTTCTATTTACTGCAAGGCAATGTGGCTTGTCATCGGCTCCTTCTTGGCTGTGGAACTTAGTTTTTGGAGGAAAAAGATTTAGTCCTTTGATGCCCCCTACATCCTACCTTAGAAAAAACCAAACCAAGCCAAAACAAAAATAAAAAACCTTAAAAGCATTTACTTCTCTTATCCTAAGTGCAGATTTCTGAATCTGAACTCTTAATACATCCATCCATCCATCCATCCATCCAGTCACGTGTTCAAGAAGCTCATATTTGATTGCCTGCTAGGCCTCAGAAATTGTGCTCAATACTGGAATTGATGCAGGAATCTGGAACCTCTATTTTAGGGCAGCAAAATGGGGTGGTGAGAGACATACATTCAGAAAAAGAAAGATGATCACAGCCCGTATCTGAAGTGGGTGAACTTCTGAAAGGCAGGCACTGGGAATGAACCCATGACTACAGTCTCTTTGTAACAGGATACCAGGGACAATAATGTGAAGAATATTCAGATAAATGGCGACGCTGAATGAATATAAGTTTTGCATAGGACTTTGTCTTGCTCTTCTTAAGGTTTTATTTCGATAGAAAAACCCTGAGAATATCAGTACTGGGCTAAAGTCCAGTTTATCTTTTTGTCTTTATTTCCCGTAGGGGAAACTCTTTCAGACAATGGATTTGTATTTGAGGAGACTGTTTAGGTTAGGGAAGGAATCAGACTCTATGTTTCTCCTGCCTGGAGCCTCTACGGCTGTCTTCACTTTCCAGATGTCAGAACAAGCTTTCTCTAGCTGATCATGCAAGCTTTACCCGCTCAACAATAGAAAGTGGACATTGTAATGTGGGATACTAATGCCACTGTTTTCTTTGTGTTGAGGCCCTGAATATAAATTTCTCTGGTCTTCACCTGGATATCTTGCCTTTAAAAATAACACTAGATTTTTCCCTTTGAGTTTTAGATTTGGATTTTTTTTAAGCTAAAAAGCTAAAATGGAGGCATTCCAACAGTGGATTATCAAATTCAGGGTGTTACATACACATCCCATCTATAGAAAAGGATATATAAAGCAATGTGGCTTGAGAGAGAGAAAAAGAGGCAGAGACAGAGTCAAAGAGAAGGATAGAGAGAGTGAATCGGCCTCTCTTAGGGGAATGTTCATGAAATTCTTGCCAATGCTGCCTTTGAAATAAAACAAAATCTTCGTTTCAGGTCTCGTTGGCTATATTGTTATAGGAACTTTGCAGTTTGACTCTAAGAGGTAAACTGGGGAGTTGTAGGTTCTCACTGAATCTGTGATGTGCTTTCTCATCTATGCTGCTTTCCTGCTTGTCATTTGAATCAGATGATGGTGTCTTTCCCCTTTCCCTGTGCAGTCTTTGAGATCTGGCTCCTGCTACACCTCTCACCCTGTCCTCTGCTGGCTCCTTCTTCCTTCTTGTCCCTCCCCTCTGCTGTTGCCACATTTCCTTCTTGTCCCAGCCACACTGGAGCAAGTGGTCACCTGAATGCCTTATGCAAGCCCTTGCCTCGTTATCTCTCACCTGCCTGCAACCCCTGCCTTCTCGTAATCCACCAGGAGCTAGTGCAAGGGGCACCTCCTTGTGAATTCCGTTCTGTGCCTAAATGAGGACTAGCTAATATTTCACTGAATTCTTACCATGAACTAGACACTGCACTCGATGCTCCTTGTCTATATTTAAGCTATATATATGGTACAAATCTATATGTTCATATTTAAGCCACATCATATAGATGAGCAAAACTATGCTATAGCTTATGCTATATCTAAGCATTGCACTACCTATGGGTTAGATACTATTCTTCTTATTCCTCTTTTAGAGATGAAAAGAAAATACTGAGCTCTCAGGCAGAATCAGGCACTGCCCCTGCCACACCTCAACTGCTGTGCATTTGCTTTCTCCCAGCACTTCATTGCTTCAACAGATGTACTGAACATCTTTGATGAGCCAGGTACTGTTCTAAGTGCCTGGCAAACAGTGGTGGTTCACACTATGGCCTGTCATGGGGCTCCTTTTTTAGGCAGAGAGGCAGACAACACACGAACACATATAATATGCCAAGCAGTGATGGTGATGAAGGTTGAAAAGATAAATAAGCAGAATGAAGGACGGGATGAGGGAGTGGTGCTGTCTGGGCAGCCTCTGCTTAGATGGGAGGGGCTTGTGGCTGGTGCAGAGTGAAGGATGAGAGTTCCAAGGAATGATGAGGTTAGGGAAAGGAGCCATAGTGTGGAGTCTGGATTTTATTCTGCAGTCATAAAATGGTTGAGTGAGAAGTGAAATAATTTGATATATGTTTTTAAAACCACATTTCCCCAGTTTTATGGAAAATGGACCATGGTGGGCTATGGGTGGTGGCAGGGAGCCATTTAGGAGCCTTTTGCTCCAATCCAGGTGAGAGTTGATGTGGCTGAAAAGAGTGGCAGCTATAGAGGTGGTGAGGAGTTGTGAGATTCTGGATATATTTCAACATTGAGCCAGTGATGTATCTTCATGGATTGTGTGTGGACTGTGTGAGCAAAAGAAGCAAAAAAGTGGCCCAATCCACAGAGAGACTGGATTTACCTTCTACTCAGATGGGAGGTGCAGGTCTTGAGGGATGTATTAGTTTCCTCGGGCTGCTGTAACAAGTTGCCACAAACTTGAATGGCTTAAAACCACAGAAATGTATTGTCTCAGTTCTAGAGGCTGAGACCTGTTCCAACTAAAGTATTGGCAGGGTCATTTTCTATGAAAATTCCAGGGAAGAATTCATTTTTGCTCTTCTAGTGGCTGCAATCTTTGGTGTTCCTTGGCTTGTAGACGAATCCTTCCAATTTTTGCTTCCATGGTCACTTGGTGTTCTCCTGTATCTGTATCCAAATCTCCCTCTTCTGATAAGGACACCAGTCATTAGATTAGGGTCCATCCTGAACCAGTATGACCGCATCTTTACTTGATTCTATCTGCAAAGACACTATTTCCAAATAAGGCCCCATTCATACGTATTGGGGAGTAGGACTTGAACATATCTTTTTGGGGGGACACAGTGGGGATCAATAATTTGGTGATTTAGGTTACATTTAAGATACCATTAGATATCCAGGAAGAGATGGCACATGGGCAGTTGGACATGGGGTGTGGAGTTCAGGGCAGGGAACGAGCTAAGGATGTAAATGGTGGAGGCATCTGTATAGAGATGGCAGTCAAGCCACAGGAGCAAGTGGGATCTCTAGAGGAGTGTGTATGTTCTGAAGAGAAGAAGTGTAAGGACTGAGCCTGGGATACTCTAGTGTTTAGAGGTCAGGAGAGGAAGAGGAAGAGGATCTGGATGGAAGTTATTTGATTTTGTGTATCTCTTTCTCACTAGGCTCTAAGCTCCCAGAGATCAGCACCCATTGTTCTATTCCCAGTCCTCAGCATTGACATTGGCATAGAGAGACTCTCCACACGTGATTCTAAATAAAGGCAGTGAGCTTTCTCTAAGTTTTAAACCATAAATAAAGGTATAGCATCAGTGGCAAGTCAATACCAACAGAAATGGGAGTGCTGGCCTGTATGTAGCCAGCCTGAAGTGTTTGCGATCACCCCTGCTGGTCTGTGCTGTCCTGCTGGTATAGGAGAAACACATAGGAGGGAAAATGGGTGTGGAACATGAGGGAAATGTCTCTGCTTTGTGGAGCTAGTTCACACAGCCTGCCTGCTAGAAAAGGCCATGCCACGCTCAGGCTTCACTGGCCAAAGTTCCACATCAGGGCAGGGGAGGTCATCTTCACATGTGCAGTGACCTGGCCACACCTGGCGGACCTCAGTTCTGAGAAATTGGGAACTGGGGTGGAGGTTTTCCACAAGCCATGGGCGGTGTAGCAAAGGATTTGGAGGTCAATGCGTTCCTAGTGACCATGTAAGACCGTGTGAAAAGACTTAGGAGCACCATCTTTGAATATTTACAGTTTTATCAAGGGAAAGAGATAAGACTAGTTTTGGATTTTGGAAGGCAAACCTAAGAATACTGGGTAGAAGTGATACTGAGGACATTTAAATGTAGCATAAGAACTTGGGTTAATACAGAGCACTGTGGGTAAGAGAGTTAAAAAGTAGTGTTTAGGAGCATGGGCTGGGGCCAGAACACCTGGGTCTGAATCGGGCCCTCTGCCATTTTCTGTGTGCCCTTCACAAGTTACTTATCCTCCCATTACCTCAATTATCACATCTATAAAATGGGGATAATGACAGTACGTAATTCAGAGGGTTATTTTAAAGATTAAATAAATTAGTATTTAAAAATCTTGGAATAGTACCTGGCACATGCAACTACTATTTGCTATACAAAAAGAGCTTAGACTTTGGGGTCAGAGGGACCTAACTTTCAGTTATGAATCTGCCACATACTAACTGCATGACCTTGAACAGGTTACCAACCTCAGTTTCCTCATCTGTAAAATGGAGATAATAACACCTGCTTGAAAGGGCTGTTGTGAGGGTTAGTGGAGTAATATGTACAATATCCCTGGAACATCACCTGATACATTGTGGACGCTCCTAAGTGTTAGCTCTTTTCTAACAGGAAGGACTCAACCTTAAGCAACAGTATATTAGTCTGTTTTCACCCTGCTGATGAAGACATATCTGAGACTGGGTAATTTATAAAGAAAAAGAGGTTTAATGAACTCACAGTTCCATGTGACTGGGGAAGCCTCACAGTCATGGTGGAAGACAAAAGACATGTCTTACATGGCGGCAGACAAGACAGAAAATGAGAACCAAGCAAAAGGGATTTCCCCTTATAAAACCATCAGATCTCATGAGACTTATTCACTACTATGAGAACAGTATGGGGGAACTGCCCCCATGATTCAATTATCTCCCACTGGGTCTCTCCCACAATGTGTGGGAATTATGGGAGCTACAGTTCGAGATGAGATTTGGGTAGGGACACAGCAAAACCATATCGAACAGGCATGATGGCCATCTATCAAGAATGTAGTTGAAGTAAGGTCAGAGTAATTGCCTTGTAGAGCCTTCAACCCAGACTATTTTAGCAAGTGAAGCTGCTGGAAGCAAAACAGGCAGGAAAAAGTATAACAAAAATATAGAAGAGTCTAATTCCAATGTATTATTTGAATGCATTGATTAAATATTATGCCAGATAAAGGAAGACAAAGAGATAGTATAATCTGGGGGGTAAAAGTGTGTATTTTGGCATTAGCCAGCCTGGGTTTGGCTCTAGCTGTGCCATTTGTTGGTCATCTGGCCTTGGACAAGTACTGTGTGTGACCTCCCCCAGAAGCTGACCCTAAGTCAGCTTAGACTTGAGTTGCAGTTATTTATTTGGGTGCAAATTTATTTGGATTTTCCCAGGGTAGTGTCTTGCGGGAGACAGTAAGGAAACCAGTGTAAAGTGTGTTGATGAGCAAGTTCCTGCTGTGGCACCTGAACACTGAGGCTGGGAACCTCTGGATGATGGTGCAGACCTGTCTCAGCATCGTCCCGTACAAGAGAAGAAGCTCTAGTATTTCCCAACTCCCATTAGTTATCTGAGGGCTGTTCCCAGGATGGGGAATATTAATTCCTTTGCACTTCCATAGTTCCCTTATCTCAGGCAAAGAGTCTCTTAGCTTTCAGAAGAAGCTAAGTATGCTAACCCCAGAGTATGGAGGGGAATTGGGTGGGCACTAATAATATCTGCTAAGACGGTCATTTGAACTCTAAATCTCAGTTTTCTCCTCCATCAAATAGGAATAATATATTGTATATTTTATAACTCTCTGTAGAGATTAAGGGAGAGAATGAATATACAATGTTTAGCTTAGACTGCTTGGCCTGTGTAAAGCCAGCCAGAGTAGCTAGTACTGTGATAAAAGAGGATGGTATGAACAAGGAGACTGTGCCTTCCAAAGGACAGGGCCCGGAGACACTGCTCAGGAAATAAATTATTAGAGGGAGTTTGTGTCCATTTAATTTGCTTGGAGAAGTGCCCGTAATAGAATCTTATACACTTGGTCACTTAAAAGAATTATGTGTGGCCGACACATTGAAGTCACATTTATTCACTTGGACAGAGGGTTCATCTTGAGTATACAGCCTGTAATTTACTTACAGGTGTATATAGTGGGATAACTCAGGTTAATGTCCGTGAACAGAGACCAACAATTAGCAAGTTAATTAGGGTCCTGATTTTAGTAGCGAAGGATAATCATTTATTAGCTGAGGTCAGACCCTGGGCCTTCCCGTGAAGTGACTGTCTATGAAAATATTGACTGAGAGGGAATCCCTGTAGCTTCCCCTGTGCAATTCACACACGCTTGGTAAACTCGTTATCTCTCTCTCTCTCTCTCTTTTTTTTTTTTTGTTTGAGACGGAGTCTTGTTCTGTTGCCCAGGCTGGAGTACAGTGGCGCAATCTCAGCTCACTGCAACCTCCACCTCCTGGGTTCAAGCGATTCTCCTGTCTCAGCCTCCTGAGTAGCCGGGATTACAGGCACGCACCACCACGCCTGGCTAATTTTTATATTTTTAGTAGAGACAGGGTTTCTCCATGTTGGCCAGGCTGGTCTTGAACTCCTGACCTCAGGTGATCTGCCCGTCTTGGCCTCCCAAAGTGCTGGGATTACAGGCATGATCCAACATGCCCGGCCGTAAACTCATGATCTCTTATATCGATAGGCATGAGGACTACAAGAAGTTTAGGAGGCTTGGCTTCAGCTAGCCTGTTTTAAGTTGATGGCAAAATATAAATGGGATTCCAATATAACAATAAAAATACCAGTCCTTCCTCCCCCTTGCACTTCCACGTTCTTTTGTGTGGTTCTTCTGTGTGTCACTCTGCGGGTGTGTGACTGGTGTGTGCTGGCATGTTGCTCTTTTCCAGCCAATAATCTCAGATACATTAACATGGTCATTTCAATCCAGGCATTTGTTGAAACAATAACAACAATGGAGTGTCTCATTGTGCCTCGGGGCTAAAAAGCATTAGAAAGTGGTAAGCTTTTCTTCTTTCTCGTTTTTTTCACAGTGACAGCCATTGACCCACACCTGGGATTTTGTAGAAGGGGCTGGAGATTATAAATCCAATTTACAGAAGGGGAGAGGGCATGAATTGAAGAGGCATCTTGCAATACAAGAAGATATGAGCGGCAGCTCCCCTTCTTGACAATAAAAGGCATGGAGTTTCTTGTGTCTGTTTTGTCTTTTCTCTCCAGCCACTCTTGCCTTTTTCTTTTTTTTCCTGGCACTGCTGCCTGCTTAGCTCGGTTTGAAAGTTGCTTAGCATGTCCCTTGACTAATAAGGTGGATGCTTGGCCATGCCTCATAAGCTATAGAAAGGATGATGGACAAGGCTTTTAAAATCTGTTTGGTTCCTGTTTCCTACTCCATCAGTCATGAATTCTGAGTGAGTTGTTTCTGTTTGTAAAATAGGAGAGAGATAATGTCATGACAAATATAGCTTTGGTAAGTCCCTTCAACTTTCTGATGGAAGCTGACCCTGGGCTTTGAAAACATTCCCTGGCCTCTCTTACCTAGGGGCAGATCGCCTAAACAAATTTTTTTCCATTTTGGTTTAAGCTGAATTGGCAAAAAGAAAGGCTGAATGGTCAAAGTCCAAGCCAACGACAAAAGGGTGGTTTTTTTTGTTTTGTTTTGTTTTTTTTGACAGAGTCTTGCTCTGTTGCCCAGGCTGGAGTGCAGTGGTGCCATCTCAGCTCACTGCAAGCTCTGTCTCCTGGGTTCATGCCATTCTCCCGCCTCAGCCTCCCAAGTAGCTGGGACTACAGGCACCCGCCACCACGCCCGGCTAATTTTTTTGTATTTTTAGTAGAGACGGGGTTTCACTGTGTTAGCCAGGATGATCTGGATCTCCTGACCTCATGATCCACTGGCGTCAGCCTCCCAAAGTGCTGGGATTACAGGCGTGAGCTACCCTGCCCGGCCAAAAGGGCGGTTTTAAATGATAATATTATGTCTCAGCTGTTTTGTCTTAATGCTATCTTGGTAAACCCAATTTTAGTGAGTAAAAGAAAACTAAATGATAGAACTAGTCCAAAAATCATTTTCCATGGCTTCCAGGTTCCAGCATTCTGGGTGTAAATTGGTGAACATTTATGAATTGTTAATGTTCAACAAGTGCTCTTGTGTGGTAGTCAGAATAATGCCCACCCCCTACTTCCTAAAATGGTCTCAGTTCTGATCCCTAGAGCCTGGGAATGTTACCTTACATGGCAGAAGAGACTTTGTAGATATGATTAAGATTACAGACCTTATGAGATGTGGAGATTATCTTGGATTATCCTGGTGGGCCCAATGTAATCACATGAGTCCTTAAAATTGGAGCGTATTTCTTAGCTGTGGCTAGAGAGAGGGCAGCATGAGAAGGATCTGATGCCCCATTGCTGGTTCTGAGGTGTAGGAGGCTGTGTGCAAGGAACTGAATTCCTTGAGTGAGTGAAGGACCACTCCTCCCTTAAAGCCTCCAGGAAGGATCAGTCCTGCCTTGATAGGAAGCTGGCGAGACCGCGGCAGACTTCTGACCTACAGAGCTGTAAGAAAATAAATGTGTACTGGTATAAGGCCACAAAGTTTGTGATAATTTGTTCCAGGGGCAAGAGCAAACCAATGCATTGCAGTTTCTCTGGTCCAAAGTTTTCCTAATGCTAAAGTGATTTCCGAACCTAGTGTGTGTACCCTGCAGGCAGGAAGGGCTCAGTCATTTCCTATCAAAATCAAAAGCTCTGACTCTGATGTGTTTAAAAGAATTCCCACCTGTGATACTGGGTTGCCAGAATGTCAGAAGACTTGGATGATGGAGAACCAAGAAGAAATTAATGAATATTAATGGTGCCTCCTTGTGTTCCTGAGTCTGTGCTGGATATTAATGATCTTGCTTAACTCTCACAACAATCTGCAGGGAAGATATTATATTTTACAGACGGGAAACAGAATAAGAATATGTTCTTTCTCTTATGACCCTTCTTGCATCCTTCTTTAGCAAGCCGTAGGAGTTGGGAAATCTGAAGTTTAGTGGCCGAGTCTTCCACTATAGTAAACAAGAAAATAGAATCCCTTGCCAGTCTCGCCTTAATGTTTCTTCAGTTGATAAAACATTGATGAAGATGGAGAACATTGTCCCTGTCTTTTTATTTTTTTTTTTTAAACCCACAGAGGGAGGGCGGGGGACCCAGACGAAACGGCTCATCTCTCAATCTCCACTTCAGTTCCCTTCTATGCTCGGCTTCCCTGATTACTAATCAGCAATGCTTTGTGGCTTGCAGAATAAGCACCTAGTTTGTTAGTAAAGGAATCAGGTTGGTATTTAAGACGAAAGAGGATTTGAAAAAAAAAAAAAAAGATTGATTATTTAAAAGGGTCACTTGGGACTGGCTTTGCAGATTCTACTGCATTAAGCCAGATTTTGGTTCGATTGCTGGCAATGCTGGTCAGATCAGATAGATGCAGCATGTCCCTGAAATCCCAGGATCCTCCGCCCGCCATTCAATAGTCCCGCATGTCACCCAGAGAGAACGTTGGCGGTGATCAGCTAATGAACTCCAGCCCCCTCCCGTGCCACGGGAGAGAGATGGGCTTCTTTGAATTCAGCTGTAATACTTACTGGTAGGGAACTCCAGACAGGATTTGTTTAATAGGCGGTTTTAAAGCACTCCCTCCACAGCATTAAGTTCAATGAGAGCAGGGAAGAAGCATATAAAATGCTACCTGCTTCTAAGGAGCCTCTAGTCTAGCGAGAGAGGAGGCTGATAACAAACACCAGCAGGTTTTGGTAAACAATAGTTCTGTGCTCCACAAGAAGGGAGGAAACTGAAAGATCGCCTGGGCACATGCCAAGGTTGGGGCAGGCAGTGGGACGTTTGGGGTCATAAGTTTGCTTATGACTTGGTTTGGAGAATGCCTGAAGCAGCCCCAGCTTCCTTTCCAGCTTTTGAACCAAGTCCTTAGACCTTGGCCAGGCCTTTGTTGCTGGGCCTCAATGTTAAGGTCCCCATGGCCAGTTGCATCCCATCCCTGAGATGTGGGGATGAACCGGGCACCATTCTCTGGGCACCCTCACCTATGGGATGTTGAATGACAGCTAGCTCATTAGCTCCTCCTAATTACCTCTTTGGAGCTGGATTGTGCTTCTAGAATCTTCTTTTCTGGCAGCTAGAGTTCTGCCCACTCGTGTTGGCTGTTCCTATTCTAGCTGCACTCTCACCTGGCTTCTGACAGGGGCTGGCGCCTTGCATCCCTGTGCTTTCTGTTGGAGTGATGCCTTTGAGCTGTGTGCCCCAGCTTGCACCTTGTTCTTCAGACTCAAAGCCCTCTTCCCCTCCCCATCTCTGTATTTGGGTCAGTTTCCATTCCCCTCCTATCCCTCCGATCCCAGGCTTCTCCTGGCCTCTCGCCTCCCACTCCCAGGTGGCTCTGTATAGTTCAAGTCCCAGCATGCCTTGTTTTGGAGTGGGAATAGCAACAGAATGAACCCCACATCAATCCCCCCGCGCCTCCTTGATCTAGGCCCATCAGGTTTTAAACTCCCCTTTGAGGCTTTCGCAGTGACCCTAGAACCCAAAGAACATAGTAGCCAGTTCTGCAACTTTTCACAGAAACTACCACACAGGACAGCATTAAAATTCGTACTGAAATAAAAAAAGAACACCCCTTCTCTTCTTTGTTGACTGCAGGAGGCCTTTTTTGAAGAAGACCATATTAAAAAAAAAACAAACCCTGTGATTTTTAGGTTAGAAAATAGTGTCAGAGTACACTATGCCCCAAATCAGGATGCTGTATGTTTCTTTACCATGAAGCCTTTTTATTTTTTTCCTTAGCTCAACTCTTAAAGTAATTTTAAATATTTAAGACGAAACACTTCTTACATTAGACAGCGTCTTTTTGGAGAGGGTCTTAGGTTCTATTTAGCCTTATTTTTGCGAACTTTTTTTTGGTAAATGGAGTCCTTTAATGTGCATTGTGATTTTTTTTTATAAACACCCTGCTTTAAGCACAGCATGTGTAGTCAAAATATCTCTTTAAACACTGCTTTCAACAAATCACTCTTCTGCTCAGAAATTTTGAGTTGTTTTCTAATCACACTTTTCTTCTAATCTAAATTTTAGTATCTTTTTTTTTCTTTTTCTTTCTTTTTTTTTTTTTTTTTTTTTTTGAGACAGGATCTCACTCTGTTGTCCAAGCTGGAGTAGTGGTGCGATCACAGCTCACTGCAGCCTCGACCTCTCAGGCTCAAGTGATCCTTTCGCTTCAGTAAACCAAGTAGCTACGACTACAGATGTGCACCACCATGCCTGGTTAACTTTTTTTTTTTTTTTTATACAAGGGTTTTCTCTGTCACTCAGGCTGGAGTGCAGTGGCATGATCTCAGCTCCCTGCAACCTTTGGCTCTTGGGCTCAAGCCATTCTCCCACCTCAGCCTTGCGAGTAGCTGGGACTACAGGCACGAGCCACCACTCCTGGCTAATTCTTGTGTTTTTGGTAGAGACAGGGTTTCACCAAGTTGCTCAGGCTCATCTTGAACTCCTGGGCTCAAAGTGATCCAACCCCAGCTAATTAAAAACAAAAAACAAAAAACAATTGTTTTTTTTTCTAGAGATCAGATCTCACTGCGTTATCCGTGCTGGTCTCTAACTCTTGGCCTCAAGTGTTCCTCCCGCCCTCACCTCCCAAAGTGTATGATTACAAGTGCGAGTCATGATGCCCAGCTGTCTAGTCTGACTTTCTTTCTTTTTTTTTTTTTTTTGGGATAGAGTCTAGCTGTGTCGCCCAGGCTGGAGTTCAGCGGCGTGATCTGGGCTCACTGCAAGCTCCGCCTCACGGGTTCACGCCATTCTCCTGCCTCAGCCTCCCCAGTAGCTGTGACTACAGGCGCCCGCCACTGCGCCTGGCTAATTTTTTGTATTTTTAGTAGAGATGGGGTTTCACTGTGGTCTTGATCTCCTGACCTCGTGATTCGCCAGCCTCGGCCTCCCAAAGTGCTAGGATTACAGGCGTGAGCCACCTAGTCTGACTTTCTAGGTCTTCTTGCACTCCACTCCACCCCACGTGCCCTTTCCTTTTCCAGTAGGCTTTTGTAATTGTACCCTCTCCATGTTCTGCCGGTAGTGAATGAGAGACCGTGTTATAGTTAGTGATAAAGACTTCGAAGCCACCGTTCCTTGGTTCAAGTCATCTATTAGCTGTGTGACTTTGGTTAATTGCATAGTTTGTTTCGTTTTCATTTTGGGGTTGATAGGACTACTAAATACATTCTTTCATGTGAAATGCTTTCTGTCACACCGTTTTATGCGTTCAATAGGTGTAAGCCATCACACCACTTCCTCATGAGGGGATTGGTGATTTGGATAAGGGAAATATTTATGTCTTGCTCTTTCTTTTTCTTCTATATCCCAGGCATATGTATCTGTGTACTAGGTTTAACCTGAAATCTGCATACTGGTTGGAACATCAAAAAAATTTTTCTTTTCAGATGCTATTTGTGTAAGTGTACCCAGCCACAGGGCAGCTTTACTGGTTCAGAATGTACCAACTAAAGCATTTCCCAGGGGCACCATGGCTTACGCCTGTAATCCTAGCACTTTGGGAGGCCAAGACGGGCAGATCACCGGAGCTCCGGATCAACTACAAGAACAAACCAGCAATCCTCACGGGACCCACAGACCCTCTGAAGGAAGCAGACTGCTCCTGGGAGACATCCAAATACTGTGAGTGCCCCAGCTGCAGAAGTGGGAAAGGGAGACCCTCGTCTCCCGAACACACCCCCCCACTGGAGAAGCTGAAGGTCCGTTTGCCAGAGAAGTTTCCAACTTCACCTGGAGCTGAGTCAAGTTAGAGAGCCCAGCAAAATGCAGGGATAGAGGAAGCAGCGGAAAGGCCCTGGGAGCTCGCTGAGTCCCCAAGCAGCTCATTCCTGCCTGGCACCACAGGGATCCATTGGGACGGTGGCCAGAGAAGCATGGGGTAAAACCCCACAGGGAGAAGGAATTCTCTAGCTCAACTTCGTAACAATTTGAACGGGGTGAGAAACCACCTGGCCAGAACTTGAGGGATGGTGTGAATTGGGTGTGCAGACTTCACAGGACAGGGAAGAACTAAAGCTCTTTTCTCTCGCAGCTGGGAGACAGATAGCCTCGGGTAAGTTTTCACACCCTTCTTGCCCTCTACCTGGAAACAGACTCGGAGCTGTTGGTGGGGGCACGGTGGGAGTGAGACTGGCCTTTCAGTTTGTGTGGGAGCTGGGTGAGGCCTGTGACTACCGGCTTTCCCCCACTTCCCTGACAACATGCATGACTCAGCAGAGCCATAATCCTCCTAGGTACACAACTCCAGTGACCTGGGAATCTCACCCCCATTCCCCACAGCAGCTGCAGAAAAACCTGCCCAAGGAGAGTTTGAGCTCAGACACACCTAGCTGTGACCCCGCCTGATGGTCCTTCCCTATACACCCTGGTAGCAGAAGACAAAGAGCATATAATCCTGGGAGTTCTAGGGCCCCACACACTGCTGGTCTCTCTCCACACTACTACAGCTGATGCTTTCTGGAAAGTGCCACCTCCTTGCAGGAGGCCAACCAGCACAAAAATAGAGCTTCAAATCACCAAAGCTAGGGACCCTCATGGAGTCCATTGCACCCTCTGCCACCTCCACCAGAACAGGCACTGGTATCCACGGCTGAGGGACCCATAGATGGTTCACATCACAGGACTCTGCAGACAACCCCCATTACCAGCCTGGAGCTGGGTAGACTCGCTGGATGGCTAGACCCAGAAGAGAGACAACAATCACTGCAGCTTGGCTCAGAGGAAGCCACATCCATAGGAAAAGGAGGAGAGTACCACATCAAGGGAACACCTTGTGGGACAAAAGAATCTGAAAAACAACCTTCAGCCCTAGGCCTTCCCTCTGACAGAGCCTACTCAAATGACAAGGAACCAGAAAACCAACCTTGGTAATATGATAAAACAAGGCTCTTTAACACCCCCAAAAAATCACACCAGCAATAGAACCAAACCAAGAAGACATCCCTGATTTCCTGAAAAAGAATTCAGGAGGTTAGTTATTTAGCTAATCAGGGAAAGATCAGAGAAAGGTGAAGCCCAATGCAAGGAAATCCAAAAAATGATATAAGAAGTGAAGGGAGAAATATTCATGGAAATGGATAGCTTAAAGAAAAAAACAATAAAAAATTCAGGAAACTTTGGACACACTTTTAGAAATGCAAAATGCTCTGGAAAGTCTCAGCAATAGAATTGAACAACTAGAAGAAAGAAATTCAGAGCTCCAAGAAAAGGTATTCGAATTAACCTAATTCAACAAAGACAAAGAAAAAAGAATAAGAAAATATGAACAAAGCCTCCAAGAAGTCTGGGATTATGTTAAACGACCAAACCTAAGAATAGTCAGTGTACCTGAGGAAGAAGAGAATTCTAAAAGCCTGGAAAATATATTTGGGGAAATAATCAAGGACAACTTCCCTGGGCTTGTGAGAGGCCTAGACATCCAAATGTAAGGAGGACAAAGAACACCTGGGAAATTCATTGCAAAAATATCTGCACCTAAGCACATTGTCATCAGGTTATCCAAAGTTAAGACGAAGGAAAGAACCTTAAGAGCCATGAGACAGAAGCACCAGGTAACCTACAAAGGAAAACCTATCAGATTAACAGCAGATTTCTCAGCAGAAACCTTAGAAGCTAGAAGGGATTGGGGACCTGTCTTCAGCCTCCTCAAACAAAGAATTATCAGCCAAGAATTTTGTATCCAGTGAAACTAAGCATCATATATGACAGAAAGATACAGTTGTTTTCAGACAAACACATGCTGAGAGAATTTGCCATTACTATACCACCACTACAAGAACTGCTAAAAGGAGCTCTAAATCTTGAAACGAATCCTGGAAACACAGCGAAACAGACCTCTTTAAAGCATAAATCACATAGGACCTATAAATCAAAAATACAAGTTAAAAAGCAAAAACAAAAAACAACCACAAAAAAAACCAAAGCTCACAGGCAACAAAGAGCAGGATGAAAGCAACAGTACCTCACATTTCAATATGAACATTGAATGTAAATGGCCTAAATGCTCCATTTAAAAGATACAGAAGTGCAGAATGGGTAAGAACTCATCAACCAACTATCTGCTGTCTTCAGGAGAATCACCTAACACCTAAGGACTCACATATACTTAAAGTAAAGGGGTGGAAAAAGGCATTTCATGCAAATGGACAACAAAAGCGAGCAGGGGTAGCTATTCTTATATCAGACAAAATAAACTTTAAGGCAACAGCAGTTAAAAGAGACAAAGAGAGACAGTATATAATGGTAAAAGGCCTTGTCCAACGGGAAAATGTCACAGTCCTAAAATATATGCACCTAACACTGGAGCTCCCAAATTTATAAAATAATTACTAACAGACCTAAGAAGTGAGATAGGCAGCAACACAATAATAGTGGGGGACTTCAATACTCCACTGATAGCACTAGACAGGTCATCAAGACAGAAAGTCAACAAAGAAACAATGGATTTAAACTATATCTTGGAACAAATGGCCTTAACAGATATATACAGACCATTTCATCCAGCAACCACAGAATATGCATTCTGTTCAAGAGCACATGGAACTTTCTCCAAGATAGACCATATGACAGGCCATAAAACAAACCTCAGTAAATTTTGAAATTATATCAAGCACTCTCTCAGACCACAGTGGAATAAAACTGGAAATCAACTCCAAAAGGAACCTTCAAAACCATGCAAATACAGGGAAATTAAATAACCCACTTCTGAATGAGCACTGAAGAAGATCAAGATGGAAATTAAAAAATTCTTTGAACTGAATGACAATAATTATAGAACCTGTCGAAACCTCTGGGATACAGCAAAGGTGGTGCTAAGAGGAAAGTTCATAGCCCTAAATGGCTACATCAAAAAGTCTGAAAGAGCACAAACAAACAATCTAAGGTCACACCTCAAGGAACTAGAGAAACAAGAACAAACCAAACCCAAACCCGGCAGAAGAAAGGAAATAACCAAGATCAGAGAAGAACTAAATAAAATTGAAATAAACAAAAAATACAAAAGATAAATGAAACAAAAAGCTGGTTCTTTGAAAAGATAAAATTGATAGAGCATTAGCAAGATTAACCAGGAAAAGAAGAGAGAAAATCCAAATAACCTCACTGAGAAGCGAAACAGGAGATATTACAACTGACACCACTGAAATACAAAAGATCATTCAAGGCTACTAGTAACACCTTTATGCACATAAACTAGAAAACGTAAAAGAGATGGATAAATTCCTGGAAAAATACAACCCTCCTAGCTCAAATCAGGAAGAATTAGATACCCTGAACAGACCAAAAACAAGCAGTGAGATTGAAATGGTAATTAAAAAATTACGAACAAAAAAAAAAGTCCAGGACCAGAAGAATTCACAGTAGAATTCTACCAGACATTCAAGGAAGAATTGTTACCAATCCTTTTGACACTATTCCGCAAGATAGAGAAAGAAAAAACCCTCCCTAACTCATTCTATGAAGCCAGCATCACCCTAATACCAAAACCAGGAAAGGACAAAACCAAAAAAGAAAACTACAAACTGATATCCTTGATGAACATAGATGCTAAAATCCTTAACAAAATACTAGTTAACAGAATCTGACAACACATCAAAAAGATACTCCACCATGATCAAATGGGTTTCATACCAGGGATGCAGAGATGGTTTCACCTATGCAAGTCAATAAATGTGGTACACCACATAAACAGAATGAAAAACAAAAATCACATGATCATCTCAGTAGATGCAGAAAAAGCATTAGACAAAATCCAGCATCACTTTATGATTAAAACTCTCAGCAAAATCAGCATACGAGGCACATACCTTAATGTAATAAAAGCCATCTATGACAGATCCACAGCCAACATAACTGAATGGGGAAAAGTTGAAAGCACTCCCTCTAAGAACTGGAACAAGACAAGGATGCCCACTCTCACCACTCTTCTTCAACATAGTACTGGAAGTCCTAGCCAGAATAATCAGGTAAGAGAAATAAATAAAGGGCATCTGAATCGGTAAAGGGGAAGTCAAACTGTCACTGTTTGCTGACGATATGACTGTTTAACTTGAAAACCCTAAGGACTCCTCTAGAAAGCTCCCAGAACTAATAAAAGAATACAGCAAAGTTTCCAGATACAAGATTAATGTGCGCAAATCAGTAGCTCTTCTATACAGCAACAGCGACCAAGCAGAGAATGAAATCAATAACTCACTTCTTTTACAATAGCTGCAAAAAACAAAACAAAACAAACAAAACAACTTAGAAATATACCTAACGAAAGAGTTGAAAGACCTCTTCAAGGAAAACTACAAAACACTGCTGAAAGAAATCACAGATGACACAAACAAATAGAAACATATCCCATGCTCATGGATGGGTAGAATCAATATTGTGAAAACGACCCTACTGCCAAAAGCAATCTACAAATTCAACACAATCCCCATCAGAATACCACCGTCATTCTTCACAGAATTACAAAAAAAATTCTAAAATTTATATGGAACCAAAAGAGAACCCGTATAGCCAAAGCAAAGCTAAGCAAAAAGAACAAATCTGGAGGCATCACAGTACCTGATTTCAAACTATCCTATAAGGCCACAGTCACCAAAACAGTGTGGTACTGGTATAAAAATAGGCACATAGACAAATGGAACATAATAGAGAATCCAGAAATCAATGGAAATACTTACAGCAAACTGATCTTTGACAAAGCAAACAAAAACATAAAGTGAAGGAAAGGACCCCCTTTTCAACAAATGGTGCTGGGATAATTGGCTAGCAATATGAAGGAGAATGAAACTGGATCCTTACCTCTCATTTTATACAAAAATCAACTCAAGATGGATTAAGGACTTAAACCTAAAACCTGGAATTATAAAAATTCTAGAAGATAACATGGAAAAACCCTTCTCGACATTGGCTTAGGCAAGGATTTAATGACCAAGAACCCAAAGCAAATGCAATAAAAACAAAGATAAATAGCTAGGACCTAATTTACCTAAAGGGCTTTTGCACGGCAAAAGGAAGAGTCAGCAGAGTAAAGACACAACTCACAGAGTAGGAGAAAATGTTTACAATCTGTACATCTGACGAAGGACTAATATCCATAATCTACAATGAACCTCAAACAAATCAGTAAGAAAAAAACCAAATAATCCCATCAAAAAGTGGGGTAAGGACATGAATAAATAATTCTCAAATGAAGAAATACAAATGGTCAATGAATATATGAAAAAACACTCAGCAACACTAATGATCAGGGAAATGCAAATCAAAACCGCAATGCAATACCACCTTACTCCTACAAGAAGGCCATAATCAAAAAATAAAAAAAAAGTAGATGTTGGCATGGATGTGGTGAACAGGGAACCTTCTACACTTCTGGTAGGAATGTAAATTAGTGCAGCCACTATGGAAAACATGGTGGAGATTCCTTAAAGAACTAAAAGTTCTACTTTTAGTTTAGTTGATCCGTTTGATCCAGCAATCCCACTACTGGGTATCTACCCAGAGGAAAATAAGTCATTTTTTAAAATAGATACTTGCACACACATGTTTATAGCAGCACAATTCACAATTGCAAAATTGTAGAACGAACCCAAATGCCCACCAATCAATGAGTCATAAAAAGGAATGAATTAACAGCATTTGCAGTGACCTGGATGAGATTGGAGACTATTATTCTAAGTGATGTAACTCAGAAATGGCAAACCAAACATTGTATGTTCTCACTGATATGTGAGAGCTAAGCTATGAGGACGCAAAGGCATAAAAACAATACAATGGACTTTGGGGACTTGGGGGGAAGAGTGGGAGGGGGTGAGGGATAGAAGACTACAAATAGGGTGCAGTGTATACTGCTCGGGTGATGGATGCACCAAAATCTCACCAGTCACCACTAAAGAACTTACTCATGTAACCAAATACTCCAGTAACTTATGGAAATAAAAAAAAAAAAAAGCATTTCCCAAAAGTAAGACACACACCACATCTCCACTCTCAGCCCTAACCATTTGCATATGCATACAAGGTATTATCTTTAATCCAGAAAGTCAAATAAGCTTCAGGTTTGGATGACTGCTATAGTCCATTCCTGCTGCTATAACAAAATATCACGGACTGTACAATTTATAAACAATAGAAATTTCTTTCTGATACTTCTGGAGCCTGAGAAGTCTAGGATCAAGGTGCTGGCAGGTTCGATGTTTAGTAAAGGATTGCTCTGTGCCTCAAAATGATGCCTTGTTGTTGCGTCCTGTGGATGGGACAAATGCTGTGTCTTCTTGTGGCCAAAGAGATGAAAGAGAAGAAGGAAACTCACTCCTACTCAAGCCCTTTACAAGGCACTAAATTTCATCCGTGGGCAGGGCCCTTATGGCCCAATAACCTTCTAAAGGCACCACCTTTTAATACTGTTGCATTAGAGATGAAGTTTCCACATGAGTTTTAGAGGGGACACATATTCAAACCACAACAATTACTTTTCCTGAATCGATTGCCATGTCATTGACACTAACTTGGGAAGTGTGGGCACGGAACAATTCATTTATGATTAAGGGTTTGGTTTGCACCAGGGCACTTGAGAAACAGAGTGTTTCAGTGGTGGTTTTTGCTATTTTGAAATATTCTATTCTGGTTCCTTGGCCCCCTCCCTCCAAATGAATCCCACAAGCTGACTGACCTTCAGAGCTTAGTCTGAAACTCATTAAGAACATCATAACATGAGGATGGCACAGTGGGTCAGATTTCTAGTCTCTGTTGCCCAGTTTTCTGTCACCAGTATTGGAGGAAGTGTTATCTTGTGGGGAAACATGGCAGAGACTGACCATAAAATTATCTTCAGGTAGTCAGGAGCTTACCTGTTCAGCTAGCAGAGCAAGGTATCCCAGGACTCAAACTGGCTTGGATGCCCGTGATAGAACCCAACAGGGAAGTCAATCAAGGCTCAAGGTCGGAGTCTGTCCAATTTTTCAGTTGTCCTGAAACTTAGTTTAATTAAAATAAAGTAGTTTTTTTTTAATCACTTTGCCCATTTGCTCTGGAGGACTATTCCTTCAATGTTACCACAGCCTAATGAAGGAAATACATTTTGCATCATGAATTTTAGTCTTGGTACTGTAATAATATGAAAGCCTTCCTTATATGTCATGTGATATCCATGATATATATTTCTCTCTGAAAGAAGAATCATGGGGGTTCTTATTTTTATATTTTAGTTGTGGGAGGCTAGACAGTGTGATAGATAAGGGAACACATTCTAAGGATAATAGATTTGGTAATTGTCAGCAACATGATCTTGGGCAAGTTCCCTAACCTCTATTAGCCTCGGTTTTCTCATTTGTAATTGGAGACAAAAATAATGAAGATTACACACCAACACACCCATACTCACCCACACATATACGTATGCTTCTTGCAGATTTTTTTTTGAAACTTGAATTAGCCAATGTATGCAAAGTGCTTTGGACACTACCTGGCACATGCTAAGCTCTCAATAAGGAGAGGTTCAGTCAGTAAGTATTTATCAAGTGCCTGTTTATTCCTGGCACGTAAAAGAAACGGGCCACAAAAAATGAGTAAGAAATAGCCCCTGCCTTTGAAACATCTTACAATAAAGATAAAGGTGTGGGAAGTCTTTGAGTTTCAGTAATAAAAGAGGAAACAAGTTGGGCATGGATGTTTTGGGTCCTGTGGTGAGATGATGGAGATATCTTCAAAATGGCGGCAAGACCCTCTATGATCTGGCTCCTGGCTGCACGAGCAGACTCGTTTTAGGCTGCTCCCCTGCTTGTTCACTGAACTCCAGCTACATTGCCCACATTCATGCACTCAACAACCACTTAATAGATACTTAGTGAGCACCTTCTGTGAGCGAGACACTGTTTCTATATGCTGTGGTGAGCAACACAAATTGGGACCCTGCTTTCGTGGAATGTGTGTGTTGCATGTCTCAAGCATGCTAAGCTCTTTCTCACCTCAGGGACTTTAATGCTGTGTCTCCTCTGCCTAGAGTGTTCTTTCTTGGATGTCTTCTTCATAGTAATTTTCATTTATCCTTCATGTCTTAAATTTTGCTTCCTCAGACAAGCCTTGCTGACCCCTTATCCCAAACCGAATCCAAATTGAATTCTGCCGTTGTCTTTTCTTAAAGTATCCTTAACTTTTACTCAAAACATTTTGCACAGTTTGTTCATATTGTTGTTTGTTTACTGCCTCATCCACTAGACTGCAGGCTTCATGAGTCACAGACTGTGTTGATTTTGTTTATTGTTTTACCCATCACATCTGGGACTTAGCTGACTCCCAATAGGTTCTTAAAACGTCTGTGCCAATTTAATAAAAGAATCAACTTAGTATTGAAATATACTTTCATTTTATAAGCACTGATGGAAAATTTGTGCAGATTTTTAGTGGTGATAATGCATTCAGATCAGTTGGTTTATTTTGGTTCTGCTAGCTCATTATATATATGTGTGTGTGTGTATATATATAAAATTATATATATAAGTTTTTAATTGCTAAAGTATGATCCTGGGGAGCTCTTCTTTATATTTGAAAAGCTTCCAAATAGTTTTTTTTTCCTTCCCATAGGATTAGCTTTTAGAGTTATATTTTCTTGAGATTTTTGTCATGTTCTTTAATCTTTGTAATAGCATGGGTTGCACAGAATGAAAGTTCTTGGGTGTTTCAGAAGCTCATTCCTATGATGGAAAATGAAAATCTGCTTCCTTGATTGCCTGTGCCATCAGTGTAACCCCAAATCTCTGGAGATAACTTTCAGAAGAAAATGAAGAAGTGGATAATTTACTAAACAACTGTTTCCCATTTGCTTGTCAGTGGGAGTGGCGGGTGGATGGGAAAGGGAGTACGGTGGTCAGCGGGGTTTAAATGTGTACAGCAGATCATAGCTTGGAGCATGGTTCAAACAGAACTCTCTTCTTTTTGGCTAAGTTGACCAAGGCAGCCCACTGCGTTCCCATCATTTTGAAAAGTGTTAGTTTCCAGTTTCAATACAGCTATGAAAAAAAATCTGCCATCATGGCAAATGATACTGTTAGATGTGGACGGAAACCCCATAAAATTGTATGGGTGATATTAATTTAGTCACCTACGGCTTAATAGTCATTTTATGGACATTAAAAAAAAAGTTTTGTAGCCATAATGTTTTATCTATCTTTATGGTCTCTTATGCTGTGTTTAATCAGTGTAATTATGGGAGAAGATAATTAAAGAGAGGACTATACAGTTCTTAAGATTTTAATGCTGTTATTACTAATTTAACCACAAAAAGGATATATAAAATCTAAGGAACTGCAAATCTTAGAGAGAAATAGCCAGTCAGAATTTTCAATAAGCAATTTAAGTAGCAAAGTTGTGCGTTCTTTTTTGTCAGTTTATTTATGCCATTTAATGTATTTCTTGTTTATAACTGGGAAAGAAAATCGAGTGGAGATGAATATTTGTATTATTCTTTGAATAAAGTGCTATCTCTCTATAGTTCAAAATGGTTACATTAGAAATAGTCCAGTGCCCCCAAAGGCTATTCATGACTACATTTTAAAACTGAGATTATACATACAATATTTTTATTTTATATGTGTTCTCAATACACATTAGTCATGTTATTTTTTCCCTGGCTTTAAATAAGCAGAAATTTCTATTTTTTAAAAACCTAGGCCAGGCGGGGTGGCTCCTGCCTGTAATCTGAGCACTTTGGGAGGCTGAGGCGGGCGGATCACGAGGTCAGGAGATCGAGACCATCCTGGCTAACACGGTGAAACTCCGTCTCTACTAAAAATACAAAAATCAGCCTGGCGTAGTGGCGGGTACCTGTAGTCCCAGCTACTTGGGAGGCTGAGGCAGGAGAATGGAGTGAACCCGGGAGGCGGAGGTTGCAGTGAGCCGAGATCGCGCCACTGTACTCCAGCCTGGGCGACAGAGCGAGAATCCATCTCAAAAAACAAAACAAACACACAAAACAAAACAACAACAACAAAAGAAACCAAACAAACCTAAAACAGGGCTTGCCAAATAATTGAAAACTGTATTTTAAACTGTCTTGCTTCAGAGAAGGTGACTTTGAGCGCCACTGGCTGTGATGAAAGCACACATTTTACAGCTGGTCCGACTGTAATTGGAGGGTGCTCCATAATATGCATGCATCCACATGGTGGAACCGGCATTAATTGAGCGCAGGGAACAGCTAGGATTTTGATTAGAGAAAGCAGGATAGAGGATGTGCTGAGTTAAGGGACCAGTGTGAACAGAGGTAAAAATGTTTAAAATCTCTGGGAAAAGGTGATGAATTCCTGACTCATCTTCTCTGTCCTAGGCATATAGGTCTCTGGAATGGGAAATAAGATAAAGACCAAAAAAAATCAGGCCAGAATGTGGAAGGCTTAAATCGTCATGCAAAGAGTACTGAACTGAATACAATGGAATATTATTTAGCCTTAAACAGGAATGGATTTCTGGTGTATGTGTGAGTATACACACACACACACACACACACACATATATATATGTACATACATGTATGTATATACTACATGGATGAACCTTGAAGACAGTGTGCTAAGGCAAATAGGCCAGACACACAGAGAACAAATATGTGATTCCACTTACATGAGGAACCTAGTCAAATTCATGGGGACAGAAAATAGAATGGAGGTTACCAGGGCGTGATGGGAGGGAGGAATAGGGATTTATTTTTTAATGGGTACAGGATAGTGGTGATGGTTGCAAAGCAATGTGAATTAGTGCCACTGAACTATACACTTAAAAGTGGTTAAGATGGCTAATTTTATGTCATGCATATTTTACCACAATAATCACGATTTTTAAAAGTGTACTGAACTGATTGTAAACAATGAGACACTGGAGGTTCTTACGGAAGAGAGGCTAACATCTCAGTGGGGACTTTGGAATTAAGCCATTTTTTTTTCAAGCTTTGTGCTTTTGTTGGCAAGCTGTGTTTGAGACCATCTTTGTTGCTGTCACATAGCAAGATGAGTCTTCAGTCCCTATAATTTCATGATGAAACAAACAGCATTGGTAGATGAACATTTCTAATGGAGAATGCATAGTTGAGGTTGGAATTTGGGCAGCAAAAAGGACTTGAAACAGGTTGGTATCCCATATTTGAAACACTTCTTGGCAACCCCAAATGAATTTTGATTTGTTTGTGTGCTTCTAGGAAACTTGAGTTGGATGAAGCACGGAGGCTTAATGTTGAAAGTTATCAGCCTGGATGGAATTAATGAAAAATGTGAGAATAGATCCTTAGGTTTTAGAGTAGTTTTGTGCACTGAATTGACGTTGTGTTCTTTTTCATTCCCCAGCAAATATATTCTCATTGTGTGCTCTGAGGA